>NC_089490.1:393326902-393964683 GCF_036850765.1 Saccopteryx bilineata
AGATACGAGTTGCGACTCGGTCCATATTTTTGTTCGAGATACAAGTCGTGATTTGAGAAGCTGCTGCTAGTTGGCGCATTGGTGCACAGGTCTAATATCGGCAGCACAACACCAGCATCTCATTCTTTTTCACCTGTTACCCAGAGAGTCAAGTTGAATCTCATGCGCTGTACTCATTTTTGCATTTTTTACGAACTTTTTTTGTGTGCTATCATGGGGCCGAAGAAAGTGAGTGTAAAGGACAGTGGTGAGAAGAAGAGAATGATGTCGATAGAAGTAAAGCAAGAAATAATAAAAAACATGAGTGTGGTGTACGAGTGATTGAACTGGTAAGGCTGTATAACTGCAATACACCTACAATTTGTACCATCCTTAAACAAAAGCATGTCATCAAAAGCACAAATTCAGCAAAAGGAACTATAATTCTTTCCCAATTAAGGACAAATATCCATGAAGAAATGGAGAGGCTTTTGCTGGTGTGGGTGAAAGAAAGAGCTGGCAGAAGATACAGAGACAGAGGCTGTAATATGCGAAAGGCACATATACGAAGACTTGAAGAAGAAAGAACCATCAACCTCAAAAGAGGCAGCAGAAGATACGTTTAAGGGAAGTCACGCTGGTTTGAAAATTTCAAGAAGAGATCTGGCATCCACTCGGTGGTGAGGCATGGTGAAGCTGCGAGTGCTGACGTTAAGGCAGCTGAAGAGTAAGTACATCGCACGTTTTGCTGCTCTCATCACAAAGGAAGGCTGCATCCCCCAACAAGTGTTCAACTGTGATGAAGCAGGATTGTTTTGGAAAAAAATGCCCCAGAGGACTTCCAACACCACAGAGGAGAAGAAGCTGTCAGGCCATAAATGCATGAAGGACTGTCTGACCCTTGCATTGTGTGCAAATGCTAGTGGTGACTGTAAAGTAAAGCCACTGCTAGTGTATCATTCCGAAAATCCTTGAGCCTTTAAGACTCACAAGATTCTTAAAGAAAAACTGCAGGTTATGTGGCACGCCAATGCTGGGGCAAAGGTTATGTGGCCGTTTTTTATTGAATGGGTAAATCTCGTCTTTGGTTCTGCAGTGAAGAAATATCTTCAAGAAAATAAACTCCTATTGAAAGCATTACTAATCCTTGATAATGCTCCAGCCCACCCACCTGGTCTTGAAGATGACATTCTTGATGAGTTCAAATTCATGCAAGTCCTCTACCTCCCACCCAACATGACTTTAGTCTTGCAACCTAAGGATCAGCAGGTCATTTCCAACTTTAAAAAACTTTACACAAAACTGCCACTACTTTGAGGTGACTTGAGAATAAAATTCTAAGAGTTTTGGAAAGATCACTACAACATCGTGATATGTTTACGCATTATTGACTTGGTATGGCAAGAGGTTACAAGAAGAACCTTGAACTCGGCCTGAAAAAAGGTATGGCCTGATGTTGTTGCAGACAGGGACTTCAAAGGATTCGAACCAGAGACCGAGACCGAGGTAGAAGTGTTGGAGGAGATTGTGTCCCTTGGAAAGTCGATGGGTCTGGAGGTAGATGAGGGTGACGTAAATGAGCTCGTTTAGGAACATAAGGTGGAACTCTCAACTGAGGAATTGAAGGAGCTACAGATGATGCAACATATGGAGCTTCTGCAAGAGATTAGTAGTGAGGAGGAGGTAGAGCGGGAGGCAGTGATTTTTACGAGTGAAATTAAAGACATGCTGGCAATGTGGGAGAAGCCTTCAAGGTTCATTGAAAAGAAACACCCAGAAAAAGTTTCAACTGGTCATGCTTTAGCACTTTTTAATGACACTTGTTTGTCATATTTCCATAGCATTTTAAAAGGCAGGCTAAAGCAAACCTCTTTGGGTAGGTTTTCATTCAAAAGTCCTGCAAGTGAAAGTGCAGCCAAAAAGGCAAAAACAGGTGATGATTAAATGAAAATACATAATGTTAAGCTTAGGTTAAGTTTAAAGTTAAGAAAGTGCATATTTTTACAATTAGGTTTTTGTGATTTCATTTTAAGTAAAGAAAATGCAGTTTTAGTTTACATTTAGTGTTAAGAAAGTGCAATTTTAGTTTACGTGTCTACAGTGCCTACATCCCTTCCTCTTTCCTTCCTCCTCTGCCATTCACTTCCATTAGTCGCACTTCTCTGTCTCCAAGGTAAGAATACAGTACTAAATAACACTTTTTTCTTTTATTTCATATATTTTGTTATGTATTGGTAAAGTATACATGTGTGTTTCTTAATGAAAAACGTCTTTTTTTGTAATTTAGGATGGGTTGGGGATGTTTCACAGGGCTGGAATGGATTAAATCTATTTCAGTTATTTTAAATGGGAGAAATTTGTTTGATATACGAGTTGACTGACTTACGAACTCGGTTACAGAACGAATTAAACTCGTGTCTCAAGGTACCACTGTATTTGATTGGGAGTATCCATTGGTGATATTTTGCCTATTTCTCTTGTTAAAATGGACTTTCAGTACTCACTGTACTACTGGAAGTTGTCATTAGCGCCTTTAACTCAAATCAGACCTCAGAACCAATTCAGAAAACTTATCTTTAATATTCTCTTCATCTGGAATTACTTTCAGTACCAGAATCTATCTGTATTGGAGTTCTTCAGAGAACCAACTAATACAGTATACATACAGTGTGTCCGTAAAGTCATAGTGCACTTTTGACCGGTCACAGGAAAGCAACAGACGATAGAAATGTGAAATCTGCACCAAATAATAGGAAAACTCTCCCAGTTTCATACCTATTCAGTGCAGTTCAATGTGGGCTCACGCACAGATTTTTTAGGGCTCATAGGTAGCTATCCCGTATAGCCTCTACAGACTCATCACTGACTGATGGCCTACCAGAACAGGGTTTCTCCACCAAACTGCAGTTTCCTTCAACAGCTTATCCCACTGAGTAATGTTATTCCTATGTGGTGGCGCTTCGTTATAAACGCGCCGATATTCATGTTGCACTTTGGTCACGGATTCGAATTTAGCGAGCCACAGAGCACACTGAACTTTCCTTTGTACCGTCCACATCTCAACTGGCATGGCTGTCTGTGGGCTGCTCCACTGTACACACGGTGTTACATCATCTGTGCATCGCACATGCTGCCTACAGAAACTGGGAGGGTTTTCCTTTTATTTGGTGCAGATTTCACATTTCTATCGTCTTCTGTTGCTTTCCTGTGATCGGTCAAAAGTACACCATGACTTTACGGACACACTGTATATGTGTAGAGAGATTTAGGGAATTAGCTGATGTGATGATGGGGGTCATCAAATTCAGAATCCATCTGGCAAACCAGCACACAAAAATTCATGTTAGAACTGGTGTTGCAGTCTTAGGTATAAAATCCACAGGACTGGAAACTCAGGGTTTCTGTGTTTGCATTCTTGAGGCCAAATTCCTTTTCCATGAATCCTTTCCTTGCTCTTAGGCCCATCCACATTATTGGACGATAATTTACTCACCATCTACTGAGTTAAATGTCAATCACATCTGGAAAATATATTCACAGCAACATCTAGACTGGTGTTGGACCACACAGCTGCATACCATAGCTTAGCCAAGGTGACATAAAATTAACCATTACAATTCATGTCCTTCGTATTTGACAGATTTTTTATTCTTGTGGCCTAACTTCACACAGTTTATTAAAGGTTTTAATTTTTTGCTATCTTTTATTTTTTAAATTTCCAAAATATTTTCTTGAGTGTACTTCTGTTAAATACAGTGTGGAGCAAACATAGAGTACACTCTTTTGTATGGGAAATAATAACAATAATAAATAATAATAGAATGAACTGTTTGATGTATTCACAATTAATTATAAACCTACTTTTGCCAAAGCCTATAGTGTATTGTTCTTTATCTAATGATGTACTTGCCGCCAATTCTAGGATATATAAAGAAATAAGTTTTTCTGTTTCCTCAATGTCCATTTCTTTCTAGTTGTTTTTCCCATTTGTTTGTTTAGCTTCTCTTTAGAAATTTTTCTCAAGTTATGGTTGTTCTCTTTCTTTTGACTTATTTAAGTGTTAAAATGCTAATTGGAAGGTCTTTGTGCACAGATATTTTACTCAGCAGACATATCTAACTTACATATCCAAAATGGAACGCATATTCCTCAAAACAAACAACAAAAAACACCTGATCTTTTTCTGTGAATGCCTCCACCATCCATCTGATTGTTCAAGTCGTAAATCTAGAAACCATTAAATCTATGATACCTTTCTATCCCTTCTGTTCTTTTATTAAGTCATTCTTTAGTCCTGTCTAGTCTGTCTCCTAAGTATCCTCACATTATTTCTAATTCTTTTCATCTCCTATGCTTTTATTCTTTATCAAGGTATTATTTGTTGCCTAGTCTGTTGCAGTAAACTTTTAGCAGGTCTCCTTGAATCTATTACCTACCTAAGTCATTTTCTCATCTGCAACCAGAGTGAACATTAAAACCAAATCTGATTGTGCCTTTCTGCTTAAACTCTTTCCTGGCTTTCTGTGACTACCTTCTTTATTAATTTTTTTTCCTGCCTCTTCCCCAACATTATAAATGATGACAGTTTCCATCATGTTCTCTCTGCTCCAGTCACCTTGGTCTTACTTCCATTTCCCACCTCATGACATTTACATGCCCTTGGTCTACTTTCTGCTGCTTTATCACCCACCCATCTTCTCAAGAATAGCCTTATTCATTCAAACTTAAATGTTAAATTTGAGCTAATTATTAGCTATAGAGACCATCCAGTTAATGAAAATGTTTTCAGATCTGCAATTTTAAAGAGAAAGCATCCTTTCACTTTCTCAAACATGTCTGAGCAGTCTTTTTTAATGTGTTGAAGAGACAATTTATTCACCTAATGTCTGTACTTTGAAAATAAATAGCACTAGTTTGTGATTCCAATTTTTCTGCCCTAAACCTTTATTATCTATAGAAATTTTACAAATGCTCTTTAACATTTATTAGCCATTACTGTCAATGGAATGTTAAAATCTGCTACTATGATTATAATACTATTGATCTCTTTATGTCCATCAAGATTTGCTTTATATATTGTACTTAGGTGTTCCTGTTTTGGGTGCATAAATGTTTATAAGGGTTATATCCTCTTGTTGGATTGATCCCTTTATCATTATGGAATGCCTTTGTTTTAAAGTCTATTTTGTCTGGTATAAGTATTGCTGCCCAAGCTTTTTTGGTTTCATTTGCATAAAATATCTTTGTCCATCTTTTGACTTTTAGTCCGTGTGTGTCATTTGATCTGAAGTGGGTCTCTTGTAGATAGCATATATATGGGTCTTGTTTTCCTAGCCATTCAGCTAACCTCTGTCTACCGTGTCTTCCAAATTGCTGATATGATCTGCTTCAGCTAATATGCTGTTAGTTCCTTCTAGTATATTCATTTCAGTTATGATAGTCTTCATTTTTCACTGGATTTTTGTATGGTTTCTGTCCTTTTGTAATCTACTGAAGTACTCACTAACTTCCTTGAGTATTCTTATGACCATCATTATTTTGAACTTTGTGTCTGTTAGATTGCTTACCTCCATTTCATTAGCTCTTTTTCCAAAGATTTCTCTTGTTCTTTCATTTGCAGCTTGTTTCTTTGTCTTCTCATTTTGGTAGCTTCTCTGTGTAGAGGTCTGCTATGTCTGCCAGTTTTGGTGGGATGGCTTTATGTAGTAAGTGTCCTATGGGGCCCAGTGGTACAGTCTCCTTGATCCCCTGAGCTGGGTGCTTTGGGGAGTGTCATTGTGTGCCCTCCTCTTTTGGTTGAGCCTGAATTGCTGATGGTATGTCTGTGGTTGGGATGACCTTCAGGCTAGCTGGCTGCGAGGACTGGTCATGACCACAGTGTAAAAGCTACTGTGAGGGCACTGATTTCACAAAGAGGAATTCGGTCTCGCAGGGTCTGGTGTCTTCTGAGACCTCTGTGTGGAGCTAATTAGGTTGTGCTGTGTTATCATCTGAAGCCAGCCCCCAGATGTGTTGGTTCTGGAACCTCTTGGGAGGAAAACTTGTGTGCAGGTTAATGTCAGATGCAGCCTGTGACCAGTCCTGGGCTGCCTCTTAGCAGCTACAAAGTGATCCTTGGTTGAGAGTGTATGTTGGGCCTGAGTGTGCGTGGGAGGGACCAGTCTGTGTACAGAGGCTGACTGCCACCGCTACTTGCCACTGCCAGCTGTGCATTAGTCCGAGCCACTGAAAGAGCATAATAAGGTAATACACAAGTTGCATGAGGCAGGTTCACCAGGTAAGGGTGAGTGGTATTCACCAGGTTAATACAGATTGAGACTCAGTGCTACTGTTGAGTTTGAGGCCACTCATCAAAAGTCTCAGGTCTATTGAGGCCAATTTCTACCAGCCTGCAGCCTGCGGACCTTTGCAGTAAGCTCTTAGGAAGTCTTCAGGATAGACCAAGTAGAGATCATCAGACCAAAGCAGGGTAGGATTTGGCTGTGTGGAGGGAGGGCTCAGCATAGGTAGGCACCTGTCAGGCATACAGAAAGATAGCTCTTACTCTAAATCTGCTCAATTCATCCTCTTTCTGTGTGTCTCCATCACCCCTGGAGCATACCCGGAACTCTGTAAGAGTTTTCAGTGTGGGCCTAGGCTGGCGGCTGCTGGCATATCTCAAGCTTTGCATTAGCTGGGCAGGGTGGAGACTCTGGAAATTGCCAGGGAGGAGCTAGCGCAACTCCCCAGGGTAATGCCATGTCCAGGTGGGGCCTCACACAAGGAACAGTGGTGCTAGTCAGGCATATGGGGAAAGCATCCTTTACCCTAAAGCCACACAACTCTCTCCATGTGTCTCGGGCAGCCATATGAACTTGCTCCGAATTCCTCCAGAGATTTTTTAGAAAGACTGTAATCAGTTCAGTCTGATTACAGCCTTTGGCAACACCTATAGCCATGTGTAAGTTGGGTAGAGCAGGGCCCAGGGAGCCATCAGACTGGGCCAGTATAACTCCCCAGGCTAGTGCTGTTTGGGGGGAATGCCTGACCCAAGAAAGATGGCATCCGTGGGCTATGCTAATGAGGGACTCAACATAGGGACACTGGCCGCTGTCCCTCCAACTCTTTATCGGGGCTGTACAACTTGCGTCTCTAGATAACGGGCAACGCTGCCATTTCTCTGCCAGAGCCCTTGCTAAATGCCTGCAAGTGAGTTTGTTTGCTGTCTGTTTATGACTACGCCTGGGTTTCCAGCAGCCTTCCATCTCACCCAGGCTGATGAAATCCATCCCTGCTGATTTTCAGTCTTACCTGGGCTCCTCCTCTCAGAACTGGTACTTTGGGCTGGGCAGCCCTAGTCTTAGTTGAGACCCCTCACTTCTCAGTGCAGCTGAGATATCTCTCTGGATTCTCAACCACATGGGGGTGCAGGGCTAGCCTCCACTCTTCTGTCAGTTCTGTGTCTCTACCCTTCCTGTCAATTTCAACATGGCTTCTCCTGTATATATAAAGATTCTGTTCGGGCAGTCTTCAAATGGTTTTCCAGTTTGACTGTTTTATAATTTAATTGTAATTTTGATGTGGACATGTGTGTGAGGAGGTGAGTTCAGCTTCTACCTATCCCTCCATTTTGGGACTACTTTACTCTGTTGACATTGAATTTGTTGAAACATAATTCAGATTTCCTTTAGTTCTTTGTCAGTGGTTTCCTATAACTGTTTGAGCATATCTTTTTTTTTTTTTTTTTTTTTTTTTATGTGCCTTGACCGTGGGCCTTCAGCAGACCAAGTAACCCCTTGCTTGAGCCAGTGAGGTTGGGAGATAGTAAGACAGATTCCTGCATGTGCCCCAATCGGATTCTACCTAGAAACCCAATCTGGGGCCAATGCTTAAATCAACCAAGCCATCCTCAGTGCCCGGGGCCCACACTTGAACCAGTTGAGCCTCTGGCTGCAAGAGGGGAAGAGAAAAAGATTGGGCGGGGGGAGGCCGGGGAAGAGAAGCAGATGGTCCCTTCTTATGTGTCCCCTGCCCGGGAATCGAACTTGGGATGTCCACACACCAGACCTATGCTCTGTGTACTGACCATTATGGAATTTCTCTTTAACAATTCCTTGAAGCATTGCTTGATTAAAATGTCTAGACCTATGACACTTTCTTTTTCATTCCTCTGTACTTCTGGTCATCTTTCTGGTACCATGCACTTTAAGTTCTTTTGTCTTAGATCTAAAGGTTCTAATTCCATGAATTTAACTTCTTTGGTATACTTTGCATACTCCTTTTAGCATTCCACTTTTTAGTAGAAAAAGCAGTATAAAGCTACTACTTTGCAATATGCATTTTTTATTTTTAGAGAGATGACAATAGATGAGTTTTATCTGATTTTTTCCTCATTTTGTTTGTATTATTTTGTTTAGAAAGCTGAGGGTTTTTTCCTGTTTAAAAAAAAGTTTATCTTCTCTTTGACTGAATTTACAATAGAAATTTACCATTTACTGTACAAAATGGTTTTTTGGTTAACTGTAAACTTCAAGAGAATGGTATGTTTTCATCTAGATCCCAAGGAAGAGAAAGAGGAAGACGACAGTTCTGCCCTCCCTCAGGAAGTTTCCATTGCTACAACGAGGCCTAGCAGGGGCTGGCGCAGTAGCAGCAGGACATCTGTCTCTCGGCATCGTGACGCAGAGAACACCCGAAGCTCTAGGTCCAAGACTGGTTCGCTGCAGCTCATCTGCAAGTCAGAACCAAACACAGATCAGCTTGATTATGGTATGGGGCAAGAAGAAAAGGTTACTTAGCAAGCAGTTGCCTGTTGCTTTTAAATGTAATGTTGAACCTTTACCAAACAAAACAGCCTCTCAGGGTTATGTGTGGTGATATAGGAAGGTTTTTTTTTTGACAATTTGCAGATATTCTCCTTTTGTGTGATTATCTCAGGCTGTAATTTGGTCTCTTAGCTGTAAGGAGAAAATACATCTACAAAGATAATTTGGGGGGGACTTTATTTTTTTCAGATGTTGCAGAAGAGCATCAATCTCCAGTTGGCATTAGGTGAGAACATTTTATATTTCATATTCAAACTCTTGGGGACATAGAGCACAATTACATGAAATTATTTAGAGTTGTATTCCACTTGAAGGAATTTGGAACTGTAACAAAGAAATTAACTTCAGTTTTGGTATTGAGTTTAGATTCTGCTTTGTTCTTGACTAGATCCTTAACCATGTAATCCTTAGTTATACTGTTCAGAAATCATGTCTTGAGTATCTTCTATTCCATGGAAGGCACTAATATGAAATGTGGGTGTTTAGAAATTTTATTAGTACTTTTGATAGGTCATGTATTTTTGGGGGGAGCATTCTCTTGATATAGGTCTTTTTTGATACAGCTGCTTATTAGAAATAGTATTACAAAGTCAGTTGATCTTGAACTATTTGTGACATTGAATAATCATCTCCTTGCCTTTACTTAATTGATAGCATACCAGGGATTTTTAATTCCAGTTATTCTTCAGAATAAAGCAGCTAGATTGTAGGTCACCTAGATCATAAGGATAAAAACTCTAGATAACTGATTGTGAATCTCTGGCTACCTCCAAAAAATTACCTAATAAAATCCAGTGCTCACTTCAGTACATATACTAAAATTAGAAAAATCTCCTCATGTGTAATCTTTACAACTAGGATTTCTAATCTCTTATTTGCTTCTGTTTAGTAGTGATGAGGAGGAGGAGGAAGAAGAAATGCTGATCAGTGAAGAAGAAATACCATTCAAAGATGACCCACGAGATGAAACCTACAAACCCCATTTAGAAAGGTATGTCTCATTTTACTTCAGACATGTCAATGAAAAATAAATTTTTTGGAAAGCCCTGTTACTTGTACATGTGAGGAATGGTTAGCTGGAAATCACATTTCATGAACCTAAGAGTTATAATTTTACAGCCTGACCAGGTGGTAGCGCAGTGAATAAAGCGTTGACTTGGGATGCTGAGAACCCAGGTTTGAAACTCGAGGTCGCCGGCTTGAATGCAGGCTCGTCCAGCTTGAGCAAGGGATCATAGACTGGTTGCTGGCTTGAGCCCAAAGGTCACTGGCTTCCAAGGGGTCTCTGGCTTGGCCGAGTCCCCCAGTCGAGGCATGTATGAGAAGGAATCAATGAACAACTAAAGTGCTGTAACTACAAATTGATGCTTCTCATCTCTATCCCTTCTTGTCTCTCTGTCTCGCTCTTGCTTTAAAAAAAAAAAGGAGTTATAATTTTATAATAAATTGATTATAACCCTTGTTATCACATTTACCTTGAAAGGATACTTTGCAGGATACCTATGTTTAAATGTATTTGTGTTTACAGGGAAACCCCAAAGCCACGGAGAAAATCAGGGAAGGTGAAAGAAGAAAAAGAGAAGAAAGAAATCAAAGTAGAAGTAGAGGTAGAGGTGAAAGAAGAAGAGAATGAAATTAGGGAAGATGAGGAACCCCCTAGGAAGTAAGTGGGCAGTTACTATTGAAATGGAAACCTAACATTTTGAAGCCACTAGTGGGAAAAAGGGGGGAATGTGAGGGATGGTGTTGTCATATTCTTACAGGGTTGGGCAAAAGTAGGCTTGCAGTTATGAGTGTGCAAAACAATTTATTACCATATTATTTTCCGTACGGACGGCTGTGAACCTACTTTAACCCCACCTTGTATTAATGCCGTAAGCAGCTGACAGTTGTATTGCAGACTCTTCTCAGAAACGTGAAAAGTTTAAATCAAGGCTGTATAAAGATATACAAGTGAATGGGCAACACAGTAGGTACAAGGAGGGCTGCAGAGGAGTAGAAGAGCAAGAAAGTATGACAAATGTGGGTCTTCAAAAGAAAGGCAGAGGCGGCCATTGATGTAATAACCTTGGTCAGGTGAAAGCGTCCTGTGTAGCAACCATTTCTTGCTGCAGTAATAAGATTCTTTCCTCTTTTTTAAGTGGTTAGGATTTTTGATTCTATTGCAAGAAGACTATATATTTTTAGGGTTTTTAAAAGATAATAGACTCTTTCATAATATTTTTTAAATTGACAAGATTTAACTGAAACAGTGCTTCAGGTAGTAATGTTGAGGCTTATCCAGATTGTCCATAGTATTGTACAGTTTATGAACGGTATATACTGAACTTGTGATGCAAACTTATTTGAAAGTAGTATCACTCCAGGGAGAAATCTTTGGTTTGCCAGATAGCTCTGTGACTTCACGTATTCTGGGTTACCCTTGTTTCTGCCAGTTGCTCTTTGGCCTTGAGTTTACATGTTTTCAACCACCCTCCACTCAGTAAGCTTCCATCCAGAATATGTGGACAGTTTACTCTATTTTTTCCCTTATAGGAGAGGAAGAAGGCGAAAAGATGACAAAAGTCCACGATTACCCAAAAGGAGGTAAGTATTTACACTCCTGTGTTGTACCTTGTTTCTGGAGTTAGGCGCTTTACTCATGTTTGGCCTCATAGTAATTCTGCAGGAATGGACAAAATCAACTTTATGAATGTCTTCGATGCAAAGTTTCTGATTCCACTGCAGGAACTTAATGTTTCTAAAAGTCTTAATACTTTTTTTATATTTTAGGGGTTATTTACTTTGCACAATATGTAGTATAAAGTTGCTATTCCATAGATAGTGCAGGCAGAGTTGAAGGTCACTGGGCAGACCTCTGTTCTGTTGCTAACTTCTCTCGTACTTGCTGGTGACAGGAAAAAGCCTCCTATCCAGTACGTGCGCTGCGAGATGGAAGGGTGCGGGACCGTTCTTGCTCACCCTCGCTATTTGCAGGTCAGTGGAGTTCTGTAAGGAGCTTTGCAGGTTCTGTGCCGTTGCTAGTTCTCAAGCTTGATGAGACCTTGTAATGTGGACTTTGTGTAGGCTTTATCATTGACATGCAATGTCAAGAAAAAGTTCTTTCTTTAAACATGAAATTACTTCAGTCGTTGTGTTAAGAGACAGAAAAGAGTGTCTCTAAGAACCAGAGCCCAAACAGAGTTTCCTTGGAATCTTGGAAAGTTCCAGTGTTTCCCATTGTGCTATAAATACTTCAGATACAAGGCGATTGTAATGACACACCAAGGCACAAATGAACAGATTTTATTCAATGTGTATTTTTAAAAAAATTAAATTAGTAACTCAAGCCAGTCATTTCTTGAATACTGTTTAAAATAAGTTTAAAAACTTTAGTTTGTAGGGTTTTTATGAAGTAAGTAGGTTTTTTAAAATATGAATAATGATATAGGTTATGTTTAGGTTTCACAGAAAACATGAAAGGGAAATACTTCTTACTAAACTTTAAGAAATGCCTGTTTGATGTTTAGTTTGGCAGCAAGTGTAACATGGATTCGGGCTTTACTTTCTGATTTGGTTCTGGTCCTGTTACAATGATAGCTAGTACTCTTGTATGTGTCATTTGCTACACAAAGCACCGTGCAGTATGATCTCTGTATCTCACAACAGTGCTATGGGGCGGGTGATCTCCATTTTACAAATGAGAACTGGATCTTACGATAATTAAGTCACATCTCCTGAGATCAGTCACACTGCTGTGTTAAATAACCGGCCCAGATTGGAATCCAAATTTATTTCCATAGCCCGTGTTCTTAACTATTTGATTTTATTGCCTCTATCCAAAAATAAAGTACTTGATTTTCCTTCAGCATTTTTTGACTTAGCAAAGGACAGGCACTTAGGAAGCCTTAATTTTTATCCCTCTTCACTTTCTTTTATTGTTTTAGCACCACATTAAATATCAGCATTTGCTAAAGAAGAAATACGTATGTCCCCATCCCTCCTGCGGGAGACTCTTCAGGCTCCAGAAGCAACTTCTGCGACACGCCAAACATCATACAGGTACTTGCAAAATCAGATGTGTATGCCAAACATCATACAGGTACTTGCAAAATCAGATGTGTTATCAGGCAGATGAAGAATGCACTGTACTTCTAAGTGCAGGTTGGGAGTGGTTTGTATTTTCCTAACATAAATCTGAAAAGAGTACAGTCACTTGTGAAAGGAAGGTGGGAAAGGAAATGTGATGACATACATTTTATAAGGGATGAACAAACTCTGGCTTTTAATTTTTTCCCTTGGATTTCTTTGAGAAGAACCCTTCATGGAGCCCGTGTGGTGTGACCCGAACAATTTGCATATGTCGTTGCATATCTGTCCAGCATCACCAAGTTGGCTGTATCCGTCTTGTTTTACAGTCAGGCAACCACAGGTTTAGCAATGTTAACTTAACTTGTGTTCACACAGCTAGTCTTTGGTGAAACCAAGATTTTCTAATTCTGTTTTGTGTAGATGCTTGCAGAGAAAAAGCCTAAATGGTAAATAGGTTTACTTATACATAGTTTACAATAACTACTAAATGGTTCCTGGGACTTTGCTGCTGTTGACTCATAAAGGCTAGCTATTAAATTCACAGGTAACCTCCGGTAGGAGCTGTTGGCTCAAAAAAGAGAAACAGAGTGTTTCAGTGGCACACATTACAGGCTAGATTCAGAGTTCATTCATTTCAGCCATTGACAGTCTCAGTGCAGTGTAGCCAGTAGGAACAGTTGGGGGCGATATTCAAGCTGATCGGTACGTGCCAGACACTTGATAGATACGTGTTACCTTCCCAGCTGTCGTAGTCCTGAGACCAGGAATTCCAGTTGCAGAACTAGCATGTCTCCTGCCTGAGGTCACACTGACATGTGGACCCTTTGCTTCACTTACCGTATGTGTGACGTAGGCAGGTTTCATCGTTTTCTCACTTTGCCTCATCTGTAAAGTAGATTAACTAAGATGTCATTGAATGTTGATGACACCAGGTCATAAGGATGAGATGATATCACATACTGGGCTATTTATTACACAGGGCCTGGCACCTGGTAGACTTTCAACAAACACCAGGGTTTGAACTTAGGTCTCCATCATTTCAGTCATTTCAAAGTGTGCAGCCCCGCGTCGTGCTGTGTTTCTGCAGAGAGAGCGCACCTGCACGGTCTGCTTGCTGCCGCCATGCTCTGCGCGCCTTCTCCCTGTGCTTTCTGTTTCACAGAAAAGGACTGTTTTTGTGAAAAAAACTATTGTGTTACAGAAAGGCACTTTCTGCTAACCAGTTTAGACTATTTTAGCTAAATATCACAAGCCTGCTGTGACAAACTGTTTTAGAAATTCAGTTCATTCCAGATCATTTATATTTGGTTAACAATTTTATGATGTCAGTGGAGAAAGCTTTCTTTTTCCAAATTAGTACATATGGACTCCCTTTGAAAATATAATTTGCTTAAACATGGATACCCCACTCAGTTTGCCATGTGGCTGTGGAGCTGGCGAAGTGGACAAGCCCTGGGCAGTATGCAGTGTTGTTGACTCTGGTTACAACGTCTCCTACTTGTCCTGCAGAATATAGGCCATGAAGCACCGGCATCACTTGAGTTCTGGTCAGAGACAGAATCGCAGGTCCTGCCTCAGACCGGCTGAATCAGCCTCTGCATTTAGTAAGATCCCCAGGTGATGCTAAGTACAGTCAAGCTTGACAACAACTGGGCTCTTCTCTACTTAGTTTTGAAATTGTTTGGGATTGAGTACAGGGTTAATTTTGTTACCGTTTACCTTTAAACTTAGGCAGAGAAAATGTAGCACTCATTCATTCAACAAATGATACTAAGCATGTTTGCTCCTCTGGGAGCCAAGTGATAAAGCAATGATGAAGTACAGTACTTTTGTGCTGCATAGATTACACACCATGTTAGCAAATTTATCAGTCCTGGGAGGGGGTAGGCGTGTGCATGATGGAGGTAGCTGGGCGCAGGAGATGTGGAGTCAGACAGCAGGGGAAGCACAGGTGCTGTGCTGGATCCTGGAGAGGAAGGGTCAATTGTTTACCTTGCGTCACAGTTTTAAACAATAAAATCGATGGAAAATGTAGTTTAGTTGCCAAGTAAGCAATTTTTCTAAGGTCTGGATTACTGGTAAAGTTAAGATTAGGATTTTTTCTTTTTTTTTTTTTTGTGACAGAGACAGAGAGGCGGAGAGAGGAACAGAAGCATACAGACAGACAGACAAGAAGGGAGAAAGATGAGAAGCATCAGTTCTTTGTTGCAGCACCTTAGCTGTTCATTGATTGCTTTCTCATATGTGCCTTGACCAGGGTCTCCAGCAGAGCCAGTTATCCTGGCTCAAGCCAGCGACCTTTGGGCTCAAGCCAGCGACCATGGGGTCATGTCTGTGATCCCATGCTGAAGCTGATGAGCCTGCACTCAAACGAAATGAGCCCATGCTCAAGGCAGTGACCTCGGGGTTTTGAACCTGGGTCCTCTGCGTCCCAGTCTGATGTTCTGTCCACTGCGCCACTGCCTGATCATGCAAGATTAGGATTTTAGTTCTTATATATTTCTATCTAGCTCCTTTTTTAAAAAAATAGATCCTTATACTATACGTGGAGTATAAAGAAAAACAAAAAAGCTATTTCTACTTCAGTTTTTGTTTATCCAGTGTTTATATATTGAAAACAGTCTTGCTTTTGCTTTAAATTGGCCTGCCTGCTCATCTGCTTACTTATTGTAAACTAGGAAAAAAATAGATTCTGAGTGAACAGTAAGCCCATTATTTTTCTCCTTAGATCAGAGGGATTATATTTGTGAATACTGTGCTCGGGCTTTCAAGAGCTCCCACAACCTGGCAGTGCACCGGATGATCCACACGGGCGAGAAGCCGCTACAGTGAGTAGTTGCTTATCGGCCGGCACCTGGGGAAACGTGCGTGGACTCCCCTGGACGGTTAGCCCTTTCCAAACAGTTCAGCTGCCACTCTGCTTTGCTTTTACCATTAACAGTGGGTATTGTTTGGGGAGCTACTTAGTGAACTCTCTTTCATTTCTTCTGTCTTTTAAACAGAAGGAAAAAAGCAGATTAGTGTTTTGTTTGGTAGCCTTTGTAGCCATTCACAGGACATGAGTTACTATTGCTTCTGAGTTTGCAGCCTCTGCATTTGCACCCTGACTGAGTCAGAGCTCCTGACTTCTCTGTCTGATCAGCCCTTTCCCACCCTCCATAGGTGCGAGATCTGCGGGTTCACTTGTCGGCAAAAGGCCTCCCTAAATTGGCACATGAAGAAGCATGATGCAGACTCCTTCTACCAGTTCTCTTGCAATATTTGTGGCAAAAAATTTGAGAAGAAGGACAGTGTAGTGGCACACAAAGCAAAAAGCCACCCTGAGGTGCTGATTGCCGAAGCGCTGGCCGCCAACGCCGGCGCCCTCATCACCAGCACAGATATCTTGGGCACTAACCCGGAGTCCCTGACACAGCCTGCCGATGGTCAGGGCCTTCCTCTCCTTCCTGAGCCCCTGGGGAACTCGGCCTCCGGAGAGTGCCTCCTGCTAGAGGCCGAAGGGATGTCCAAGTCGTACTGCAGTGGGCCGGACCGGGTGAGCCTGATGGCCGACGGGAAGATCTTTGTGGGGAGCGGCAGCAGCGGGGGCACTGAAGGGCTGGTCATGAACTCAGATATTCTCGGTGCTACCACAGAGGTTCTGATCGAAGACTCAGACTCCACTGGACCTTAGTAGAAGGGAAGACTTTAGGCACTGGGACAGCTCAGACTTTGTACTTAAAAGATAAAAAGGACAAAAAAAATGTAAAGCATTTAAGATCTAGTAAAATAACTGAAGGGCCTGCTCTTTCCGATGTGGATCACAACACACACACACACACACACACACACCCTCTCCTCCCTTCCCCTCTATAAAATTGATGTTGCCTTTCCAGAAAGGTAGACAAAAAATAAGCTCTTCCAGTGAGGGATCCCTCATGCTCAGTTCCAGCCAGGCAGACTTCCTGCTCACAGCAGATGCCCTTTTCCAAACTCGGATTCTTCCGTGCTCGGGTCAGCTTTTAACTCTTAGTCGTATGTACTGTCCTCTGAATCCCTTCTCTCCTTCCCTGCTGCCCTATGGTCTGGCTTCTACCCACTGCAGCACGCTGCCCTCCAAGTATCCTAGAATTCTAATCTCCGGAGGCTGGCAGCTTGACTTGGCACTTTAGGGCCCCTTCGCAGGGAGCGCTGTTAAAACAGCACACATCTCACGCCCTTCTCCTCCGTTCCTCACTGGGTTGCAGAAAGGAAGGAAACATGGGGACCACTCTGACCCCAGCACTTCAGTCCCCCTTCCAACACCTCTGTAAGGTTCTTCGTGGTGCTCACTTCTGGGAAGCAGGTCCCCACAGGGAGAGGCTGCCCGCTCCGTGGTCTCTCTGACCATAGGGTGGGACCGGTGAGACAGTGAGAAAAGTCCCAGTCTAATGGCAGAAATTTGCACTTTGAACATGTGTGTTTTTTGTGTTGTGGAACCTGAAATTTCTTATTTATTAACGGAAAGTGATTTTTTTTTCTTTTTTGTCTTTGTTGCTATATTTTGTGGGGCCAGGAGAGATACGATTATTCTGACATGGGGTCCTTTCCATAAGAGGTACTTTTGAAGGCAAGATAGAGGGTTGAAGAAGCACAGCCAGCCTCTGAAATCACAGCTCTCCAGTGGCCTTGAAGCTGGTCCTCAGCACTAATAAAATCACTACAGTAGCTTAGTGCTTTTTGGAAGCCTTTTTAGGGAAGAATGCTAGATTTGAGGTAACTAGTGCTCTGTACGTTTTTAGAGCATTGAGATTTGGGAATTTTGAGGGGATGAGAAAGATTGTTCAGGGTCTGAATTACAGATAAAAGATTTTCTCCTGTAAATTTGTTTTTGTTTCTGCTTTGCTTTATCATCGATTCATTCCGTCTCCTGAGTAGTGAAGGGCACTGCCATTAGTGAAGGAATGGTCTAGGCATCATTCAGTTTTACTTCAGAGAAAATTGCTTTGTTCCATTTCCCGTTTCTAACACACTCAGAAGGGGAAAGGCTTCAACAGACAAACATAATGTAGTGATGGCTTCGGTTTCCCCTAAGATCCCGGGAACTCCCACTTTCCTTGAGGTAGAGGGGTTTTAATGGGGTGAACTGATTGTCACTGTTCACGAGAGAGACAGGTCGTGGTTTTGTGTAAGTTCGTAACTCCCAGAAGACAAAACTTCTTTCAGTTCGTTTGTAGGCAATTAGAAGGACGGTTTCTGTCCTGTGTACCTCAGAACTGGAATTCAGGGCTTGCCCTGGGGGTGCGTTGTCTGTCAGAAATGTGCGATGGCTGGTGGAAAGAATGAAGTTTTGCTGAGAACAAAATAAGGAACAGTTTGTTTTTCACAAACACTAAAACTATAAATTTTTCCTTTGATTTTTTTTTTCCCCAAGAAGAGGGGTAAGGAAATGTCAGCTCTGAAAGAGGCTTACTTTCCACCCACCAGTGTCGGCAGTTGGGATGCCAGGGAGTCGGGCGTGGCACGTCCACAGTGCGCGGTCTGTAAGCACTATTGTTTCTCTGCTGAGTGCTGCAGATTTGCCGCCCTCCGTGTGGGGCAGAAAGTGGAGTGAGGATAGAGGGATGTAGAGTATGCTTTCCTGCCCACAGCAAGGATTTGGAGTGGACTCCGGTATGCTGACTAGAAAACAATACATGAATGATTGGGTGGGTCTACAACAAAGTTGTTTGCCCCCAATTTAAGTCCATTTTGACTGTTTTACTAGCTAGCATCTGTCCCACATTCACCTTTGTCTTGGTCACATTTATCTTATCCTTTGTGTCCATAAATGACATTTTTGGTAGTTGGCCGTCAGATATTTTAGCCATGTACACAAAAGCAAACTGCGGTGCAAAAAATACCTTTATAGATGTGCTCTTTCCCATCTCACACTCCTCTTCCCACCAAAGACAAGTAGTTAGTTCTAGTAATTAAAAATATCTCTTCTTCCTCTTTTTTTTTTTTTGTCCTCTTCATAGCTACCATTTGCCTACAATTTGCTTCAATAAATTATTATAGCAGTTTGCAATAAATTTTAAAATCTTTTTCATGGACTTCCACCTTTTGAGAAAGGGATGCCAGCATGGGAGAGCGTTGGGTTTTAAGTACACTAACTTTTACTGCACTCTCGACCTGTTTTCCTTTCTGTTCCTCATGCCTTCCCGGGGGCTCTTTCACTTTGAAAATTCCGCATTTCCTAGTCACAGTCAAATCTGCTACCTTTTCCCCACTGCTCATTCTCCATCTTGAATTGGCAGTTCTAGAGTCTGAAAAGGTAGTTGCGATTCAAGCATTATTTCTGTGCTTCCCCCTTATTTGATTGCCCAGGGTTATTTTACATTATTGAGACTTAATATGCTTCAGAGAGTTTAGATAATAAACACTGGCCAGGATTACTGGGAGTAAAAAATATATATATTAAGGTATGGGAAAGCATCCACGTAGAGCACTTGAACCTCCTTTGTACCTGTTTGGAGAAAAAAAATATAAAGAGTGTATTAAACCTGAGCTTATTACAGTCTGGTTGTTTGAAATCCCATTTTCCTCTCCTGTCTTTTCCCCACTTTCCAATGTACTCAAGAAAATTGAAAAATTGTAATGGATCAACTTAAAATATTTTATTTCCTAAAAGCCTTTTTGCCTATGTAATGTGCAGGACCCTTCTCCTTTGATGGGAGAGACAAGTAGTTACCTGAATCTAGGTTGAAAAAGTTATGTAAAAAGAAATTATAATAAAAGGGATACTCTGCTTTTCAAATTCTTGTTTTCTCTTAATCTAGGTAAGGCATATCCAAAATAAATATGTAAAGAAAAATATGAGCAGTTGTCTTCATGGAAGCAGCTGGTCTTCCTTGGCTGTAGTAAGTTAGAGTTGTTCTTGGGTGAAACAGTTGCTTCTGCTCAGGACCCAGGTGCCCTCAGCAGGTTTCAGGTGGCAGAGAGGGCACTTGTTGAGAACCAGGTAGTTGGTCTTGATTCCTAAAGCTGAGGTGCCATGTGATCCTGTGATCAGCTGGCAGACTACTAACTAAAAAAAAGAAAAGATACTTTTACATCTTAAAAGGCCTACTGTGACAGCCACTGGCCTCATTTCTCTCTCCCTTATCATCCTTTATTGTTTACCTGTGGAAATTTGCCCCTGAGAAGGTATGTGTTTCAGTTAGAGGCTCTGTGATATGAAATAATAAAAGTTAATTGATTGATTTGAAGATGAAATTTGCAACCTCTACCCAGTCAGCACCATCCTCACCTACTGAGTTAAATGTAAGTAGAATAGCAACTCTCCAAGTGCTTTTAAACGTTTTAGTCCTCATTTCAAAGCCCCAGTCATTCTCCTATTTTGGTAAGAAGCCTATGGTATGACTGATAAGGATGAAGAAGAAAAGCATGTTGTCACTTGAGTGAGTCGGCCTTAGAAATGTTACCAAGTCCAGTTTGGGTGTTTCCGTCCTTTGGGAAAGAAGAGGCCGGAGCAGGACCTTCCTCCTGCTGTAGCTGGGAAGAGGGCACAGTGATTGGGAGTAAGGGTACTTTCTTTTCTGATGATTTATAATCCAGTGTAAACTAAATTCATTACAAAAGGATAGGACTAAAACAAAACTTTTCTTTTTTTTTCTGAGGCTGGAAACGGGGAGAGACAGTCAGACAGACTCCCACATGCGCCCGACCGGGGATCCACCCGGCACGCCCACCATGGGGCAACGCTCTGCCCACCAGGGGGCGATGCTCTGCCCCTCCGGGGCATCGCTCTGTTGCGACCAGAGCCACTCTAGCGCCTGAGGTAGAGGCCAAGGAGCCTTCCCCAGTGCCCGGGCCATCTTTGCTCCAATGGAGCCTCGGCTGTGGGAGGGGAAGAGAGAGACAGAGAGGAAGGAGAGGGGAAGGGGTGGAGAAGCAGATGGGCGCTTCTCCTGTGTGCCCTGGCCGGGAATCGAACCCAGGACTTCTGCACGCCAGGCCGACGCTCTACCACTGAGCCAACTGGCCAGGGCCAAACAAAACTTATCTTTAAAGGATCTTTTTCACATAACTTTGTTTCTTGAACAAAATGTGATCTAAACAGTGAAATTGGAAGGTCAGTGGGAGAAACAGCTGTAGAATCAAATACCTATTCTGAAATTTTGAGCATGGTTATTGGATTTTGTGCACATTATTTAATTTTTTTAAGTCTCAAGTTCTTAGGTAAGGTGGGGGAAATAATACTTACAGAATTATTCTGAAGATCAGGTACCATGTCTGGCCCATGTGAGATGCTTAATAAATGGTAGGGCTCTATCAATAGTAATAATGGAATCTTCCTGAATCCTTTACCAGGCAAAAGAAAGAAAGAAAAAGGATACGGGGAGCAGTAGGGATGGTGATAATAAAATGAACTGGTTATATGTGTGTAAAGTAGATCACATTAGGCAGGGTGTCATGGGGATTAGTGAGATAGTGACCTTGTTGCTAAGTGCAAAAGCAAAACAATGACATAAAAACAAGTCCACCAGGCACTCGGAGGAGGAGAGCGATGGAGGCAGACACTGCAGGAAAAGCACTGAGTAAAAGGGGCCTTTGATTCCACGGGCACAAAAATCCACAGCCAGGAATTTGCTGCCACTTGTGAGTCAGGCAGGGGGTGGGGGTAGAGAATGCCCAGTGGATTTAGTCTGAGAGTCACATTTCTTATTTGGACCAGTGTAGACAGAAACAAACTCAGCTCGCTTGTCTCCTGGGACAGTTGAGTTAGGGGATGGCTTTCGCAGAACATTCAGCGCCGACCCCTCCCCGCCGGGACCTCTGCAGCCGCTCTATCTGGCTAGCAAGGAAGATTCGTTCCGACCTGACCGCGCTCATGGAATCTTATGTAAGTTGCCTGCTTTGCTGTTATTTTTCACTTCATTTATTTTGCTCCAACCCCTTACCCATAATGCTGCAACCCCATTACTGATTATGAAAGCCCTAATCATACAGTCAGTTCTATATTGGACACTTACATCATTTGACCTGGCCCCTTCCCTTAAGGAAACTTATATAAGCTTGTTTTCTTTGGGTTTTTTAGAAAACCTGTTTCTTCAGTAGAAAATACACATGGGGTGCCATGTAGTGTTGGCTGTCTGTCTCGGGGGCTGTTCCAAATCAGGTTGCCCGCCATGTGAATTCTACCAGAATGGATTAACCAGAAAGCCCTCTTAAGTTTGGGTTCTTCATAATACATTATTCTGAATTTTTGAACTGGGTAAACGAAAGGTAGAGTAAGGTTGACAGAATTAGGAGGAGAACAGTGTAAACCCAACCAATTTCTCCTATAGAATATCAGCCACTCACTTTTTAATGAAATACATCAAAAGTGTTTTTGGGTCTAAATAGAAAGGTTACCTACAGTATCAAAAGGATTCCCTAGAAGATTCATGGGGACATGGGGAAGTGTTACACCCTTAAGGTGTGAACTGTGGGTTCCGGTTGGTGTTCTGATGGGAGATTCTCACCAGTCTGCCTAAGACCTGGGTGGAAACACCCCAGACCCTGTAGAGTATCTTTGCACAGCCCCACCGGGCGGAAATCAGACTCAGAAGTACCAGTTGTTTAAGTTGATTTCCCCTGAATTCTCTAAAAGATGGTCCTCACTGACTAGGCAGTGGAGGAGAGGATGATTAGAAAAATTCTATAATGGCTACATTCGAGGGCTTCCTAGAGTGTAGCCTGTGTCTTCAAGTATGTTTAACATACTTAAAACTTGAGTATGATTGAAATACTCTAGGAGGGAGTTTAAAGTTGGAGGGAAAAGCTATCCAAGATGAGTGGTTTTCAACCTGTAGAACCTGGTGAAAGTTGTAGATTCTCCCCCCAAAATGAACAAGTAGTCAAAGCAGTATGTATAGTTTCAGGGACAGTGTGGTCTTCCTCAAGTCCAGTCATGGACCCCAAATCAGGGGTTTCTGTTCTAGACTTTATTTTCTGTATAATTTGGATCCATGACCAGGGAGGCAAATAGGATTTTATATGAGGTTTGGGAAGGACTGAAGTGAGAATGTTGGGTTGGTTACAGACGATGTGACGTTTTCCTGTATCCGTGGCCAGGTGAAGCATCAGGGCCTGAGCGAGGACATAGACTTGGACTCCATGGACGGTGTGCCCACGGCAGGCAGCGACCGGTGGAGCGAGCTGACTGAGGCCGAGCGGCTCCAGGAGAACCTTCAGGCCTATCGCACCTTCCACACTATGCTGACCAGGCTTCTGGAAGACCAGCGGGTGCACTTGACCCCGGCCGAAGGTGACTTCCATCAGGCTATACGTACCCTTCTCCTCCAGGTGGCTGCCTTTGCTTACCAGCTGGAGGAATTAATGGCGCTCCTGGAACACAAGATCCCACCCAGGGAGGCTGATGGGATACCCGTTATTGTTGGAGATGGTGGTCTCTTTGCAAAGAAGCTGTGGGGCCTGAAAGTGCTGCAAGAGCTTTCACAGTGGACAGTGAGGTCCATCCATGACCTCCGGGTCATTTCTTCTCATCAGACTGGGGTCTCGGCACATGGAAGCCACTATATTGCTAAAGACAAAAAAATGTAGCAGTACACCGTGCTCTCCCTTTCTGTTCTAACGGAGTGTACATAGTTGTCTGAGGCCTTACTTTCCCATTCTTAAGTTTTTGAAAACCTTTCAGACCGCAGGCGTTTTCATCAAGCAGGATTGGAGATCCGGACGAATGGGCACACAGGTTTCCTTGGCGGGAGGTTGAGTGTGGGGCCCGGGACATTGTTCCACTTCAGCGCGCTAACCTTTACCACCCACTGAGTAATCTCTGCAGACATTTAACAGCCTCACAGGATAAATATATCTTCAACTCGAGTCCTAGAAGACTTCTGAGAGGACTATAACAGGGCATTAAAAACCGTGGACGCTATCCGATTCAAACTCTTGGGTAATAAAAATAGTAACTAATGTTGAGTTCCTCCTATACTGAAGCAGTATGCCAGAGGCTTTATGTCGATTGTCGTTTTCACAGCCCTGTTGAGGGAGATGGTGGTATTTCCATTTGACAGATGAGATGACAGGCTCACAGAAACTTCTAACTAGTTCAAGATTACTCACCCAGCAAACGGCACACAAAGTTTGAACCCAGATCTTTCTCATTCCAAAGCCTCTGTGCCCTTCGTGGCTGAGGCCTGACTAGAAATAGTCCCTGCGCCTCTCTGCCAGAGGGTTGGAACATGAGAGTGTCCTCTGTCCCTCGCCTTGCGCTGAGAAAACAACCCCCTTACGGTAGTCTCACTCATCTCGTTTCACTTTCCTCGGTTTCAGGTACCATGCTCAACCATGGTGCAAAAATATTAAATGGAAAACTCCAGAAATAAGCAATTTGTAAGTTTTAAATTGCACACTATTCTGAGTACTGTGATGGACTCTCACGCAGTCCCGCTCCACCCTCCCAGGACGCACCATTTCTCTGTCCAGCGGAACCACACTGTGTGCACTCCCCACCTGTCAGTCACTTAGCCGTCTTCGTTAGCAGAGAGGTACTGCATTCACATAACATTGTAATAATCGCTTTATTTTTAGTTACTAATCTCTTACTGTTAAAAAACATAAGGGGTTCTCTACTGTCTGTGGTTTCAAGCATCACGTGGGGGTCTTGGAAGGTATCACCCAGGATAAGGAGGGACTAGCATACATATTCTGAAGGGCAGAGTTTTAGTGTCAGAGGCAGTATTTCTTGTCCCTATTTGGCAAAGAGAGCGGAGGCGATCTGTTTGGGGAAAGACTGGGCCGCCCAACCTCCAAACTTAGGAAGCTGTGCGATAGATACTACATCATGCTTTCAAGTGTCCGCTGACGTTTATGAGCTCAGGGTTGGGCACAGCCTCTACCAGGTTCCCACACGGTCACTGGAATCAGCAGTGCTCTGATAGTCACTGTAACCGAAGCGTTCATGGACAGTGGGTTAAAAAGTCACAGAGCTCCGCGTTCTCTGGACTTAGTCCTGAGGAGAGGGCGAGGCCCCTCTTCCCAGTGGGAGAGCCAGGGACGCTAAGACAATGCACAGCAAAGCCTCTGCGCTTCACCACCAAGGGGCCTGCTCTTTGTTTCCTGTTCCTGAGGGGAAACGGATGAGAAGTACTGGCCAGTACGCGAGGGCGTTAGCAGAAAAGTTCACTCGCAGCGGGGCTTATGAACCAATGCAAATGTGAATCAAAAAGTTCTCAGGTGTATCTTTTTATACCACTGATTAATTAAGACTCAATACCTTGGATTGGGGGCCCAAATCAATTTGGTTTAGTACTTATTTTAGGCTTTTGCGTTAAATGAGCCACAAGTCAGGGCTAGCTCACATGGGTTCCATGAAGTGGGATGGGTGCCTGAGCTTGTGTCCTTCACCACACGGGGTCATGTCCAACACTTCATGAAGTCAGTATTATCAGAAGATTTCTGGGGTAGAACTGAGGGCAATACAGGGGAAATAAGGCCCTGCTCTTCCATATGGAAACAAGGTTGTATGTGCGTTCAGAGATCAAAGCTAAAGGCTGACATTTTAAGGCCCAGGTTTAAATGCTATTGAGTTCAAGGAGGAAGCCCAGCGAGGACCAGCAATCACTCCTTCCTGGAGTTGGGAGGAAGTATCTCAGTGGTTGGATGAGCACCAAGTCAACAGAAATGAGAAACAGGAAGGAGTTGCCCGGTTAGAAGACAGTGAGACCGCAATACCCAGAGAGGGCCGCCTGCCCCTAGAGGTTGATTGATTGGTTTTATTTCGTTTGTGATTTTGGTCTGGGTGGATGGTTACCCAGTTGAGTGTGTAGGGGTTTATTTAATTCAAGCTTTTCCTTATTTAAATTATCTCTTCCCCTTAAGAGCATTCTTTTTTTTATTGATAAGCTTATTAATGTGAAGTTCTTAAATGTATCTGTAGAATGAATACATTACAGTCTTTTTGTTTAATGGAGAAGGGTGACTAAAATTGCTTAGTGGGGTGTAACTGATCACAGACGTGCTAAATCTGAAAGGCACGACTCCGCGCCCAGAGTGTTGTCTTTTTATTCAGGTGTTGCAGCACACACACGGGCAGACGGACCTCAGGTCGGCGGGGCGCGGCGTAAGCTCTGCCCAGCGGCCTGTGAAGGAATGTTTATTTGTAAGAGGAGCATCCGAAGGGGCAGAGGGTCCAGAGAAGGTGCAAGTCCTGACCGTGGGCGGGGAGGAAATAGGAAGGTCTGTCAGCAGCTGGTCTGCGAGTGCACTCCCGGCGCTGTGCTGAGCTGTGTATCTGTTTCTTCAAGGAACTTGCAGTGTGCCTCAAAGGAAGTGTGGGGGAGACTCCTCAGGAAAAGATAAAGGATGAGGGAAATGAACAGTTAGCTCTAATAATAAAAGCATAAACATGAGTGGGTCTATGTGTATACACTACATCATGCTTCTCTGAATGGATGAAACCGATCGCATAGAGGGGGTTGACGTGAGGCCAGCGCTGTCGGTGTGTATCTCATAATACAGTCGGGTGATGGTGACACTGGGAGTATATATATTTTTAATCATCCACAATGCAAAAGAGATTCTTGATCGTTACACTTTAGTTCCTTTGTTAGATCTGTATATAGATAGGACCTCCAGGAGTCATATTTTTATATACATCTAAGCTATATATGTATAACTGTATTCTATGTGTGTATAGAATGTATAAATTCTGTTCTTTGCCCCTAACTTATTTTGTGAAGAGGATTTCTTCTATCCCACTGTCTCTAGAAACACATTTTCTGTGGAGAAAGAGAGTGTTTTCCTGAATCTGTCAAAGAATGGCATGTGTGAGAGTTGGTAAATTATTGCCTTGATTTAAGAGAGCAGTTTGGAAAAGATTTGCAAATTACCATCTACTCGAAGGCCAAGCATGGAATAAAATTATCTTTACGATAATCAGATTTGAGGGAAGTGAGTTTTAATAAAAATGGAAAGTGTAAAGTCATAACCCTGGCATTGTTGTTAGTTCAGGCTGCTGCAAGATTACAGCCCAAGGGGTGACTCACACTGCTGACCGCTGGTCAAGCGGGCAGAGGACAAGTGAATAGATCAGGGGGACATATCTGAAAAGTCGAGACTGATTTTTGTGACTCCACCTCTTGAAGGAGGTGAGCACGGGGGGGGGGGGGGTGGAGGGGGCAGAGGGGGCGCCTCCACCAGGATGAGAAAGGGATTGGTGAAGAGAAGTGGAGACAGAAAGTAGAGTTTGCATGCCGACTCTATTGATTGTGCAGTGCACGTGTGTTGCCCCAGGGTTGGGGCCTGGATGTTAGGAAGAATGGCTTGGCCCTGTCTCATCCCACCGCAGCGTGAGCATCAGACCCAAGAACGAACCCTCTGTCGGTACATTCAAAAAAGGAAGGTCACAGAAGTTTCCTCTCTGCTTAGAAGCTTCTCTAGAGCCATAAGGCAGCGACTTTCAGCTGGTGTGCCACCAGAATTTCTGACTGTTGAGTCAGGGGCCCTGACCTCTTTCCCCTCAGATTGTCAAAGAAAAAAATGACAACAGCCAACACAACAGTAACTGTCCGGTGTGAATGAATCAAAATTATACTTAATTTTTTTTGTCAGATCAGCAAAAAATACATTTTTTTTGGTGTGCCTCAGAATTTTAGTAATTAGTTTATGTGTGCCGTGAGATGAAAACCTAAGGTCTACTGATAAAGACAGTAAAACCAAGGTGGTGCCCCCTCCCAGGGGCCTAGTCGTGCCCTCTCCAGGAAAGTGGCAACTTGGAATAGAGCCTACCGTGCCTCAGGCCCTGGGGGAGAAGGGGAGCTGTAATCTCCTCTGCCTGCCTTTGGCTGCCTACGTGTAAAAAAAATTATGCACACACACAATTTATTCGTATAATTTGGTCTTTTGATGAAGTGTGTGGGGTGCGAGATAAGAAAACCCGCATGCATGTGATTCTTATATTACTTGACTTGATTTAATTTGGGCAGATGGAAAATAAAGGATGCAAGAATGCAAGATCACACTAAAGGTCTCACCTCAGCAAGACCATGAGTTGCTCCTTTCATTTCTGTTATTTTGGGATGAACACGGGGAATTTCCAGTGATTTCAACACGGGGTGGAATGTAAGCCTCCCGTCCGGGTGGGCGGCGCAGTCAGGCGTGCTGGGGAACTCTCTGCGATGCCAGCCACCGGGAAACCTCCCCGGCCGCTCCCCCCCCCCCCCCCCCCCCCCCCCGCAGCTGGCTGGCAGACGGGGAAGCTTTCTTTCACATGACTTCATTTCAAGAATTCCAAGCCCAATCAAGCCTTTGAAAGACACAAGAACCCATTTCTGGTCAGTTTGAAGGTAGAAACGAAGTTGTGGAAAATCACATAGGGAAAAATAGGAAAACTGCTAAGAGATTCTTTTTATTGACATGTTTAAGGTCATTTGAGATGGAATATTGCATTTACTTATGTCAGGCATCTCTATACCATTTTATGTCATTTAATCATCTGAGATACGATCTCATGTTCACAAATGAAGGACATGGGAATGTACAGGAACTTCTTCTCCAGGTCCTCTAGTATGTGACAGGACTGGAGTTTTAATTCTAGCTCCAAAGGTCACTCCACTCCACCCCACTGCCATGGGACTCCTAGTAATTGAGATTATCTAATACTGAAATTCACTTTTTTTTCTTTTAAATAAAGCCGGTTCAGACAGGTATGTACCAAATCTTTCCCTGTGGCAAAGTGTTAAGTTTCCAAACTTGGCGACAAATCACTTGTTCTGAGATCCTCATTTACAAAATGGAAATAACAAACACTAACTCACAGGTTGTCACATCATTTAGGCAGACTGAGTATCCAAAACTACTAATAAACAACATACAAACACTAGGTATTTTCAATGCCTTGAATAGCTTGGAATAATGTAAGACTTTCGCCTGAGGAGAGAGTTCTGTAAGTATCTCAGGGGAATGCCAGTTGCTTCCCAGGATCCATCTGGGTCACAGCCTAGACTTCGCCCTGCTGTGTCTATGGGCCTTTGGCCACTAGAGGCTGACCCTGTCCCTCATATTCTCCAGGAATCGTCCACATCTCTGCCGAGCTGAGACTCAGGCTGTGCACTGCACCCAGAAGATGGCTTACACAGCAGGCGGGTCGGACAAGTCCTGGAGAAGCCTGGCAGCTGGCAGGCTCTCCAGAGAGCCGCGGAGACATGCAGACCAAGGCACCACCCAGGATGCATAAAACCTGCATCTGGACACACTACTATCGTGCCGTAGAGCAGCACCTTCCTGTTAATACTGGAAGGAACTCAAACTTCATTTATTTAGTTCCCATCAAGTGCAGCACAAGGGGGCCAGAAAGTTTCAGTGATCTTCCTCAGTGTTCAAGCTAGAAAATAGAAAATGAGAACTATAATTTAGTCTGGGGGGAGGGGCATTCCCTCCCGGCTGCACCTCTCTGCTTCTCCAATAGACCAACTTC
This sequence comes from Saccopteryx bilineata, assembly GCF_036850765.1. Taxonomy (NCBI): domain Eukaryota; kingdom Metazoa; phylum Chordata; class Mammalia; order Chiroptera; family Emballonuridae; genus Saccopteryx; species Saccopteryx bilineata. The sequence continues at coordinate 393,356,180 of NC_089490.1, forward strand.
ATCTTAGGAAACATAGAGTATCTGTTTACCTTCTTTTCACTCTTCATCCAGTGCTCACTAGTACCCTTACCTCCAACAGCCTCTGGGGGCCTGGGAACAGCGACTCGCAACACTAAGTCACTTTAACCGAGATGCTCAAGTTACTGACATTATGAAGACTGAGGCGTGAGGAAAGACAGTCTTGTTCCGACAAGCGTGGGGACTTGAACTTTTTGAATTTTTCAGTCCTGTAGATGACCTTCTGAAGGACTCGCGTATTCAGACCCAACATCCCTTACCTGGAGTGCCTGACAGCTGACTGAGAACCATCTGGACCAATCCTAGGGCTAAGAATGGCAGGACTGATTCTTCTCAAGAAGGTACTTTTTACTCTAAGCACCCTTCACTTTTCTTTCTTCAGAACACATATGGTTTCTTGCCTAGCCGTGTTCCAAGTGTGCAATTCTAAGACCCTTGAGTAAACCCATATCGCTTGTTTCTAGCCAAGGCCACCGAACTCTTTCCGAGTTCTTTCTGCACATGCCGCGTCAGTGTCATGGAATCTGAAGAACGCGGCGCTTTTACCCGGGCGCTGCCACTGGATTCAAACAAGGTGACTGCTTGCGCCCTGCGCCCGGCGCCCTGCCAGCCGGAGAACTGCTGGTTCCACGCCTCCGTCCTGCGGTTGAGGCTCAGAGCTTTAATTCTTGGGTCCTCTGGTTCTTGTTTTTGTAGCAGGGTGCCCTCTTCCCCAGCCTGTTTGTGGAGGGCCAACCCCATTCTACAGTGCCCGCTGGATTTCTAGGATATCCTCTGCTAAGATTGCTGATAAGAGGGACAGTTTGGAATTACAGTGACTACTCTCGGTGTCTTTAGAGATCCTGAAATTAAAATATTTATGTGCACAATTAGGAAATGTTAGATATAGTAAACAAGCTGAATGAGAAGCATTTTTTTTTTTCAATTGGTATTTAAAGGCCCCTAAGAAATTCAGCGGTTCCAAGGTAGCCTTTCTTAAAGAAACAAATTTGATGCTAACTAAAGCAAATTCTGGAAACCATCGATAAGATGAAAAGACAACCCACTGAAGGGGTTACTATCCAAAATTAATAAAGAACTTTTAAAACTCAACACAAAAGAACAAAAACAAAAAATCCCAGAAAACAAACAATCCAAAAATGGGCAAAGCGCCTGAAAGCACACCTTTCCAAAGAGGACACACAGATGGCCAACAGATGTGAGAAGATGCTCGAGGCCACTAATCATCAGGGAAATGCAAATTAAAACCGCAATCAGATGTCCCTTCACACCAATCAGAATGGCTGTTATCAATAAATCAAACAAGTGTTGGTGAGGATGTGGAGAGAGAGAAGCCTCTGCACTGAGAACGCAGACTGGTGCAGCCGCTGTGGGAAGCAGCAGGGAGTTGCCTCAAAAAATTAAAAGTGGAACTGCCTTATGTCCCAGTGATTTCACTTCTGGGAATTCATCTGAAGAAACTTGAAATACTAATTCAACAGAATATATGCACTCCTGTGTTCGTTGCGGTGTTATTTACAATAGCCAAGATTTGGAAATAGCCCAAGTGATGAGTGAATAAAAAAGCTGTGGTATATATAGGCCCTGGCCGGTTGGCTCAGTGGTAGAGCGTCCGCCTGGCGTGCAGGAGTCCCGGGTTCGATTCCCGGCCAGGGCACACAGGAGAAGCGCCCATCTGCTTTTCCACCCCTCCCCCTCTCCTTCCTCTCTGTCTCTCTCTTCCCCTCCCGCAGTCAAGGCTCCATTGGAGCAAAGTTTGCCCGGGTGCTGAGGATGGCTCTGTGGCCTCTGCCTCAGGCGCTAGAATGGCTCTGGTTATAACAGAGCAACACCCCAAATGGGCAGAGCATCGCCCCCTGGTGGGCATGCCGGGTGGATCCTGGTCGGGCGCATGCAGGAGTCTGTCTTACTGCCTCCCCGTTTCCAGCTTCAGAAAATACAGGGAAAAAAAAAAAAAAAAAGCTGTGGTATATTTACATGATACAATATTACATGGCCATAAAAAAGAAGGAACTCTTACTTTTTGCGACAGCATAGATGGGCCTGGAGAATATTATGCTAAATGAAATAAGCCAGTTAGAGAAAGACAAGTATCAAATGATTTCACTCATATGTGGAATAGAGTAAACAAAATGAACGAATAAAATAGAGACAGACTCATAGAGAACAGGCTGGCAGCTGTCGTGAAAAGGGGACAAGGGGGTGCAGGGATTGAGCAAAAAAGACAAACCTTGTGGACATAGACAGCAGTGTGGTGATTGCCGGGGGAGGCGGGCTGGAAGAGGAGGAGGAGGAAGAGGGTAGGGGGGACAGAAGGGGCTGGACGGAGACCTGACGGGCTGCTGAACACACAACACAATATACAGATGATGTGTCGAATGTAGATTGTGCACAGGAAACCTGTTCAATTTTGTTAACTGGTGTCACCCCAATAAATTCAATAAAAAGAAAAGAAATATAAACTCACTTCTTATTTTGAAACTTCCTCAGCCAATTACTAAGAAAGATTTCATAGGCAAGGACACAGGCATAAATCCTACAAACCTAACCTGTTTTCCACCCCCCCCCCCCAATGATGAGCTTGCAGATAAACTACTGAGGGCTTTTGATTGACATCTCTTTTGTGGTTTTGTTTTTGTTTTTTTTGCCCAGCTGTGACACCTTCCAGGAAAATTTGTCTTTAACGTGAGCTCTTCACCCTCTAAAAGTCCCCAAATGCTGCTTCCTCGGGAACTCGAGCTAGTGATATGTACAAACATTCTGGTCCTTCCTCTTCTGCCTTTTGAATAAGATGGAACAACTTAGCAAAATAATTTAAGATTGTAATGGGCACTGAGGAAGAACTTTAAGTCTACCTCTGGGGCCCTCTCCTAGAGAGGGAATTCTCAGCCTCATAGGGACACTAGGATGCATTCTTTAATACGCAGAACCTTCTAAAAGACAAAATAATTTGTAAAAACAACTCTAAAAGAATCTTAAAAGAAACTTTGTTCGTGTGAACCAACAATTAAAGGCAAGAATCTCCTGCCCTGGCCAGATAACTTGGTTAGTTGGAGCGCCGTCCCAGTGCTCAGGGTTGTGGTTCTAATCCTCAGTCAAGGCACTTACAGGAACAGTTCTATGTTTCTGTCTCTCTCTCCCTTTCTCTCTAAAATCGATATCAATAGATACATAAATAAAACAAAAGCAAGACTCTCCTGTAATAAGCTAACAAAAGAAGTAAACATATAAGAAGTACCTAAAACAGAAGACTGTAAGACCAATTGGCTCATCCGTTCTCTCCCTGGGACAGCTGTTGCCTGCGCCCAGAGGGCTTGGCCTGGCTTCTTGCCAGCCTGGTAACCAACAAGAAGAGTTCATCCACTCAGGGCTGGCAGAGCTAAACTCTAGACACCGAGTACTGCAGTGGAGGAATATTGGCTTTTTATTGACGAATGGCACCATCCAGGAGAATGGGAAGCTGATGCTCAAAGCCCGAACCATCTGATGGCATGTAGATTACAGATTATTTAGGGCAGAGTCACAAAACAGCATGGGCCAGGGGCTTTGGGGTTGTTTGAGGCTAATTGGTCAGAGGTAAGGTAAAGGTAGTGAATCATTTCTTCCGGTCTTGAGGACAGTTCTAAGGTCTATTTCAGTGTCCCTCTGTCTGGGAGTAGGCAAGGGGGTCATTCTACCTAAGGACTCAGAAACTGAAGCAACACTGAGGCCCAAGTATTATCGTTGGTCCAGAACCTGTGATCATTTGTCAAGTCTGGGAGACTGTCTTCTGCAGCCTGGGGGCTGCTGATTATCAGAGTTGGGTGAAGCCCAGGCCTCAGGAGGGGTATCAGAAGGGAGAAAGAGATGGTTTCTAGAGCTAGGGTTTAAATCTAAATTTAGTCAAAGTCATAAGGACGTTCAGTTCTTTCTTGTGGGTATTGGAGGAAATAACTCTGGGAGGTAATGACCTGTGCACCCTCTTGAGGCCGTGGAATTGTTTAATGCTACCAGAAATATTTACTGTTTATCCCAGCTGAAATCTGACCAGGTATTTGAAAGGATTTGGGGACTTTTTGATCAGAAATTTGACAAAATTGGAAGCTAAAAGTTCAAAGCCCTATAGGAATTTTTTTTAAAAAAACCTCCTCTTCAGAGTAAAATAAAACTCTGTGTCAGGGAGAAAGAAGTAAGTTAGGAAGATGTGGTTGGACAGGTAGATCAAGTGATGATGTCACTTAACTTACAATTCGATGCTTTGGGGAACTGGAGCAATTGTCCTTATCTTGAAAATCTTTACAAAGTCTGCTGTCTTTACCATCCTCAATTCCTTGTACTAAAGGAAAAAAGAAATAAAAAAAAAGAAGCCAAGTGGTCTTTTTTGTTTTGCTTGCTTTGTTTTGTTCTAAGCACACACTGCTGCTTTGGATCTAAGGCTTCTTGCCAAGGTCAAAACCAAATTGTAATTATCTCACTTCCATGGCCTGGCCTGTGGTGACGCAGTGGGTCAAGTGTCGACCTGGAACTCTGAGGCTGCTGGTTTGAAACCCTGGGATGGCCTGGTCAGGGCACATATGGGAGTTGATGCTTCCTGCTCCTTCCCCCTTCTCTATCTCTCACCTCTCTCTAAAATGAGTAAATAAAATCTTTAAGAATTTTTTCTCCCCCACAAATATTAATAAGAAAATGCCTTAGACATCTGAATGAATAAACTTGTTATTCTGTTATAGATCAGTGGTTTGGGGCCTTATTATATCTGTCTCATGGCTGACATTTTAATGAAATTACCAAGTCTCTGTTTACACTGTCTGTATATTCACATGTTTTGTGTGTATTTTGTCTCAGGAAGGTATTGCCAATTTGTAAAAGAGCTCTGTTTAATTGGCTTAAAGGAGTTAAGTACTAACATTAAAGTTAACTTTATTTTACTATCAATAGTACACTGATACAAACTTAGAATTTAGTTTTTTCTCTCTGTTAAAAGAATGAAGTTTTAGCCTGACCAGGCAGTGGCGCAGTGGATAGAGTATCAGCCTGGGATGCAGAGAACCCAGGCTAGAAACCCCAAGGTTACCTGCTTGAGCATGAGATGACTGGCTTGAGTATGGGATCATAGACATGACCCCATCGTCACTGGCTTGAGCCCACAGGTCGCTGGCTTAAAGCCCAAGGTCGCTGGCTTGAGCAAGGGGTCACTCGCTCTGCTGTAACCCCCCCACCCCGCCCTCAGTCAAGGCACATATGAGAAAGCAATCAACGAACAACTAAGGAGCCGCAACGAAGAATTGATGCTTCTTATCTCTCTCCCTTCCTGTCTGTCCCTGTCAGTCCCTCTCTCTGTCTCTTTTGGGGGGGGGGGGGGAAGAAAGAATGAAGTTTTCCTGTACTGTTGGTATGCTCTTAAGAAGAGATTACAAAGGGAAAGAAAAGGTTTTGTGTTTTATTAAAGTTATTCCCTGAATACTGATCATCACATTTTTTATTGCTTAGGTAAAGCCAAGTCTTCTTTATGTTAAAAGAGCTAAATGATGCTGGCAACTATTTAACTTTGTATTTTCCTGTGAAGTTTTTGTCACCATGATTAAATAGATAACTAAGAATTGTTTAGTTATCTATTTATGATCCTATGTATTTGACCAAATGCTTTAACATTTGTGGGGGGAGGGGGACCTTTAGGGGCTGTTAAGAATTTTTTTATTATTTTGCTATTTTATTTTGTCTTTTAATTTTTGACAACTTCCCCAAATTCAACGTTAAATAAAATTTTTTTCTTAACCTGAATATAACTTTGAGGTCTTTCAGAAGGTTCCCTGAAACATTCAGAGGAAACTCTTTCTCTTTATGATAAGGAAAAACTAAACTATTTCATATGCTAAAATTACATGGGAAGCCTTATCAAATAAGAGATCATTATGTTGTAGTTGTATGTATATATTGTTATTAAAATAACTACTCTAGAAACTATACAAAATTTCTAGGGTATATTAAACTGGGTATCTACAGAACTCAGAAAACATTGATTCATTAAACTGTTAACAAAAAGATCAAGACCAACAAGAATGAATAACATTGGACTGGATTAACTGATAAAGATGATTACAATTTTTATGACTTTTTAACTTAAGATTTTGCTTTTTGTTTTGTTTTGTTTTCCAGATATAAGGAAACCTTTTCTCTTAAGCTACCTACAATTTAGAGCAATTTGACAGATTATATCTTTATGACCAGAACTGAAACATTTCTCTTTTTCTCCTTACTTGATCCAGAATTTGGAAACTCTTATTTTCATGGCAATACTGTTATTTTCATAAGTTCAATAAAAATTTGTTCTCTATGTAACAGGACACATTGGAAACTGGTTATAATACTGAGCCTCTCATTTGAATTGATGATTGAGAGAAACAGGCTCAGATATGACCAGACAGTTTTAAGAAATTGAAATTGACTTATGGAGGCTGATAAAACCCTTGGAAACATCAGCCTGGCACCTTGCATTCAAGATTCCCAGCAGCCTTACCAGGTGCTTAAAGAAGGCCATGTCTTGGCAGGTGCAAGAACCTTAAGATATTTTGGGAACCTTGAGAAGAGAGGAACTCACCCAAATCTATAGGTGTTTCAGGTGAAGTCTGATGTCAAGTTCTTGCCTTAGGTTTTCTGGATTCGAAAGATTTTCAAGTTCAATCTGAAGAGTCCTTATGAAAAATTCCAGCAAATCAGACTTAAAAGACCCTATGTACTTAGTTACTGTTCTTATTGCTCCTGTATAAACAACAGGCCAAGTTTATTAAAACTAGATTTACTCTGTAAACACATTGGTCTTAATTTGTCTATCTTTGTTAAAAATGAGGACAATTTTAAAGAGAAAAATTATGTTTTAGTAATACATCATTGAGGATATTAGATTCTAGTGCTGTTCATTATCTTTTGAGGTTTTGTTCCTACCTGTAAAACTAGACTAGATCCTGAATTCTTCCAGTTCCCTCCAACATCTGGCTGTGACTCTCCAAATAAATATTTCCAATTTTTCTCCCATCCTTCTGGCTTAGAATCCTTGGGAACTAAAACCTCCCTTTTCCCAAAGCGACGCAAGCTAAAGTGGGACAACTTTGTATGAACGTCAGGAACATCACCGCCACAGCTCACATATAGACAATCTTTGTGCTTGTTGCAGACAAATCGCTTACATACAATTCCAACTTAAGAACAAACCTATAAAAGCTATCTCGTTCATAACTTGGATACTGCCTGTATTATATATCATTTCTAAAAAACAATTTCAAGAACATTCAAATTGCAAACCCGGAGAATCTATCGGACCATCATCACTGCTTTTCTCCATTTGAAGATGCCTCGAGACAGACATCTAAAATTTTCTCAACTGGCTGTCTTAAGAATTCAGAAACTAGGGCCACAGTTTGCTTCAACCAGTCGCCATTGCTTTCCCTTCTGTCTCCATACAGACGCTTTTTCTGAAAACCCTGACTGCTCGTAGCACAGACTGAAGGGAGCCACCTGCTGAATCCCACCTCCTGAAGTGACAGACCATTGTTTAAGTGAACCGACCTACTCTCAAGGCTGAAGTACGTTTCTAGAAATGATATATACAGGCAGTCCCTGGGTCACAAAGGAGAGAGATAGCCTCTGTGGGTTTGTTCTCAAGTTGAATTTGTATGAAAGTTGGAACAGGTGCATTTACCCATTCAATGCATCTTAGACAGGATGTTTGTCTTAGCATATTATTTATTTTTACCTTTCTGTGCATAGAAATACTTAAACATTTTCAAACCTATGGAACCAATTTTTTTTTTTTTTTTTGTATTTTTCTGAAGCTGGAAACGGGAGGCAGTCAGACAGACTCCCGCATGCGCCCAACCGGGATCCACCCGGCACGCCCATCAGGGGGTGATGCTCTGCCCATCGGGGGCATCGCTCTGTCGTGAACAGAGCCACTTGAGCGCCTGGGGCAGAGGCCAAGGAGTCATCCCCAGCACCCGGGCCATCTTTTGCTCCAATGGAGCCTTGGCTGCGGGAGGGCAAGAGAGAGACACAGAGGAAGGAGAGGGGGAGGGGTGGAGAAGCAGATGGGCGCTTCTCCTGTGTGCCCTGGCCGGGAATCGAACCCGGGACTTCCGCACGCCAGGCCAACGCTCTACCACTGAGCCAACCGGCCAGGGCCGGGAACCAATTTTGTTGGTAACCCAGGGGCTGTCTGTAATGTCTTAATTGATCCTTTCTTAATACTTCAACCTGAAAATTGGCACAAATATTAAGATGGATATAAGACCCATAAATAGCAAGTCCGTCTGAGGGATGTGATGGACGCAGGGTGACAATGAGGGACTTTAAAATGTTTTGTTTGATCTGTTTGCTGAAAGAAAAATCATGATCAAAAGGAAGAAATTAGGAAAGTGTAAAAACAGAATATATAAAATGGAGTCACTTTAACCAACATGCTAAAACTATTAACATGATGAAGGTTGAGGCATGAGGAAAGACTCTATTCTTGTTTTGACTAGCCTGGGGACTTAAACTTTTTTGAATTTTCTAGTCCTGTGTCAATGCCTGAATATACATCAGGACCTTAAATGGCTCTGATCACATATCTGGATCTCATGGCGTCTATTACCCAGATCATCGGATGTGATCAGACCACACGACATCCAAAACCCAGACTGCCCAACATCTGACTGATAAACATCCCGGACCAACCTCAGGGCTAAGAATGCAGGACTGGTTATTCTCAACAATGTACTGTCTACTATAAGAACCCTTAAATTTTCTTTCTTCTTCTAAACACTTCTGGGTTTTTACCTAGCTATATTGCAAGTTTGCAAACTCTAAGACCCTTGAAGAAATCTTTATCATTTATAACTAGCCAAAACCTCCAAGCTCCTTTAGAGTTGGCTTAACAAAAGCCTGTGATATGTTTGTGAATGTACACCATGACTGAACTCACGGTTCCCCAAGAGCCACAAGAGGGAGATGAGAGTAGAAGAATGAGGTAATGATGCCTTCAAGAAAGAATCTACAAAAGGTTCTGAAGAGGGACGGTGCTGGCATCTACCCTTTGTTTTAGAAAAATAATTCAGACTGCCAGGTAAGAGCTGTATCGGAGGTAAAAGCGGCTGCCGGTAGAGAGGCGTTATCATCCTCAAGGTAAAATGTGTTTTCATTATTCATGGAAGTGTTCGAGGCACTAGGATACAGAGGCGAGCACCACATAGTCACTGACCTTTTACACTTTGCCTTCTGGTGGGGAAGACAGGCAACAGAATACAATTCAGACAGTGATACAACTTAGATAAGAAATCAATGGAAGAGGACATGAACAGACACTTCTCCCGGGAAGAAATACAAATGGCCAACAGATATATGAAAAGATGTTCATCTTCTTTAGTTATTAGAGAAATGCAAATCAAAACTGCAATGAGATACCACCTCACACCTGTTAGATTAGCTATTATTAACAAGACAGGTAATAGCAAATGTTGGACAGGCTGTGGAGAAAAAGGAACCCTCATACACTGTTGGTGGGAATGTAAAGTAGTACAACCATTATGGAAGAAAGTATGGTGGTTCCTCAAAAAACTGAAAATAGAACTACCTTATGACCCAGCAATCCCTCTACTGGGTATATACCCCCAAAACTCAGAAACACTGATACGTAAAGACACACGCAGCCCCATGTTCATTGCAGCATTGTTCACAGTGGCCAGGACATGGAAACAACCAAAAAGCCCGTCAATAGATGACTGGATAAAGAAGATGTGGCACATATACACTATGGAATACTACTCGGCCATAAGAAATGATGACATCAGATCATTTATAGCAAAATGATGAGATCTTGATAACATTATACAAAGTGAAATAAGTAAATCAGAAAAAAACAGGAACTGTATTATTCCATACATAGGTGGGACATAAAAGTGGGACTAAGAGACATTGATAAGAGTGTGGTGGTTATGGGGGGAGGGGGGAGAGGGAGAGGGAAATGGGGAGGGGGAGGGGCACAAAGAAAACTAGATAGAAGGTGACAGAGGCCAATCTGACTTTGGGTGATGGGTATGCAACAAATTGAACAACAAGATAACCTGGACATGTTATCTTTGAATATATGTATCCTGATTTATTGATGTCGCCCCATTAAAAAAATAAAATTATTAAAAAAAAAAGAAATCAAAAAGGTAATATTGGAGACTTAGTGAGAGTAGAGGTCATGAAGTCCTTCCTCAAGTAGTTATTTCCCCTGAGGTCGGAATGATGTGTAGACTCGAGAACAGTTTTTTAGGTTAGAGGGAACTGTTGAGGGCAAACTCCTGAGTCAGGAGCGAGCTTCCTGTCTTTTGGGAACTGAAAGAAGGCCAGTTTGTCTGAAACCAGATGAGCAGGGGAACAGTAACAGAGAATCACACCTGTAGTTAAAACAGGTGGGTCGCCCTGGCCAGTTGACTCAGTGGTAGAACGTCGGCCTGGCATGCAGGAGTCCCCGGTTTGATTCCCGGCCAGGACACACAGGAGTAGCGCCCATCTGCTTCTCCAACCCCCCCTTCCTCTCTGTCTCTCTCTTCCCCTCCTGCAGCCAAGGCTCCATTGGAGCAAAGTTTGTCCGGGTGCTCAGGATGGCTCTGTGGCCTCTGCCTCAGGCACTAGAATGGCTCTGATTGCAACAGAGCGATGCCCCAAGATGGGCAGAACATCGCCCCCTGGTGGGCATGCCGGGTGGATCCCGGCTGGGCACATGAGGGAGTCTGTCTGCCTCCCCGTTTCCAACTTCAGAAAAATACAAAAAAACCCCAAACAGGTGGGCCTACTGTCTGTTGTGGCAATAGCTAATGCACACCATGAGAAACTCAGGGGCACATAAGTGAAAGAGAGTTAGAATGAAACTATTATAAGATTTTGACTTTGGTTGGGTAATTGGGAGAGGGCCTAAGAAAAAAAGAGATTTGCTTTAGATCGAATGTTGTCAGGAAGTGGGAGCAATTTCATGGCTGGGTATTTTGTGGGTTGCACAGTGACTTGGCTTTTGTCTGTAATTAGATGAAAAATTCATAAAGTGGTCTCTTGTTTTGTTTCTTTTATCAGGATGTCAGAATAACTTTGTGTGAGGTTATTGATCTATTAGATTGCTTAGATTGTTTGGGCTCACTGGCTGTGAGCCTCCCAGCAGCTTGTATTAAGATTGCAGTCTAGCCCTGGCCAGATAGCTTAGTTGGTTAGAGCATCATTCTGAAGCTCAGAGGTTGCTGGTTCAATCCTTGGTCAGGGCACATACAGGAACAGATGGATGTTTCTGTCTCTTTCTCTCTCTCCCTTCCTCTCTCTCTAAAATCAATAAAAAAATAATTAAACCTGACCTGTGGTGGCGCAGTGGATAAAGCGTCGACCTGGAATGCTGAGGTCACCGGTTCAAAACCCTGGGCTTACCTGGTCAAGGCACATATGGGAGTTGATGCTTCCAGCTCCTCCCCTCTTCTCTTTCTCTCTCTCTCTCTCCTCCTTCTCTCCTCTCTAAAATGACTAAAGTCTTAAAAAAAAAACTTACCAAAACAATAATTAAAAAAAAAGATTGCAGTCTAGCTGTAAACATTAGATGAATGCTGGACATCGGGGGCTATTTCTCTCTCTCTCTCTCTCTCTCTCTCTCTCTCTCTCTCTCTCTCTCTCATTATTAATGAGAGTATGTGTGGAAAGGGAATCCTGACAACAGTTTATAGCCAACACTGACAGAAGTCATTGTGTGGCTAGTATTTCCACGTGGAGGGCGAAGAGCATCTGCTCTTAGACAAAAACAACCGGGATGCCCAGCCACAGCATTGCCCTTGCCTTCTGACAGCACCCAGTTCAGAGCAAAACGGTGTTGCATTGAATTCTTCCCCAAACTAATTAAACCACAGCCATATCCTACAACATATCCCTCCTAATACTTCCTTATTGGCTGTCTGAAACCTCCTTCATGAAACAAACCAGTAAACCCAACTTTGTTTGACTGTAGACATTGTCCTTACAGTCTTTGGCTAAGACTGCAAAGAGAAACAAACCATTGGAAATTTTTTAAAGCAGTGAAGGGATGTGAGCTGAATTAAATGTGACAATGGGGATGGAGAAAAGAGGACAGTTCTGAAAATCACAAGAGGATTTGACTTGGAGGTTAGGGAGAGGATAGTGAGTTCTGGAAAGAGGAGGAAACCAAAGACACCCCCTCCAAGCCGGGAGGATAGTGAATATCTTAGGCAAGAAGTACACAAGGGAGAACAGACATTGGAGGAGTGCAGGAGATTGGTTTTAATATGTTGAGTTGAATGGAGAGCGCAGGAAGCATGGAGGGAGCAGTGGGGAGGTTAGCAGCTCAAACGAAGTTCTTCCGGAAGGTTAAGGCTCACCCGGAAGGGCCTTGAACACCATGTGACAGACCCGAGATTCATTCTGTAGGCAATGAGGAAGCAGTCAAGGTTTTATATCAGTGAGTCTCTTAAAATCAACACAGAGGAGACCATGAGAAGAAGGAAAGAAAAGGAAAGCTAAAGCAAAATCCCCAGGGGTAAGTCAATTCTTCTGCCTTGGTCCTACAGGGAACCAAAAGGTTTTTCCAAACCCAAGTGCAGAGCGCTTTCTTACGCTGATGGTCACCAGGGTGTTAGACCTAAGGCCCGTCAGAAAACCGCCCCACTTTCCATCTCTCATCTTGCAGTTCTCCAAAAGGATTTTATTTTATTTTTTTCTGTACCCCTACCTCTCTCTTCACATGAGGCACTCTTGTCCTGCATAAAGGTTCAGATTATATTTCACTTTCATTGTGAAAACATCCCTGATCGATTCACCGATATTACCGCTCTCTCTTTGCTGAGACTCGTACTTTCAACATCTACTATCACTATTGCTTCTACTACTGACAACTATTACCTCCGCCGCCAGTGATAACAATGATAATTTTGAGTTCCAACACTGAACTGGGTGCTCTGCATCCAACAGCTCACTTAATCTTCACAACATGCCATTGCACTTGATGTTATCATTCCCACTTAACAGACAAGAGAACGAAAGCTCAGAAAGGTTAAATGACTCACCCAACATTGCAGAGCTGATAACTGGCAGAACTGGTATTCCAGCTGAGGTATTTGAGTGTACAAGTCAGACTACTTTTTTCACATCATGATTATATGACTTAGCCCTTTGCATATTAACTGTCTGGGTGGACGCCTCTCTCCTGCTGACGTGTGGGCTCCTCGGAGTCAGGGGCTGTGTCTTCCCTGGTGTGATGTAGATACTGACCAAATGTAATCTGGATGAGAGGAGAGAGGCAGGTAGGGACAGTGGTCAAGGGAATGGAAGGCAGTATGTTGTGAAGAATGGTTATTGCTTTAGACCAGTGCCTCTCAACCTTCTCCCACAGAAATGGTAACGTGTGTATGGCATCCTGGGGTACCTGGCGGGGATCTGGATTCCAGGAGCGAGCTGCTCTAGGCTGGAGGGAACTGGACTAGGGCAGGGCTGGTATGTCTGACAGTCTCAGTCTGCACTTGGCTACCATGGTGTTGAATACAACTTGGCTTCTGTTGGACAGTCTGTGCTTAATATGAAGGGTTAACAAACTATTTCTTAAAGGGTGAGGTAGTAATATTTTCAGGCTTGTGTGCTTGCTACCAGATCTCTGTTGTAACTCTGCCATTGTCTCCTGGAAGCCATTCCAGACTGGTATGCAAACAAATGAGCGTGGCTGTGTTCCAGTGAAACTTCATTTGCAAAAGCAGGTGCCCAGGCTGGGAGCCATGTTTGCTGACTGTGTGTTCATGTGACTATTATGCTTCAAAGCATTGACTTCTTCTCCTTTTAAATTTTGATGAGGTTGCAAGCAAAGCACAACTTTACCCCTGCTCATCTTAAGGTTTTCAGCAGGGACTCTTTCACAAAAAGACAGGTTGACAAGCGGGAAACAGCTAATCAAAGCATGCTGCTCACCTTACGTGAGAGAAACCTGAACCCAAAGTTATTCAAAATGGTGGCTTAGAATTCGAGCTTGTAGAGCATCTTCAATAAAGAAGAATACATTTGTGGAGAAATGACAGGACAAAGGGAAGTTGAGGCTTCCAAGGGTGGCCAGCTAGGGGAAGGTAAACTACCGTGTTTCCCCCCAAATAAGACAGTGTCTTATATTAATTTTTGCTTCTAAAGACGCACTAGGTCTTATTTTCAGGGGATGTCTTACTTTTGCAAGAACAAGAATTCACATTTATTTGTGAACAAAAAATCAACATTTATTAACATACTGTAGTCATGTCATCACAAACATCAGCATAACCAGCCAAACTCTGAATTCCATCAAGAATTTTTTGTGACTCTATTTCCATGTACAACAATCTACCCTGTTTCCTCGAAAATATAACAATGTCTTAAATTAATTTTTGCTCCTAAAGACACGCTAGGTCTTATTTTCAGGGGAGCCCTTATATTTCTAAACTTGAAAAAAAACTGCTCTAGGTCTTATTTTCTGGGGATGTCTTATTTTCTGGGAAAGAGGGTAATGAAGCAAGACTTGCTTGCAGATACCTCTCGTGCATGGCTGGGCTGATAAGAGCCTGTCTTCAGTGAAAAGAATTTCTAGCCTGCCTTGAGGCTGAAAAGGAGGCGCTTTCCTCTGTGTTTGCTGCTTCTTAACTGCTCAAAATAATTTTATGTTAAAGACCACATTTTGGGATGACATAGTCTGGTTTTCTTCAAAGTCCAATTTTATTAATTTATGCTTTTATGGATTATGCTTTTGGTGTCATATCTAAAATTCTTTTCCTAGCTGGGGTCACAAATATTTTTTCTATATTTTATTTCTGTAGTCGTTTTTTAAATTGGTTTTAGAGAAAGAGATTTAGAACAAAATTAGAGAGAGAGAGAGAGACATCGATTTTTTTTCCTACTTATTTATGCACCTATTGGTTGATTCTTATATGTGCCCTGACTGGGGTTTGAACCCACAACCATGGCTTATGGGGACAATGTTCTAATCAACTGAGCTACCTGCCCAGGACTTTATTTTTAATCTTCAGCACTTAGTAAAGGGTCATTCGTCTTAAAAATGAATGAATGAATGGATGGACTTAAATGCCTTACTTTCCTTACCTTCTACTCTCTCCACCCTGGACTCCCCAACACATGAAGTTCAGTGGAGATTCCTTGAACCCTAGACTGAGTTTTGAGCTCCCAACCTAGCTGATTTGTTTGCCTACAATTTAATGATTTCCAACTTTTTATGCTGCAACTCATTTTTTTTATAGCATACACACATCCCATTTTTATTTACAGCCCCCAACTGTGTTAAATCAGAATTGAATTTAAAATTAGTCTTTACTGTCAAATTATCAGGAACTCCTTGAGATCACCAGGAACTCTCTGGGTTACAACAGTCCTCCTCTATAAAGCATGTGGAAGTCACTGGACAGGGTGGGTTTGGACCAAGCTTAAGCCTACAGGTATAATGAGATTGTGGCTAAGGGCTGGACTCAGAGGTGGGCTCAGAGGTGGACTAAGAGTTTCCTTGTAAGTTACCCTCCACAGCTGCTCAGCTCTGTATTCATCTCTCTTTATTTAAATAAAAAATAATTGATGGTGTTTTGTGCAAATACATATAACATAAAAATTTGAAAACTGAGTTAGTTCATCACAAGGGAATACAAAGGCAGAAAAGTTGGAACTAAGATTGAGTTTAGCAACGAAAATTTGGAAGAAGGAGCCATAATTTGGGTTTAAGCTTTCTAGAAGTCAAAATAAGGAGAAAGGTCTCTTTTGTTTTACGTCACTTACAGTGTCCATAAGATTGCAACATCCCAGTTGTCTAAGAGAAACCTGTTCCAAGAGGGGACACTGTGTAATGTCACAAAGAACTTCTGACAGTTGTCCAGCAGTCCCCATTCTGTCATCAGCTGGGATGAAATTTCAGCAGCCTCTCTACCCTGTCACTCACACTTCTAAAAGGAACGTGCAGACTGGATGCTTACACCGTGCTACCACCTCCCTCTGTCCCACCCTTTTTATTTTTATCTGACTAATTGCCTAGAATATTTTGAGACAATGAAAATTGAGTTTAATTTATCTTTGTATTTATTCACACTCTTATAATGGGAAAAAACAGGTTTTAAAACTGGTTAACTGATGAAATCATAATACATTTAAGAATCCAAGAGGAGCGGCTAACCCAAAAGGATTTGAAAACTGGGTCTTATCGCCTGGGACCTCCCAAGACCTCTTGCAGAGCACCTACCAGGTGTTCTGCCTGATGCTGAGCTCTGGAAGTAACAGTGATAAGCATGAAACCATCCCTTCCCCATACAAAGAACTCAGTCAAGTTGGGTCAAGAACCCCACGCAAAGTAGCACAGTTCTAGGCACACGCTGCTAACAAAGTGAAGAGAAGAAAGATATGCATTCTTCCCAGAGATTGAAGGAGTATGTGAAGGTCAGGGGAGAGAGGAGAAATAAAAAATGGTATTCTCTAACCCTGGCTGGGTAGCTCAGTTGGTTAGTGTGTCATCTCAATATGCCAAGGTGGCATGTTCGATCCCCTCAGGGCACATATCTATACAAGAATCAACCAAATGGATGTTTCTTTCTCTCTAAAATCAATAAATCAATCAATCAAATAAAATATAAAAGGTATTCTCAGGGGAGGGGACGTTTGAGCTAAAGAGACCATTCCAAAAGCAGCTTCTGCCCTAGGAACTGTTAAGGGTGAGTGAGATACAGGGGTGGGGACACACACGTTTTCCAAAACTACGCTTCGTGAAACATCCATTGGAAACATCCAGTGGCTTTTAATTGTTTTGATTGATCACAGTTTGAAATATATTTTATGTTGTGACCCCGTGTATAGATAGATATCTACTAGTTTAAACCATAGAAAACTGCCACATTTGTGTGAGTCAACAATAATTAGGTACGGACAAGTCTATGTGATTAACTTAATATACCACTGAAACAAAATTTCACAAAATAATTTTATATTAATTTTATGCACTGCACTGTATTTCTATGTCATCTTATGATCCACAGGTAAGAGGCCCTGTTTGAAAAAAACAAGAAACAAGATCCAGCCCAAGGAAAAGCTTTTGGAGTCCAAGGCAACGATTCTAGGAAAACATAGAGATAAAATAAAATGTATAACAATTACATATACTTCGTTTTACACGTTCTATTTTCCCTGTCGATTTTCCCCTGCCAAAGACCACCAGGAATACACTTGCATTTGAACAACGTTTGGTTTATTGGCTCTTTGCAACAAGCAAAACGCAAGAACTCAGAGGCCCCACACAGAATGGTGGGGCCTCTGGGCAGAGGGTGTTAGGGAAAGGGATTGTCACAGGACTTGCGCTTGTGTTGGGCGAGTTGGAGGAGGATTTGAGGAAGCACATTGGTACCTTCAGAAAGTGAGGCCAATTCTGTGGTTGGGTCTCTTACTACTCATCTAGGCAACAGAAGAAACAGAATGGGCTAACACTAATTAGTAATGAGGCCAGTCCTGTTCGGTTACTTGAAGGTCCAGGCAGACTCTGGAAGCCTGTGCGTTCAGACAGAGCTGGGCCCTGCAGTGGCTGCAGTGGTCCCGTAGGCGCTGTGTTCCTGGATCAGGATGCCGCCCTGCATTTCCCGGTAGCCCCTTTTCTGGCAGTACCTGAAGCCATAGCTGATCCCCAGAGCAACAACAACCACCGCCACTACGGTCCCCACACTGGCCCCAACAATGGCCTCAATGCTAGGCCTGGAGCCAGCCTCGCTCAGGAGGCTCGCTGCCAGGGACTGCTCATTGACGTTGACCTGCCGCCAGTGGTCAGAGCCCTGCAGCCGCACCCAGACCTGCTGCCCGCTGGAGCCCACCAGGACAGAGAGCCGGCGGGAGCCGCTGCTGTTGCTGAGCGACGGGGGGCGGGGATGAAACGGGGGCATGCGCACGGCTGCCTGCTCCTGGTCCAAGAGGACCCCAGCCCTGAGGCAATAGAGGACTTGGCAGCCATCGCTGAGGTAGGCCTGGTGTTGGCTGTACCCTGCTGGGCACTTCATGGGGTGGGTGGTGGGGTTGTCCTGGTAGAACATCTCCTGCAGGAGCCCAGGGCTCTGGCCCTTCGTGAAGCCAGCTAAGGGGTTGCCCACCTGGCAGCTGAAGAAACCCCCAAAGGGAACTGCCTGGGCTGCACACAGCTCAAAGTCACTGCTGACACACACTCTGAGGTCACCAAAGAGTGTCAGAGGGTAGAAGTAGGAGGGGCAGGTCTGGCCCCCAGTGAGCGGGTTTGGGTGGTCGGGGCTATAGAGGCCTCCAAAGAGCAAGCCCGCAATGGCAGGCAGCGGGGCCCCGGAGGGCGCGCACCAGGAGGCGGCCAGGCGCACCACGCTGCGCCGCTCGAGGACCGTGCACACCGGCTGGCAGCAGCTGAAGAAGAGCCAGCACCGACTGCACTGCTGCTGGCACTCAGAGTGGGCTTCGCTCGACGCCTTCAGCACGCTGTGCAGGGCGCTGGCCTCGTAGTTGGCCGGGCAGGAGGCATTGCCGGTGAGCGGGTTTGGAGTGCGATAAGCCTGGCAGAGGCTCTCCGCGTCCTTCCCGGACACGGCTTCGCACTCCTGGAAGACGCCCCCGAAGCTGAAGTTGGCTCGGTGGCCGCCATCGCAGGAGCCATCGTCCACGTTGGCCTGGGGATTGAAGGCGGGCGCCCCGCGCCGCAAGCAGCCCGGGCGCGCGTTGACTGCGTAGAACCGGTGGATGGCGCGGCGCACGGTGGCCGCCAAGCGGCGCACCGCGGGTGCCGGGAGTTGGGGCAGCGCCTCGGGCTCCAGCAGCGCAGGCAGGGGCAGGCCCGACCTGCCAATGGCCACCAGCCGGTTCCTGATGCTCTCCTGCCACTTCTGCAGAGTGATCCCCGGGTAGAAGGGCACACCGCCGTGGCTGCGCGTCTTGGAGGCCACTGTGTTGCCCACGTAGTCCTGGAGGAGCTGGCTTTGCTCCTGCCAGGAGGCCGCGACCCCGACGTTGACCGTGTGGAAAAACACAGCTGAGGCGGCCAGTGTGATATTGCTCCTCTCTCCGGCCTGACTGCCCACCAGTTCCTGCTTCACCTGGTCCTCCTGCGTCAAGGTAGCCCCGGCCTCCACGTGGGTGAGGACGTGCGTGCCGTACCTCAGCACGAGCATCTCCGCCAGGTACTCGGCCTCGCTGCTCTGGTTGTTCTCCAGGTGGTCGCTGAGGGTCAGCAGGTGCTGCAGAAAGGCGGGGTGGAAGTCGGGGGTCTCCGGGGCCTTCACAGAGTAGATGTTGTGGCGGACCTGCACTCTGGTCGTGACCGTCTGGTATTCCAGGTTGTACTTCTTGACGTTCTGGAAGTCCGCGGAGAACTTACCATTGAGACTGGGGAGGAAGGAGAGCTCGGCGTTGATGGAGGCGGCCCAGGTGTCGGTGTAGCTGAGCCACTGGTCCATGAGCTCCGCGCGGGTCTCCACCACGCTCTCGCGCCGCGGCACCGCGTGCACGTGGTTGGGGATCAGGTATTCGCCGTCCTCCGTGGTGCGGCACTGGGAGTAGTTGCGCCGCAGCACCAGCCCCAGCTCCACGTTGCGTAGGTTGTCCCAGCCGCCTCCCGGCAGCGCTCCCAGCACCGACACGTTCAGGACCTGCTGGCAGCCCTGGAAGTCGGCCCCTCCCGGATCCCCGGTGCTGCAGTGCAGGGCAGCGAGCAGAACCAGCAGGGACTCGAGGCACAGGGCCATGCCTGGAGGAGAGCTTCGCTTTGGCAGCCTGCTGCCTCTCGGCCCCTCCATGGTTTCGGGTCACCAGAGGAACTGGCCTGGGAACTGAAATGTGCTTAGGTACAGGACAGTGACTCAGCCGACAGGCCCCTCCCGCCGAGCACCTCTCCAGGAAGCTTTCAGGAAAGTATACCAAGCATGGGCCTTATCAGAAGCACCAAGGGGAGGGAGTGAGACCCGCAGATTGCAGGCTTTGGGCTGGGCCAGGGACAGAGGAACCGGACTGGTGAAGAGCTCGCTGCTGCCCGAAGGGCCTGCGAATTCACCAAATCTTATCTATGGAGCATCGGATACTTTAGTCATTACTGGCCCCTCACCCTACAATGCAGGAAGAGTCCTGCTATTGCATATGTCAGGCGCAGCTTGGAAGTGGCCTAGGGACACAACCTGAGCCTCTTCCCAGGTGGCCAACCAGCCTGTGGGTATGGCTGGCTGGGAAGTCACATGTCACATTCACTCCAGGCTGATTTCCTGGAATATGTGGAGATATCCCAGAAAGGAGCCCCTTCCTGGTCTGGGGCAGGCTCAGGGCAACTCTCAGGAGGTCGGGGTGGTGGTGCCAATGTTCCGGAGCACTGGGGACAGAGCTTCCAAAGGGGGGTACCACACCCCACAAACAACCCAGGGCTCAAGAATTTTGCTTCCCTTTTTCTTTCTTCTTGGAACCCTAGAGGGGCCTCCTTCCCCTGTGTTGGGCAGATGAAATATATTATGCTCACTTTGTTAAAGATGGCGCTGCCCACGTGGAGGCCCGTTGCCCAGGTGATGATATTGGTTGCCCTTTTTAATTGGGATGGGCGTGATTATATTAATGTGTATTGGGGACAGGCTGTAAGCAGGCAGGATCATTATAACCTAAGGCTTAGTTTTAAGACTAAGCCTTTCCACCCTTTTTTGATGTGGGGTGGTGCACTGTCATGAGGAATCCCATTATGCTTCAGATAAGTGACTTTGTATTAGAGACTTCCTTGTTTGTATATTGGATTAAAGGTTTGGATTTCTACACTATAAAGTGGGGCTGACCAGGAGCTTGCTCTCTCGGTTCCTCAGATTAACATTAGAGAGGAGAGCAGAGAAAGGCCACGTGGAGGAGGCCAGGAGAAGTAGCCAAGATGGTGGAGTGTTGAGTGAGAAGCCAGTTTGTGCAGAGAGAAGGAAGGAGATGGGGAACAGAGGTGAATAAGTCTGGTGAGCTAGGAACCTTTAATTCTAGGAAACTCGGATAAGTCAGTAGCTTTGTGAGCACTGAATGAGTGGGTTTTAGAGCCCAGTGTGTGTTTTTACTTGCCCGCCAGGTGCAAGCTAGGATTATAGATGATGGCACACCAGTTCGTGGCTCTATTGTTTCATTACCGTCTGTCCGAATCCAATGTGAACCTGCATGGACCAGGCGGCTGTGATGGTGACCATGGATACTGGCTTTACACCATGAGATTAGCCGTTTCTCAAAATGAGCCCCTGTGCTAGGTGCTTTGTAATCTTAACCTCTCAGCAGTTTCCTATCTATCACACATTAGGAAACTGGCCCAGAGAGTAAGGCAAAGTGCTGAGGGTCACCATCAAGTATAGGATGGAGCCAGCATCTGACTCCAGGTTCATCTGAGCCAAAGAACAGTTTCCATCCACTGATCTGAGTTAAACATGGTGTGTTGGGCAGATAAATATATTATGCTCACTTTGTTAAAGATGGCGCTACCTACGTGGAAGCCATTGCCCAGGTGATATTAATGTGTGTTGGGGGCGGGCTGTGGGCAGGCAGGATCCTTGTAGCCTGGGGCTTGATTTTAGGACTAAGCCTTTCCCATCCTTTTTGATGTGGGGTTGTGCAATCCCATCATGCCCCAGATAAGTGACTTTGTTTTAGAGACTTCCCTATTTTGTGTATTGGATTAAAGATTTTGGTTTCTACACTATAAAATGGAAGCAGAACGGGAGCTTGCTCTTGGTTTCTGAGATTAGCATTAGAGAGCAGAGCAGAGAAAGGCCACATGGAGGAGGCCAGGAGAAGCAGCCAAGATGGCGGAGTGTTGAGTGAGAAGCCAGTTAGTGCAGAGTTTGTGCAGGGAGAAAGAAGGAAATGGGGAACAGAGGTGAATAAGTCTGGTGAGCTAGAAACCTTTAATTCTAGGAAACTCGGATAAGTCAGTAGCTTTGTGAGCACTGAATGTGAGTGGGTTTTGGAGCCCAGTGTGTATTTTACTTGCCCGCCGGGTGCAAACTAGAATTAAAGATGATGGCTCATCAGTTTTTGGCTCCATTGTTTCTTTACCGACTGTCTGAATCCAGTGTGAACCTGCATGGGCCAGGCGGCTGTGATGGTGGCCTTGGCCACTGGCTTTACATGGTGCCTCTACTTCCCAGTCAGTGTCAGGGTTTTGACTTTTGTCCCTCCTAGGGCTTTTGCAGTTAAAGAAGGCTCGTGGGAAGGGCACATGGGATTACTTAACCCAGTGGTATCAGTCCGGGCTAGACCTGATTATAGCAGTGAGCACGGAACAGAAGCCCTTTGTACTCATCACACATGCGAGACGGGGCACCATCCAGAAAAGCAGGTGGCGACCTTGACCTCTCAAGATGTGAACTGGAAGCTGGGCCCTCTCATTTCAGCAGTTGAGCCCTCCTACTCACATGGCCTTCTCCTGAGTCCACGTCCCTCATCTGTTACAAGATGAGATCAATACAGACCTCCTCAGGCTTGAGCTGTTGGATATAAAACGCCCAGCAGGGTGCCTGGCATAAAGCCAGGTGTTCATTCAATAAAGTGGGTTACGTGACTATTGGTCAAATAAGTTTGTAAATATGATATGTATGTTTGCTCGCTTATAGTTTGCATTGGGTGTGGGGGACAGACTGTGTAAAGCCAGTAGCCACGGCCACCATCACAGCCGCCTGGCCTGTGCAGGTTCGCATTGGATTCAGACAGTTGGTAATGAAACAATGGAGCCAAGAACTGGTGGGCCATTAGCTTTAATCCTAGCTTGCACCTGACTGGCAAGTAAAAACACACACTGGGCTCTAAAACCCACTCATTCAGTGCTCACAAAGCTACTGACTTACCTGACTTTCCTAGAATCAAAATTTCTCCTCACCAGCCCTATTCACCTCTGTTCCCCATCTCCTTCTCTCACACAAACTCTGCACAAACTGGCTTCTCCTTCAGCACTCCACCATCTTGGTTGCTTCTCCTCCCCTCCACATGGCCTTTATCTGCTCTCCTCTCTGTTCTCCTCCTAGAACGTAATCCCTCTTCTCTCAGAACAATGTGATCTCTCTTCCTTTTAAAACCTTTTGGGGCGAAAGCCCTCTCCCACCACATATTAACATAATCACGCCCATCCCAAGCAATCACCTGGGCGAAAGGCTTCCACATGGGCAGCACCATCTTTAACAAAGTGAGTATATTTTATCTGCCCAACAGGCTGTAAGCAGTCAGGGTTGTTATAGCCTAAAGCTTAGTTTTAAGACTAAGCTTTTCCCCACACCCTTGACTGATTGCATGATAGAGGGTGGTACACTCTCATGAGGAATCCCATTATACCTCAGATAAGTGACTTTGTATCAGAGACTTCCTTGTCTGTATATTGGATTAAAGGTTTTGATTTCTACACTATAAAATGGGGCAGAGGAGCCCATGCTAGAGGAGAGCAGAGAAAGGCCACATGGAGGAGAGGAGAAGCAGCCAAAATGGTGGGGTGCTGAAGGAGAAGCCGGTTTGTGCAGAGAGAGGGAGATGGGGAACAGAGGTGAATAAGGCTGGTGAGGTAGAAACCTTTGATTCTAGGAAACTCGGATAAGTCAGTGGCTTTGGGAGCCCTGAATGGAAAGGGAAGTGTTTTCTCATTGTGTGTTTTCTTGCCTGCCGGGTGCAAGCTAGGATTAGAGCTAATGGCCCACCAGTTATTGGCTCTACTGTTTCATTACCGTCTGTCCGAATCAAATGCGAACCTGCACGGACCAGGCAGCTGTGATGGTAGCCGCGGCTACTGGCTTTACAGTGACTTGTCGCAGGGTCTGAATTGGCACCCAGATTTGTCTGCATCCAAAGCCAAGTGCTCTTTCTACCACTGCAGATCCTTCCAATGTCTGTTTTTACACTCTCTCAAGATATGGTGTGATTTATTTATCATAAGGTATTTTGGGATGGATTATTTGCTTGAGAGACAACATTTTCCTGGGAAAGCAGTAAAGTTTATCCCCCCCCCCTTTGTGACCCTTCCTAGGTCAGGGACAAGTATTTACCCTCCTTTGCCACATCCCACTCAGTTCGCTGGGCTTGTGACTTAGGAGCAAACACCTCCTGACATAAATCCACAGGAGCCTGCAAACTCATCAGGCGTGGGGAGGCAGGTCGGCGGGCATTTTACAGCAGGGACACAAGGGCAGATAAACAGGCTCTGGCGCGGGTGGAGCATTTGCTGACGTCGGTCAGATGCCAGCGAGGCGAGGGCAAGGAG
Organism: Saccopteryx bilineata; assembly: GCF_036850765.1. Lineage (NCBI taxonomy): Eukaryota > Metazoa > Chordata > Mammalia > Chiroptera > Emballonuridae > Saccopteryx > Saccopteryx bilineata. The sequence continues at coordinate 393,380,415 of NC_089490.1, forward strand.
AACTCTGTGAGGATGTTTGGTCTCCGGCCCCCGGGCAGCGTTTGCGGAGGCCCGGGGATTAGGAGGGTCAAATGGTGCCCGGCCTCACATCCCGCAATTGTTCAGGGGCAGCATAGGGAACACGCAGGCAGGACAGCCTTGAGTCAGATGCCGAGGCCTCGTGTGACCTCGGATAAGAAGTGTGACTTCCTGCAAAACAGGAACGGGTAGGACTTTTAAAGCTGTTAACTACAAAATTACAACAAATGCTTGTGACGGAAAATGAAAAGAGCTTAGATAAAGTGGAGCAGACCTCCTTCCGCCCGTCTCCTCCTGGATAGACACGTGCGTATCCTTGCACCCAGGCTCACAGACACACAGTTATCTGTTCTTGTGGGTTTTATTTTCTAAAGATCGTATTTATTGATTTTACAGAGAGAGGAGGGGGGTGGGAAATCGAGAACCATCAACTCATAGTGGCATCACTTTAGTTGTTCACTGATTGCTTGTCATATGTGCCTTGACCGGACGAGCCCAGGGTTTCAAACTGGTGACCTCAGTGTACCAGGTCGACACTCTACCTATCCACAGCACCTCCACAGGTCAGGCACACACAGTTTTCTTTTACAAAAATGGCAGCAGGCCATACAGACTTTTTTACCCACAGAGCTGATTTCCAGAGAAAGTGGTGTGCCCAAGGTCGCACAAGGACAGGCCGTAGCAGGGCCGGGTCTGTGTCCCTGCCTCTTGACTCTACCTCCCAGGCTCAGTCCCCGCTCCACCCCCGGGCTGTGCACATTCCAGCCGAGCACCCTAGAGGACGCACATGCAATTGCCCTGGCAGATGGGCAGGGAAGCAGCACAAACATTTAATACTCTGTAAATCGCAGGCCCAGCCAGTCAGAACTGACACTGGCTGCAAATGGGCTCCTGGAGGTTACTGGCTAAACATTAGCCCTGCATCTAGGGGTCTCATATTCTATCCTGCCTGTCTCTCCATGCACCACTGGGGAGGGAACACGTGAGTGAATGAGTGAATGGATGAGGATGCCCCGTGGTCTTAATACCACGAACGAAGAAACTGCTTTCAATGGAATCACAATGTTATTAACTGCAGCGTTATCTATCTGCATATTTTTATAACAAGGACAAGAGGCAAGCAGTCATGCTGCTTGAAAAAATTATGCTGCTTGTGAAAAGGGAAGAGGAAATGATGGAAAGGAGAGCAGTGGAGAAGCGGGCTTAGCTGGAGTTCGGCAGAATGGGATTTGGGAGATGCCTTTGCATTTAGTAGTCCCGTGACCCTGGATGAGACACTTAATCTCCGTGAACTTTTTGTAAATATCTGTGAATGTGAGGGGCAACAGAGGGACAAAGAGTGATTTCGTCCTGGTGGGGTAGCTCAGTTGGTCAGACTGTCGTCCTGATAATAACTAGGTTTCCGGTTTGATCCGGGGTCAGGTCATGTACAAGAATCGACCAGTGAATGCATAAATGAGTGGAACAACAAATTGATGTTTCTCTCTCTCTCTCCCCTTTTCTCTCTCCCTAAAATTAATAAGTAAAAATTTTTATAAAAAGCAATTTAGCCTGACCAGGCGGTGGCGCAGAGGATAGAGCGTCGGACTGGGATGCGGCGGACCCAGGTTTGAGCCCCTGAGGTTACCAGCTTGAGTGCGGGCTCATCTGGTTTGAGCAAGGCTCACCAGCTTGAGCCCAAGGTCACTGGCTCAAGCAAGGGGTCACTCAGTCTGCTGTAGTCCCCCTGTCAAGGCACATATGAGAAAGTAATCAATGAACAACTAAGGAACTGCAATGAAGAATTGATGTTTCTCATCTCTCTCCCTTCCTGTCTGTCTGTCCCTCTCTCTGACTCTCTCTATCTGTCTCTGACACACACACACACACACACACACACACAATTTAACCAAGATTACACCTATTAAGGGTCAGATTGGCCAAAAGGTATGGGGGACTTTTAGTGTGGTGGGCCTCCAGTTCAAGCCAGGGGTCAGTTCGTGATGGAAGTCTTATGGCCTTTCTCACTCTGAATACAATTTGATGGGGATTCTGGGTTAAACTACTAAGCCTCTCCTCCCTCTGTGTACAACCCCCCGCCATGCACACCTAAATGTCACTGACCGAGGAACCTGTGGGCTCAAAGAAGTTTCCAGTTCCTGCTCCCCTCCTTCCAAAGGCACATGGAGCCTCCCGGCGTGTCCTGGGATATGTTTCTTCACGGATTTCTCTGGGTCCACCTTACCTGTAAATGCATACACGTATTCTCTGCAACTTCGCTTGCAGAAGGCCCAGAATCATCAAAGAGATGAGGAAACTGAGAAGGGACAAGCCTAGCCCAGCATCGCCCAATTAACCCACGTCCTCAGACCTCACAGTTTATTCCATCATTCTGTCTTGCTTGGATGATCGCCGGAGTCCCTGCACAGCTGTCCCCATCTCCCAAACCACAGCTGAGATCCAGGCAGGCATGCGACAGAAACCCTGCAGTCGCTCACCACTTTGTAAGGGAGAAAGATAGGTTCTTTCTATCTTTCGGAGTTCTTCACAGAGCCCGGTAATGAAAGCCAGATGAACAGAAGAGAACAGCAGAAGCTGATAACGGGTACAGGTGGGAGACATCCAGGGAAGAACGAGTAACTCAGAGAGGTGGCTTTAGAATTTAGCCTTCAGCACCGTGTGACTACAGAAAAGAATGGGGAGTGCGTAAGCCTTGTAAGGAGAGGAAGTGATTTTAGGAAAGATAGAAGGGGCCTGAGAAGAACAGATGGCAGGTAGGATTCTTTGTGACAGTTTGTTTGGGTATGGTGCCACGTTCTAGTCTCTTCTCCTGTGTTAAGAACCAGTTTTTCTTGGTTGATGAAACTCCCAGAGAGGGTACGTACGACAGTTGAGTTCCTTTTGGAGGGTCTGTCTTTAGGTAGGTACGGGAAGTTCAGAGAAAGCTGCTCCCTGCATTTTCTGTTTTTCAAATCCCTTTAGCTCAAAATAAGCATTATACCAAAGCAGCGTATTTTTGGGGTGGTGCGTAGGCCCCACTATCCTTCAGCGTATAGCATTGATTCTCAAAACAGCCTGTTGAGGAGAGAAGTTCTTGGGTTTTTTGAAGAACTTTCGACGATGATTTCTGAGAATCTGTATTTTGACAAAATTCTGAGAACCATATTCACCTACACTGCACTGTTTCGTACAGCAACATGCTGCTACTTATCCCGCTGTCTCGTTAGCATAGCTTTACTGTCCCAGGAAATTCTCACCTTATGAAACTTTTTATATTATACTACTCAGTTCCCTTCCCCTCCCTACAGCTGGAAGTAGAAATCACCAGGTTCCCTGCTGAAGTCAAACGCAAGACATTGAACCTTCTATCTTTTCCTAACCTCCAGAAGAGTATTCCAGAAATTCAATCTTTTTAAGAACCCGCCAGCCTTTTGAGGTGAGACCAGAAATTTAGGAAAAACTACTTTTCCATCAAGGGTCAGAAGGATTTCTGATGTAGAGTCCACCCATCCCCCGGAAGATCAAATGCATTGCGTCTAAGAGCTAAAACCACTATGGAGGAAGGAAGCCATCGCTTTTCAACTTTCAAGTCACCAGGTTATGGTTTACCTGGTAGAAGCTTAGCGATATGCTTGAGCCGATGCGGAGGTAGAACCACAGGGGCAAGTGGAAAGGGGAGAAGTGAAGGAGGGGGCGGCTTTCCAGCTTCTTGGTTTAGGGTGCAGACTTTTAACTAAGTTCTTACCCCACGAGAATACTGACTGCCTGTTTTAAAGGCCGAGTGCCGATAAAGTAAGGGCTCCCCTAGTGGTGAGCAGTAGATTGTACTCTGGAGTCGGGGAGCGCGCCTCTCTGCGTTGGCATCACCTACCAGGAGAGGGCAGTGCAGACTGCAAATGCTGCCTGCCCATGCCCCTTCTCCAGGCGGGGTGTGCTTTTTTTTTTCTTTCAGCATACAACACTTTGATTGTTTATTAAAACCTACAAGAAAAGTGAAAGGAGTGTCAGTATGTATTTATAAACAGTTATGAACATAATCGACAGTCTTTCCTTTAATATCCTGCTTGCATGCCCACCTTACGAGGCGCTGGAGACAGCCAGCAAGCTAACGTGGGTGGCAGGATGGGCGCTCCCGTTCCACACAGACACATCACCTTGCAGGCTGTTTTCTGAAACCGAATGATTTTTCTCCCCCAATTGTGGTCAAAAGCACATAACATAAAACTTACCATTTTCACCATTTCAAGTGCGTTAAGCACATTAGCATGGTTGGGCCACCATCACCACTGCCCTCTGCAGAACTTTTCCATCTTGCGAAAGTGAAACTGTATAGCCATTACACAGCAGCCCCCGCCCCTCCTCCCAGGGACTGGCAGCCACCATTCTGCTTTTACTGAGCTACTGGAGATATCTCAGATAAGTGGAATCGCACCGTGTTTGTTGTTTTGTGACTGGCTTGTGTCACTTAGCATAGTGTCTTCAAGGTTCATCCATGTTGTAGCAGATGTCAGCATTGCCTTCCTTTTCTGAATGACTGCTTTGCCTTTGCACAATGTACACACCACACAAATCTCCTCTTTCTTGATTTGAACACCTCCTGGTATGTAATATATTTGGAAGTAGGGGCATCAAGGTCTCCCTTCATCTCCTGCCTATGCCAGCCTCACATACGTGTTTACTGTACTGCCTGGTACTCGATACATGGGGTCATCTGAGGATGGGGAAGGGTGCTCTAGCTATCTGTGTAAAAACCAGGACATTTTTGTGTGTGTGTGTGTGTGAGAGAGAGAGACAGGAAGGGAGAGAGATGAGAAGCATCAACTCATAGTTGCATCACTTCAGTTGTTCATTGATTGCTTCTCATATGTGCTTTGAGTGGGAGGCTCAGCTGAGTCAGTGACCCCTTGCCCAAACCAGTGACCTTGGGCTCAAGCCAGTGACCTTGGTCTTCAAGCCCATGACCTTGGGCTTCAAGCCAGTGACCTTTGGGCTTAAACCAACGACTATGGGGCCATGTTGATGATCCCATGCTCAAGCCAGATGAGCTCGTTCTCAAGATGGCAACCTGGGTGTTTTGAAGCTGGGTCCTCTGCATCCCAGTTCAATGCTCTATCTGCTGCACCACTGCCTGGTCAGGCCAGGACATTCTTCATACTCCCCTTTTAATTCAGTGTTTACATGCCTGGGATTCCACTTCAAGGAAGAAAAAAAATCGCAATCAAAACATTTAGCATGACATTAACGGTGATGCACAGCTCACAGCTTGCTGCAGGGAGAACCTGCTGGGTCCAGGGAGTGTCCAGTCCTTGCAAGCTGGTCTTAGTGGCGGAGGATCCCGCAAGAGCATGTCTCAGCTTGCTGTCTCTGTCATCAGTGTCTGTTCCTGGCCTGTTGCATAACACTTAATGTATGATACCAGGCCAAAGCAAAAGTAATATTATGGAGTGATAATAGTAGTAGCAAATGTTTACTGAATTCTTATGATGCACCAGGCACTGTCCTAAGAGGTTTACATGTATCAGTTCATTTAATCTTCCCCACTGAATGAGTTAGCCTCATCAGTCCAGTGTTACAGACGACAGAACTGAAGCACTAGGAGCTTAATGAGCTCAGCCAGGGCTGCACAGCTGGAGGAGGCAGTTAAGGTTTGAATCCAGGTGGGTGGACACCAGAGGCCCTGCTATCCTACATGTTTCTGGTTCCTTAAGAGTCTCTACAGCTAGCCTGACCAGGCGGTGGCGCAGTGGATAGAGCATCAGACTGGGATGCGGAAGGACCCAGGTTCGAGACCCCGAGGTAGCCAGCTTGAGTGTGGCTCATCTGGTTTGAGCAAGGCTCACCAGCTTGGACCCAAGGTCGCTGGCTCCAGCAAGGGGTTGTTCGGTCTGCTGAAGGCCCGCGGTCAAGGCACATATGAGAAAGCAATCAATGAACAACTAAGGTGTTGCAACGCGCAATGAAAAACTAATAATTGATGCTTCTCATCTCTCTCCGTTCCTGTCTGTCTGTCCCTGTCTATCCCTCTCTCTGACTCACTCTCTGTCTCTGTAAAAAAATAAATAAATAAAATTTAAAAAAAAAGAGTCTCTACAGCAAGGCTTCCAACATGGGGGGTGTTAGTGAATCATTTAAGAGAGCTAATGTGGGTGAGACTACAACCTCTGTGTTTATCAGCCTTTAACTTGTAAGTCCTGTGGATTCTCATTATAGCATTCTTTATCTTAATGAAATATCTGGGTAACAATTTTTATCTGAGTCAGAATCAGAAATTGATTAAATTATAATATATCGGCACGATGCAAATTGATGCCAACATTCAGATAAGCTTTTCTACTGCCCAGATGCTTCTTTGAACATGAGGCCAAAGAACAAGCCTGATTTGCTTTATGTCAGTTACTTCGGTACAAGGTGTCATTACCACTTTCCCAGTTCCCCGAGCTCCCTGAACACACTTTTGCGAGGTTGTCCTGCCTTCCAGCAGATTCTACACACCTGACTTTTTAGCCTCTGTCTCACCACAAACTGGCTGAGAGACTAGATCTTCATCATGTACACCACATAGGGATAGGGTCATTTTTGTGTTGAGATAGAAGCTGCTAGCTAAGGCTACAATGGCAATCACATTGCAATAAATAAATGTATTGAATCAACATGTTACACATGTAAACATACACAATGTTATATGGCAAATATATTCCAATTAAAAAAATAGGTCATTTATAGACTTATAAAAAAGCAAGATTCACCCCAGCTCCCTCTTCTCAAGTTACAATGTTAGCTATAAAACTAAGAGGCAAACACAACAAGATAGAAACAAACTTACAGATACAAGAGAACAAGCTGATGGTTGCCAGAGGGGAGGAAACAGGACAGGCATAAAAGGGGAAGGGGACTAAGAAACATAAGCTGCCAGTTATAAAGTAATTCATGGGGATGTAATGTCCAGCATAATGAATAGAGTGAATAATATTGTATATGTAGTATGTATAGTGACATATGGTTACTAAGCTTACTGTGCTGATCACTTCATAAGGAACATAAATATCTAATCATTATGCTGTGCACCTGCAACTAATGTAATATTGTGTGGCAACTCTAATTTAAAAATTAGAAAATATTTAAAAAGAGGCTGCCAACCCTTATGGGATATTCAGAAAGCTCTGAATATTGAAAGTTCTATTACCAGTCTTGCAGAAGAACCCAGAGCTCTGGTTTATGGCATACTTTCCCGCTATGTAACTGGAGTCTCTATAAGTGATCATCTGTGAAGTGAAGGTTGTTTTGAGCTTACCTAACTTGATATATGCACAAGCAGTTTGCATCCAGCCAAAGGCTTCTGTGGTTGATGTTGCTCCTCCTACTACTGCCCAGTTCAAACCCAGCCCCACGCACGCTAATTAAAGCACTGGACTTGAGTTCTGAAGCCCTAGCCTTTGGCATTGGCTCTACTGCTAACTTGGGGGCAAGATTGATAACATTTACAGAGTGCTTACCATAAGCCAGATGCAATATTAAATTCTTATTTTCTGTTCATTATTTTTATTTAATATTTGTAACACCAAGATACTATTATTTACCTTTTAAAAATAAGGGAACCAGGCCAGCAACAATTCAGGTAAACGTAAGGTCTCAGCTTGTAAGTGAGTGGCAGAGCCTTGATTCGGACACCAGGGGGCACACTGTACCCATGGTGCTCCCTGGAAGGCATTGTCACAGCTTCCCAAGCCTGGTACCTGAAGGAAGCCACGCCAGTCTGCAAGTGAAAAGCCATGGTTCCACCTCACCACATCCCAGCAAATACAACATCTTGGAATATGTCCTTCCATCAGTCTTTCTCCCACAACCCTTCCTCTAACTTGGACCGTACTAGAGAAATGGAATGCCAAAGCAGGATTGTCATGAGGTCTGGACTTGGGTAAATCTGGAATTCCTTAACCACGTGAATTTAAGCAAGGCACTTCATGTCTCTAAGTGTTGTCAGTTCTAAAATAGAAATAATAGTAGGTGCCTCCTCAGGTGCTTATGAGAATTAAATTAGATAATGACAATTCAGGGTTTGAGATAGTAACTGGCATCTAAGAAATGCTAATTAAATAAGCATAATTGTCACTAAGGCAGTAACCTTTAGTCACCTGAAGTTCCATAGGATGAAAATGAGCACCCAATTCTGCATGGCCTCAGACTTTGGCTTAAAAGAGAAACCACAAAAGGGTCTTATCGGACAACAAGTCTTTTTAATAATAGTCAGAGCTTCCAAGAATAGATTAAGGAGTCTTTGAAGGTAATGAATTCTCTGTGACTCAAGCTGTTCCAGTAGATACCACTTGGTGAATGTGCTGTATAAAGACCCCACTCCCAGTTATCCTTAGAGTCTATGAATTTATTTCAATATTTATCCAGAGCCATAGGATGCAGTTGTGTTCTCCCAATGTCTTGACTCTCCCTATTGTTTGGGTTTCTGCAGGTTTATGGAAACTTTACACACACACACACACACACACACACACACACACACACACACACACCAGAAGAACCCATTCAAGATTCAGGTGCTGGTAGACAGGTGGCCTAATTTTATTTTATTTTATTTTTTTTATTTTTATTTATTTTTTTTAACAAAGACAGAGAGAGAGTCAGAGAAAGGATAGACAGGGACAGACAGACAGGAACGGAGACAGATGAGAAGCATCAATCATCAGTTTTTCGTTGCAACACCTTAGTTGTTCATTGATTGCTTTCTCATATGTGCCTTGACCATGGGGCTACAGCAGACCAAGTAACCCCTTGCTTGAGCCAGCAACCTTGGGTTCAATCTGGTGAGCATTTTGCTCAAGCCAGATGAGTCCATGCTCAAGCTGGTGACCTCAGGGTCTCAAACCTGGGTCCTTCTGCATTCCAGTCCAATGTTTTATCCACTGCACCACCGCCTGGTCAGGTCTGGTGGCCTAATTTTAGCACAGTCAACATCTGGCCATGAGAGCAGGTAGAAGTGACCAATTTTCCTACTGAAACCTGAGCTCATTCCTCTGTGGTATTTGTGTCAGAGTTCTGATGAACACATTTTCTATTATGTAGATTTCCCAATGTTCCAAAATCCAGTTGTCTTTTTCCAACCTATCAGGCTAACACAGCAATTCTCAACCTGTGGGTCACGACCCAGGCGGGGGTCGAACGACCAAAACACAGGGGTCGCCTAAAGCCATCGGAAAATACATATTTATTATACAATACATTTTTAAATAAAATATGTATTTCCGATGGCTTTAGGGGACCCCTGTGTTTTGGTCATTGGACCCCCACCGGGGTCGCGACCCACAGGTTGAGAACCGCTGGGCTAACAGATGACCTTGATCACTACACCAGCACTTACTAAGTTTATTCTAAGACTCCAGAGGATTTACATGAGGTCGTTGGTTTGCCAGGTGTTATCAACTGGCAGCAACATTTGCAGATGCAAGGTGAGAGCATGTTTGGGGCCACTCGTGGGAAAGACATGAGACTGGTAATGAAAGGGGAGAGGTGAATTTCTGGTACTAGGGTGGCTTTTGTGTGGCAGGTATACCAGTCAACCAATGACAGGGGAAAAGAAGCTTATGCAAACTTATGCATCTGTGGATGAGGTCAAGGTTAAAGTTTATTAAAAAACAAACAAACCACACAAGGTATGCAGCTCAAGCCATATGATGCAAGAAGGAATAAAACTTCTGGTGTAATCCAAGGCCAGGGCCAAGGCAAGGGAAATTCCTCAAAAATTAAAAAAACACCTTATTAATAAGACATTGATGATTTCTCATAAGATTGATGATTGCTCACATATATGTACATTTTGGGGGGCCACTGATATTTCTTCTATGAATTACTTATTACCATTGCCAGTATTGCTTTAGCTTGTTTATCTTTTGTGCTTTTGTTTTTCTATATTTATTTCGTTTTGCAATATGAGTCACACATCACAAACTTCACCCTTTTACAGTGTACACTTTCGTGGTTATAAGTGTATTCATAAAGTTTGTCTCGTGTGGTCACAACAGTTTCTGATCAGTTAGCTTTGTGGTCAACCAAGTGGTTTCCTTCAATGACTGGAACCAGTACTCTCCCCGCCTTTGCAGAAAGATTCTGCCTTTGTGTGGAGGCGTGTCTTCAATGTGCAGGCGGGCAGCGCGCCTCCACTTTAACCATCACTTTCTGTGTGTGGACGGCCTCAAGGTCAGGCAGAGGTGAGGGCTTAGATCCTTCTCTGTGATTTCCTGGGCATGCACATAATCCTAGGCATGTACATACCCCTATACACATGTAGTCTTCTAGATTTCTTAGATATAATTAGAAGACTCAGATCCTATAAAGAAAAACTCTGAGAAGGCTGCTTGGGGCCGTTCCAAGTCCATTCTGCCCTTTCCAGTAGCTCCTAGGCTGCAGGTTTTCACCGAGATCATAAGGCTGTTGGTTAACATGATTCTGAAAAGCTGGAGAAATGGTGACGGGGAAACAGTGATGGGGATAGGACAAGTTACAGCCCCATAAAGCTAATCATTCTTACCAAGAGCCAGCCATTTTCTGGAATTAAATACTCCTTGATTTGATGCATACTTTGGGTTAATTTTGGAACATGACAAAGTTCTCTGAAGGAATTTTTTTTTACCCACTTCTTTGCACTCTACTTCTCCTTAACTCCCCCTCCCTTTTTCCCCTGGGCCTTTTTCTTGGTGGAAAATGATTATTTTTTTTTACCTTTAGAAGATTATAATATAAAATGGAAATAAATGAACTTATTTAACTCTACCATTAAAGAAAATGTCCACATCAGAGCCCTTCTCAACTGCTTAACCCAATTCAAGGTTTCCATGGTTCTCTACTACACATTGTTGCCTTTGCATCATTCAGGAGCAAAACAACTCTTCCCTTAAGGTCAATGACCTTCTTATGCTAGCAGCTGTGCAAAAAACAAACAAACAAACAAACAAACAAACAAAAAACAACCCCTAACCTCCCTCCCCAACTATTTGAAAGAATATAGACTTAGACGAATGGGAGTCCCCCAGAAAGGTATGAGTAAAATGATGGAGGAGTTCACAGGAGAGAGAAGTCATTTTCAAATTGGACATTTTAGGGAAGGCTCTATGATAGGAGACGCTTTGGAGAATGGTTTTGAATAATGTGTTATTTTTAAGCTCTGGCAGTGAAAAGAGCATGGGAAAAGAGAGTAGAGGGTAGGAGATGGGAGCAGGTCCTGGAGCAGGAAGGGTGGGGAACTGGAGAGGAGAAGGGACTCCATCTGACATAGAGACGATAATATCATTTTGAGACCTGCTGAGATTCCCTAGAGACCATGAAACTGTAAGAAGGGGTTAAGGGTTTCTGCTGGACGTTTTCTTTAAAGAATAAGGTTATGAACTTTTACAGGTTACAGAGCACCCTGACCGAAAGCATGCCGATTGCTTGTGAACATGTCTGCAAGATAGGCTGGTCAGGTGTTTTGTGACTTGACTGAGTGAGTCACAACCACTTCAAGGTAAAACAAAAGGATCTTACAAACCCCATCTTCTTTCTAATACAGCTGCTTAGATCATGCTGCCTCCTGTTTCTCTAACAGGAGCCTCCTCCTACCTCTGCAAGTCAAGAGTCTATCTTACACGGATCTGTAGCTACTTTCACTTTATCCTTTACACACCTCGAATTTTCTCAGAATGAGTTGACTTATGTGATGGCACTGGTGATCTCCATCTCTTTCCTTAGACGCTTTACTTATGAGGTGTGCACAGTTAGGAATCATCTGTTCTGTTCACCCTCATAGCTGCACCAGCACAGTGCCTAACACTGTGCTCTGCAAAGGTTTGCGGTATGCGTGGGTTCTGCCATCCAATCTTCTCACTCAACATTCATACTCTTTCTGTCTCCCTTTTTAAATTGCACTGACACTGCTTTGTAACATCCTATGAGTTTCAGGTGTACGGTGTTATAATTTGGCACCTGTATACATGACAGCGCTCTCACCACCAAAGGTTTGGTTTCCATCTGTCAGTATACAGCTGACTCCATTTACCATTTTGCCTCCCTCATCCCCAACCCTTTCTGTCTGGTAATCAATAACCTATAGTCTGCATCTATTAGGTTTGTTTTGTTCATTTTTAAAAAATATCTCACTCATGAGTGAAATCATACAGTATTTGGCTTTCTCCATCTGACTGAGTTCACTTGCTTCCTGCCCTCATATTATTTAGGTTGTGCATTGTATTTCTCATGATTTAATATAAAGCTTAAGAAATGACCTGGGAAAGGATGACCTGTTGAAAAGACAGGCCACTGTCCAGAGAAAAAAACAAAAAACAAAAAAAGCCAGAGAGTAAAATCAGAGTGCTACACAAAATGTTACCACCTCCTGGCCAATTGGCCAGGGTCAATGAGCCAGACTTCCAGGAAGAGCAAGATAGGACAACACGTGACTGATCATGAAGTGCGCTGAAGGTCCTGCGGTGAGGGGCATGGGCCTCTGGACAACGTCCTCCCGAGGAAACGAAGGGACTCTGTGAGGGCTGAGCGTAAGGACAGAGGCCGTCCTGTGCGTCACCCAGCACTGTCTTTCCCCAGTGCTCAGAAACCGGGTCATTTCCACTGATTCCAATTGATTGTTTCTCTTTATTCACCATATGTTCCTCTTGCCACATAATCGTCCCATCCAACACCATTTTTTATTCAAGACTGCCTCACAGAGGCTCATATTTCCACTGGTTCCAGTCAGCAGGCATAGGGACAAATGACAGTTTGAAGCACACTTTGCGCATGGCGTGGTTGGCTCTATCCACATGAGAATACATGGGGAAGTTAAATTTCTCCAGAGCCTGGACCTGGGCCCTGATGACTTGAAAAACAAGACCGTGTCTTCGGTACTCAGGCATGGTGCCCGCCATTCGCAGCTCTCCTGTCTGGTCCATCAGGTCCCAGGACACAGGAGTCCCCTCGGGTCCCAGCACACAGAAGGTGGGGAAGTTCTGGATACAGCGCTTGATGAATCTCTGGCTCTTCTCATTGCCGCCAAAACTCCAGAATTTATCCACCAGGGCAGCATGGGTGACATCCAGGGATGAGAGTTTGAACATTTCTTGGTTGCTATTGAGAATGAAGAAAAATAACAGCCCATAATAGCATACATATGGGGAAGTATTATATTTGTTTCCCTCCAGATAATCCCAGGAGGCAAATTGTAGCCAGGCTGCTTGTGTTCATCAACTGACTACTTGTGTGATTTGGAGCTGATGACTTCATCTCTCCCTTTCTTTTGTCATCTAATAAATATGAATGAGAAGCACACCTGCCTCCTAGAATCATTATGAGGCTTACAGGAGCCCATGGATATCAGTGCTGGAACCAGTACCGAGGAGAGAACAAGCACCCCAGAGAAATAAGCTGCAATTGCTTCACTTGGCCTTGAACATAACCTCCAAGCTGGATAGGGCAAGTGTTCTTATCTTCCTTTTACCCAGAAGGGAAAGGTTTCAGAGCAAATAAACAAGTGCTCCAAACCAGAGGCGAGCAATCCGTAAAGTCAGAGCTGAGAACCATGGACTCTTAGAATACTGGCGGCGAAGGGCCCCTGGCCACTGTGGGGATGCTCAAGTCCATAGGGGGCAGTGATGTGGACTGCAGGTGGCCCCTGAGGTACAGAACATGATGTCTGAAGGTTTCTGCTGTGTTGTAAGGGGGCTCTGTGGGGTATCCTGAAAAGAGCCCACAGTGTAGAACTAGAAGATAGAGACTCAAGCCCCAGTTTTGCCTTGACCTTCCTTCCACGTGACCTGAACGGGCTATAGCATCATCTGAGCCTGTTTTCTGGTAGGAAAAGGGGGATAATATCTCCTACCTTGTCTATCTCATGGGATGGGCAAGAGAATCAAATGAGATTAAAGATATGGAAGAGCTTTTCTGGCATAATGTGTGATACAGTGTGACTAAAGCTTTTCCATGCATGGTAACCCAAAGAGGGTCACAGGGACGGGGAGTCTCCAGATCAAATCTCCACCATCAGTTTTTAACTCTCTTCAGTGTTCAACTAGACCTCAATGGGAGAAAAGGTAAAACTTGTTAAAAATCCTCTCTTTTGGAAATCTTCTGTTCTGTGAATTCACTAAACAGGAATTTATTCAGCATCTACTCTGTACTAGGTGCTGTTCTAATTGTGAGTCTCTATCATTGAACAAGACAGAGAAGGTATCTGCTCTGGGTTGGGGGGGGTTGCATTGTTGCATTAAGAGAGTTCAAACATCAAATAAGTATGTAAGTTGACTAAGTTAGCTAATTCCAAATGATCACAAATTGCTATAAAGAATATAAAACTGGATCATATGTGCAAAATAACTAGGAAGTGACCTTAGGTGAGTGGTTTAGCTAACACTCTTTGGTAGTGTGCCATTTGAGAAGTCCTGAATAACAAAAGAAGTCATGTGTGTAGAGTGGGCAAGGTGGAGGGGAGGCTGCGATGAGCCATGATGATTAACATCAGGAAGACCAGCGTTGTTGGGGAAGTAAGCAAAAGAGATAAGGTCTAAAATGTCAATAAATGCTGGCTCTTCTAAGGCTGTGAAGGAGTTTGGAATTATTTCAAGGTGAGATGGGAAGTAACAGAGTCTTTTAAGAAGGGAGAGATATGTTCTAATTTATAGTTTTTACAAGAAGTTTACTCTGGCTACTTTTCAGAAAAATTGGTAAAAAAAAAAAAAAGAGTCCAAGCAAGAGCTGGAAGAGAAGTTGGGAGGCATAGTGTGCTGAATGGCATGTCTACTTAAAAGATATTTCCAGCTGGAAACTAAAAATGTGACCTTCTTTTGAAAAGGGTCTTTGCAGATGTAAAGAAATTAAGGATCTCAACCTGAAATCATCTTGGACCTTAAGTCCAATGGCAATCCTTATAACAGGCAGAAGAGAAGACACATGCACAGAGGAGAAGGCCATGTGAGTGTAAAATCAGAGACTCGAGTGATGCAGCCACAAGCCAAGGAATGCTTAGAGCTACCAGAAGCTGGAAGAGGCAAAGAAGGATTCTCTCCTACAGGCTTTAAAGGGAACACTGGCTTGCCAACACCCTCCCTTCAGACTTCCAGCCTCTATTTATTCTCTGTGAGAGAATAGCTTTCTGTGGTTTTCAGCCACCTCAGTTTGAGGTGATTTTTTTTGCAGCAGTCAGAAAACCAATACACGAACTCCTGCAGCAGTGACAGAGCTGAGCAAAGCAGAGTGGCTTCTGTCAAACTTACAGAATTGTTGTGGAATTGTATGCAGCACCATCAGGTGATAACTTCTGGGCATCCAGCAGGGAAGGAACCAATTTCTTTGCTGTTCCAGAGAGCATAAAGAGGATGCATTGTTTTAGCTTGACCTGGCCGGATTTAATAGCTGCAAGATTTTTTATCACTTCATCCAGGCTAGACTGTGAACCTAAACGAAGGAAGTGAGAAATAACCTGAGATATTACTGTTTCTTTTTAATGTCAGGGAAACAGCCTAAGAGATGAAAAATTTGTGGGTTTAGAGTCCTCAAAACTCGTGCTTGATTATGACATGGGCTCTGTAAGATAATGCTTAAATCACTTTCAGATTTTTTAAATTTAAAATTGGGATACCACTGTATAATGAACAAAATAAACTAACAAGCAAAATAGAGACAGACTCATAAATAGAGAGCAGGCTGACAACTGTTGGGTGGGGGTGGGAGATGGGTATAAGAAGGTGGAGGAAATGAGAAAAAAGGAAAAGAAAAAAACTAAAAAAAAAATTGGGATAACACTATAATTCCTGAACATGTCACTGTACACTTATGGCTATCAAAAGAGATGAGGTATAGGCCCTGGCCGGTTGGCTGAGTGGTAGAGCGTCGGCCTGGAGTGCAGAAGTCCCGGGTTTGATTCCCGGCTAGGGCACACAGGAGAAGCGCCCATCTGCTTCTCCACCCCTCCCCCTCTCCTTCCTCTCTGTCTCTCTCTTCCCCTCCCGCAGCCGAGGCTCCATTGGAGCAAAGATGGCCTGGGTACTGGAGATGGCTCCTTGGCCTCTGCCCCAGGTGCTAGAGTGGCTCTGGTCGCAACAGAGCGATGACCCGGAGGGGCAGAGCATCGCCCCCTGGTGGGCAGAGCGTCGCCCCCTCGTGGGCATGCCGGGTGGATCCCGGTTGGGCGCATGTGGGAGTCTGTCTGACTGTCTCTCCCCATTTCCAGCTTCAGAAAAATACAAAAAAAAAAAAAAAAAAAGAGATGAGGTATAAATGTGATGACCAAAATTTATCCAACAATTTCTATACATTCTATGCAGTAGATTGGTGCTACAATAACCTCGAGAGGTTCTTTTATTTTCCTCACTATCCTGATTTTTCCTCCTGGCTTACAACTCTGGGCTTAACCGTGCAACTTGCTCTAGCCAGTGGAACAGTAGTAAATGTAATCTAATAGGAAGCCTGAAAAGGGACGGTGCCCTAAATCTTGCCCTCTCTCTCTTTTTCTTTAATTTAAATTTTATTTTTCTTGGCTTCTCTTCCTGCTTTTGAAAATGACATCTCTACATGGCCCACTCCACTTCCACCAGCACAGTCAACAGCTAGCACAGACAAACCCAGCATCAGCAGCCAGGCCCGGGGCTGTGGCTAACTCTCCTACTGGCTCACAGATAACCCCTGCTGATTGCGGCCACATGGGCGAGCCCAGGAGCGACTAGCTGAAGAATCACCCAGCTGAGTCCTGTCTAAATTGCTTCCCCAAGAAATTCTGAGCTAATAAATTATTGCTGTTAGAAGTCATTGTTTTGTAATGGTTTGAAAACCAACTGGTAACACCAGACACAGCTAATGCTAAGCATCTCTCAGGCAAGACCTCATATTATCTTCAAATGGCTCTATGTTTTGAGTACCACCATCATCCTCATTTTTACCCATAAGGAAACTGATCCACGGAGAGGATGCTACTTGCCCTAGATCACATAACTAACAACAGGCCCAACGAGATCACAATCACAAGATCACATTCTTAGGTAGCTTGGTTCCAGGGAACATATTTTTAACCACCAGATTTCTCCTTTGTAAATATGACAGAATGATAAAATAAAAACAAGAGGGGGGAATTCTGCTCCTTATATGGTTGCCCCTTCACAGACCTTGGAAAAATAAATCATGAGTCATTATTATTATTATTATTATTATTATTATTTTGTTACAGAGACAGAGAGAGATAGAGAGAGGGATAGACAGACAGGAAGAGAGAGAGATGAGAAGCATCAGTTCTTTGTTGTGGCAGCAGGGGGTTACAGCAGACCAAGTGACTCCTTGTTCAAGCCAGTGGCCTTGGGGCTCAAGCTGGTGAGCCTTGCTTAAACCAGATGAGCTTGCACTGAAGCACGTGAGCTCTGGGTTTCGAACCTGGGTCCTCTGCGTCCTAGTTTGATGCTCTATCCAGTACGCCACCTCCTGGTTAGGTTAAGTCTTTAGCTCTTAAGACATTGTATTACTCATGACTTCTTTTAGAAACCCCATATATTGCCATTTTCAGATTCTAATTCACCGTGAAGGTGGCGGCAGCTGAGAGCAAGAATGGCCAGCAGGTGGAGTGTGTGGGGCTTTACGTAAAGACATATGGAATGATGTAAGGGTGTCATTCAAAGTGAAAAGCGACCCTATAGGAGTAGACATGGAAGATCCCAACAACTGACACACATCCCAGTCCCCTTACTTTGGATCTGCAAGTGCTGTTTCCAGTTGATGACTTCTGGTGAGCCAAGGAATTCCTGACAGTTCTTGGGGTCCTTGGAGTAGATTTGGTAAGTATTGGTGTAATGATCAAGGTCATCTGTCATCTCCTGTTTGGTTTGGGAAAAATAGAATCAACCAAAATGTTTGTATTTCCTGATTGCAATAACTGTTTTCCATATCCCATTATATAATAGTATGATTTTTAAAAAAATACTAAAGTATTAGGTTTTTTTTTCCTGCTTAATGAATTGCCTTTATTAGGAATTATTTATATTACAAGATCAAGTCAAAACTTCCTTACTCAATTAATAATAAAAAATTACCAGAACAAAACTTTTTTTATGTGCCTTGACCAGGCAAGCCCAGGGTTTCAAACTGGTAACCTCAGCATTCCAGGTTGATGCTTTATCCACTGCACCACCACTGGTCAGGCTCAAGGCTGGTGTTTTTAAAAGGTAGGAAATAATTTTTTCCTTTAGGTTAAGAGTTAAAAATGAACTAGGGTCTGTTTTACTACAATAAAGATGTCTAGCCTTGGAGATGTTCTTTTAACATCTTCAACAAAAGGTATGACTTTTGTCTGTGCCATCAACATACCCTTAAATTAGCATAACCTTCAATTAAGTGCCTCTGTTCCCATAAACCAGATGCAAAAAAATAACAAAGTGTGGTCTACAGCATCACCAGGATGCAGTCTGGTGTCCGCTCTTGAAAACAAACTAAAACAATGAATGAGTATGAAGATGTGTCATGTACAGTTTCATCAGCTGTGTTATACCTTTAAAAAAAATTTTAGCTTTCAATTACAGTTGACACTCAGTATTATTTTATATTAGTTTCAGCTGTATAGCATAGCGGTTAGACAATCATTATCTCATTCATTCTCCTGTTGCTGCACATTTCACAACATTCTGTAATTTATTTGTGGACTTGCCTGTATTCTCCTCCAGGCTGTGGACTTTCTGAGGACAGGGACTTGGTAATCATCCCTGTGATTTATTTCTATATACCCAGGGTCTCCCACACATCCAGGTGTGTGATAGGGACCTAGCAAACACAAATATGACCACCATTTTATGAAGCATCTGGATGGAACCTTACCTTCTCTTGAGGACGAACAACCACTGTGTTAAAATCAGGCCACTTGTCCACCAGGGCCTTTAGCTTGAATGGGTTTCCCTGGTTCATGTGAAAGACGGTCCCATAAACCTATAGTATCCCAAGAAAATGAGAGTGTCACTATACAAGGGCTGGCAAGGTAGGCTTACAGTCTTTCATATGAGAAAAGACATGGAGGTTATGATTATTGCAAGTTTTATTAACTCTGTGTTTTGTATACCCACAACTATAGATGGAATTTTGTCCATCCTTGTATTAGAAAGGAATGGTGAAGTACCTTGCTTGATCAGGACAGGGTTATTTCTATAATCATGGAATTTTGGAATTTTATAGTGCTCTAATGAGCACTTCTGCCAAACAATTTTATGTTATAGATTTTTACCCCAGTAAATATCTTTCTTAAAAATATACTCATTTTGTAAAACATTCAGACCAATATAATTAATGAATAAAAATCATAGACTCTCCATAGTAGAATTTAATAAACCCAAAACTATTGTGATGTGTGCCAAGTATACCTCAATTATAAAAAAGGCTAAAAATCTTTCAATGCATTTACTTCTATTCATTTAAACACACAACAAATTTTACAAAATGCAACATTTCAGATATGTGAGATTTTGAAATGTTTTCCCTAATTGAGTAAATACATTCTAGTCATCTTTTTCAATAAATAATAATAATTTTAATGACTGTAGAGTGTTCTGTGATATGGATGAACCAACATTCATTTTTTAAACTTGTAATTTAACTCACACCAATTAGCCAAGAGAATGCAAAGAAGCTCCATAGTCTACCTCATTTACAAAGAGGTGATGTGAACTAAGTGAGGTGCAGCATGAGTGAATTTCTGCCACAAAACAGATGCTCAGTAAAGGCTGATTCTCCTTCTCATTTCTGTCACTGGAAGACACAACCCTCTGCTTCCCTGAGATTGTCCCAGGCTCACCTTTAAGGACTCAGGGAGGCCCTTTCTCAAGGATTTTTCTAGCATCTGCAGCATCTGTGAACCCTGCAAGTGAAGCATCTGGGCAGGAATTTTAGCCTAGAGGAAGGATCAACAAACATCCAGGATGAGAAAATGCTGAACCAGTAGGAATTAGATCCACACACGTTTACCTGAAACTTAGAAGGTAACAGGTAATGTAAGTCTGCCCGCTTGTAAACACTGCCTGGAAGGGAGAGGGAGAGAAAGTAGAGCTGTTGCAGGAATCGAAGGAGGACAAAAATGTCCAGACACAAAGGAAGTAGGATTTATTTAGCTGGCAGAGCAGCATGACCCCAAAAGAGGCAATAAAACACAAGCTCCCCGAAGTTAGATTTCTTACATCTTATGTACCTTTACAGCTTTAGCTTTCACGTGACAAATGCCTGACTTCTTTGACTTCTTTGTCTGCAGGCCTACGTGACTTTTTTGTCTCTGGGAGGAGAGAGGGTGAGAGAGGGGGCCAGTGGGCCTGTCCTTGACTTATTACTTGTTCTTGTCTCTGGAGCTGTGAGTTCATTTCAAGGAACTGACAACAAGCAAGGTCCACAGCTGTGGTTTGTTATTTTTCAGACTTTTCTGTTTGCCTTTGCTCCCTCAGTCCTGAACACTGAGGTCATGGGCTGGAGTGTAAGACCCCAGACACTGATGGCCCCAGACCCTCCTCTCCTTCGCATTCTTCTGGTTTCTCCTCCTTCACAGCCACTCTACATTCCTAGCCTTACTATGAAGAAGGGCCCCATAAAAGTTCTGAGGAGACCACCTCATAGAGGACACTATGAAACAAGAGTAGCAGGATCTATGTTAATGCTCAAACCTTCTTTAGTGCCCTCTAATTGATGGCACTGTCACTGAAGTCCTCACTAACGCCAAGGGAGGAGACTGGCAGAACGCACACGGTTTTCTTTTAGAAATATTCACTTCACTTTGTTACAGTACCCTGAATTTTGACTAAATACACATTCATTTTTGATAGACAGAGATAGAGAGAGACAGAGAGAGGGACAGATAGGGACAGACAGGAAGGGAGAGAGATGAGAGGGATCAATTCTTCATTGCAGCAAATTAGTTGTTCATTGACTGCTTTCTCATATGTGCCTTGACCAGGGCACTAGAGCAAACTGAGTGACTCCTTGCTCAAACCAGTGACTTTGGGCTCAGGCCAGTGACCTTGGACATCAAGCCAGTGACCTTTGGGCTCAAACCAGCAATGATGGGGTCATGTCTAAGATCCCACACTCAAGCCAGTGACCCTGTGCTCAAGCTGGTGAGTTCATGCTCAAGCCAGATGAGTCTGCGCTAACACCTGCAACCTTGGGATTTGGAACCTGAGTCTTCTGCATCCCATTCTGAAGCTCTACCCACTGTGCCACTGCCTGGTCAAGCTGACACATTCATTTTAATAAACATATCCTTTAAGTTTCCTTCTGCATCTTTTGGGGTTACATTGCTGTCAGTGATTTCCCCAGTGCCACCACTAACAAACTTTGTAATCTTCAAAGAGTTACTTAGCCTCTTTGTATCATGGTTTACTCATTAGCTAGTCCTAATGAAAACACACTTTACATAGAAAACTATTGTCTTTCTCCCATCTTGCAAGATGGTGAGAGAGGAAGCTGAGAATTCAGATATTAAGGAGAAGGCACCTGAAGCCAAGAAAGCTTTGCTGGTGGCAAGGTTATGAAGGGTAGCCCAGAAGACCAAGAAGCGTATAAAGAGGAAACTCCACTGAAGTAAAAACTTCATCATAGTCAGAGGAATTGGCAGATATTCCTGATCGGCTCTGTATTCCTGGAAGGCTATGTCCCAGAGCACATATTCAGTAAATTCAGGATTGAAAAGAAAAAAGAGGAAGTTCTTGCAACTGTCACAAAACCAGTTGGTGGTGACAAGAATATTCCATAACATAACTCCAAAGTAGTTAAACTTTAGAAATTGCCTATATATTATTCTAGTGAAGATGTGCCTACAAAGGTGGAATTTCTGGGTTCAAAGGAAAGCTTATTTTTTTTTCTTTTTTTAAAGAGATGAGAAGCATCAATCATTAGTTTTTCATTGCGCATTGCAACACCTTAGTTGTTCATTGATTGCTTTCTCATATGTGCCTTTACCGCAGGCCTTCAGCAGACTGAGTAACCCCTTGCTCGAGCCAGCGACCTTGGGTCCAAGCCGGTGAGCTTTTGCTCAAACCAGATGAGCCCACGCTCAAGCTGGTGACCTCGGGGTCTCGAACCTGGGTCCTCGGCATCACAGTCCAACGCTCTACCCACTGCACCACCGCCTGGTCAGGCAGGAAAGCTTATTTTTTATCTTTAAAAAATACTTAAGCCTGACCAGGAGGGGGCACAATGGATAGAACATTGAACTGGGACATGGAGAACCCAGGTTCAAAATGCCGAGGTTGCCGGTCTGAGCGCAGGCTCATCAGCTTGAGTGCAGAGTTGCTGGCATGAACGTGGGATCATAGACATGACCCCATGGTCTCTGGCTTGAGCCCAAAGGTTGCTGGCATAAAGCCCAAGGTTTCTGGCTTGAGCTCAAGGTTGTTGGCTTGAGCAAGGGATCACTCGCTCTGCTGTAGCCCCCTGGTCAAGGCACATATGAGAAAGCACTTAATGAGTGCAGAAATCAAAAGATATATGCAGACAAATGAAAATGACAATACGACATATCAGAATCTATGGGATGCAGCAAAAGCAGTGATAAGAGGGAAGTTCATATCACTTCAGGCATATATGAACAAACAAGAGAGAGCCCAAGTGAACCACTTAACTTCACACCTTAAGGAACTAGAAAAAGAAGAACAAAGACAACCCAAAACCAGCCGAAGAAAGGAGATAATAAAAATCAGAGCAGAAATAAATGAAATAGAGAACAGAAAAACTATAAAAAAAATTAATAGAACAATGAGCTGATTCTTTGAAAAGATCAACAAAATTGACAAACCCTTGGCAAGACTTACCAAGGAAAAAAGGGAAAGAACTCATATAAACAAAATCTAAAATGAAAGAGAAAAAATCACCACGGACACCGTAGATATACAAAGAATTATTGTAGAATACTATGAAAAACTTTATGCCACTAAATTCAACAACCTAGAGGAAATGGATAAATTCCTAGAACAATACAACCTTCCTAGACTGAGTCAAGAAGAAGCAGAAAGTCTAAACAGACCTATTAGTAGAGAAGAAATAGAAAAAAACATTAAAAACCTCCCCAAAAATAAAAGTCCAGGCCCAGATGGCTATACCAGCGAATTTTATCAAACATTCAAAGAAGACTTGGTTCCTATTCTACTCAAAGTCTTCCAAAAAATTGAAGAAGAAGCAATACTTCCAAACACATTTTATGAGGCCAACATAACCCTCATACCAAAACCAGGCAAGGATGGCACAAAAAAAGAAAACTACAGACCAGTATCTCTAATAAATACAGATGCTAAAATACTAAACAAAATGCTAGCAAATTGAATACAACAACATATTAAAAAAATAATACATCATGATCAAGTGGGGTTCATCCCAGAATCTCAAGGATGGTTCAACATACATAAAACGGTTAACGTAATATACCATATCAACAAAACTAAGAACAAAAACCACATGATCTTATCAATAGACGCAGAAAAGGCTTTCAATAAAATACAACACAATTTTATGTTTAAGACTCTCAACAAAATGGGTATAGAAGGAAAATATCTCAACATGATAAAGGCCATATATGATAAACCATCAGCTAACATCATATTAAATGGCACAAAACTGAAGGCTTTCCCCCTTAAATCAGGAACAAGTCAGGGTTGTCCACTCTCTCCACTCTTATTTAATGTGGTACTAGAGGTTCTAGCCAGAGCAATCAGACAAGACAAAAAAATAAAAGGCATCCATATTGGGAAAGAAGAAGTAAAGGTATCACTTTTTGCAGATGATATGATCCTATACATTGAAAACCCCAAATAATCCACAAAAAGACTACTAGAAACAATAAGCCAATACAGTAAGGTCGCAGAATACAAAATTAACATACAGAAGTCAATAGCCTTTCTATATGCCAACAATGAAACATTCGAGAATGAACTCAAAAGAATAATCCTCTTCACGATTGCAACAAAAAAAATAAAATACTGGCCCTGGCCGGTTGGCTTAGTGGTAGAGCGTCGGCCTGGCATGCAGAAGTCCTGGGTTTGATTCCTGGGCAGGGCACACAGGAGAAGCACCCATCTGCTTCTCCACCCCTCCCCCTCTCCTTCCTCTCTGTCTCTCTCTTCCCCTCCCACAGCGGAGGCTCCATTGGAGCAAAGATGGCCCAGGTGCTGTGGATGGCTCCTTGGTCACTGCCCCAGGCGCTAGAGTGGCTCTGGTCGCAACAGAGCGACGCCCCGGAGGGGCAGAGCATCTCCCCCTGGTGGGCAGAGCATCGCCCCCTGGTGGGCATGCCGGGTGGATCCCAGTCGGGCGCATGCAGGAGTCTGTCTGACTGTCTCTCCCTGTTTCTAGCTTCAGAAAAATACAAAAATAAAATAAAATAAAATACTTAGGAATAAACATAACAAAGAGTGTAAAGGACTTATATAATGAAAACTATAAACCATTGTTAAGGGAAATAAAAAAAGATATAATGAGATGGAAGAATATTCCTTGTTCTTGGTTAGGAAGAATAAATATAATCAAGGTGGCCATATTACCCAAAGCAATATACAAATATAATGCAATTCCCATCAAAATTCCAATGACATTTTTCAAAGAAATGGAGCAAAAAAATAATCAGATTTATATGGAACTATAAAAAACCCCGAATAGCCAAAGCAATCCTAAAGAAAAAGAATGAAGCTGGGGGCATTACAATACCTGACTTCAAACTATATTATAGGGCCACGACAATCAAAATAGCATGTTATTGGCAGAAAAATAGACACTCAGACTAATGGAACAGAATAGAAAACCTAGAAATAAAACCACATATATATAGTCAAATAATTTTTGATAAAGGGGCCAACAACACACAATGGAGAAAAGAAAGCCTCTTCAATAAATGGTGCTGGGAAAACTGGAAAGCCACATGCAAAAGAATGAAACTGGACTACAGTTTGTCCCCCTGTACTAAAATTAACTCAAAATGGATCAAAGATCTAAACATAAGACCTGAAACAATAAATAAAGTACATAGAAGAAGACATAGGTACTAAACTCATGAACCTGGGTTTTAAAGAGCATTTTATGAATTTGACTCCAAAGGCAAGAGAAGTGAAGGCAAAAATTAATGAATGGGACTACATCAGACTAAGAAGTTTTTGCTCAGCAAGAGAAACTGATAACAAAATAAACAGACAGCCAACTAAATGGGAAATGATATTTTCAAACAACAGCTCAGATAAGGGCGTAATATCCAAAATATACAAAGAACTCATAAAACTCAACAACAAACAAACAAACAATCCAACAAAAAAATGGGAAGAGGACATGAACAGACATTTCTCCCAGGAAGAAATACAAATGGCCAACAGATATATGAAAAGATGCTCATCTTCTTTAGTTATTAGAGAAATGCAAATCAAAACTGCAATGAAATACCACCTCACACCTGTTAGATTAGCTATTATTAACAAGACAGGTAATAGCAAATGTTGGAGAGGCTGTGGAGAAAAAGGAACCCTCATCCACTGTTGGTGGGAATGTAAAGTAGTACAACCATTATGGAAGAAAGTATGGTGGTTCCTCAAAAAACTGAAAATAGAACTACCTTATGACCCAGCAATCCCTCTACTGGGTATATACCCCCAAAACTCAGAAACACTGATACGTAAAGACACATGCAGCCCCATGTTCATTGCAGCATTGTTCACAGTGGCCGGGACATGGAAACAACCAAAAAGCCCATCAATAGATGACTGGATAAAGAAGATGTGGCACATATACACTATGGAATACTACTCAGCCATAAGAAATGATGACATTGGATCATTTACAGCAAAGTGGTGGGATCTTGATAACATTATACGAAGTGAAATAAGTAAATCAGAAAAAACCAGAAACTGCATTATTCCATACATAGGTGGGACATAAAAGTGAGACTAAGAGACATTGATAAGAGTGTGGTGGTTACGGGGAGAGGGGGAGAGGGAGAGGGAAAGGGGGAGGGGGAGGGGCACAAAGAAAACTAGATAGAAGGTGACAGAGGCCAATCTGACTTTGGGTGATGGGTATGCAACATAATTGAACGACAAGATAACCTGGACATGTTATCTTTGAATATATGTATCCTGATTTATTGATGTTGCCCCATTAAAAAAATAAAATTGTTTTAAAAAAAAGAAAGCACTTAATGAACAACTAAGGAAACTAAGGAGCCAAAACAAAGAATTGATGCTTCTCATCTCTCTCCCTTCCTGTCTGTCTGTCACTCTCTCTGTCTCTCTCTCTATCTCTGTAAAAAAAAACACACCTCAGAATATTTCAATTTTTTTAAGCAAAAATACTATTTTATAGTTATTGTTTACATAAAATATTTTAAATTTACTTTCTTTTTCACATGATTTAAATGAACAGTAAATGTAGCCTGCATTTGTAGTTCATATTTTACTGCATATCTCCTCTCTGATTTGAACAGAGTACTTTACTCTCCTGGTGAACATTTATACAAGGAACAAGCTGCCTCTTTTAAAATATTTCCTAAAGGAATAAGCTGAATAATGCCTGCACAGTGTCTGTAACCAGTAGCTGCTAAATAAATGTTATCAGGATCAAGCATGCTTTCTTGCCAAAGTTATTATATCTACATTCACCTACCAACTTCCAAAATCCCTTCATATCATTTATTTGTTTAGAATGAAAAGTTGACTTAGTTGTTTCAAGATTTTTTTTTTTCTGATAGTACATCTACTGGGAACATAATAGGCAAACATTTGTTGTTTCTTAAACAGAGTAGACTCCCTTTCCTGGGGTCCAAGTGCCACCAAATAATCTCAGCACTTCTGACTTGAAACCAACACGGTCACTTGACTTTTCCCACCTGTTGAAGGAGAAGACAGAGAAGGTGGTCACAAAGCAGTGGTGCTTTGCAGTGAGATGAGTTCTACCTGGAACGTTGCCTCCACATAGACTGGTCCACAGGAACAAATGAGAAACAGCAGACTTTTCCAGAATATAAAATTCCCTTTGCCCTGGATTGCTCAGCAACTTGCAAATTTGCTACAGGAATCATTACCCTGCAGCTTTTAATGTGGACCTTGCCCTTTTGAACACTTGAAACCTGTATGGTTTTGCCAACCTCTATCATCAAAAAACAAACAAACAAAAAACTCTGAAGGAAAAAGCTTCTGTTTGCTGGTGTGGGGTCCAGAGGCGTTCAGTCCTTCCGTCTGGGCAGCAGGTACAAAATGCTGGATCTTCAAGTTTGGGAGTCTGGTTGTGTCTCGGGGGTTGGATCCATTTACTAGTTCTGTGTCTTTGGCCAGTTTTCTAGCCTTTGTGCTCAGTCTCCTCATCTATACGTAGGGTAAATAATGCTGCCCACTGTCACTAGTTCTTTTTTTTTTTTTCTAATTAAATGAGCTAACATTTGTGAAATGCTATCAGAGGTGATAGTTCTGTTCTATTTTTTTTTAAAGGATATAAGTTACATGAGTGTAACCTTGTTTCAGTCCCATGAAACTGCAACTTAGGACCTGTGTATTTGTAAATTATACACCATTTTAAAAGAAAGAGAGAATCTCTGTGTATTAAACATTCTGATGAGTTCTTTTTACGCCCAGTTTGGAGTGAGATTTTGCAATCTTGAGACATTCCTCACTTTTGGAAAATCTTCTTCTCCTGTGGTTTCTGCCTCTTCTTTGATTTTCCTCCATTTACATTATTTTTATCACTCTAATTTCTCTGTTATCACTTTTTAGAATGCCATTTGGATGAATGTTCAAACTTGTTAATGTTGTTCAGTTCTCTTTTCTTTTATATTTCCAATCCCATCTTCATTTTGTGTCATGATCTGCTAGATCTAGTTTTCTAAATATCTGTCGACTGTGTCAACTTTGCTTATCAGTCCATCTACTGAGATTTTTTTACTTAAAGTTTTAATGGTTAATTTACAAAATGTTTAGGGGATTCTTTTTTAAAATGCACGTAGCATAAAATATCACAATTATACTTACCTTAAGTTTTCTACTTGTTCTATTTCTTCTTCAGTGGGTGTGAAGTCATCCACAGATTGAATCTGATGCCCCTCTTCTCCTTGTCAATTTTGTAGTCAATCTTGGTTTTCTTTTCATCTTTGAGTTTGAAAATTCTTATCCACACTTAAAAAAATTACTGTTGCCTCATAGTTTGGTAAGATGAGATAAGACACATTACATAATGTGACAATAGCTTGACATCTTTCTATGAAGCCCTTCACTCTTCCAAAGGTTAAAAGCTCTCTGTTGCTTCCCATCCCCAGGATCCTTCCTCACTGCCTCACATTTGCAAAAATTTTAACAAAAATCAGGATAGAATCAAGGGTAAAAAAACAAAACAAAACAACAACAACAAAAAACACAAGCTTTGGGCATTCTAGCTCTGATCAATAATAGCCTTGAGTTGTTTTACTTTAACTAGTGTGTTTGTTGACTCAGTGCTGATCCTCCCCCTTGTGCCATCATAGCAGATGTTTCACATATGTTATAGGTTTCTTACAGTTTCATTTGTCCATGGTCCTGATCCTTTTTACTCTCCAGCTTATAAAATTTCTCCAAAACATCTGAAGCATTAATGAATTCTGTCTTTTCTTCCCTGATTCTTATTGATGTTAATTTAATGAGGCTTAGATAAATAATGAGATAACTAGGTTTCATCTGAAATCTTGAGTAATTCTCTAACATACATGTATGCACTCCTTTTTATGTCTATTTTTACAGATGCATGCATTTTATCTGCATGTTAAAAATAGGAAACCAAACATACTGTGGTAATATGATTTGCTCAGTGTCATTCAGTGAGTGGCTGAACCACACCTGGAATTTAGACACATATTGACTTCTAGTCCTATGTTGTAACCACGTCCCTGAGCACACGATATTTAGGTATTTAAAACAATAGTCTGAATCAGGTTGAATGATGTCAGAGTAATGATTGTGTGAGAGATATTCCTGATCTCTCCCCTTAAAATTTCGAAAAATTGAACAACTATAATGCAGTAAAGGAACCCCAGCTGGGCTTGCAGGTGTGCCTGAAAGATTCATGCACTGAATGCACTAAAGGCAGGAAGGGCTGAAAATGGGGAGGGCAGAAGATAAAACACATTTGAAGTTCTCTCTGGGTAGGAGACAAACTCGGAATTGTTTTTTTTGTTGTTGTTGTTGTTTTCTGCCAGACTACAGGGAGGAGGGATGCTTGGGCTTTCTGGATTTTGTCTGAGAGGTATGGAGAGGGAAACCTGGAGTGACTGGGTCTCCTTCTTCAGGGAGGAGCGGTGAAATAAAGGGACAGAGTGGGAGATACTAAACCAAAGTGGCCAAAGTGCGGGGTCATGGCCAGTGTTCTTGTGGTCTGCCTGCAGCCTGCACTTTGGGCAGAGTCAGAGAAAACCAAAGTGTGGCCCTCAACCTCCCAGATTTTGCCTCCATCATCTTGCAGTACCGAGAGTGGCAGAGACAGACCCCACAGCTAACTCTCCAGAGCCACTCTCTCCTCTGAAGAATGGAGGTGCTTCACATCTGGTCTCCTGGTCTGTTCAGATGTGGGCAAAAGCACCTAGAGGCCCAAGATCACTATTACTAAGGCCATAGAGCCATAAAGCTAAAGCTGTAAAGCCATCACAACATGCCCCACCCACCAAGGTGACTGCAGCCCCACCTACATTATTGCAATAGCAACATCTCAGTGGAGGACAGCCCAGGAATTTCACAGAACTAAAACCTACAGTACAGTGACACTTACTGAAAAAAAAAACACAGTAATCTCTCAAAACTGAAATATATTTTTCCTTTATTACCCATTTTCCCTTTTTCTCTTTTGAATTTCATTTCCCTTCTTTTTGTATTTTTTTGAAGTGAGAAACAGGGAAGCAGAAAGACAACCTCCTACGTGCCCCCAACTGGGGTCCACCCTGCATGCTCACTAAGGGGTGATGCTCTGCCCATCTGGGGTGTTGTTCCATTGCAACTGGAGCCATTCTAGCACTTGAGGCAGAGGCCATGGGGCCATCCTCAGCATCTGGGCCAACTTTGCTCCACTGGAGCCTTTGCTATGGGAGAGGAAGAGAGAGGTAGAGAGAAAGGAGAGGGGGAAGGGTGGAGAAGCAGATGGGTGCTTCTCCCATGTGCCCTGGTTGGGAATCGAACCCAGGACTTCCACACACCAGGCTAATGCTCTACCACTGAGCCAACTAGCCAGGGCTGAGTTTCATTTTCTTTAATTTTTATATTTTTATTTTTATTTTTTGTGGGTCTTTTATTGGTTTTTTATTTTTTTGGTTTTCTATTTTATTTTACTTTATTTAGAAAATTAAATTTATCAGGGTAACATTGGTCAATAAGAGTGTATAGGTTTCAGCATTTGAGCTGTTGATTATGTTGTATACTTATCACCTGAAGTCAAATCATTTTCCTTCACCATATAGTTGTCTCTCCTTAAACCCAGCTTAAAAGGCATATTGGGTGATTGATTTATATTTATGAAATATTACAGTTGAAATCTTCTTAGAGTTGTGCTTTAATATTACAAGAACCCATAAAAGTTTTGATATACTGTGTGTGTAAGTTTTAAAAGTTATTTCATCAGAATTACAAGAATACTTAGTATTTAGAAATAGTTTATTTGTTGACAAAATTGGCATCTTAAAAGGGAAGATAAATATAGAGATAGAGCATAAGTTTCTTAATTAATTTTGTTTATAATCTAAGTGGGAGCAAATGTTATTTAAAGGGTCCTTAAAGAGCATAGTTTTAAAGTTGCAAACTTTTAAATTATTTGTAAACAAAATAATGGAATTCACCAGCTGAATTTAAAGCACAGACGCAATCCTTCATTTCACCCATCTACTCTAAGCCCTGTCCCAGAACAGAAGTCCTTACCCTGCCTCATCCACAGAAGACTGAGTGAAATCTTCAACAAGTCCATGGAGGCTGCATAGATATGTGGAATCAAGAAGCTCAGAATTTATGTGGGTATTATAGCGGCAGCAGGAAGACTTCCTCTCTACCCCTCATTATGTCCACCTCCCTCAATGGTCCCCTGCTGTATGGTAAACATGACCTTCTCCAGAAAACATACTTTAGCTTAATGGATAGTAAATGTAAATAAATAGATACATTTTATCTTCACAGAGGAGGAATGTAATGAGGGAATCAGCCACCTTGCTATAAAACAGCACTGAATATCTGTAGACCAAGAAAAAAAAAAAAAGATTTAACAAATTGAGGGATAAAAAACGCTTCATTCTCTTCTGAGTGCCATATGGTAGGCAACCCTTTCAAGTAGCTTTTTAAGGATGGCTGCCTGATGAATACCAAACCCACCCTCACTTTGTCTACTGTGATCCACAATACATCCTATTGGTTTCATGTATGTCACAAGATTGCCCTTCGTGCTTGTGTCACGAGGTGCTTTTCTTTACCTAAACCTGAGGTCCTTCTTCCTATCTCAGTGTCATCAGCCTCTTCCCCTCCCTGACCACAGGGACCTCTTGGAAGAGAGTCTTAGCTTGTTCTCATATAGAAATGAAAGCCTGTGGTTTTGTAGTGTTAAGGTGTTGAGTTGTGGACCTCTCTTCTCCACTGGGTGTTTAACACTCTCTCTATTCTTTCTGCAATACGATTTTTCTCAGTACCCAAGTCTTAAATGTTGTATCTACTGTGTAGTTTTTTTCCCCTTCAATCAATAGTATTATTTTATGTGGGGGTCTTAATTCAGCTTGACAGTAAAGTATATCTACAATTTAAAGAATAAGGTCTTTTTCTGCTCTTGACAAAGTCACTAAAAAAACAGTCTGCTTCCATGTGAGGAAGTCCCAGTTTGGTTCTCAAAGCACTTAGAATGCCAGACTGTGGATGCAATTGAGCTTGGGGAGGGTTGAAGGAGGCTCATGACAAGTAGTTGGAGAGCTGTGCTGGGGCTGAGCAGTACAGACAGAAAATGTGCCCCTAAATATGGGACCATGGAGGACGGTGAAAATGTCACCTTGAACATGAAAGATCCTTCAGGGACAATTTTAAACAACCTTGTTGAATATACATGCTTGACAAGTCTTAGCACTCAAAAGTCTGTGTTTTTTTCTTTTCCTTTTTGTTTTTTCCTGCACAACCCTCAAGAACTGAATATCTTTTATCTTATTTTAAAAGAAAAATCCCTTGTGTTTTCTAGTTGTCAGGTTTTATGGAAAAATAGTAAAAAGTTAGTTGATGCCTGTGTATTACACTTTTTAGTAACAACATTTGTATAAGCTTTAAGAATTATTTATGATGGACCTAGAGTATATTAGGCTAATTAAAATAAGTCAGAGAAAGATAAATACCACATGATTTCACCTTTATATGGAATCTAAAGAACAAAATAAGTGAACAACAACAACAAAAAGAAACAAGCACATAGATACAGAGAACAAACTAATTTTTGCCGTGGGAGGTTTGGAGGGCTCAGTAGAAAAGGCTAAGGGATCAGGAAGTACAAAATAGGTAGTTACAACATAGTCATGGTGATGTAAAAGACAGCATAAAAATACAGTCAATATTATTGTAATAACAGTGTATGGAGCCAGCTGGCTACTAGACCTATTGAGGAGATCATGTTGTAAATTTTACAAATGTCTGCTCACTCCACTACACACCAAAAGTTAATGTAAAAGAACATTTAAAGACATCTCTTTATTGAAAACAATTTTAAAATGAAATACTAAAAATCAATTAGACCACAACTTTACATTGATAACTACTATAGGAAGACAATGTACCTAATAGTGTGCAATATGAATTCTCATCTATAGGTCTAGAGAATAAGATATGTTCTATCATTTCACCAAGTTGGTGGTTTTTAATGTGTGGCTTCTGGACAGGAAGCAACAGGATTACCTGGGAACTTGTTAGAAATGTAAGTTATGGTACTCTACATTAAGTCTCCTTGTTGGAGGAAAGCCAAAGCACCGAGTGACTTTCTGTTCCCATCCTGAGGAAGTGAAGGTCGAGACCAAGCATACATGACTGAAAGCAGTCGCATCCAGGGAAGGTCCAAGGACGCAGATGCTTGGCCCTGCTGGAGCTTTCTGCAGGTCAGGAATCAGACAGCAGATGGTGTGGTGTTATGTCTCAGAAAGGGCAAGAGAAATCCAATCAGTTTTGCAAAACTAAATAATAAAATGCTACACTGTATTCTATTTGTTAATTTCTTACTCATTTTTGCTTAATAAATTGGATACCTGATCTCTCTAAGGCACCACAATCCTGGAGAGATTGGGGTCCTCCACTTGCAGTATTATTGCTGCCTCATTCCTTTGTGGCTCTTCTTCATGAAACCCTGAATATTAATAACATCTCCTGAATCAGAAAATCTAGGGGTGAAGCCCACAATCTGTATAAACAACCCTGCTCAGTAATCTTGATGCATCTTCAAGTGAGAGAACCTCTATTCTGGATCCAGTGGTTCTCAGCCAGAGGTGATTTTGCCTCCAAGGGATATTATTAACAGCTGAGACATGTTTGTTGTCATAACTGGAATGGAGGTTGCTACTGGCATGCAGTGGCGAGAAGCAGAGATCCTGGTACGTATCCTATAAATACACAGGATGACCCTTTAGGAAAGAATTGTCCACTCTAAAATGTCCACTGTGCCAAGGTTGAGCAAACTTATACTATTCTAAGCCTCCTCTCTCTTGGCTGGCCAAGAAAGTAAGCATTCATCATTGGTTTTTCTGTGTGTGGGGGCTTCATCCCCAATTTCATAGCTTAGTTTCAGGCATTCATGAACCAAAAAAGAACAGGTTCCTAATCCAGATGTGACTACCTTCGGTCCAGTGTTCTCTCTGTTGCAGAGTTTCAAAGTTGAGTACTGTTTCTCTTGAAATATCAGGACATTAAACTCTCCCAGCTACCCTGTCCCAACCAGTAAACAGATTCTTCCCTGTGACTGTTATCTGAACCACATAGAATTCAAGCATCCTGAACCAATGTGCCAGGTTCAAGTTAAACAGTAGGTACCCTGTTGTAGTGCCCTGCCCCTCAACATTCATTTCTTCTCAATAACTCTCTACCCTCCTGGTTCTAGGTCCTCCTACTCTCCATAAAATCAACCCAGACTCTTCTCACCATGAACCGTTAAACACCAACTTCTACAATCAAACACAAATCCTTTTATTGTTTGGGGGTATGGGTGGATTTAGGAAGCTCTGCTTTTAGAACCAGTTTTGAATCATTTTTCCAGGTGTGGGAGTGAGAAGAGGATAGACTAATCTAGTCTTTTTTTAGTAACCCTCCTTGTTATATTGTATAATTATGTTTAACTGAATATTTCAACTATATTTGTTCCTAATTATTTAATGTAACAACAAGTCACCAATTAGAGGAGAGGATAATCTCTGCATTCTCGTGAGCAGAGTTCACTTATTGACTATGAAGAGAAAGGCCATAGAATAGAGAAGAATGAGTCATAATGCCCAGAAATTACTACCCTACTCTGGATAATCTGGCAGGGCTCTACTGATCCCTGCAGTGGGGCTCCAGGAGAAGCCATTTGGGGCTACATGGAGCTGTTGAATGTGTCCCGTAGATCCCAGAGTTGTGGAAAACTGAACTATGTGGCATCCCTGGGATTGCTCCACACAGAGAACTTGAAGGGAAGCCCATTATGTCTTGAATAAAGAGACCTTAGTGGTTGATCATTCACATGCCTCCTCAGAGTAAACTACTTTAGTGATGACCACAAGTACAATTTATTTTTTTCTCCCTGACTAGCCATCCACTGCTCCAACCACATGCTTGTGCCCATTGACAATGTCTTGTGTGTAGGATGGCATCACAGGGGTATGCAGTGCCACTGGTTCCAGTCACAGGACAGGCGGATATGATGCAGATTGTAACTCATAGTCTGTATAATTTTGTTGTTCTTGTCTGTGTGGAAATACACAGGGAAGCCGAGTTTGGTCAGAGCCTGGGACTCAGTATAGTTGAGATAGGTGATGAGGCCCTGGCCCCTGTACTCCGGCACGGTGCCTCCCATCCGCATCTCTCCTGTCTGGTCCATCAGGGACCAGCACACAGGAGTCCCTTCGGGTCCCAGCAGACAGAAGGTGGGGAAGTTCTGGATACAGCGCTCGATGAATCTCTGACTCCTGTCATTGCCACCAAAATGCCATATTTCATTTACCAGGGCAGCGTGGGTGACATCCAGGGATGAGAGTTTGAGCATTTCTTGATTGCTATAGAGGTTCCAAGAGAAAAGTAATGTTTATGAGCACTTACTATATTTCTTCTTACCCCTATTGTATAACTTGCATTTCTGAAAATGACTCCTCTGGCTGCTCTGAGGAATATTGAGTGTAGGGAGACCAGAGTGAAAGCAGGAAGAGAAGTTGGGAGGTGACCTCAGAAATGAGAGG
This sequence comes from Saccopteryx bilineata, assembly GCF_036850765.1. NCBI lineage: Eukaryota > Metazoa > Chordata > Mammalia > Chiroptera > Emballonuridae > Saccopteryx > Saccopteryx bilineata. The sequence continues at coordinate 393,415,789 of NC_089490.1, forward strand.
GGTGAGCAGTGCAGTGACTTTCAGCAAACTTACATGGCCTTGGGTTTGCCATCGCCAGGTGGTAAGTTCCTTACATCCAACAGGGAAGGAATCAGTTTCTTGATGGTGTCAAACGACATGTAGAGAAAGCACTGTGTTTGTTTGACTTGGAAGGATTTTGTGGCTGCAAGATTTTGTATTACCTCATTCAGGCTGGACTGTGAACCTAGAAGGGATTTTCAGGAGAGATGCAATGGTTTCAGAGCATCCTGTGGAGAAGCTGTGCAGTGGAGTAGGAAGTGCCTGCACATGCAGTCCCAGAGCCCTGGGTTTGGGTTGGTGCTGCCGCTGTGTGACTGGGGTCTCATTGTCAGGATTTGTGCCATGAACGTGCTCAGACATTCATGCAGCCATGGTCATAGCATTTGTGACAATATCAAGACTGAAACTAAGTTTCCTTCAGCTACATGATCATGTAGTTTTGAAAATCACAGCATATGAGGTATAAAAACAATAGTGGCCACAACCTATTGTGTACGTATTCTGTTCCCAGTGTGTTTTATTATTGTAAGAATGACCCATAGTTTACCCACAACTTTTTGTATCCATTCCCTAGGACAGTCCCCACCTGCTCTGCATCTGACACTGGTACAGGACTTGCTTTTGTCAATGGGAAAGAGTAAATTTGACACAGAGAGTGGCTTAAGAGTGCTTGCACATTAGGGCTTTCTCTTTCTTTGTGCTCCTGAGTACTTTGACACCAGCATGATACAAATAGGTTTAGGCTCACTTACTAAGTAAGGTCTTGTGCTCCTATCATGCTGTCACCGTAGCGGTCACAACAGACAGCCATGACCATCATTCAGACATGTGAATGAGGCCATGCTAGAGCCATCAGCCCATAGTCCATCCATTAACAGATCACAGCTGCATGAGTAAAGCGAGATGAAACCAGCAGAAGAGCTGCCTTGCAAAGCCTAACCCAAATGTGAGTTCACAGATTATGAGGTTTGCTCTGCAGTGCAAGTCAATTGAGACATCCAGGTATTGTGTTAAGTAATTCTTAGGTAAAATTTTATCTAATCTTTTAATCACACCCGTGTTTCAGCTACCATTAGTTACCTCATTTTTATATATGATATCAGTGAGGATAAGTCATGTGCCTAGGATCATATAGCAAATAACAGACAAATGCCATTCTAGGAAGTCTATTCTGGGGGGCATGTTCGTAACTATGACAGTTGTCTTTTATGACCATAAAAGTGCTTTATGAAACGAATTATCATTCTTTTTTCAGGCATAGAGGGACCTAGGGAAAACTCTACTTTTGCACCCAACCAACCTAAGGGATCTTGAACATATTTGAAAATTATGCCATATATTCTTGGCTATCCAGGAATTATACTGTGTTTTCCTTTATGAAGCCTACTCTTAGCAAGTTTTGAGGGTGTTTTTTCCACTTTACAAGTATAGTCACAACTGAGGCAAAAAATTGACACAGGCTGAGGGTCTGAAGAATGGGGAGAGGGGACATGAGTCATAGGGATAATTATTCAGGACAGAGAAGTGAGGAGCACCTTTCCCGTTCCTCTGACTTACTTTGGATCTGCAGATGCTGTTTCCAGTTGATGACTTCTGGTGCACCAAACAGTTCCTGACAGTTCTCAGGGTCCTTGGAGTAGATTTGGTAAGTGTTGGTGTAGTGATCAGAGTCATCTACCATCTCCTGTTGTCATTGGAGAAAGGGAAATAAAGCCAATTTCATGTAGTTCATGACTGCGATTCTTATTTCCAAATTTCATTACACCGTGAGTACTGGCATATTGGTGCAGTACTATGATTTCTAAATCATTTAAATCATGATACCAAGATAAGAGAACTAAGTATTCAATTTATGGTGGGAGATGGCAGGACAATACTATTTTCTACCACAGAATTGCGTTAGAATATCAAAACAAAGACACAACAGTTTACAAAGCATTCTTCTGTATTTCCATCATCCTCAACAGGAAGATGGGACAAGCAATTCACAAAGAGTAGCTTCTGTTAAAAATTAATTTTACTACAGTTTAAATAGTTGGGTAACTCTGGATTATAACCTCTCTCTATAGTTAAAGAAGTCAAAAAAGATGGAAAAATACTATAGTTAAATGAATTGTGTTCCAAAAGAATAAGGAATCTTCTTGTTTTAGAAAGATCCCCTTAAATATTAAATAAGAGATGTGATTCCTAAAAAGAAAAAGGCACAGGAAAATATTACCAAGACTAGTGAAAGAAGTAGAAAGCCTTTTTTAAATGGTTAGAAAATGTAGAAAATACACTCACAAGTCCACCATGATACCACTAAGTCATTTAAGGCCACAATCAAGATAAAAAGATATATAATTTCATATTAGTTTTTATTATAATAAAATTACAACTACAGTATAAATGTCTTCATTTTATATACTGTTTTAATTAGTGGTCTTAAAATAATTCTTAGGTGTCTGAGATATATACTACTTGTATTTTTCTAAACTCATAATTTTACTAAATGTTTTCAAGTAAGGTTAGATTTTTTTTTTAAATGGAGTTGTACTAATTCTTAAATGTTTCCAAACATGTTTATCAAAATTCTAGTGTTATAAATTTGCTTTATACAATTATGCCGACAAATTGCCTATTTTACATCTTCCTGCCTTTGGCCTTATCATGTGTTCTTTTCCTTATCAGCTTAACAAAAATATAATAATCTACAAAATGCCATTCAGGGGGACCTTCTACTAATAGACATGTCTAACCATATCCTGTGACCGCCATCTTCAACCTCCGTAGTGTAATCAGCTTCTGTCTGTGCTATTTCTGTATGTTGTGCACCTTCCTTTCTTACACACTAGGTACCACATTGTAATTCACTTGCTCATGTGCCTTTTCCTTCAGGCCATGAGCTGCCTGAGGACAAGGACTTGTTCACCATCACTGCGATTTATTCCTGTGACCCCAGGCCCTACCACATTTCCAGGGACGTGGTGGGCTCATAGCAATCAAGAACACTGAGAAGTGTATTCATTCCACATCTGGCACCTTACCTGCTCCTGAGGGCGGACAACCACTGTAGTAAAGTCAGGCCACTTGTCCACCAGGGCCTTTAGCTTGAATGGGTTTCTCTGGTTCATGTGGAAGACTGTCCCATAAACCTTTAGGATTCCAAGGAAGTTGGTAATATACCAGATGGCCAAAGTAGGTTAGAGTAGTTCGTATGGAAAAAGACATGTAGGTTATGATCAGTATAGTAGTTTTGTAAACTATGGTTCTTTCCTGTTCTTTCTATTTTTCTGAGAGAGGCAGGAAGAGAGAGATACAGAGAGACAGGAACATCGAGCTGTTCTTGTGTGTGTTCTGACCAGGGGTTGAACCAGCAATTCATGCACTTCAGAATGATGCACCAACTAATCAAGCTATCCAGCCAGGACTAAAGTAACTGTGTCTCCCATACTCACAACTGTAAACCTCTTTTTGCCCACCTGTGTATTAAGAAGGAGTGGTGAAGTACCTTGCTTGATCGGGATAGCGTTATTTCTATGAAACCATGGTATTTTAGAATAGAAATGTAGCTAATGAGCACTTCTGTCACCTAATTTTAAATATTTTTTGCCACAATATGTATATCTTTGAAAATATATTTATATTGTATAACATTCAAATGCTTAAAATTTATGAATAAATATCATAAACTCACTCATTGTAGAATTTAGTATGCCTGAACCTGATGTATGTCAACTATACCTCAACTTAAGAAATGCAAATTAATATTTTAATAGATTTCCTTAATTCATATACACACACACATGAAATTATGGAAAACAAAAAAATAAATTAGGTACATGTGATTTTAAAATATTTTCCCTATTGAAAAAATATATTTTGTTCATATATTTTATTTAATAATAATTTTATTATTAATAAAGTAGAGCATTATGTGATATGGATGAACCAATCTTCATTTCTTAAACTTTTTATCTAAGTCAAACAATGTAGCAAAGATAGTACAAAGGGATTCCATAGCATAACTCCATCATAAAGAGGTGATGTGAACTAAGTGAGATGCAGCCTGGGTGAAATTCTGCCACAAAACAGATGCTCAGCAAAGGCTCATTCTCCTTCTCACTTCTGTCACTGGAAGACACAACCCTCTGCTTTCCTGAGATTGTCCCAGGCTCACCTTTAAGGACTCAGGGAGGCCCTTCCTCAAGGATTTTTCTAGCATCTGCAGCATCTGTGAACCCTGCAAGTGAAGCATCTGGGCAGGAATTTTAGCCTAGAGGGAGGATCAACAAACATCCGGGATGAGAAAATGCTGAACCAGTAGGAATTAGATCCACACATGTTTACTTGAAACTTAGAAGGTTGAACAGGTAATGTAAGTCTGCCCATTGTAAAGTCACTGCCTGGAAGGGAGAGGGAGAGAAAGTAGAGCCACTCTACATTTCTAGCCTTACTATGAAGGAGGGCACCATACAAGTTCTGAGGAGACCACCTCATAGAGGACACCATGAAACAAGAGTAGTAGGTTCTATGGTAATGCCCACACCTTCCTCAGTGCCCTCTACTGGTGGCACTGTCACTGAAGTCCTCATTAACGCAAAGGAAAAAGGAGACTGGCAGAATGCACATGGCTCTCTTTCAGAGATATTCACTTTGTCACACTACCCTGAATTTTTACTAAAGACACAGTTATTTTATTAAACATTCTTGAAGTTTCCTTGTACATCTTAGGATGACATTGCTGTCAGCGATTTCCCCAATACCACCTCTAATAAGCTCTGTAACCTTCAAAGAGTTACCTACCCTCTTTGAACCATAGTTTTTACTCATTAGCTAATCCTAATGAAAACAGACTCTACCTAGATAATTATTGTCTGTGTCCCATTTTGCAAAATGGAAGGTGAGGAAGCTGAGAAGCCAGATAGGAAGGAGAAGACACCTGAAGCCCAGAAAGCTGATGATGGTGGCTAGGTCAAGAAGGGTAACCCCAAGGCCAAGAATCCGAAGAAGAAGAAGACCCACTGCAGCCAAAACTTTATCCTGTTCAGAGGAATCATCAGATATTCCCGATCGACTCTGTATTTCTGAAGGCCATGTCCCAGGGCAAGTATTCAGCCGGGGAATGTGGGATTGAGAAGAAAAGAGAGCAGGTTCTTGCAACTGTCACAAAACCAGCTGGTGGTAACAAGAACAGTGGTACCTGAGTGGTTACACTTTGCAAATTGGCTAGGGACCATACTAGTGAAGATGTGCCTATAAAGATGGAATTTCTAGATTCAAAGAAAGCTTCTTTTTTAACTTTAAAGAATACTCAAAATATTAAAAAAATTTAAAGTAAAAAAGAAACACTATTGTATGGTTATAGTTTACACAAAATTTTTTAACTCCCCTTTCTTTTCACAGGATTTAGATAAACAGTAAATGTGGCCTGCATTCTAGTTCATATCCTGTATATTTCCTCTCTGAATTGAAGAGAGTACTTCACTCTCCTGGTGAACATTTATACAAGGAACAAGCTACCTCTTTTAGAATGTTCCCTAAAGGAATAAGTTGAATAATGCCTGCACAGTGTCTGTAACCAGTAGCTGCTAAATAAATGCTATCAGGATCAAGCATCCTTTCTCACCAATGGTATTACATCTCTATTCACCCACTAGCTTCCAAAATCTCTTCATATTATTTATTTGTTTAGAATAAAAAATTGACTTAGTCATTTCAAGATTTTTTCCCACAGTACATCTACTGTATACATAGTAGGTGCACATATGTTGTTTCTCAAATGGAGTAGACTCCCTTTCCTGGGGTTCAAGCGCCACCAAATAAGCTCAGCACTTCCAACTTGAAACCAACAAGATCATTTGACTTTTCTCACCTTTTGAAGGAGAAGGCAGAGAAGGTGGTCACAAAGCAGTGGTTCTTTGCAGTGAGATGAGTTCTACCTGGAAAGTTGTCTCCACATAGACTGGTCCACAGGAACAAATGAGAAACAGCAGACTTTTTCAGAATATAAAATTCCCTTTGCCCTGGATTGCTCGGCAGCTTGCAAATTTGCTACCAAATCATTACACTGCAGCTTTTAATGTGGACCTTGCCCTTTTGAACACTTGAAACCTGTATGGTTTTGCCAACCTCTATCATCAAAAAACAAACAAACAAAAAACTCTGAAGGAAAAAGCTTCTGTTTGCTGGTGTGGAGTCCAGAGGCGTTCAGTCGTTCCGTCTGGGCAGCAGGTGCAAAATGCTGGATCTTCAAGTTTAGGAGCCTGGTTGTGTCTCGGGGGTTGGATCCGTTTACTTGTTCTGTGTCTTTGGCCAGTTTTCTAGTCTTTGCGCTCAGTTCCCTCATCTATACGTAGGGTAAATAATACTACTCACCACTGAAATGAAACAGCAGAACTTACTTTCTCTAAAACAAAGAGACTTTCAGCAGAACTTACTTTTTTTTTTTTTTTTAAAGACTCCCTACCCTTGGCCTTGAAGCTGTGGCCTTGGGCTGGTTCTGCAAGTTTGCAGATGTTCCCAAAATGTTTCTCCCTGAATTAACCCTATAGATACACATTGTAAATGAATTTGGTTCACTGCTTTGTTTTACTCCCCATTCCCCAATCAGTGTGTGACTGTGTCTTTAAAAGCTCATTTCAAACTGTGTTCGGCCACGTGATGTGGCTGACTTAGGTGTCCTTGCGGTTGCCAGCATTTTTGTGGGGTTTTTTTGGTTGCCAGCTTTGAATAAAACACTCCTTTAAATTTGTACTTTGGTGTGGAGAACGTCTGTATACTTTCAGTGGTTTCGCTACAACACTATCACTAGTTTTTTTGTTTGTTTTTTTCATTAAATGAGCTAATGTTTGTGAAATGTTATCATAGTGATAGTTTTGTTCTATTTTTTTTGTTTGTTTGTTTGTTTTTTTTGTTTTTTTTTGTATTTTTCTGAAGCTGGAAATGGGGAGAGACAGACAGACTCCCGCATGCGCCTGACCAGGATCCACCCGGCACGCCCACCAGGGGCGATGCTCTGCCCACCAGGGGGCGATGCTCTGCCCCTCCGGGGTGTCGCTCTGTTGTGACCAGAGCCACTCTAGCACCTGGGGCAGAGGCCAAGGAGCCATCCCCAGCGCCCGGGCCATCTTTGCTCCAATGGAGCCTCGGCTGCGGGAGGGGAAGAGAGACAGAGAGGAAGGAGAGGGGGAGGAGTGGAGAAGCAGATGGGCGCTTCTCCTGTGTGCCCTGGCCGGGAATCGAACCCGGGACCTCTGCATGCCAGGCTGACGATCTACCACTGAGCCAACCGGCCAGGGCCCTATTTTTTTAAAGGCTGTAAGTTCCAGGAATGTAAGCTTGTTTTATCCCCCAGGAATGTAAGCTTGAAACTGCAACTTAAGATCTGTGTGTTTGTGGTGCTGGCCTGTTGGCTCAACAGTAGAGCACTAGTCCGCCAAGTGGAAGTCCTTGGTTTAATTCTCTGTCAGAGCACACAGAAGTGACTATCTGCTTGTCCACCCCTCCCCTCCTCTCTCTCTCTTTCCCTCCTACAGCCATGGTTCAAATGGTTTGAGCAAGTTGGCCCCAGGTGCTGAGGATGGTTCTGTGACCTTGCCTCAGGCACAGAAATAGCTCAGTTGCTAAATAGCTCAGGGCAAAAGAGCCCCAGATGGGTGGAGCATCCCTGGAAGTGGTCGTGCTGGGTGGAGGAGCACGAAGGAGTTTGTCTTTCTGCTCCTGCCTCTCACTTAATAATAATAAAGATCTCTGTGTTTGCAAATTCTACAACACTTTAAGAGGAAGAGAGAATCCCTGTGTTTTAAACTTCCTGAGTTATTGTATATAAAATTTTTAAAAATTTGTCCTTATTAGATGCTGTTTTGCCTTTCTTTTTACACATACTTAACATTTTAATTTTATAAGCATGTTTTCATTATTCTTAAATTTTTCATTACATTTAACATACAATATTATATTAGTTTCAGGTATACAACATAGAGGTTAGACATTTATGTAACTTACAAAATGATTACCCTGATCAGTCTAGTCTCCGTTTGACACCATACTTAGTTATTCCAGTACGAATGACTAAGTTCCCTATGCTGTAGTTCACATCCCCACATTTTGCCTTTCCTTATGATTGTAGGTCTAAGACCTGAAAACTTATATCACTTCTCTGTTTACTAAATACCTAGGGCTACCTGTGAGAAGTCTAAAGTCAGTGTGAGTCTTATTCTTCTGAACTTAACCAGTTTATTTTCTTTCTCTGGAATGTTATAGGATCTTGTCTACCCCTTTGGTATTCTGAAATAGCATAGTAATGTATCTGAAGAGTTCTTTTCACAGTCTGAAATGAGATCTTTTAATCTTCAGATATTCTTCACTTTTGAAAAATCTGTTTCTCCTGCTGCTTCTGCCTCTTTTTTTTTTTTTTTTTTGCTTTTTCTCCTTTTAAATTGTTTTTATCACCCTAATTTTTCTGCTGTCACTTTTTGGAATGCCATTTAGATGAATATTCAAACTTTTCCATGTTGTTCAGTTCTCTTGTCTTTTCTATTTCCCATCCCTTCTTCATCTTGTGTTATGATCCACTAGATTGTCCAGGATCTAACTGTTTTGTGAACCCTTTGCTACTCAGTCCATCTACTGAAATTTTTTTTTTTTGTATTTTTCTGAAGTTGGAAACAGGGAGGCAGTCAGACAGACTCCCGCATGTGCCCGACCGGGATCCACCCGGCATGCCCACCAGGGGATGATGCTCTGTCCATCTGGGCGTTGCTCTGTTGCAACCAGGGCCATTCTAGCACCTGAGGCAGAGGCCATGGAGCCATCCTCAGTGCCTGGGCCAACTTTGCTCCAATGGAGCATTGGCTGCGGGAGGGGAAGAGAGAGACAGGGAGGAAGGAGAGGGGGAGAGGTGGAGAAGCAGATGGGCGCTTTTCCTGTGTGCCCTGGCCGGAAATTGAACCCGGGACTCCTACACGCCAGGCCGATGCTCTACCACTGAGCCAACCGGCCAGGGCTCTACTGAGATTTTTAACTTAAAGTCCCAATGCTTAATTTTCAAAATCTTTAGGTGATTCTTTTTTAATGCATGTAGCAGAAAATTTCAAAATTACACTTAAATTCTTCTTTTTGTTCCATTTCTCTTTCAGCAAGTGTGAATTTATCCACAGGTTGTGTCTGATGCCTTTTTTTCTTGTCCATTGTATTATCTAGTTGTCAGGATTATTGGCATAGTAATTAAAGGCTAGTTTGACACTGTTTAATGACAATGTTTATACAAGTTTTAAGAATTTTTGCTTAGATGTGTTTCTTGTAGGCAGCATATAGTTGGATTTTCTTTTTTAATCCATTCTGCTACTCTGTGTCTTTTTATTGGTAAGTTTAATCCATTTACATTTAGTGTAATTATTGACACTTGTGGGTTCCCTACTGCCATTTTATAAATTGCTTTCTGTTAGTTTTGTATCTAGTTTGATTCTTCTTTTTTGTTTTTCTATCATTTGTTTTTGTTTGTTTGTGTTCCATACTTCTTTCCTCTGTTGCTACCTTTTTTAAGTCAAGTGTTTTTGTGGTGGTTTTTTTAAGGGTGGTTACCATTAAGTAATGAAAAGGGTACCTACCATATTCATTGTAGTACCCTATCTTATAAGTATTTCTGCACTTCATCATCCTTTGCTACTGTTAATCTCCATCCTCTCCCCCCTTTTTTTCCTTTGTTGTCACAGTTTAAGTTTGGTTTTATTGTGTTCTTGGTGGAGCTGTTACTTGTGGTGTTGTTTTCTTTTGTTCTTTGAATCTGGTTGGAAAACCCCCTTTAGTATTTCCTGGAGTGGGGGTTTTCTGTTGATAAATTCTCTCATCTTTTCTGTATTTGTGAATGTTTTGATATCTCCTTCATACTTGAAGGATAGCTTTGATGGGTATAGTATTCTTGGCTGAAAGTTCCTCTCTTTCAGGGCTTTAAATATTGGGGTCCACTCTCTTCTAGCTTGTAGAGTTTCTGCTGAGAAATCTGATGATAATCTAATAGGCCTTCCTTTATATGTTGTACTCTTCTTTTCCCTGGCTGCCTTGAGAATTTTTTCTTTGTCATTGGTTTGTGTCATCTTTATTATGATGTGCCTTGGAGTGGATTTGTTGGGGTTAAGAAAACTCGGTGTTCTGTTTGCTTCTTGAATTTGAGGCTTTAGTTCCTTCCACAGGCTTGGGAAGTTCTCGTCTATTATTTGTTTGAGTATATTCTCCATTCCATTTTCTTTCTCTTCTCCCTCTGATATACCTATTATTCTTATGTTATTCTTTCTGATGGAGTCAGACAATTCCTGTAGGGCTTTCTCGTTTTTTATTATTTTTGAGTCTCTTTCTTCTTCTCTCTGTTGTGCCTCAAGTTGTTTGTCTTCTATTTCACTAATCCTATCTTCAATCTGGGCTGTTCTGTTAGCTAAGCTTGTTACCTCGTTTTTCAGCTTGTGAATTGAGTTTTTCATTTCTGTTTGATTTGTTTTAATAGTTTCAATTTCCTTGGTAATATATTCTTTGTGTTCATTGAGTTGTTTTCTGATCTCCCTATATTGCCTTTCTGTGTTTTCTTGTATATCTCTGAGTATTTTTAAGATTTCTATTTTAAATTCTCTGTCATTTAGCTCCAAGGCTTCCAATATGTTAAGTCTTTTCTCCATAGATTTTTCCACATCTATTTGTGTTACCTCTCTTTCTTTTGTATCCATAATATTCGATTTCCTCTTTCTTATCGGCATCTGAGGGTGGTCTTTTTTTTTTCTTTTTTCTTTTCATTTTTCTGAAGCTGAAAACAGGGAGAGACAGTCAGACAGACTCCCGCATGCGCCCGACCGGGATCCACCCGGCACGCCCACCAGGGGCGACGCTCTGCCCACCAGGGGGCGATGCTCTGCCCATCCTGGGTGTTGCCATGTTGCGACCAGAGCCACTCTAGCGCCTGAGGCAGAGGCCACAGAGCCATCCCCAGCGCCCGGGCCATCTCTGCTCCAATGGAGCCTTGGCTGCATGAGGGGAAGAGAGAGACAGAGAGGAAAGCGCGGCGGAGGGGTGGAGAAGCAAATGGGCGCTTCTCCTGTGTGCCCTGGCCGGGAATCGAACCCGGGTCCTCCGCACGCTAGGCTGACGCTCTACCGCTGAGCCAACTGGCCAGGGCTGAGGGTGGTCTTATTGATAGCACTAATTAGAATTAATAAAGAGTAAAAAGTAAAAAAAAAAAAAAAAAAAAAAGGTAAAACACCCCACAAAAAAAAACAGTAATAATTTATTATTTCCCCCTTTTTTTCTCTCTTCTCTTTCCCTCCTCTCCCCTCCTCAGGGAAATATCATGCCTATAATGGAGGGCCTGATTTGGGGTGAAGAGTTCAAGGGGCAAAAAAAAGGGAGTAGGGACCTACTAAATGCAAAAAAAAAAAAAAAAAAAAAAGGAAGAAAATCTTAGACAAGCATAAGATGATTTGCTTGTATGTGATGGTCAACTAAGAGATATAATGAGAGGGATAAGAGGGAACCAGAAAAAAGGACCAAAAAAGAATAATAAAGAAGAAAAAATAAAAATAATAAGTAAAAATCTGTTGTATTAAGTGGAGCGAAGACTAAATACAATGGAGACCTTGGGTTGGGAGGGCCCAAAATGCCACAAAAATAAACAAACAAGAAAAAAAAATAAAAACAAAAGCAAAAAAGAGAAATAAAGCCAAAAAAAAGCCTTGAGTCCCAAATTAAATAATTTGTTCGTGATTGAGGATTATATGGGAAGAAAGTAAAATGAGAAAAGAAAAAACGAATAGAAAGGAAAAAATAAGAAAAAGAGAAAAACGAAGGAAGAAATAAAATAGGAAGAGAAAAAAACAAAATAAAGCAAGACAAAAAAAAAAAAAAGAGGAGAAAGTGAGAGTTAAGTGTTTTGGAGTATAACCTTAAAGGAGGGTGAGGATGAAGAAGAAAAATAAAATGCAACACTCATGGGTAGTGTAGTTCAAGAAAGGGGAAGCATAAGATGGGCAGAGAATAGAAGGACCGAGGTGGAGGAAATAAAGGCAAAAAGATAGAAGAAACAAACAACAACAACAACAACAACAAAAAATAGTGGATCAAGTTGTAAAGTCTGTGGGTTTTTCTTGATTTTGAGAGGTTAACTTCTTCCTTTTTCTTTTCTCTCCCTCTTCCTGGTCGGTGACTCTGTACCCCAGGCTCTGCCCCTGTGTCACTCTTAGGTAGGGATTTGCAGTTGATGGGATTCTATGGCAATGTCATATAATTGGCTTTAGTCTTGCTGGAAGTAAAGGCTTGTTGGCGTTTGCAGGGTCCAACAATGAGAGAGTTTGCTTTCCTGGATTCTCTCTCCTAGTCCCCCCTTTCTGAATTAGCAGCCTGGTGATCCAGCTATAAGGCTGCAACTGCTTCTGCCTGGGAAGTAAGAGGCTCAAAGAGCTGGGAAATCCCCACTCTATCCCCACTCAGTGCAAGGCTTTGGGAAAGGCTCTGACAGTCAGGGCCTCCAGTGTAATCAGGCGGGGGTGGGAGTCAATTGTTGTCAAGGTGACTGTTCAGCGCCTATCATTTAGTTGGACCTCTCTACCCAGGCTTTCCACACTTTGTAGCCTGTTTTTGCAGGGAAGAAGAGGCACTAGTCTCTGCTTACGACTAGTGTAGTATAGACCTTATTATCTGCCAAGTCCTTCTTGTTAGCGTTTATCCCTAAATATGGAGGCTCTATTAATCAGAAGTTGCCCCCGCCCCTTTAGCGAGAGGCACTAAAAAATATCACGCCTCTTGTCTTGGAACGCTGAATTGAGAGAGATCTTATCAATTAGAACCGAGGGTGCGCAGATTTCATGGGTTAAGCTAATTTCAGTGATTGGGTCACAGCTGTGCTTCCAAAGGTATTTTAGGCTGCCTGCGCGCGCCCCTCCCCCAACGCTTGATTGTTAGCTTGAATGGCTGGGTGAGGTGCCCCGCCCACGGAGAGAATCTCCCAAGCCTCTCCCGCTCGCCCCGCCGCTGGCGGCTGGACCGCACCAGGCGCAGGATAATGAGCCCCCTGGGTGTGCGGGCCAGCAGGGCGCCCTGGGCGCGTGGAATGCCCAAGGCACGTGCGCGAATGGGGCGCTCCGGGCACCGGTGGCCAGCGACCCCCACTCGCAGTGTGCGGGCCGCTGGGAACGTCAGCGGTGCTCAACCGGACCGGGCGCGCGCGCGGCCGCTCGCGGCGGCGGCTCGCGGGGGCTCGCGGCGGCTCGCGGTGGCGGCTCACAGCGGCTGCTCGCGGTTCCCAAGTATATGGGCTGACTCACCACAGGCGCACTTCCTTGCAGTTTGAAAGAACGTCCCTGTGGTCGATTCCTCCACACCCTCGTCTCTCAGATTCAAGTGATAACAGTCCTTTCGCTATCAGTTTGTGTGGAACTCCGGAATGCTCCGAGGATAAATTTTTCTGTTTCTAGTTGATAAATTTGTTGTGATTTAGGGGAGAGCTGTCGGACGCGCTGCTCACGGCGCCATTTCCGTGACGTCACTCCTCGGGCTGCTTCCTTCTATGCTTTAATAATACATTTAATATCTCTGTGTACAGTCCACCAGGTGATTTACTAACACAATCCTCACTTCAGTCAAGATTGGTAGAGTCTAAGACATGAGTGGGAAGCAGTGAGAAAACCATGGGGAAAAAAAAATCTCAGCTCTTACTGACCTTGAACTTTACTGCTACACTGTCAAGCTCTTTGTCAAAAAGAAAAGGGGAGGGAGTAAAAAATGTCTTTTAACCCTGAGCTGTGAGTATTTACTATGTACCATGTTCTTTCAATGGATTGTATCCTTAGGACAGCCTTCAAAGAAAAATACCAGTGTAGGGCGGGTTTATGGCCATGCAGGTTCACACTGATTCGGGCAGACGGGAAAGGAACTGTGGAGCCAGATGGTGGAACATTCTGTTTGTTAGAGTCTCCCAATGGCAGATGAGTAAGCAGGCTGGGAAGACCGCTTCTGTCTCTCTCCCTAAACTCACTAGCAAACAGATCTGGCTGGGCACAAATTGAAATGAACCAGGGTTAAAATTTTCTAGACTCAGAGCAGCAAATAAGATAGAGGGTAAAGATTTTGAGAATAAGAGAATGAGACACTTTAAATGAAATTAAGACTTCGGCGCACAAGAGAAAGGGGAAAGTCAATTAGGTTGAGGACCAATCAATTAGGAAAAGGTAAAGAAAGCAAGGGGTAAAAGCACTTTATGAGGTCATAGAATCATAGCAATGATGATAGACAGAGAGAATGTATTCAGAATGAGAGATTGGGATTAGAAATTAGGCTCCTACAGGGTAAAACTTCAGAAGTAAACCAGAAAAATAAACAGGAGTAAATCAGTTCCCAGCATATGACTGTTGACTTCTACTTCAAGAAAATAGACAAGGAGTTAATAAAGAAATAGGTATTACAAGTGTCATAGACATCACCAGGATGTCACAGGAGTTTAACGAAGAGAAGTATCTGTGAACCAGGTGCCAAATACATAAATGACTAGAGAGAAATTAGACAGAGAGAAAAGGGTAAAGATTTACTAAGCAACCTGACACAACATTCAAAGAAAAAAGAGTTTCCTACACAAATGAGCAAGTAACACTTTAGAACCATGGGTTGAAGGCCAGAAGAATGGTGACTCTTGTCTTTACTCACTGTGTTAATATGGGTGTCTGGCGGGTGACAAAGAAAGGTACACATATATCAGTAATTCATAGTACAAGGAGAGCATTACACACACTGTCCTTGTAGATTTCTTTTTTTAAGATTTTATTTATTCGTTATAGAGAGGGGGAGAGAGAGAGAGAGAGAAGGGGGGAGGAGCAGGAAGCATCAACCCCCATATGTGCCTTGACCAGGCAAGCCCAGGGTTTTGAACCGGCAACCTCAGCGTTTCCAGGTTGACGCTTTATCCACTGCACCACCACAGGTCAGGCTGTCCTTGTAGATTTTTAAAGTACTTTCCAGCTCTAGATACCTACAATTTTTTGAAGAAATGGTTCTCAATATTAAACTCTGTTTAATGCTCCTTCTTTTTTGACTTTAAATAATTTTTAGCTTTTCAGTTAGAGTTTCCACACAGCATTTTGTTAGTTTCAGGAGCACTATTAATGATGAGACATTATACAAATTACTAAGCAATCATCTCAATAAATCTTATACACATCAGACTTCATACACACTCATTACGATATTATTGACTATATACAATTGAAGGACATATCAAAAGCTTCTCAGGCAAGACAAAACTAAAGGAGTTATTCACCTCCAAACCAGCATTACATGAAATGTTAAACAGTCTTCTTTAAGAAGAAGGAAAAACTGAAGATCAAAAATAAAAAAATGACAATAAATATGTATCTATCAGTAATAAAATCTAAAAAACAAAATAAACAAGCAGGACAGAAACGGATCAGAAATACAGAGAATATGCTGACAACTGCCAGATGTTAGGGGAGTTGGGGTGGTGAGTGAAAAATATTAAGGGATTAAGAAGTACAAATTGTTAGTTACAGAATACTCATGTGGATGCAAAGAACAAATACAAATATTTTTAAGACCAGAATCCTAAGTAATTGAAAGACTAAAAATAAAGAAGAAACTTGCTGTTCAAAACAATTCTGCTAACTTGAAGTTTTGTTGTAGACCTGCATGCACACCACCTTCCACAGTCACTCAGGGTGGTGATGAAGAACCTGCTATACCCACAACCTGATAGACTCAACCACTCTAAACCTGAACTGACTTAGACTGTCACTGCTTAGCGTAAATCTCCAAAAAGTTCTAGGTTTCTAAAGAGCAAACCTGAGAAACAGTCTGCTGAAGAGAAGGCAGAGGTTTCTCGGACCAGAGGAAGGTAGGGAATGTGTTCTATATGAGACAATGTCTACAATTGTAAAAGTTTCCCACTGAAGCATTTATTTAAACATTATCACTTGTAGCTGATTGGCTCTTGCAAAGCAATAATAATAAGGCAATGTATGAAGTTGGCAGAAATTGTCTAGCTGCAGGGTTATTTAAATAGTGGCATTAAGGCAAACAGAAGACTTAAAAATTTGTTTTCACTTCAAAATACCTGACCCAATACCTTCAACCGTGTGACCTGGGAGAAGCCAAGAAATTGGTGATGTTGCTGTTAGCACATGAACTGAGCTTTGCACATGTTGTCCTCCGCTTTGTGTAATGTGAATGAAGGTGAATGGGGGAGGGAAGATTGTAAACATGAGAAAAATGAACACTTCCTGCACAAAAGTTTGGGAGAGATTAAAATTCTTTTTGGAGAAAAATATAGGTAAATATATTTTTTCAAAGTGTGCTCCTCACATTATCCACATCAAGATCATCTGGTTTGCTTAGTAGAAATACAGGAACTTCTAATCAACTGAATCTGGGCATCCAGCATGTTGGGAATCTGTGCTTTATAAAAAGCTACCTAAAAGAGTGATAAACGTGAGCATTTTGAAGACATTATGCCAGAGGAAAGGAAAAAGAAGCTACCAAATTTTACCCAGTTTCTAAAATGTTGTGAAAGAACTTCGCAAATTTTGATTATTTATGAAGCAAGAAAAAGAAAGAGTTATTTTCATACATAGTTAGAGCTAAATCCTCATTGATTGGTTTGAATAAGTCAGCCAAAGTGAATGAAGCAGGTTTGTAAGAAGAGATAATGACCATGTGTTGGGGACCACTCACTGAGAAGTACGGGTTCATTGAAAGAGCCGGGTCTTTGGATTCTGATTGGGGCACTGCTGCTGGCTACTCTTGCGACCCTGGGGAAGACATTAATTCCTTTCATCTTCATTTTACTTATTTGTGCATAAAGGCAATAATGTCAGACAGAAATTGCAATGTATTTCACTCAGTGTGCCCGCCTCTCCCACCACCCCATCACCTCCTCCACCCCTGAGATGGCAAGACCATCTTTTTATTTTATTTATTTATTTATTTGTTTATTTATTTATTTATTTATTTATTTATTTTTAAGATTTTTTTTTTAATTTATTTTTTTAAGATTTATTTAAAAAAATTTTTTTATTCATTTTAGAGAGGAGAGAGAAAGGAAGAGAGAGAGAGAGAGAGAGAGATAGAGAGACAGAGAGGGAGAGAGAGAGGAGAGAGGGAGACAGAGAGAGAAGGTGGGGAGGAGCTGGAAGCATCAACTCCCATTTGTGCCTTGACCAGGCAAGCCCAGGGTCTCGAACCAGCGACCTCAGCATTTCCAGGTCGACGCTTGATCCTCTGCACCACCACAGGTCAGGCGGCAAGACCATCTTGCGTTTTTCATTTTCCTTGACATATTTAACATGAAAACGATGAGAATGAAGGAATTTATGATGAACTACCTCTACTTAATAAATAATACATAATTATCATGCTATGCAATTAGTAAATTTGTTGTGCATGTGTGTGAGTATTTTTGTGTGAAAATCTTATAACTGATGGGAAGAACTGTATGAGACTTTATTGTGTTACTGTCGTCATCATGGTCATTGCCTGAGTATTTACTGTGCAGAATCTCATGTGCAAGACTTGTACTGAAGCAGATAGCCTATCCTCACACAGGCACAGGAGAGTGCTAATGTAGATTAATGTGTTAGTTTTCTTAGTGTTTTACAACTTGCTTTTAAAGAATTTCATTGTCATGCAGTATGCCCTCTTTCAAAATTGGAGAAACTGCATATCAGTCTAACATCAAAGAAAAGTGCTTTTTTAAAAAAATGAAACCATGTTTATAACATTATATTATTATTTTTAATTTTTGTTAATTTTATTAAGATAAATTTTTGAATGTTAGCACACTGTGAGTACTCCATGTTTTTGGTCATTACACAGTTCACTTTTTGTTTAATTGAATATTGTTGGGTGACACTGGTTAACAGAATTATACAGGTTTCAGGGAACAATTCTACAACACATCTTCTGTACACCATATTGACATATTGTGTGTTCACTTCCCCCCCAAATTGGAGTCTGCATCATATGACACTAACTCTGAAAATCATAAAGATTTATAATTATTTATTCATTAGTGCATAGGGAAGGTTACTATGAAGAAATTTTATCGATTGGCCACCATAAAGCAATCTTATTGCTACATCTTCATTATCAATGCATGAATGCATAGCTATAAATACATAGAAATTTCTCTTTAACATTATCTTTTCATTTTTGATATCTAGTGTTAGTAGTGTGTATAACACTTAGTGTTTTGTATCATACAAGACAATATTGACATACGAACTGAGAGGCAGACAATTCATCTTGGAAATGGATACATAAACTTATACATAGTTGTGATACAGCATAGTACTAGAAATGTATTTTCTCCTCTTTGTGATTTTCTTAACATTTTTTCTGTAGTTTATTTTGCTATAAGAATACAGTATATAATGAATATAACATATAAAATATGTGTTAATTGACTATTTATGTTATTGGCCAGGCTTCCAGTCAACCATAAGCTATTAGTAGTTCAGTTCTGGGGGAGTCAAAAACTGTATGTGAACTTTTACATGTTCAAGAATGTTGTTCAAGAATCAACTTACTTGATTTTTGTTCAGAGAAAGACAAATAAACATAATTGTAATAAGTTTTATTTTGAACACCATTGGGTACAATAAACCACTTATTTTCTATTCCTTTATCTAATAGATATTGGTTGAGTACACACTCTGTTAAACAGTGTCCTAGATAGAAAATGTGATAATTAAGCCAAATCTCCTGAAGAAAGAATTAGAGCCAGTCCAGTGAAGGAGTGTTGGGACATTGGAGTTGGTGAGAACTATGCTCTGGACAAAGGGACATCTGTGACTTCTCAGAGCAAGAGGGAGTCCCACACTTTGAAGGACCTAAATGAAGACTTTGAGTATGACCAAACAATAGATGGGAGGATGTCAGGTGGGAAGAGGTTTATCAGCCCTGTTAAGGAGTTTCTAATTCTTCCCCAAGCTGGTGAGAAACCATTGAAAGTTAAGATGAAAAATATGCCTGGGCAGCAGATGTCTGCTGGAGGGTCACACATAGCAGATGATAACCACCCAAGCTACTGCAGGAGCCAATGTGATGGAAAGAGGTGGATAGATCTGGGATAGCTCCAAGGTAGGATTAGCAGAATTTGGTGAATGTATGAGAAAGATTTAATCTAGGTTTATGAACAGATCTACTCGATGAAATATCAATAATATTAATTAAGAAAAAGAAAAATTATGTACATCAAAAAGTGTTATTTTACTTGAGGTCTTTAATATGTTATTATAGTGATTATAACCAAATGTCTCTCTGTTTATGAATGTACTTACTATTCAAGGACTTTCATTGTTTCAAACTTAAAGTTTGTTTTCTTGGACTTATTCTTTGTATGAAATGATATGACTCTCAATAAAAGTTCTGCAAAGGATATTATTTATTAACAAATTAGGGAAGTTATTGTGGTGACACTTGTTAATAACATAATATAGATGTCAGGTGTACATCATTCTATGATACAAAATTTGTTTATTGTCTTGTGTGTTTACCACCCCAAGTTCAGTCTTCTTCCATCATCATTTATCCACTCTTTACCCTCTTCTACCTCCCCCAAACCTATTTCATCTTGTAATGCACATAGGGTTGTTTGTGTCTATGAGTTTTTCTTTTCTTAATTAATTCACGTTTTTGCCTAGCTCTACCTTTACCTTCCCCTAATGCTTCATGAAGAAGCATTTGTTATTTTCCAGGAAAACTATTTTAATCTGCTTATGGACATGCAATTAGAAAACAGTGAAAATTTAACTAACAGAAATTTAAAGATGTCCCCACATTGCCGCACTATATATAGGTTTTGAATAATAATGGCCAACATTTATTGAGTAATTGTCAATGTACCAGGCACATTTTATCTTATTGACATACTGTTTTATTTGATCCTCACAACCACTCTATGAAGTAAGAATGACTATTCTTTACAGTTTGTAGATTATGCAACGTGCTGAATATCAAATAAAGTGGAAATAGCTGAGCCAGGGCTCCAAATCCACGTAGTCTGATTCCAAGGATGAAAGCTCTAAAATCTTTGCCCAGAGTCTCCAAATCAGATGAGAACACAAATATCATTCTGCTTCTGTCTGCCATCAGCTGCTTGAGACCACATTATCTGCCAGTGTCATCATTTCTGTGGATGTCTGATTTCCCAGACAGACCACAAAAGATAGAAATAGTAAATAAATATTAGAAATAGTTTTGTTCAGCAGTTCTATTAAAAATGAATTTCTTAAAACATAAAATGCTACTTGGTTCAATATATGAGAGATTTAAAAAATTAAATCAAGCTAGTTCAGAATACATATAGTACACAGTTTCCTGGACCCAGTACTTCTGGGAGATTAACAAATAGCTGATGAGGGAGGGGTGGGGCGAAGGGTATAAAGAGGGACAAATAAAAGGTGACAGAAAATGATTTCACTTTAGATGATGGGGATATAACATAATCAACAGTTCAAATGCTATAGAAATGTTTACCGGGAACCCGTTACTCTTATTGATCAATGTCACCCTGTTAAAGTTAATTTTGAAATAAAATTTAAAAATGAAAAATAAATGAATTTGTTATTTGTATCTGTGTTGTTTCCTGTTTTCAACATTCAGAAAATAACAATGTTTTCATGGTAATCACAGATGTCAGAAAAAAGATTAGCGGAATTTTAGGTCATCTTGCTTTTACATCTTGTTTTTTACATGAGCTTGGAGGATGCTATGATATTCTCTACGAAAGATACATTTCCAGTGCCAGTCTTTCTTGATACTCATACCTATGTTTCACCAAATCATAAAAGATGTGAGAATTTGTTGTTTTTTGCTTTATTGAAATGTTAATAAATGAATGCTTTATTCTATTCTAAAATTCCTTTTTACAAAAGAAAAAATTCATTACCTTAAATATATATTTGATAGTAATGCAAAATCCTTTCTTCTTACTTTCTGTGCTCTTAGAATGGTAGGCTGTCTTAACAGAAAATTTGAGTGTATAGTCATTCTCCTGAACATTTTTGAAGCTTTAATTTTCTAGAATGCACAAAATATTAGTACATACTATATAATGTTAGTTTGAATGTTATTTTTAATATATAATATTATTTTATTACTATTATTAAGTGAAAGGCAAGGAGACAAAGACAGATTTCTGCATGTGCCCCTCCAGGATCCACCCGACAAGCCCCCTATGAGGTGATATTCTGCCCATCTGTGGCCGCTGGTCGGTTTCTCAGCAACGGAGCCATTTCAGCACCTGAGGCAGGCCATGGAGCTGCTCTCAACGTCCGTGGCCAACGTGCTCAAACCATTTGAGCCATGGCTGTGAGATGGGAGAAGAAAGATGGAGAAAAGTGGGTTGGGTGGAGATGGTTGTTTCACTGTGTGCCCAAACTGGGAATCAAATCGGAACTTCCATGTGCCAGGCTGACCCTCTAATTCTGAGCCAACCCGTCAGAGCCAATATATTATATTCTTTATTAAATGGTATAAAATGTATTACATTTTGGTATAAAACTAATGAATATTATCAACTATGAAATCATCCTTTCACACAATAAAATATTGCATCGGAAATACCCTTCTCTACCATGTAGTCTTGTTTAATTCATCTTTGTACTACAACTTAAAACAAACTGATAACATGTTAGGTTTTATTTTTCCTTGTCCTTTTAGAAAACATTTCTATTTGCCGGATTTGTGGTGGCACAATGAATAAAGCTTTGACCTGAAATGCTGATTTCGCTGGTTCAAAACCCAACACTTAACCAGATCAAAACACATACAAGAAGCAAATACTAGGTTTTGATGCTTCCCACTCCTTCCCCACCCTTTTTTCTTTCTCCTCTCTTTAATATCAAGAAATAAATTCTTTAAAAAATAAATCAGTTATATTTAATATTTATCATTTCAATCCAGTTTATAGAATATAAATGTAATATGTGATAAAATTTCAAAAATTATATACACTTTGATAAATTTCCTTGATTTACCATAAATTAAAAAAAGTTGGCTATAGCCTAACAACTACGGTACAATTTTTTGCATATATGTTGTGTTTCTGAATATTAAGATACTAAATTGTCTTGTTATTGTAATACGACAAAGTACTTACTAAAGTCTCTGGCTCTGAGAGAAACTGAGTGACATCAGAAAAATGGCACCATAAAAGGTGATCCCAATATCTCTCCCGGAAATTTTAACAAATTCAACAACTAAAGACAGAGAAATAAATCTCTGGAGCATCTGAAATATACACACACCTCACAAAGGTATTACTGGGTGGAAAGGTGGCTGAATATATAATACTGGAAAACAATTTTTATTCCTTTTCTGTTGCATGAGGTTTTAGAACTTTTTCTATATATCTCTGCATCGCTGATTCCAAATGTGAAATTCATTTTTTGGAGCATGCTCTAGTTTTTATGCAATTTTAATTTCTTTTTGTTACAGTTAATGGCATTCATTGGTTTTTAAATTGGAGTTAAAGGGCAATGACTGTTGGATTGAACATAACCATAAGGCAATTAATGTTTTACAAACATCACTTTTATATAAGTATAGTGTTTTTAAATGTAAAAAAGTTATTATCTGATAAAAACACCCTCTTATTTTAAGATTGAATCATGGCTTCTTTGAGTAGCCGTAAATGTAAGAATAGTCCTGACACCTTCTGTTATATATGTGGCTGTTACACACTTCAACATCAAAGGCGCAATATTTCATCATTTGTGACACATGCATATATTTTCTATTTCCAAGTTCCCCTTGGTGATCAAGACAAGAATTGGGCTCCTCATATTGTGTGTCATAATTGTGAGGAAATGTTGGTGACTGGACAAAAGGAAAACGAAAAGGAATGCCTTTTGGTATTCCCATGGTTTGGCATGCCCATGGTTTTGCATGAACCTAAGGACCACAGCAGTGACTGTTATTTTTGTCTGATCCATACAAAGGGCATCGGCAAGAAAAAACGGCATATAATTACATTCCTAATATTCCTTCAGCAGTACGATCTATCCCACACTCTGAGACACTCCTGATTCCGGTTTTCAATGGTTTTATTTCCTCTAAGGACAAAGAAAGTGAACATGGTGATCAAGTGTATTTTGATAAGATGCATGAGGAAATGGTTGTAGAATCTGAAGGGTCTTCTTCTGATGCCAAGCACTCATTAACCCTTCAGCAGTTTAGCCAACCCGAATTGAATGATTTAGTAAGAGATTTGGGCCTATCAAAGAAAGCAACTGAGTTATTACCTTCCAGGATTCAAGAAAAGAATTCACTTCACCAGTCAGCTAAAGTATCCCATTTCAGGAAGTGTGAACAATTTTTTGTGGACTTTTTTCTGAAGACAGACACTTTGTTTACTGTCATAATAACAGTAGTCTTCTCAGCCAGCTAGGTGTTACCACTTAGAATCCAACAGAATGGCGTTTATTTCTTGATAGCTCTAAACGGAGTCTGAAATGTGTTCTCCTACACATGAAAATGTTTATGCAGCGGTTCCAATTGGTTATTCAACACTTCTGCGAGGAGATTATAATGACATAAAAATTGTCCTTGACTTACTGAAGTAGGAGGAGTATAACTGGGTCATTTGTGTGGATCTTAAAATGGTAAATTTCCTGCTAGGACAACAGAGAGGTTTCATGAAGTATCCTTGCTATCTGTGTTTGTGGGACAGCTGAGCTCAGGAAAAACACTGGACAGAGAAGGAGTGGCCAAAACGTGAAGCTCTGGAAGTAGGGATGCAAAATATTGTGAATGACCCTGTAGTTAATCGAGACAAGATCATTTTCTCCACTTCACATCAAACTTGGCTTAATGAAGCAGTTTATTCAGGCTTTAAATAGAGAAAGTGAATGCTTTTAAAATTATTTCTGCTTTGCCTGCTTTGTCATTCAAGAAGATAAAAGCAGGTGTATTCGATGGACCTCAGATTCGAACCCACATATGTGACAAAGAATTTGCCAGGAAGATGAATATAGAGGAGAAAACATCATGGAAGTCTTTTGTGGAAGTTACAATGAACTTCCTTGGCAACAAAAAAGCAGAAAACTATGCCGTTCTGGTTTAGAGGATGCTGTTGGCTTTCTGTGACATTGGATGTAACATGAGTGTTAAAATTCACTTTCTGAACAGTCAGTCACCTTGATAAGTTTCTCGAAAATTTTGGAGCTGTTAGTGATGAGCAGGGAGAATGCTTTCATCAAGATCTGAAGATGATTAATGAGCATTATCAGGGGCGATGGGACAGAAATATGATGGCAGACTACTGCTGGAACATCAAACGAGATTGTCCTCAACAAGTACACAAATGCAAGAGTTACAAACGCAAATTTTTGCCTAAATAGAATTTAAATAAGTTTGTTGCAAATTTTATGATTAAAATAAGTGTTTTAATATGTTCTATTTTGAAATTGTAGACAAATTCTGATGCAATAATATATTTTAGTGTATTAGTGTATTTACTGCATTGTATGAATTATTATATTTTTACAAAGATGATGCCCAAGACAACATTCTACTTCATTACGTTAAACTACAATAAATGTTGAAAATTTTACAATAAGATGAAAACCTAATATCTTGAATTGCCAAAAAACTAGCTTACAGAGGAAAACTAATGTCAGATTTAAGATAAGCAAACTCAAATTAGGTAAGAACAAGTGTTTTTGTGGAGACAACAAAAATTCTGTTTCTCAGTGAATCCACTTTGAAGGAAATAAGATGGAGAATGGAGTATTCTGCTTTCCTCTCTGATCTGAAGAAAGGCTGCATTCATCTGGAACAGGGAGAAACTAAGGATCTGGACAGAGTGAAGAAGCTGGGATAGGGTGAATGATCAAGCAGAGGAGCGAGTGTGCTGGCTTGGCATGAGATCATTGCAGAGAGACTAGCGAGGGCGGCAGGCTCTCACAAAGGTTGCCTGAGTGGGTTGCCTGTGGAGGCCGGGGTCAAAGAAGCTTTGGGCTTTGTGTGCTCCCAGATCCGCGATTGTGGGCAGTGTGCGAGTGGCTCCACCTGGCGCCTCTGGTGTGGGTGTGTTTATTCACAGGCAGTGAGGCTAGGCCCAAGACTGTCAGTGGTGGTCTTCTCCATGGGCTATAGACAGCCTGTCTGTGTGGTCCCATCTCCCTGACCAACAGCACGGGAAGTGCACAAGGGCTTGGATTTAGGCCTTGACCTGTCCAGGTGAGGCGTCTCTTTGAGCCAATATAGGTCACAAAACTCATTTCTGCATCTCCAGCACTAACTGAGATCACAGGCATTGTGACCCTAAGTGAGCAGGAGCAGACCTCTATGTGCACTGCAGATGTCATGAGGGCAGGTGCGCGCATGTAATTTGCTGGAGGCTACCAAACAGGGCACAAGGGAGAAGTCTGTGGAGATTAGACCCACAGAGATCTGAGGCATACTAGACATTTTCAGGGGCCCTTAGAAAGCAGTCTGAACAGCAATCAGGTCCCTGACCTGCCTGCTTTCACTGGCGATTCTGGTTGGCACATCCTTATCCAGAACAGTGGTTTGAGCAGTGTTGGAGGAGAAACTTGGCTGCTATTAGAGCCTCTTCCTCTGCAAGCAGTGGCTGGGGCAATCTCACAGCTAAGTTCCCAGGCTGCTAGCTCAGGAGGGAAAGATGTGGGGAGAGGCACCTAGAAAACTAACTGAGTCTTCCATTGTTGGAGCCTGCAAACCCTAACAAGCCCCACCTACCAATGGGACTGAGGCCCAACCTACATCATTGCCATAGCAACACATCAGCAAATTTCTACTCAAGAGCCCCACAGGGGCAAAACCTGTATTACAGCACAACCTGACAAAAAAAAAGAAGAAAGAAAGAAAGAAAGAAAGAAAGAAAGAAAGAAAGAAAGAAAGAAAGAAAGAAAGAAAGAAAGAAAGAAAGAGAAGAAGCTACATCTCAAAACCAGAAAAAAATTATACTTTTTATAATGTCTTTTTCTTTTTTTCTCTTTTCCTCCACTTTGGTCATTGTATCTTCTTT
Organism: Saccopteryx bilineata; assembly: GCF_036850765.1. Lineage (NCBI taxonomy): Eukaryota > Metazoa > Chordata > Mammalia > Chiroptera > Emballonuridae > Saccopteryx > Saccopteryx bilineata. The sequence continues at coordinate 393,441,827 of NC_089490.1, forward strand.
CCATTTTATTTTTTATTTTTTCTATTGAACTTCATTATCCAAAGTGGTTATATTTTTCATTCTTGTTTTTTTCATGAGGGTTACATTTCAAAACCCTTAACATTTATTTTTCTTTTCTGTTTTTTTTTCTTTTTCTCTCATGTGGTCGCCATTTATAACATATTATTGTATTCTGTATTCATATTTTTCTCTGTGGCATTTTGCATGTTTTTTTACTTCATTTTTTATCTCTTTGTCATTTTCCCTCAGTTCTGGCTCCTTGTTCTCTGTAGTTTTTGCTCCACTTATCATAATACAATTTTCATTTTTTTCACGGTATTTTTTCAATTTTTATTTTAGTTTTTTAATTATCTCTTACTAGTGTTATTAACAATACTACTCTCAAATGCTGTTAAGGAAAAAGCAATAAAATATCATCGTTACAAAAGACAGAGATGTAGCTCAGATACATGATGAAAAATCTCTAGGAAAATAATTCAATTGCTTGGAGACCTTGGAGTTAAATGACAGATAATTAAATATTTAAATCTTAAAAATACTCAGGGAAATACAAGAAAGCATGGAAAGGCCAGTTAGAGTGCTCAGAAAAAATTTCAATGAACAAAAAGAACACATCACCAAGGAAATAGAAACTAGAGAAAGGAATTAAACAGAGATGAAAAACTCAATACATGAACTGGAAAATGAGGTAACAAGCTTAGCTAATAGAAGAGGCCATATAAAGGAGAGAATTAGTGACATAGAAGACAGGCAACTGGAGACACTACAGAGAGAAGAGTAGAAAGACTCATAAATTTTTTATTTTATTTATTTATTTATTTAAATTAATTTTACCTGGGTGACATCAATAAATCAGGGTACATATGTTCAAAGAAAACATGTCCAGGTTATCTTGTCAATCAATTATGTTGCATACACATCAGTCAAAGTTAGATTGTCCTCCGTCACCTTCTATCTAGTTTTCTTTGTGTTCCTCCCCCTCCTCTTTTCCTCTCCCTTTCTCCCCCCCCCCGTAACCACCACACTCTTATCAATGTCTCTTAGCCTCGATTTTATGTCCCACGTACATATAGAATAATACAGTTATTTTTTTTCTGATTTACTTATTTCACTTTGTATAATATTATCATGATCCCACCATTTGGTTGTAAATGATCCAATGTCATCATTTCTTTCTTTTTTTTTTTTTTTTTTTTTTTGCATTTTTCTGAAGCTGGAAACAGGGAGAGACAGTCAGACAGACTCCCGCATGCGCCCGACTGGGATCCACCCAGCACGCCCACCATGGGGCGACGCTCTGCCCACCAGGGGACGATGCTCTGCCCATCCTGGGCGTCGCCATGTTGCGACCAGAGCCACTCTAGCGCCTGGGGCAGAGGCCAAGGAGCCATCCCCAGCGCCCGGGCCATCTTTTTGCTCCAATGGAGCCTTGGCTGCGGGAGGGGAAGAGAGAGACAGAGAGGAAGGCGCGGCGGAGGGGTGGAGAAGCAAATGGGCGCTTCTCCTGTGCACCCTGGCTGGAATCGAACCCGGGTCCTCCGCATGCTAGGCCGACACTCTACTGCTGAGCCAACCGGCCAGGGCCAATGTCATCATTTCTTATGGCTGAGTAGTATTCCATAGTGTATATGTGCCACATCTTCTTTATCCAGTCATCTATTGAAGGGCTTTTTGGTTGTTTCCATGTCTTGGCCACTGTGAACAATGCTGCAATGAACATGGGGCTGCATGTGTCTTTACATATTAATGTTTCTGAGTTTTGGGGGTATATACCCAGTAGAGGGATTGCTTTGGGTCATAAGGTAGTTCTATTTTCAGTGTTTTGAGGAACCACCATACTTTCTTCCATAATGGTTGTACTACTTTACATTCCCACCAACAGTGAATGAGGGTTCCTTTTTCTCCACAGCCTCTCCAACATTTGCTATTACCTGTCTTGTTAATAATAGCTAATCTAACAGGTGTGAGGTGGTATCTCATTGCAGTTTTGATTTGCATTTCTCTAATAACTAATGAAAATGAACATCTTTTCATATATCTGTTGGCCATTTGTATTTCTTCCTGAGAAAAGTGTCTGTTCATATCCTCTTGCCGTTTTTTTATTGGATTGTTTGTTTGTTTGTCATTGAGTTTTATGAGTTCTTTGTATATTTTGGATATTAGGCCCTTATCTGAGCTGTTGTTTGAAAATATAATTTCCCATTTAGTTGGCTGTCTGTTTATTTTGTTGTCAGTTTCTCTTGCTGAGCAAAAACTTCTTAGTCTGATGTAGTCCCTTTCATTTATCTTTGCCTTCACTTCGCTTGCCTTTGGAATCAAATTCATAAAATGCTCTTTAAAACCCAGGTCTAGGCCCTGGCCAGTTGGCTCAGCGGTAGCGCGTCGGCCTGGCATGTGGGGGACCCGGGTTCGATTCCCGGCCAGGGCACATAGGAGAAGTGCCCATTTGCTTCTCCACCCCGCCCCCTCCTTCCTCTCTGTCTCTCTCTTCCCCTTCCGCAGCCAAGGCTCCACTGGAGCAAAGATGGCCCAGGCGCTGGGGATGGCTCCTTGGCCTCTGCCCCAGGCGCTAGAGTGGCTCTGGTCGCAACAGAGCAAGGCCCCGGAGTGGCAGAGCATCGCCCCCTGGTGGGCAGAGCGTCGCCCCTGGTGGGCATGCCGGTGGGTCCCGGTCAGGCACATGCGGGAGTCTGTCTGACTGTCTCTCCCCGTTTCCAGCTTCAAAGAAAAAAAAAAACAACCCAGGTCTATGTGTTTAGAACCTATGTCTTCTTCTATGAACTTTATTGTTTCAGGTCTTATATTTAGGTCTTTAATCCATTTTGAATTAATTTTAATACAAGGGGACAAACTGTAGTTGAGTTTCATTCTTTTGCATGTGGCTTTCCAGTTTTCCCAGCACCATTTGTTGAAGAGACTTTCTTTTCTCCATTGTGTGTTTTTGGCCCCTTTATCAAAAATTATTTGACCATATATATGTGGTTTTATTTCTGGACTTTCTATTATGTTCCATTGGTCTGAGTGTCTATTTTTTTGCCAATACCATGCTGTTTTGATTGTCGTGGCTCTATAATATAGTTTGAAGTCAGATATTCTAATGCCCCCAGCTTCGTTCTTTTTTTTTTAGGATTGCTTTGGCTATTCGGGGTTTTTTATAGTTCCATATAAATATGATGATTTTTTGTTCCATTTCTTTAAAAAATGTCATTGAAATTTTTATGGGAATTGCATTAAATTTGTATATTGCTTTAGGTAATATGGCCATCTTGATTATATTTATTCTTCCTATCCAAGAACAAGGAATATTCTTCCATCTCATTGTACCTTTTTCGATTTCCCTTATCAATGGTTTGTAGTTTTCATTATATAAGTCCTTTACATTCTTTGTTATGTTTATTCCTAAATATTTTATTTTTTTTTATTGCAATCGTTAAGGGGATTATTTTTTTTAGTTCGTTCTCAAATGTTTCATTGTTGGCATATAGAAAGGCTATGGACTTTTGTATGTTAATTTTGCATCCTGCAACCTTACTGTATTGGCTTATTGCAGTGGTTCTCAACCTTTCCAATGCCGTGACCCCGCAATACAGTTCCTCATGTTGCGGTGACCCCAAACCAAAAAATAATTTTGGTGGATACTTCATAATTGTAATTTTGCTACAGTTATGATTCGGAATGTAAATACCTGATATGCATTATGTATTTTCCAATGGCTTTAGGCGACCCCACTGGGGTCGCAACCCACAGGTTGAGAACCGCTGATTTATTGTTTCTAGTAGTCTTTTTGTAGATTCTTTGGAGTTTTCGATTTATAGGATCATATCATCTGCAAAAAGTGATACCTTCACTTTTTCTTTTCCAATTTGGATGTCTTTTATTCCTTTGTCTTGTCTGATTGCTCTGGCTAGAACCTCTAGCACCACATAAAATAAGAATGTTGCGAGTGGACAACCCTGTCTTGTTCCTGATTTAAGGGGGAAAGCCTTCAGTTTTGTGCCATTTAATATGATGTTAGCTGATGGTTTATCATATATGGCCTTTATCATGTTGAGATATTTTCCTTCTATACTCATTTTGTTGAGAGTCTTAAACATAAAATTGTGTTGTATTTTATTGAATGCCTTTTCTGCATTTATTGATAAGATCATGTGGTTTTTGTTTTTTGTTTTGTTGATATGGTGTATTACGTTAACCGTTTTACGTATGTTGAACCATCCTGGAGATTCTGGAATGAATCCCACTTGATCGTGATATATTATTTTTTTAAATATTTTGTGGAATTAGATTTGCTAGTATTTTGTTTAGTATTTTAGCATCTGTATTCATTAGAGACATTGGTCTGTAGTTTTCTTTTTTTGTGCTATCCTTGCCCGATTTCAGTATGAGGGTTATGTTGGCCTCATAAAATGTGTTTGGAAGCATAGCTTCTTCTTCAATTTTTTAGAAGACATTGAGTAGAATAGGAACCAAGTCTTTAAATGTTTGATAGAATTCGCTAGTATAACTGGCTGGGCCTGGACCTTTACTTTTGGGGAGGTTTTTAATAGTTTTTTCTATTTCTTCCCTACTAATTGGTTTGTTTAGAAGCTTTCTGCTTCTTCTTAACTCAGTCTAGGAAGGTTGTATTGTTCTAGGAATTTATCCATTTCTTCTAGATTGTTGAATTCAGTGGCATAAAGTTTTTCATAGTATTCTACAATAATTCTTTGTATATCTATGATGTCCGTGGTGATTTCTCCTCTTTCATTTTGGATTTTGTTTATATGAGTTCTTTCTCTTTTTTCTTTGGTAAGTCCTGACAAAGGTTTGTCAATTTTGTTGATCTTTTCAAAGAAACAGCTCCTTGTTTTATTAATTTTTTCTATACTTTTCTGTTCTCTATTTCATTTATTTCTGCTCTGATTTTTATTATCTCCTTTCTTCGGCAAGTTTTGGGTTGTCTTTGTTCTTCTTTTTCCAGTTCCTTAAGGTGTGAAGTTAAGTGGTTCACTTGGGCTCTCTCTTGTTTGTTTATATAGGCCTGAAGTGATTTGAACTTCCTTCTTATCACTGCTTTTGCTGCATCCTAGAGATTCTAATATGTCACATTGTCATTTTCATTTGTCTGTATAAATCTTTTTTTTTTTTTGTATTTTTCTGAAGCTGAAAACGGGGAGAGACAGTCAGACAGACTCCCGCATGCACCCGACCGGGATCCACCTGGCACACCCACCAGGGGGTGACGCTCTGCCCACCAGGGGGCAATGATCTGCCCCTCCGGGGTGTCGCTCTGTTGTGACCAGAGCCACTCTAGCGCCTGGGGCAGAGGCCAAGGAGCCATCCCCAGTGCCCGGGCCATCTTTGCTCCAATGGAGCCTCGGCTGTGGGAGGGGAAGAGAGAGACAGAGAGGAAGGAGAGAGGGAGGGGTGAAGAAGCAGATGGGTGCTTCTCCTATGTGCCCTGGCCGGGAATTGAACTGGGACTTCTGCACACCAGACCGACGCTCTACCACTGAGCCAAATGGCCAGGTCTGTCTGTATATATCTTTTGATCTCTGCACTTATTTCTTCTTTGACCCATTCATTTTTTAAAAGTATGTTGTTTAGTTTCCACATTTTTGTGGTTTTTTTTTTCTCTTTTTTGCAGTTGAATTCTAGTTTCAAGGCTTTATGATCAGAAAATATGCTTGGTACAACTTCGATTTTTCTGATTTTGCTAATGTTGTTTTTGTGGCCCAACATATGATCAATTCTTGAGAATGATCCATGTACACTGGAGAAAAATGTATAGTGAGTCACTTTGGGATGAAATGTCCTGTAGATGTCTATCACACCCAGGTGCTCTAGAGCCATCAAGGGTTTATTGTGGTCTCCAAGTATGATTGTATTTTTGTCAGTTTTTGTTTTAAGGTTAATAAGTAGCTGTCTTATATGTTTTGGTGCTCCTTGGTTTGGTACATCTATATTAAAAATTGTTATGTCTTCTTGATTCCGTGTCCCCTTAATCATTATAAAATGACCATTTTTGTCTCTGCATACTTTTGCTGTCTTGTAGTCAGCATTATCAGATATGAGTGTTGCTATGCCTGCTTTTTTTTATGTTATTTGCTTGAAGTATTGTTTTTCAGCCTTTCACTTTGAATTTGTTTTTATCCTTGTTGCTTACATTAGTTTCTTGTAGGCAACATACAGTTGGATTTTCTTTTTTAATCCATTCTGCTACTCTGTGCCTTTTTATTGGTGAGTTTAATCTGTTTACATTTAATCTAATTATTGACACTTGTGAGTTCCCTATTGCCATTTTATACATTGCTTTCTGTTAGTTTTTTGTCTTGTTTGATTCTTCTCTTTTGTTTTTCTATCTTTTGTTTTGTTTGGTTGCATTTTATACATCTTTCCTCTGTTGCTATCTTTTTTAAATCTTGTGCTTCTGTGGTGGTTTTTCAATGGTGGTTACCATTAAGTAATAAAAAGGGTTCCTACCTTGTTCATTGTAGTGCACTATCTTGTGAGTACTTTTGCACTCCATCATCCTTGGGTACTGTTAATCTCCGTCCTTTCCAGCCCCTTTTTCTGTTGTTGTCACAGTTTAAATTTGGTTTTATCATGTTCTTGGTGGAGCTTTTACTTGTGGTTCTGTTTTATTTTGTTCTTTTTATCTGGTTGGAAAACCTGCTTTAGTAATTCCTGGAGTGGGGGTTTTCTGATGATAAATTCCCTCATATTTTCTGTATCTGTGAATGTTTTTATTTCTCCATCGTATTTGAAGGATAGCTTGATAGGTATAGTATTCGTGGCTGAAAGTTCCTCTCTTTCAGGACTTTAAATATTGGGGTCCACTCTCTTCTAGCTTCTAAAGTTTCTGTTGAGAAATCTTTTGATAATCTAATGGGCCATCCTTTATATGTTATATTCTTCTTTTCCTTGGCTGCCTTGAGAATTTTTTCTTTGTTGTTGGTTTGTGCCAATTTCATTATGATGTGCCTTGAAGTAGGTTTTTTGAGGTTAAGAAAGCTCGGTGTTCTGTTTGCTTCTTGAATTTGAGGCTTTACTTCTTTCCACAGGCTTGGGAAGTTTTCATCTATTATTTTTTTGAATATGTTCTCTATTCGATTTTCTCTCTCTTCTCCCTCTGATATACCTATTATTCTTATGTTATTCTTTTTGATGGAGTCAGGCAATTCCTGTAGGGCTTTCTCATTTCTTTTAATTTTTGAGTATCTTTCTTCTCTCGGTTGTGCCTCAAGTTGCTTGCCTTCTATTTCACTAATTCTACCTTCTATCTGGCCTGTTCGAATAGCTAGGCTTGTTACCTCATTTTTCAGCTCGTGAATTGAGTTTTTCATCTCTTTTTGATTTGTTTTTATAGTTTCAATTTCCTTGGTAAAATATTCTTTGTGTTCATTGAGTTATTTTCTGAGCTCCCTAAATTGTCTTTCTGTGTTTTCTTGTATATCTCTGAGTATTTTTAAGATTTCTATTTTAAATTCTCTGTCATTTAGCTCCAAGTTTTCCAATATATTAAATTTTTTCTCCATAGATTTTTCCTTATCTATCGGTGCTACCTCTCTGTCATTTGTATCCATGATATTCGATTTTTTTTCTTAATGGCATCTGAGGGTGGTTTGTTGATAGTATTAATGAGAATTAATAAAGAATAAAAAATTTCAAAAATAAAAATAAAAAAGAATAAATAAAAAATTTATTATCCCCCCCCTTTTTTTTCTCTCCTCTCCTCTCCCTTCCTGAGAAAATCTCGTGGTAAACTGTGAATTATATTGTGCTAAATAGAAGAAAAACTACCTATAATGATGGGCTTGAGTTGGGGAGAAGTGATAAAGGGGCAAAAAAGTAAAAAATTTGGGTCAAGAATAAAATGATTTGCTTTTAGGTGATGGTTGACTAAGAGATATGATGAGAGAAATAACAGGGAAACAGAAAGATGGGGGGGAAATTTGAAAATTACTATTGTATTTAGTGGATCAAGAACTAGATAAAATGGAGAGCCAGGGTTGAGAGCACTGCTAGTGAATTTAAAAACTGAAGTAAAAAACCCCCAAAGCACCACAAAGAAAAAATTGATTCCCAGATAAAGTAATTTGTTTGTAATTGAGGATTGAATGAGAGGAAAAGTAAATGAGAAAAGAAAAAACTAATATAGAGGGAGACACAAAAAGAAGAAAAAAGAATAAAAGGAGAGAGAGATTTAAGGGTTTTGGAGAGCAACCCTCATAAAGAGAAAGGAAGAAGAAAGAAAAGATAATGGAAGATGTAACACTTATGGGTAGTGAAGTTCAAGGAGAGGAGGGAGTAAGACCGTCAGAAAATTAAATGATCAAATTGGAAGAGGAAGAAAATAATCAAGACAAGAAGATAAGAGAAATAAACGAACAAATATAATAAAATGGGATAGGTTATAAAGTTGTGGATTATTCTTGATTTTGAGAGGTTATCTTCTTGCTTTTTCTTTTCTCTCCCTCTTCCTGGTCGGTGACCCTGTACCCCAAGTACTGCCTGTGTGGCATGCTTAGGTAGAGGTTTGCAGCTGATAAGTCTCTATGGTGATTTCATATATTGGTCTTCAGTCTCGTTGGCAGTCAAGGCTCATTAGCATTTGCAGGCTCCGCCAATAAGACAGTCCGTATTCCCGGAGCCTCTCTTCTAGTCTTTCCTGCCTGAATTAGTAGCCTGATGATCCAGCTATGGGGTTGCTGCTGCTTCTGCCTGGATAGTAAGAGGTTCAAAAAGCTGGCAAATCCCCACTCAATTCCCACTCAGCGCAGGGCTCTGGGTAAGGCTCAATCAGTCAGAGCTGTTAGTATAATCAGGAGGGGCCTTGGCCCACACTAAGATCTCTGACTTTGCCCCTCTGTCCAGCAACATGGGCACCCACTCCCAGGGGAATCTCTCACCCACTATATGCTCTCACTGACCAGGATATCTGGCCAGCTGCTTCTCACTCCTGGTGAGGCACCCCGCCCACACGGAAAAGTCCCAGTGTAGGAAATTTCGCTCCCTCTCACTCCCCATACGCTGCTTTTTGGGGCACAGGGGCGACCTCAAGACTCTGGTTTCAGCCCACAGAAAGGCCTCTGGTTCTGCCTCTCTGTCCAGGAACACGGGCGCCCACTCCCAGGGGAATTTCTCGCCCATTCTCCGCGCATACTGACCAGGATATCAGGCCAGCTGCCACTCACTTTCAGTGAGGCGCCCCACCTACACAGAAAAGTTTGAGTGTAGGGAATTTTTCTCTCTCTCTCCCTCCCTGTGCGCTGCTCTTTCAGGGCACAGGGGCGATCCCAAGATTCCACTTTCAGCCCACACAAAGGCATCTGACTCTTCACCTCTGTCCGGGAACACGGGCACCCTCTCCCGGGGGTGAGCGAAGACCAAGGCCACCAAGGCTTGTACCCCTGAGCACGTGATCACAGCCACTCTGAGAAAAAGAGGCAGAAACCACAGCAACAGCCCCAGTGGGCAGGCACCAAAAACGCCATAGGCAGCAACAACAGAGGGGGTGGCAGGCCTGCAACAGACCATACCTAGGGAACAGAAGAAACACCCAGTGGACTCCAATGGCCAAGACCTTCTTTTACACAGAGAAGATGAGAAGTCAGAGAAATGCAACACAAATGAATCAAGAGAAATTCCCAGAAAAGGACCTGAATGAATCAGATATAACCAAATTACCAGATGCAGAGTTTAAAATAATGATTGTTAGGATGCTCAAAGATATTAGAACAACAATAGATGGTCATTATGAACATCTAAATAAGGAGATAGCAAATATAAAAAAGAACATTGAAATAATAAAAAAGAATCAGTCAGAAATGACAAAAACAATATCAGAAATGAGGAACACAATGGAATAAATTAAAAGCAGGATGGATGAAATTGAGAATCGAATCAGCGAGTTAGAGGACACGATAAATAAAGGCACTGAAGCAGAGCAGAAAAAAGAAAAGAGACTCAAAAAGTTTGAAGAAACCCTTAGAGAGCTCTGTGACAACATGAAGAGAAATAACATCTGCATCATAGGGTTTCCTAAAAAAGAAGAGAAAGAACAAGGAATAGAAACTTTGTTCAAGCATATCACAGCTGAAAACTTCCCTCAATTAAGGCAGAAAAACATCTCATATGTTCAGGAAGCACAGAGAACTCCATTAAAGAGAAATCCAAAGAAATCAACACCAAGACACATCATAATTAAAATAGCAAAGCTAAGTGATAAAGAGAAAATATTAAAAGCTGCTAGAGAAAAAAAGACTATCACCTAAAAAGGAGCCCCCATAAGGATGACTTCTGACTTCTCAGCAGAAACACTTGAGTCCAGAGGGAATGGCAAGAAATATTCAAAGTAATGAAGAACAACAGCTTATTACCAAGCCTGCTTTATACAGCAAGGCTACCGTTGAACATTGAAGGAGAAATAAAAAGCTTTCTAGACCAAAAAAAAAAAAAAAAAACAACCAACTCAAGGAATTCACTACAACCAAACCAAGGCTGCAAGAAATGCTAAGAGGCCTGTTGTAAACAGATCAAAGGAGAAAAAGAATATAGCAAAAGAGGAATACAATTTTAAAGAATAAAATGGCTTTCTCTGATCACAATGGCATGAAACTAGAAATGAACCACAACAGAAAGACTGAGAAATACTCAAACACTTGGAAACTAAATAGCACATTATTAAATAATGAATGCGAAAACAATGAGATCAAAGAAGAAATTTAAAAATTCCTAGAAATGAAGGATAATGAGTATATATCAACTCAAAATTTATGGGACACAGCAAAAGCAGTCTTGACAGGGAAGTTCATAGCATTACAGGCATACCTCAAGAAGCTAGAAAAAGCTCAAATAAACATCTTGACTCTATATCTAAAATAACTAGAAAAAGAACATCAAGTAAAGGCCAGAGCTAGTAGAAAGAAGGAAATAATAAAGATCAGAGCAGAACTAAATTACATAGAGGCTAAAGAAACAATACAGAGGATCAATGAAACCAGGAGGCAAGCATAATTCTGATTCCAAAACCAGGCAAAGACAACACAAAGAAAGAAAATTATAGGCCAATATCCATCATGAATTTAGATGCTAAAATCCTCAACAAAATATTAGCAAACCAGGTCCAGCAATATATGAAAAAAATCATACACCAGGATCAAGTGGGATTTATTCTTGGGAGGCAAGGCTGGTACAATATTTGCAAATCAATCAATGTGATTCATCACATAAACAAAAGGAAGGAGAAAAACCACATGATAATTTCAATAGATGCAGAAAAAGCATTTGATAAAATCCAGCACCCATTCATGATTAAAACTCTCAGCAAAGTGTGGACAGGGAACATACCTCAACATGATAAAAGCCATCTATGACAAAACGACAGCCAACATTATACTAAATGGGCAGAAATTAAAAGCAATCCCCGTAAGATCAGGAACAAGGAAGGGGTGTCCCCTTTCCCCACTCTTATTCAACATAGTTCTGGAAGTTCTTGCCACAGCAATCAGACAAGAAAAAGAAATAAAAGGCATCCAAATTGGAAAAAAAGAAGTAAAACTATCATTATTTGCAGATGATATGATATTTTATATAGAAAACCCTAAAGTCACAGTAAAAAAAAAACTACTAGACCTGATAAATGAATTCAGCAAGGTGGCAGGATATAAAATTAATACTCAGAAATCAGAAGCATTTTTATACACTAACAATGAACTGTCAGAGAGAAAAATTAAGGAATCAATCCCTTTTACCATCGCAAACAAAAAAATGAAGAACCTAGGAATAAATTTAACCAGGGAGATTAAAGACTTGTTCTCGGAAAATTATAAAACATTGATAAAAAAAATCAGGGAAGATAAAAACAAGTGGAAGCATATACCGTGCCCATGGTTAGGAAGAATAAACATCATTAAAATGTCTATATTACCCAAAGCAATTAATAAATTCAATGCAATACCGGTTAAAATACCAATGACGTACTTCAAAGATATAAAACACATATTCCAAAAATTTATATGGAACCTAAAGAGAACACAAATAGCCTCAGCAATCTTGAAAAGGAAGAATAAAGTGGGAGGTATCACACTTCCTGATATCAAGTTATACTTATAAGGCCATTGTACTCAAAACAGCCTGGTACTGGCATAAGAACAGGCATATAGATCAATGAAACAGAACTGAGAACCCAGAAATAAACCCACACCTTTATGGACAACTAATATTTAACAAAGGAGGTAAGAGCATACATTGGAGAAAAAAGAGCCTCTTCAACAAATGGTGTTGGAAAAATTGGACAGCTACCTGCAAAAAAAAATGAAACTAGACCACCAACTTACACCATTCACAAAAATAAACTCAAAATGGGTAAAAGACTTAAATGTAAGCCGTGAAACCATAAGCATCTTAGAAGAAAACATAGGCAGTAATCTCTCTGACATTTCTTGCAGCAATATATTTGCCAATTTGTCTCCACAGGCAAAAGAAATAAAAGACAGGATAAACAAATGGGACTATATTAAACTACAAAGCTTCTGCACAGCTAAAAACAATAAGAACAGAATAAAAAGACAAACTACACGATGGGAGAATATATTTGACAATGTGTCTGATAAAGGGTTAATAACCAAAATTTATAAAGAACTTACAAAACTTAATACCAGGAAGACAAACAATCCAATCAAAAACTGGGCAAAAGAAATGAATAGACACTTCTCCAAAGAGGACATACAGATGGCCAACAGGCATATGAAAAAATGCTCAACATCACTAATCATTAGAGAATGCAATTTAAAACCACAATGAGATATCACCTCACACCAATCAGAGTGGCGCTCATCACAAAACAACACAGAATCAGTGCTGGTGAAGATGTGGAGAAAAGGGAACCCTCCTGCACTGCTGGTGGGAATGCAGACTAGTGCAGCCACTGTGGAAAACAGGATACAGACTCCTCAAAAAATTAAAAATCGAACTGCCTTTTGACCCAGCTATCCCACTGTTAGGAAAATACCCCAAGAACACCATAGCACTGTTTGAAAAGAAGAAATGCATTCCCATGTTTATGGCAGCATTGTTCACAATAGCAAAGATCTGGAAACAGCCCAAGTATCCGTCAGAGGACGAGTGGATTAAAAAGCTTTGGTACATATATACTATGGAATACTACTCAGCCATAAGAAATGATGACATCGGATCATTTGCAACAAGATGGATGAACCTTGATAACATTATACTGAGTGAAATAAGTAAATTAAAAAAAAGCTAAGAACTATATGATTCCATATACAAGTGGGACATAAAAATGAGACTTAGAGACATGGACAAGAGTGTGGGGGTTATGGGGTGGAAGGGAAGAGAGGGAGGGGGTTGGGGGAGGGGTGGGGCACAAAGATAACCAGTTAGAATGTGACAGAAGAGAATTGGACTTTGGGTGATTGGAATGCATCATAAGCAAATGTCAAAGTAACCTAGAGCTGTTCTCTCTGAACATATGTACCCTGATTTATCAAAGTCATTCCATTAAAATTAATAATAAAAAATGGGAATAGGACAGGAACAAACACTTCTCTCAGGAAGAAACACTAAAGGCCAATAGATATATGAAAAGATGCTCATCTTCACTAGGTATAAGAGAAACACAAATCAAAACTACAATGAGACACCACCTCATTCCTATTAGATTAGTTATTATCAACAAGACAGGTAATGATAAGTGCTGGAGAGGCTGTGGGGAAAAAGGGACCCTCATTCACTGCTGGTGGGAAAGTAAAGTAGTACAATCTTTATGGAAGAAAGAATGGTGGTTCCTCAGAAAATTAAGAATGAACTACCACATAACCCAGCAATTCTTTTACTGGGTATATACCCCCAAAACTCAAAAAGATTGAGACATAAGTACACATGCAGCCCCATATTTATTGCAGCATTGTTCACAGTGGCCAAGACATGGAAACAATCAAAAAGCCCTTCAATAGATGACTGGATAAAGAAGTGGTACATATATACTATGGAATACTACTCAGCCATAAGAAATAATGACATCAGATCATTTACTACAACATGGATGGACTTTGATAACATTATACAAAGTGAAATAAGTAAATCAGAAAAAAACTAGGAACTGTATGATTCTGTATATAGGTGCGACACATAATTGAGATCATTGGACATGAAGAAGAGTGTGGAGGTTACAAGGGGGACAGGAAGACAGGAAGGGAGTGGGGGAGGTAGGGGCACAAAGAAAACCAAATGAAGGTGACTGAGGACAATTTGACTTTGGGGATGGGTATACAACATAATCAAATGTCAAAATGATCTGGAGATGTTTTCTCTGAATCTATGTACTATAATTGAACAATGTCACCCTGTTAAAATTAATTGTCTAAATAAAATTTAAAAAATAATAATAAAAGTGTGTGGGAGAAAGGTTACACTGTGGAGACTTTCACGACAATAAGGGAAGTTTAAATCACAATAGTTGTTCATAAAAGGTTAGTTACAGGATTTACTGTTGAACATTAAGTCCTCACATTAATTAGAAGCCAGATTACAATTTATTCTTTATTTATTTCCCTAAGAAATACAGGGAGTTCTCTTGCAGAGGGTCTCCAGAGGAGCCAGACCACTGCCATTCCAGTGCAACATCAAGGACACCAGATAGACCAGTGCCCCTGTCAGGACACTACAGGGAGGCATCCCTGCGCACCACGCTCCCACCTCTGCACACTGCTGCTTCATTAACTGATTGCTCTACAATGAGTTACTGACCTCCCAGAAGATAGATAACCTGGCCAGTAAGCCTAGACTGTGCAGGCAGTTCTTGTGTACAGGAGTCCTCTGCCTTCTCAAGTTGCTGCAATTTGAATTAGAGACACTCCTTTGTGTACTTGTTTGCTGTCTCTTGTGAAATTGGCAAAAAAGTGTGACAGACAATATACAAATCTTGTCCTGTTCCAGTAACACTCCCACTCTCCATAAAATCAATCTGGCTTTTCTCACTGTGAACCGCTTAACTTCAACATGAACAATCAAACACACAATTTCTTTATTGTTGGAGCGATTGGGTGGTTTTACAAAGCTTTGCTTTTAGAAGCAAACACTGAATTATTTTTTCTGGTCTGGGAATAAGGAGGGGACAGGTTAATCTACTTCATCTTTCCTTAATAAGTCTCCCTGTTGTGTCATCTATATTTGCTCACAACTTTTAATGAACTGTCGAAGCATCAATTGGAGAGGAGGATAATCTCTACAGACTCATGAGCAGAGTCCACTTGCTGATCATTAAGGGAAAAGCCGTAAGAAAGAGGGAGATAAGTCATAATGCCAAAAAATATTACCTTCCTCCTTCAACCCCCTCCTCCTGGATAATCCATGCACCAGCAGTTCCAGGAGAAGCCAATTGAGACAAAATGTAGCTGTTGAATGCATCTCAGAGAAACCAGGAGAGTGGGGAACTGAACTATGATATGCCATATGTCATTTACTGGGACAGTGTGGGTGACATCCAGGGATGAGAGAAGAACTGTGTGGAGCTACTGGGACTGACTGGTACAAACTATACTCTTGAAGGGAAGCTCATCATGTCTTGATAGCAGGGAGCACACCGCTGTCTAAGAGTAAACTACTTTATTGATGATTACAAGTACCATTTAGTCTTTAAAATTTTCCCCATTCATTAATATGTAGGGAGAAAGAAGCATCAACTCGTTTTATTTAGTTGTGTCATTTACCTGTTGAAGAACTCAATGACTGCTTCTCAAAATATCCAGACTGGGTATCGAAAACATGATCTGGTACACCACGTTGATGCATTATCTGTGAGACGCTGAGCCTCTGGGCAGTGCCACAATGGATACTTTTCCTCTGCCTAGCCATTTACCGCTCCAACCACATGCCTGTACCCATCGACATTGTCTTGGGTAGGATGAAGTCTTATATGTAGGATGAAATCACAGGGGTATGCAGTGCCACTGGTTCCAGTCACAGGGCAGGCGAATAAATTCCAAATTGTATGTTTTTTTTTAGCACAACTATATTGTTCTTGTCTACATGAGCATATATAGGAAAGCCGAGTTTCTTTAGAGCTTGGGAGCGGGTATAGTTGAGACAGGAGATGAGGTCCCGGCCCCGGTACTCAGGTACAGTGCCTGCCATCCGTATCTCTCCTGTCTGGTCCATCAGGGACCAGGACACAGGAGTCCCCTCGGGTCCCAGCAGACAGAAGGTGGGGAAGTTCTGGATATAGCGCTCGATGAATCTCCGACTCCTCTCATTGCCACCAAAATGCCATATTTCATTCACCAGGGCAGCGTGGGTGACATCCAGGGATGAGAATTTGAGCATTTCTTGATCCCTATGGAGGTTCCAAGAGAAAAGTCATGTTTATGAGCACTTAATATATTTCTTCTTACCCCTGTTGTCTAATTTGCATTTCTATAAATGACTCCTCTGGCTGCTCTGAGGAATATTGAGTGTAGGGAGACCAGAGTGAAAGCAGGAAGAGAAGTTGGGAGGCGACCTCAGGAATGAGAGGGGTGAGCAGTGCAGTGACTTTCAGCAAACTTGCATGGCCTTGGGT
This sequence comes from Saccopteryx bilineata, assembly GCF_036850765.1. Taxonomy (NCBI): domain Eukaryota; kingdom Metazoa; phylum Chordata; class Mammalia; order Chiroptera; family Emballonuridae; genus Saccopteryx; species Saccopteryx bilineata. Next base: position 393,458,388 of record NC_089490.1, read on the forward strand.
TTGTCATCACCAGGTTGTAAGTTAGGAAATATTTAATCTTCCTGCTATTCTCTCTTCGTGGCTCCCTAGCCTTTACTTTGAAATGCAAGGAAAGGTTTACCTTTTTTGAAGTGTGTGTGTGTGTGTGTGTGTGTGAGAGAGAGAGACAGAGAGAGAGAGAGAGAGAGAGAGAGAGGCTTACATGGGGAGGCTTTCCTGACAAGGAAGGAAGTTTAAATCACAACAGCTTATTGTAGAAACCTAGTTAAAGGATTTAATATTGAACATTAAAGTCTATACATTAATTATAAGCCAAATTACAAATCTTATTGTTTACTTTTTTCCCTAAGAAATAGAGGGAGTTCTCTTGCACAGGGCCCCGATAGGAGCCAGATCACTGCCATTCCTGAACAACATCAAGGACACCAGACAGACCAGTGCCCCTGTCAGGACACTTCAGGGAGGCATCCCTGCACACCGCGCTCTCATCTCTGCACACTGCTGCTCCATTAACTGCATGCTCTGTAACGAGTTACTGACCTCCCAGAAGATAAATAACCAGGCCAGTAAGCCAAGACCGTGCAGGCAGTTCTTGTACACAGGAGTCCCCTGCCTTCTCAAGTTGCTGCAATTTGAATTAAAGACACTCTTTTACCTACTTTGTTGCTGTCTCTTATGAAATTGGCAAAAAAGGGTGACAGACAATACAGATCTTGTCCTGTTCCAGTAACACTTTCACTCTCTGTAAAATCAACCTGGCTCTTCTCACTGTGAACTGCTTAACTTCAACCTGAACAATCAAACATGAAACTTCTTTATTGGTAGAGAAATTAGGTGGATTTAGGAAGCTCTGCTTTTAGAAGCAAATATTGAATTATTTTTTTTATTGTGGGCATGAGGAGAGGACAAGCTAATCGAATTCATCTTTCCTTAATAAATCTCCCTGTTGTGTCATCTATATTTGCTCACAACTTTTAATGAACTGTCGAAGCACCAATTAGAGAGGAGGATAATCTCTACAGACTCATGAGCAGAGTCCACTTGCTGATAATTAAGGGAAAAGCCATAAAAGGAGTGGATAAGTCATAATGCCAAAAATTATTACACCCTCCCCCAACACCACCTCCTCCTGGATAATCCATGTACCAGCAGTTCCAGGAGAAGCATTTTAGGACAAAAAGTAGCTGTTGAATGGGTCTCAGAGAACCCAGAAGAATGGGGAACTGAACTACGACATACCATATGTCATTCACCAGGACAGTGTGGGTGACATTCAGGGATGAGAGATGAACTGTGTGGAGCTACTGGGACTGACTGGTACAAACTATACTCTTGAAGGGAAGCCCATCCTGTCCTGATAGCAGCGAGCACACAGCTGTCTAAGAGTAGACTGCAGTATTGATGATTACAAGTACTATTTACTCTTTAAAATTTTTCCCATTCATTAGATATGTAGATAGAAAGAGAAGCATCAACTCGTTTCCTTTAGTTGTGTCATTTACCTGTTGAAGCACTCAATGACTGCTTCTCACAATTATTCTGACTGGGTATTAAAAACATGATTCTGGTGCACCAAGTTGGTCCATTGTCTGTGAGCCATTGGCCACTTGCCAGGGCCACAATTGATACTTTTACTCTGCCTAGCCATCCACTGCTCCGAACATATGCCTATGCCCATCGATGATGTCTTATATGTAGGGTGGGTTCACAGGGCTATGCAGTGCCACTGGTTCCAGTCACAGGGCACGCAAATAAATTACAAATTGTAATTTTTTTCAGCACAATTATGTTATGCTTGTCTACATGAGCATATACGGGAAAGCCAGGTTTCTTTAGAGCCTGGGAATGGGTATAGTTGATACAGGAGATGAGGTCCTGGCCCCAGTACTCAGGCACAGTGCCTGCCATCTGTATCTCTCCTGTCTGGTCCATCAGGAACCAGGACACAGAAGTACCCTTGGGTCCCAGCAGACAGAAGGTGGGGAAGTTCTGGATACAGTGCTCGATGAATCTCTAATTCCTCTCATTGCCACCAAAAGGCCATATTTCATTTACCAGCACAGCGTGGGTGACATCCAGGGATGAGAGTTTGAGCATTTCTTGATCACTATGGAGGTTCCAAGATAAAAGTCATGTTTATGAGCACTTAATATATTTTTTCTTACCCATGCTGTCTAACTTGCATTTCTAAAAATGACTCCTCTGGCTGCTCTGAAGAATATTGAGTGTAGGGAGACCAGAGTGAAAGCAGGAAGAGAAGTTGGGAGGCAACCTCAGGAATGAAAGGGGTGAGCAGTGCAGTGACTTTCAGCAAACTTACATGGCCTTGGGTTTGCCATCACCAGGTGGTAAGTTTCTTACATCCAACAGGGAAGGAATCAGTTTTTTGACGGTGTCAAACGACATGTAGAGAAAGCACTGTGTTTGTCTGACTTGGAAGGATTTTGTGGCTGCAAGATTTTGTATCACCTCATTCAAGCTGGACTGTGAACCTAGAAGGGATTTTCAGGAGAGATGCAATGGTTTCAGAGCATTCTGTGGAGAAGCTGTGCAGTGGAGTAGGAAGTGCCTGCACATGCAGTCCCAGAGCACTGGGTTTGGATTGGTGCTGCCACGGTGTGACTGGTGTATTGTCATCAGGATCTGTGCAATGAACGTGGTCAGAGATTCATGAAGCCATGGTCATCGCATTTGTGACAATATCAAGACTGAAACTAATTTTTCTTCAGCTACATGATCATGTAGTTTTGAAAATCACAGGATATGAGCTATAAAAACAATAGTAGCCACCACCTATTGTGCACGTATTCTGTTTCCAGTGTGGTTTATTATTGTAAGAATGACCTATAGCTTACCCATGACTTTTTGTAACCATTCCCTGGGACATCCCCAACTGCTCTGCCTCTGACACTGGTACACGACTTGCTTTTGTCAGTGGGAAAGAGTAAATTTGATGCAAGGAGAGGCTTAAGAGTGTTTGCACATTGGGACTTGCCCAGTCTGTGTGCTCCCGAGGGCTTTCATACCAGCATGATACAAATAGGCTTAGTCCGCCTGCTAATGTCTTGTGCTCCTATCATGTTGTCACCGTAGTGGTCAGAACTGACAGCCATGACCATCTTTCAGACATGTGAATGAGGCCATACTAGAGCCATCAGCCCATAGTTCATCCATTAGCAGATCACAGCTGCATGACTAAAGTGAGATGAAACCAGCAGAAGAGCTGCCTTGCAAAGCCTAACCCAAATGTGAGTTCACAGAATTATGAGGTTTGCTCTGCAGTGAGAGTCAGTTGACACATCCAGGTATTGTGCTATGAAATTCTTATTCAAAATTTTATGTAATCTTTTCATCATATTTGTTTTTAGTTACCCTTATTTTCCTCATTTTTATATATGATCTCTGTGAGGGTATTTCACAGCCTAAGATTATAGCAAGTAATAGAGAAATGGCATCTTAGGAAGTCTGATTTAGGAGGGCAGGCTCATAACTAAGGAGCTGTTATATGAGTTGTCATTCTTATTCCAGGCACAGAAGACCCTAGGGGAGCTCTGCACTCTTACCCAATCACTTTAAAGATTCTGCATATGTCAAAAAATATGTCAGAAATTCTTGGCTATCCAGTATTTATATTGTGTTTCCCTTTATAAAGCCTACTTTTTGCAAACTTTGATGGTGTTTTTTTCCTTTTTAGAAGTATGGACACAACTGATGCAAAGAATTGACAGCAGGTTGAGGATCTGAAGAATGGGGAGAGAGGACATGAGTCATAGGGATAATTGTTCAGGACAGAGAAGTGAGGAGCACCTTTCCCGTTCCTCTGACTTACTTTGGATCTGCAGATGCTGTTTCCAGTTGATGACTTCTGGTTCACCAAGCAGTTCCTGACAGTTCTCGGGGTCCTTGGAGTAGATTTGGTAAGTGTTGGTGTAGTGATCAGAGTCATCTACCATCTCCTGTTGTCATTGGAGAAAGGGAAATAAAGCAAATTTCATGTAGTTCATGACTACGATACTTATTTCCAAAAATCATTTCACCGTGATAAATCTAAGTACTGGCATATTGGTGCATACAATGATCTCTGAATCATTTAAATCATGAAATCAAGACGAGAAACCTGCCTGATCAGGCGGTGGTGCAGTGGGTAGAGCGTCAGACTGGGATCCGGAGGACCCATGTTCGAGACCCAGAGGTCACCAGTTTGAGCACAGGCTCGTCTAGTTTGAGCAAGGCTCACCAGCTTAGACCCAATGTCGCTACCTAGAGCAAGGGATTACTCAGTCTGCTCTAGCCCCACAGTCAAGGCACATATGAGAGGGCAATCAAACAACAACTAAGGTGTCGCAACTAAAAACTAATTATTGATGCTTCTCATCTCCCTCCGTTCCTGTCTGTCTGTCCCTATCTATCCCTCTCTCTGACTCTCTCTCTGTCTCTGTAAAAAAAAAAAAAGATGAGAAACCCAAATATTCATTTTTATGCTGTAAGATTACAGGACAATATATTCTACCCATATTGCATTAAAATTTCAAACCAAACAGGGGCACAATTCTTTACAAAGCATTCTTCTGTATTTCCATCATTCTCAATAAGAAGATGATACAAGTAGGGGACAAAATGTAGCTTCTGTTCCAGGAAAAAATTATACAATTCAAATAATTGTAGAACACAAAAATTGTGAACAGGATAGTATTAAATTTGGTGGTCACAGATAACTGTGCATTAAAATCTCCATCTATACTTAATGAAGACAAAGAAGATAAAAACCAGTTAGAAATGCATTTTAAAAAATAATACTATAGTTAAATAAATTGTAGTTCCAGAAGAACAAAGAAATTTCTAGTTTAGAAAGATCCCTATAGCCTGACCAGGCTTTGCTCAATGAATAGAGAGCATCACAATGGGATTTGGAGGACCCAGGTTCAAAACCCTGTAGTTGCCGGCTTGAGCGAGGGCTTTTCTAGCTTGAGCACAGGCTCAACAGCTTGAGTGCAGGGTCTGGCTTGAGTGTGGTATTATAGACATGACCCCAAGGTTACTGGCTTGAGCTTGAGATTGCTGACTTGAGCAAGAGGTTACTCACTCTCCTCAGCCCCCAAGTCCAGGCACATATGGAAAGTAATCAATGAACAACTAAGGAGACTAAGGAGCCACAATGGAACAATTGATGATTCTCATCTATCCCCCTGTCTGCCTGCCTGTCCCTGTCTGTCCCTCTTTCTGTCTCTCTCTGTCTCTGTCTCTGTCACACACACATACACACACACAAAGAAAGATCCGGTTTTCAACCTGTGGGTTGCAACCCCGGCAGGGTCGCCTAAAGCCATCGGAAAATACATAATGCATATCAGGTATTTACATTCTGAATCATAACTATAGCAAAATAACAGTTATGAAGTAGCCACAAAAATTATTTTTTTGGTTTGGGGTCACCGCAACATGAGGAACTGTATTGCGAGGTCACGGCATTAGAAAGGTTGAGAACCATTGCCTTAAATGATAAATAAAATATGACATTTTTAGGAAAAGAACCACAACTAGTGCAGAATTAAAAAGCCCCCTTTAAGTGGTTAGCAAATGTCACAAGTCATCAGTGGTACCACTAACACATTTAAGATTACACTCAAGGCTGACCAGCCTGTGTCGCCATGAATGGAGCATCAGCCTGGGATGCAGAGGACAGAGGTTCGAGACCCCGAGGTTGATGGCTTGGGTGCAGGTTCACCTGCTTGAATGCGGGGTCACTGGCTTGAGTGTGAAATCATAGACATGATCCCATGGTCACTGGCTTGAACCCAAGGTCACTGGCTTGAGCAAGGGGTCATGGGTTGGCTGGAATCCGCGGTCAAGCACATATGAGAAAGCAATCAATGAACAACTAAGGTGCTACAACGAAGAATTCATGCTCTCATCTCTCTCTTCCTGTCTGTCCCTCTCTCTGTCTTTCTGTGTCTCTTTCTACATACAAAAAAGAAAAAGATCACTTTCAAGATAAAAAGTATTGAGAATTTTATTTTTTTATCATTTTTATTTTAGTTCAATTTTTATTATTAATATAATTTTCTGCATTTTGTGTATTATTTAATGTGACATAAAAATAATTTTTATTTGTCTGAAACCTATACTACTTGTATTTTTCTGAATATATAATTTCACTGGATGTTTTAAAATGACCTTAGCAGAAAATGGTTTGACTTTGGGTGATGGGCACATGATGTAATATGTAGATCATGTACCAGAGAGATGCACACTTGAAATATATATGATCCTATTAACAATGTTATCCTTACTATATTTAATTTAAAAAATCAATCTAAGGAAAATTAAAAGTCATAAAAAAGAAAAAATATGTTGCACTAATTTTTAAATGTTTGTCCAAAATGTATATGAAAATTCTAGTATTATAAATTTGCTTTTTAGAACCATCCCAATTACGTCCTGTTTCACACTTTCTTGTTTTACTCTGTCTTGTCCTATTTTCTTTGTCAGCTTAACAAATATGTACGAATTGCAATTTGGAGGAAACTTCCACTAAGATGTGCCTCTAAACTTATCCTCTGACCTCCATCTTCAACCTTTGTAGTGTAATCAGCTTCTGTCTGTGCCATTTCTGTATGTTGTACTTGTTCTGTTCTCACACATTGGGCACTGAATTATAATTTACTTGCTTATATATCATTACCTTCCAGCTGTGGGCTCCCTGAGGACAAGGACTTGTTCACCATTACTGCGATTCATTTCTGTGACACCAGGCTTTACCATATTTCTAGGTACTTGGTCAGCACATAGCAATCAAGAACACTGAGAAGTGTATTCATTCCACATCTGGCACCTTACCTGCTCCTGAGGGCAGATAACCACTGTAGTAAAGTCAGGCCACTTGTCCACCAGGGCCTTTAGCTTGAATGGGTTTTTCTGGTTCATATGGAAAACTGTCCCATAAACCTGTAATATTTCAAAAAGTTTATCAGTATTCAGGGTTGGCAAAAGTAGGTTTAGAGTACTTCTTATGGAAAAAGACATGCAATAAAGCAATAGCTTTATTAAAACTGTGTTTCACATACTCACAGCTGTAGATGTATTTCTGCCCACTCTGTATTAAGAAAGGATGGTGAAGTACTTTGTTTGATCAAAACAGAGTTATTTCTATAAAATCATGGTATTTTTATACTTGGAAGGTATCTAATGAACAATTCTGCAATCAATTTTTAGTGATAGTATTTTTGCCCAATAAATATATTCTTAAAAATATATTAATATCTAAAATATTCAGACCAATACAATTTACAAATAAGTATTATGAACTCTCCCATTGTAGCATATAATATAACTGAAACTGATGTAATGTATGTCAACTATATTTCAATTTAAGAAACAAAAACAATCTTTAATAGATTTCCTTAATTCATGTACACACACAAACACACACACATACCAAATTTTACATAATGAAGTTTCAGGCATATGCAATTTTGAAATCTTTTCCCCATGGAATAAATAATTTTTATCATATTATTTTCAATAAATAATAATTTTATTAACTGAAATTCATTCTGTGATATAGATGAACCAACCTTCACTTCTTAAACTTTTAATTTATTCACACAAAGTAGGCAAGATAGTATAGTTTCCATAGTGCACCTTACTTGCAAGAGGGGATGTGACCTAACTGAGATGTACCATAACTGAATTCCTGTCACAATATAGATGCTCAGTAAAACTCATTCTCTTTTCTACTTCTGTCACCGGAAGACACAACCTGCTGCTTTCCTGAGATCATCCACTCTCACCTTTAAGGACTCAGGGAGGCTCTTCTTCAAGGATTTTTCCAGCAACTGCAGCATCTGTGGACTCTGCAAGAGGAACATTTGGGCAAGTATTTTAGCCTAGAGGGAGGATCGACAAATAGCCAGGAATCAGTAAATAGTCAGTCAGTGACAGTTTTACTTCATTCTTTCTAATTTGGATGTCTTTTTTTCTTCTTCTTGTCTGATTACTGTGTCTAGAACTTCTAATACTATGCTAAATCAGAATGGTTTTAATGGAAATCACTGTCTTGATCCTGATCTTAAGAGAAACAATTATAGTTTTTGCCCATTGAGTATGATGTTGGCTGTGGGTTTGTCATATATGGCCTTTATTCTGTTGAGGTATGTTCCCTCTATTCCCATTTTGTTGAGAGTTTTAAACAAACGTGGGTGTTGGATTTTATCAAATTCTTTTTTGTGCATATATGGACATGATCATCCTGTTGACATGGTGTATCATGTTTATTGATTTCTGGATGTTGTACCAACCTTGCATCCTTGAAGTAAATTGCACTTGAGTACAGTGCTTAAGAATGGTTTTTGGAGTCCAACAGACAGAACTCAAACCTAGGCTCCTGTCCTACTTGTTAGCTAAGTCACTCTAGGTATGTCACTTTCTTTGAAATTTTCTGAGTTTCACTGTCTTCATCTATAAAATGAGGATAGTAATACTTATAAATACTACCTTTGTAGGTTGTCCTAAAGATTACATCAAGCCACAAAATGTAAGTGAAGTGTTTTCTGCAGTGATAGACAGTGTGTATATGTGAATCTGAGAGAAATGTTCAAGACCCTCAAATCCAATCAAGGGTACCATTTTCTAGCCTAGTCCAGAAACCCACCTGAAGGAAGCTGAAGCTTTAAGGATGGTGCTATGTATAACAGGTTTTAATAAATTTATTAACACAATATTGAAGTTTGGAGGCAAATCACAGCTCCTGAACAAGTCAATATGTTTCTTGTGTATGATAAACTAATAGTAGACAATTCTGCAGGTTTTTCAGACATCTTGTAGCATATGTTCTTTGAAAAATGTCATATACTTGGAAAATGTGACCATGTCTTATTCTTCCTTATACCTAAAGTATCAAGCACAAACCTTGGTATAGTGTAGATAGACATTATGAATGTTTTTCCAGTGCATGAATGAATAAAATAAGTGAAGTATAGAAGAAGAGCCCTAGGCACCCTGGCTGTTTGGCTCAGTGGTAGAGCATTGGCCTGGCACATGGAAGTCCCAGGTCCAATTTCTGGCCAAGCACACAAGAGAGGTGCCCATCTGCTTTTCCAACCTTCTCCCTCTTCTTTTTTTCTATCTCATTCTTCCTGTCCCACAGCCAAGGCTCCATTGGAGCCAAGTTGGCCTGGGTGCTGAGGAAGGCTCTACTGCCTCTGCCTCAGGTGCTTGAATGGCTCTGGTTGCTATGGAGCAATGCCCTAGATAGGAAGAGCATAACACACTAGTGGCTATGCCAGGTGGATCCTGGTCAAGTGCATGCGGAAGTCTATCTCTCTGCCTCCCCATTTCTCACTCTAGAAAAATACAAAGAAAAAAATAAAGGCATAAATAAATAAAAAAGAAGTAAAGCCCTTGGGATAATTTTTCTGTTTTGATTCCAGAATTAGCCAACTTTCTGAGAAAAATGTGGCTGCTTATAGAAGCTTCCAAATGAAGAAGAAAATGCCCAAACATGCGTTGCTCTGAGCACATTGTATCAGATATATTGAATTAGAGGATGCATTGAAAAGGGATGGGACAAAAGTTTTTCACAGCATTTGTTTCTTGCTGACACTTGCCATCATTAATAGCAATGTCATCCCACCTCTCTTCCATATTACAAATACTACTGTCAATGGCTCAGATCCGACCAATTAAGAAACATTTATTTCCAAATCACCCTGAGATCTTCTGGCAGCAGAATTTTTCTGGATTAACTTGGAGACCATTTAAGAGTTACTCTGTTATGATCATCCATAAAAACAAGGTGAAGTATCTAAATGGTTAACAAGATCAGAGAAAAAGAGGAACCAATAGAGGAGACTGAGAAAGAAGGGTCCAAGAGCATTGTAAAAAATAAGAAAAGTGTTTCAGAATTCAAAATAAGAGAAACTTAATTTAAAAAAGAGGATGCTTAGGAGACTCAAATGCTATTGAGAAGCTAATAGAGATGAGTACTAAAAATGTCAATGTATTTTGGAGTTATGAATTCATTTCTGATCTGGTGATGGGTAAGTCATGGAATATTGAAGACAGAAATCCAGTTTCAGGGGATTAGAGAATAAATAAAACATGAGGAAGTAAAGATAAATCTTTCTAAGAACTTCATCAGGGAAGAAAGGAGAAGAACATGAGAGTATGAAAGGGAGAAGAAGGTGTAGAAACTTGTAGGAAGGTGTTTCATTTTAGGTGAGAGTGTTAACCATATTTATGTTTATTACCTATGTCAATGAAGATGGACAATAATTCATGAGCCTGGGGATATAGTAAGAGATGGAAAGGGGAAAGAAAAATAACTATACACATGGACTAGGCACTGTCCCAAATATTTCATGTTTATTAATTTATTTAATCTTCAATCACATCTCTAAATGTAGGTATTGGGATTACTTTTGGACAGAAAGAATATGTCTTCTACATAATGGAAAATGTTTTAGTTTTGGTTTGGATGCAGGAATATGTGCGTGAGTACTTGAGGTGGGAAGAAAGAACAGGAAGTTAACATGCAACTTAGAATATCTATTTGTGGAAGAAATAGAATAGAGGGTCATCTTTTGGAAAGAAATAAGGTGACAGAGAGCACCAGAAATGTGTAGAGAAAGAAGAATAGGGTTTTGATGGAAAAGATTAGGGTTTGAATGGCTGCTGATGCTAGTTAGAAAAATCCAGACTAGGAATACACAGAAGAATGCCAGGATTGCTCAGGACCAGGTGGAGGTGCAAACCCATCATTTTGGAGTAGTATTCATACACATGTAGGAGATGAGCACACAGAGACCATTGGAAGTGAACATAAATTGAAATGAACCAGGGATAAAATTTTTTAGACTCAGAGCAGCAAATAAGATAGAGTGTAAAGATATTGAGGATAAGAGAATGAGACACTTTAAATTAAATTAAAATTTTGGCACATAAGAGAGTGGGGAAAGTCAATTAGGTTGGGGACCAATCAATTAGGAAAAGGTAAAGAAAGCAAGGGTAAAAGCACTTTATGAGGTCAAAGAATAAAAGCAATGGTGATAGACAGAGAGAATGTATTCAGAATGAGAGATTGGGATTAGAAATTAGGCTCCTACAGGGTAAAACTTTAGAAGTAAATCAGAAAAATAAACAGGAGTAAATCAGTTCCCAGCATGGCTGTTGACTTCTACTTCAAATCAATAGACAAGGAGTTAATAAAGAAGTAGGTGTTACAGGTGTCATAGACATCACCAGGATGTGACAGGAGTTTAACAAAGAGAAGTATGTGAACCAGGTGCCAAATACATAAATGACTAGAGAGAATTTAGACAGAGAGAAAAGGGTAAAGCTTTACTAAGCAACCTGACACAGCATTCAAAGAAAAAAGAGTTTCCTACACAAATGAGCAAGTAACACTTTAGAACCATGGGTTGAAAGCCAGAAGAACGGTGACTCTTGTCTTTACTCACTGTGTTAATATACGTGTCTGGAGGGTGACAAAGGAAAGTACATGCATATCAATAACTCATAGTGCAAGGAGAGCATAACACACACTGAGCTTGTATATATATATTTTTTACAGAGACAGAGAGAAGGATACACAAGGACAGACAGACAGGAACAGAGAGATGAGAAGCATCAATCATTAGTTTTTCGTTACACATTGCGACACATTAGTTGTTCATTGATTGCTTTCTCATATGTGCCTTGACCATGGGCCTTCAGGAGATCTAGTAACCCCTTGCTCAAGCCAGCGACCTTGGTGAGCTTTTGCTCAAACCACATGAGACCATGCTCAAAGCTGGCAATCTCAGGGTCTCAAACCTGGGTCTTCTGCATCCTAGTCTGACACTCTATCCACTGCGCCACTGCCTGGTCAGGCATGACCTTGTAGATTTTTAAATTACTTTCCTGCTCTAGATACTTACAATTTATTGAAGAAACGGTTTTCAATATTGAACTGTGTTTAATGCTCCTTCTTTTTTTACTTTAAATAATTTTTAGTTTTTCAATTAGAGTTGCCACACAGTATTTTGTTAGTTTTAGGAGCACTACCAATGATGAGACATTATACAAATTACTAAGCGATCATCTCAATAAGTCTTTTACACATGAGACACCATACCCACTCATTACGATATTACTGACTATTTGCAATTGAAGGACATATGAAAAGCTTTTCAGAGAAGAAAAACTAAATAAGTTCATCACCTCCAAACCAGCATTACACGAAATATTAAACAGTCTTCTTTAAGAAGAAAGAATGAAGATCAAAACTATAAATAAAAATGGCAATAAATATATATCTATCAACAATGGAATCTAAAAAACAAAATAAACAAGCAGGACAGAAACAGATCAGAAATACAGAGAATATGTTGACAACTGCCAGATAATGGGGAATTGAGGTAGTGAGTGAAAAATATTAAGGGATTAAGAAGTACAAATTGGTAGTTACAGAATACTCATGTGGATGCAAAGAACAAATACAAACATTTTTAAGACCAGAATCCTAAGTAATTGAAAGACTGAAAATAAAATGGAAACTTGCTGTTCAAAACAATTCTGCTTACTTGAAGTTTCATTGTAGACCTGCATGCACACCACCTTCCACAGTCACGCAGGTGGTGATGAAGAAGCTTCTATACCCACCACCTGAGAGACTCAACCACTAAACCTGAACTCACATAGACTGTCACTGCTTAGAGTAAATCTCCAAAAAGCACTAGGTTTCTAAAGAGCAAACCTGAGAAAGTGTCTGCTGAAGTGAATGCAGAGGCTTCTTGGACCAGAGGAAGGTAGGGAATGCGTTCTATATGAGAAAATGTCTTCAATTGTGAAAGTTTTCCACTGAAGCATTTATTTATACATTATCATTTGTAGTTGATTGGCTCCTGCAAAGCAATAATAATAAGGCGATGTATGAAGTTGGCAGAAATTGTCTCGCTGCAGGGTAATTTAAATAGTGTCATTAAGACAAATAGAAGACTGGAAAATTGGTTTTCACTTCAAAATACCTGACCCAATACCTTCAACCGTGTGACCAGGGAGAAGCCAAGAAATTGGTGATGTTGCTGTTAGCACAAGAACTGAGCTTCACACATGATATCCTTCACTTTATGTAAAGTGAATGAAGGCAAATGGGGGAGGGAAGATTGGAAACATGAGAAAAACGAAAAGTTCCTGCACAAAAGTTTGGGACGGGTTAAAATTCATTTTGTAGAAAAATGTAGGTAAATATATTTTCTCAAAATGTGCTCCTCACACTATCCACATCAAGATCATCTGATTTGCTCATTAAAATACAGAAACTTCTAACCAATTGAATCAGGGTGTCCAGCAATGTTAAGAATCTGTGCTTTATAAAAAGCTACTGTAAAAAGTCTAATCACCATGAGCATTTTGGAGACATTATGTCAGAAGAAAGGGAAAAGAAGCTACCAAAATTTTACCTACTTTCTAAAATGTTGTGGAAGAACTTCACAAATTTTTGATTATTCATGAAGTGAGAAAAGGAAGAGTTATTTTCATAATAGTTAGTGCTAAATCCTCATTGATTGGTTTGAATAAGTCATCCGAAGTAAATGAAGCAGGTTTGTAAGGAGAGATAATGGCCATGTGTTGGGAATCACTCACTGAAGAATCATTAGTTCATTAAAAGAGCCTGGTCATTGGCTTCTGATTGGGGCACTGCTGCTGGCTACTCTTGTGACCCTGGGGAAGACATTAATTCCTTTCATCATCATTTTACTTATTTGTGCATAAAGGCAATAATGTCAGACAGAATTTACAATGTATTTCACTCAGTGTGCCCGCCTCTCCCACCACCCCTATCACCTCCTCCATCCCTGAGATGGCAAGAACATCTTGTGTTTTTCATTTTCCTTGGCCTATTCAACATGAAAATGATGAGAATGAAGGACTTTATGATGAACCACCTGTACTTAATAAATAATACATAATTATCATGCTATAAAATTAGTAAATTTGTTGTGCATATGTGTGAGCATTTTTGTGTGAAAATCTTATAACTGATGGGAAGAACTGTATGAGACTTTATTGTGTTACTGTCGTCATCATGGTCATTGCCTGAGTATTTACTGTGCAGAATCTCATGTGCAAGACTCATATTGAAGCAGATAGCCTATCCTTACATAGGCACAGGAGAGTGCTGATATAGATTAATGTGTTAGTTTTCTTAGTGTTTTACTACTTACTTTCAAAGAATTTCATTGTCATGCAGTATGCCCTCTTTCCTAATTGGAGAAACTGCATATCAGTCTAACATCAAAGAAAAGTGCTTTTTTAAAAAAAAAATGAAACCATGTGTATAATATTTTATTATTATTTTTAATTTTTATTAATTTTATTAAGATAAATCTTTGAATAGTAGCACACTGTGAGTACTCCATGTTTTAGGTCATTATATAGTTCACTTTTTCTTTAATTGAATGTTTTTGGGTGAAACTGGTTAACAAAATTATACAGGTTTCAGGGAACAATTCTACAACACATCTTCTGTATACCATATTGACATATTGTGTGTTCACTTTCCCCCCCAAAGTGGAGTCTGCATCATATGACACTAACTCTGAAAGTCATAAAGATTTATAATTATTTATTCATTAATACATGGTTAGGTTACTGTGAAAAAATTCATCGATTGGTAACCATATAGCAATCTTATTGCTACTTCTTCATTATCAATGCATGAATGCATAGATATAAATACATAGAAATTTTTCTTTTACATTATCTTTTCATTTTTGATGTCTAGTAATAGTGTGTATAACATTTCGTGTTTTGTATCATACAAGACAATATTGACATACGTACTGACAGGCAGACAATTCATCTTGTAAATGGATAACATAAACTTATACAATAGTTGTGATACAGTATAATAATAGAAATGTATTTTCTCCTCTTTGTGATTTTCTTAACATTTTTTGTAGTTTATTTTGCTATAAGAATACAGTATATAATGAATATAACATACAAAATATGTGTTAACTGACTATTAATGTTATTGGCCAGGCTTCCAGTAAACCATAAGCTATTAGTAATTCAGTTCCAGGGGAGTCAAAAACTACATGTGAATATTTAGCTGTGCAGGAGTTTGGCACTCCTAGCCCCATGTTGCTCAAAAATCAACTGGATTGATTTTTGTTCAGAGAAAGACAAATAAACATAATTGTAATAAGTTTTATTTTGAACACAATTGGGTACAATAAACCACTTATTTTCCATTTCTTTATCTAACAGATACTGGTTGAGTACCCACTGTGTTAAACATTGTCCTAGACTAGAAAACGTGATAATTAAGCCAAATCTCCTGAAGAAAGAATTAGAGCCAGTCCAGTGAAGGAGTGTTGGGATGTTGGAGTTGGTGAGAACTATGCTCTGGACAGAGGGACATCTGTGACTTCTCAGAGCAAGAGGGAGTCCAGCACTTTGAAGGACCTAAATGAAGATTTTGAGAATGACCAAAGAATAGATGGGAGGATGTCAGGTGGGAAGAGATTTATCAGCCCTGCTAAGGAGTTTCTAATTCTTCACAAAGGTGGTAGAAAACCATTGAAAGTTAAGATGAGAAATATGCTTGGGCAGCAGGTGTCTTTTGGAGGGACATATATAGCAGATGATGACCACCCATGCTGGGGCAGGAACCATTGTGATGGAGTGAGGTGGATAGAGTTGGGATAGCTCCAAGGTAGGATTGGCAGAATTTGTTGAATGATTGAGAAAGATGTAATCTAGGTTTATGAACAGATCTACTGGATGAATTATCAATAATCTTAATTATGATGAAGAAAAATATGTACATCAAAAAGTGTTATTTCGCTTTAGGTCTTTAATATGGTATTTTAGTGATTATAAAACCAAATGCCTCTCTATTTATGAACGTACTTACTTTTCATGGGACTTTCATTGTCTCACACCTAAAGTTTGTTCCCTTGGACTTATTCTTTGTATGAAATAATATGTCTCTCAATAAAAATTCTGCAAAGGATATTATTTGTTAACAAATTAGTGAAGTTATTGGGTGACACTTGTTAATAATATTGTATAGGTTCAGGAGTACATCATTCTATGATACAATATTTGTTTATTGTCTTCTGTGTTTACCACCCAAGTTCAGTCTTCTTCCATCATCATTCATCCCCTCTTTACCTTCTTCTACCTCCCCCAAACCTCTTTCATCTTGTAATGCACATAGGGTTTTCTGTGCCTATGAGTTTTTCTTTTCTTAATTAATTCACTTTTTTGCCTAGCTCTGTCTTTACCCTCCCCTCATGCTTCATGAAGAAGAGTTTATTTTCCAGGAAAGCCATTTAAATCTGCTATGGGCATGCAATTAGAAAACAGTTAAAATTTAACTAACAGAAATTTAAAGATGCTCCCAAATTTCTTCACTGTATATAGGTTTTGAATAATAATGGCCAACATTTATGGAGTAATTGTCAATGTACCAGGCACATTCTATCTTATTGACATACTGTTTTATTTGATGCTCACAAGCACTCTATGAAGTAAGAATGACTATTCTTTACAGTTTGTAGACTATGCAACGTGCTGAAGATCACATAAAGTAGAAAGAGCTGTGCCAGGGCTTCAAATCCGCATAGTCTGATTCCAAGGATGAAAGCTCTAAAATCTTTGCCCAGAGTCTCCAAGTCAGATGAGAACACAAATATCATTCTGCTTCTGTCTGCCATCAGCAGCTTGAGACCACATTATCTGCCAGTGTCATCATTTCTGTGGAAGTCTGATTTCCCAGACAGACCACAAAAGGTAGAAATGGTAAATAAGTATTTAGAAATAGTTTTGTTCAATGACTCTATTGAAAATGAATTCCTTAAAACATAAAACACTACTTGATTCAATGGATGAGAGATGTAAAAAAAATTAAATCAAGTTAGTTCAAATAAATATAGTGCACAGTTTCCTGGGCCCAGTACTTCTAGGAGATTAACAAGTAGTTGATGGTGGAGGAGTAGGGGGAAAAGTGTAAAGAGGAACAAATGAAAAGTGACAGAAAATGATTTCACTTTAGATGATGGGGATACAACATAATCAACAGTTTAAATGTTATAGAAATGTTTACCTGAAACCCATGTACTCTTAATGACCAATGTCATCCTGTTAAAGTTAATTTTTGAAATAAAATAAAAAATGAAAAAAATTTGAATTTGTCATTCGTATTTTTGATGTTTCCTGTTTTCAACATTCAGAAAATAACAATGTTATAATGGTGATCACAGATGTCAGACAAATGCTTAGTGCAATTTTAGGTCATCTTGCATTTACATCTTGTTTTTTACATCAGCTTGGAGGACGCTATGATATTCTCTACGAAAGATACATTTCCAGTGCCAGTCTTTCTTGATACTCATACCTATGTTTCACCAAATCATAAAAGATGTGAGAATTTGTTGTTCTTTGCTTTATTGTAATGTTAATAAATGAATGCTTTATTCTATTCTAAAATTCCTTTTTACAAAAGAAAAAATTCATTACCTTAAATACATATTTGATAGTAATGAAAATCCTTTCTTCTTACTTTCTGTGCTCTTAGAATGGTAGGCTGTCTTACCAGAAAATATTGAGTGTACAATCATTTTTCTGAACATTTTTGAAGCTTTAATTTTCTAGAACTGCACAAAATATTAGTACACACTGTACAATGTTAGTTTGAATGTTATTTTTAATATATAATATTATTATTATTACTATTATTAAGTGAAAGGCAAGGAGACAAAGACAGATTTCTGCATGTGCCCCTCCAGGATCCACCCGACAATCCCCCTATGAGTTAATATTCTGCCCATTTAGGGCCGCTGGTCGGTTTCTCAGCAACGGAGCCATTTCAGCACCTGAGGCAGGCCATGGAGCTGCTTTCGCGTCCGTGGCCAACATGCTCAAACCATTTGAGCCATGGCTGTGAGAGGGGAAAAGAAGGATGGAAAAAAATTGGTAGGGTGGAGATGGTTGTTTCACTGTGTGCCCAGGCTGCGAATCAAACAGGAACTTCCATGTGCCAGGCTGACCCTCTACTGCTAAGCCAACCAGCCAGAACCAATATATTATATTCTTTATTAAATGGTATAAAATGTATTACAGTTTGGTATAAAACTAATGAATATTATCAACTATGAAATCATCCTTTCACACAATAGAATATTGCATTGGAAATACCCTTCTCTACCTTTGTAGTCTTGTTTAATTCATCTTTGTACTACAACTTGAAACAAACTGATAACATGCCAGGTTTTATTTTTTCTTGTCCTTTTTGAAAACATTTCTATTTGCCTGATTTGTGGTGGCACAATGAATAAAGCTTTGACCTGAAATGCTGATGTTGCTGGTCCAAAACCACACACCAGATCAAAGCACATACAAGAAGCAAATACTAGGTGTGGATGCTTCCCACTCCTCCCCCCACCCTTTTCTTTTTCTCCTCTCTTTAATATCAAGAAATAAATTTTTTAAAAAATAAAACAGTTATATTTAATATTTATTATTTCAATCCAGTTTATAGAATATAAATGTGATGTGTGATAAAATTTCAAAAATTATATACAATTTGATAAATTTCCTTGATTTATCTTAAATTTAAAATATTTGGATATAGACTAACAACTACTGTACAGTATTTTGCATGTATGTTGTTTTTCTGAATATTAAGATACTAAACTTTCTTGTTATTGTAATATGACAAGTTATTTACTAAATTCTCTGGCTCTGAGAGAAACTGATTGACGTCAGAGAAATGGCGCCATAAAAGGTGATCCCAATATCTCTCCCGGAAATTTTAACAAATTCAACAACGAAAGACAGAGAAACAAATCTCAGGAGCATGTGAAATATACACACACCAGACAAAGGTATTATTGGGTGAAAGGTGGCTGTATAACACTGGAAAACAATTTTTATTCATTTTCTGTTGCATGAGGTTTTAGAACTTTTTCTATATATTTCTGCATCACTGATTCCAAATGTGAAATTCATTTTTTGGAGCATGCTCTAGTTTTATACACTTTTAATTTCTTTTTGTTACAGTTAATGGCATGCATTGGTTTTTAAATTGGCATTAAAGGGCAACGACTGTTGGATTGAACATAACCACAAGGCAATTAATGTTTTACAAACATCACTTTTACATAAGTATAGTGTTTTTAAATGTAAAAAAGTTATTATGTGATAAAAAAACACTCTCTTATTTTAAGATTGAATCATATCTTCTTCGAGGAGGCATAAATGTAAGAATAGTCCTGAAACCTTCTGTTATATATGTGGCTGTTACACACTTCAACATCAAAGGCGCAATATTTTATCATTTGTGACACGTGCATATATTGCCTATTTTCAAGTTCCCCTTGGTGATCAAGACAAAAATTGGGCTTCCCATATTGTGTGTCATAATTGTGAGGAAATTCTTCATGACTGGACATAAGGAAAATGCAAAGGAATGCCTTTTGGTATTCCCATGGTTTGGTGTGAACCTAAGGACCACAGCAGTGACTGTTATTTCTGTCTGATCCATACAAAGGGCAGTGGCAAGAAAAAACAGCATATGATCACATATCCTAATATTCCTATAGCAATATGACCTATCCCACACTCTGAGACACTCCCGGTTCCAGTTTTCAATGGTTTTATTTCTTCTAAGGATGAAGAAAGTGAACATGATCATGATCAAGTGAATTTTGATAAGATGCATGAGGAAATGGTTGTAGAATCTGAAGGGTCTTCTTCTGATGCCAAGCAGTCATTAACCCCTCAGCAGTTTAGCCAACCTGAATTGAATGACGTAGTAAGAGATTTGGGCCTATCAAAGAAAGCAGCTGAGTTATTAGCCTCCAGGCTTCAAGAAAAGAATTCACTTCACCACTCAGCTAAAGTATCCCATTTCAGGAAGTGTGAATAAATTTTTGTGGACATTTTTTCCAAAGACAAACACTTTGTTTATTGTCATGATATCAGTAGTCTTCTCAGTCACCTAGGTGTTACCACTTACAGCCCAACAGAATGGCGCTTATTTCTTGACAGTTCTAAACGGAGTCTGAAATGTGTTCTCCTACACAATGATAATGTTTATGCAGCAGTTCCAATTGGTTATTCAACTCATCTATGAGAAGATTATAATGACATGAAAATTGTCCTTGACTTACTGAAGTATGAGGAGCATAATTGGGTCACTTGTGTGGATCTTAAAATGGTAATCTTCCTGCTAGGATAACAGAGAGGTTTCACAAAGTATTCTTGCTTTCTGTGTTTGTTGGACAGCTGAGCTCGGGAGAAACACTGGACAGAGAAGGAGTGGTCAAAACGTGAAGCTCTGGAAGTAGAAATGCAAAATATTGTGAATGAACCTGAAGTTAACTGAGACAGGATCATTTTTCCCCCACTTCACATCAAACTTGGCTTAGTGAAGCAGTTTGTTCAGGCTTTGAATAGAGAAAGTGAATGCTTTTAACATATTATTTCTGCTTTTCCTGCCTTGTCATTCAAGATAAAAGCAGGTCTATTTGATGGACCTGAGCTTCAAACCCACATACATGATGAAGAATTTGCCAGGAAGATGAATAAAGAGGAGAAAACATCATGGCAGTCTTTTGTGGCAGTTACAAAGAACTTCCTTGGCACCAAAAAAGCAGAAAACTATGAACTTCTGGTTTAAAGGATGCTATTGGCTTTCTATGACATTGGATGTAACGTGAGCATTAAGATTCACTTCCAGAACAGTCAGTAACTTTGATAAGTTTCTCAAAAATTTTGGAGCTGTTAGTGATGAGCAGGGAGAACACTTTCATAAAAATCTGAAGACATTGGAATACTGTTATCAGTGACGATGTGATAGATATGATGGCAGACTACTGCTGGAGCATGAAATGAGATTGTCCTCAACAAGTACACAAATGCAAGAGATACAAAACCAAATTTTTTCCTAAATAGAATTTAAATAAGTTTGTCGCAAATTTTATAATTTAAAAATTTTTTTAATATGTTCTATTTTGAAAGAGTAGACAAATTCTGATGCAATTATATCTTTTAGTGTATTAGTGGATTTACTGCATTATATGAATTATTATATTTTCAAAAAGATGATGCCCAAGAAGACATTCTACTTCATTATGTTAAACTAAATGTTTAAAATAAGATGAAAACCTAAACTCTTGAATTGCAAACAAACTAGCTTACAGAGAAAAACTAATGTCAGATTTGAGATAAGCATACTCAAATTAGGTAAGAACAAGTGTTTTTGAGGATGCAACCAAAATTCTGTTTCTCAGTGAATCCACTCTAAATGAAATAAGATGGAGAATGGTAAAAAAAAAAAAATGAAACTAGACCACCAACTTACACCATTCACAAAAATAAACTCAAAGTGGATAAAAGACTTAAATGTAAGTCGTAAACCTATAAGCATCTTAGAAGAAAGAATAGGCAGTAAGCTCTCTGACATCTCTCGCAGCAATATATTTGCCGATTTATCTCCACAGCCAAGTGAAATAAAAGACAGGATAAACAAATGGGATTATATTAAACTAAAAAGCTTTTGCACAGCTAAAGACAAAGAATAAAAAGACAAACTACACAATGGGAGAATATATATGACAATATGTCTGATAGGGGTTAATACCCAAAATTTATAAAGAACTTGTAAAACTCAATACCAGGAAGACAAACAATCCAATCAAAAAATGGGTGAAAGAAATGAATAGACACTTCTCCAAAGAGAACATACAGATGGCCAATAGGCACATGAAAAAATGCTCAACTTCACTAATCATTAGAAAAATGCAAATTAAAACCACAATGAGGTATCATCTCACACCAGTCAGAGTGGCACTCATCAACAAAACAACACAGAATAAGTGGTGGTGAGGATGTGGAGAAAAGGGAACCCTCCTGCACTGCTGGTGGGAATGCAGACTGGTGTAGCCACTGTGGAAAACAGTATGGAGATTCCTCAAAAAATTAAAAATCGAACTGCTTTTGACACAGCTATACCACTTTTAGGAATATACCCCAAGAACACCATAGCATTGTTTGAAAAGAAGAAATGCACCCTCATGTTTATGGCAGCATTGTTCACAATAGCAAAGATCTGGAAACAGCCCAAGTGTTCATCAGTGGACAAGTGGATTAAAATGCTTTGGTACATATATACTATGTGATACTACTCAGCCATAAGAAATGATGACATTGGATCATTTACAACAACACGGATGAACCTTGATAACATTATACTGAGTGAAATAAGTAAATCAGAAAAAACTAAGAAGTATATGATTCTAGGTGGGACATAAAAGTGAGACTCAGAGACATGGACAAGAGTGTGGGGGTTATGGGGTGGGGGAAACAAAGGGAGGGGGTTGGGGAGGGAAAGGGCACAAGGAAAACCAGTTAGAAGGTGACAGAAGACAATTGAACTTTGGGTGATGGGAATGCAGCATAATCAAATATCATAATAACCTAGAGATGTTTTCTCTGAACATATGTACCCTGATTTATCAATATCACCTTATTAAAATTAATTTAAAAAAGATGAAGAATGGAGTACTCTCCTTTCCTCACTGATCTGAAGAAGGGCTGCATTGTTCTGGATCAGGGAGAAACTAAGGAGCTGGGTCAGAGGGAAGAAGCTGGGATAGGGTGAATGATCAAGCAGAGGATCGAATGCGCTGGCTTGGCATGAAATCATTGTGGAGTGACTAGAGAGGGCGGCAGGCTCTCACAAAGGTTGCCTGAATGGGTTGCCTGTGGAGGCCACGGACAGAGTGGTTTTAGGCCTTGTGTGCTCCCAGATCTGCGATTGTGGGCAATGTGGGAGTGGCTCCACCTAGAACCCCTGGCATGGGTGCATTTGTTCACAAGCAGTGGGGCTAGGCCCGAGACTGTCAGTGCTGGACTTCTGCATGGGCTATAGAGAGCCTGTCTGTGTGGTCCCAGCTCCCTGATCAAAAGCACGGGAAGTGCACAAGGGCTGGGATCCTTAGGCCTTGACCTGTCCAGGTAAGGTGTCTCTTTAAGCCCATACAGGTCACAAAGTGCATTTCTGCATTTCCAGCACTAACTGAGATCACAGGCATTGTGAGGCTAAGTTTGCAGGAGCAGACTTCCATGTGCACTGCAGAAGTAATGAGGGCGGGTGAGCGCATGTAGCTTGCTGGAGGCTACCAAACAGGGCACAAGGGAGAAGTGTGGAGATCAGACCCACAGAGATCTGAGGCATACTAGACTTTTTCAGTGGCCCTTAGAAAGCAGTCTGAACAGCAACCAGCTCCTTGACCTGCCTGCTTTCACTGGCGATTCTGGTTGGCACATTCTTAACCAGAACAGTGCTTTGAACTGTGTTGGATGATAAACTTGGCTGCTCTTAGAGCCTCTTGCTTTGCAAGCAGTGGCTGGGGCAATCTCAAAGCTAAGTTCCCAGGCTGCTAGCTCAAGAAGGAACAATGTGGGGAGAAGTACCTAGAAAACTGAGTCTCCCATTGTTGGAGCCTGCAAACCCTAACAAACCAACCTACCAATGTAACTGAGGCCCATCCTACATTATTGCCATAGCAACACATCAGCAAATCTCTACTCAAGAGCCCCACAGTGGCAAAACCTGTAGTACAGTGCCACCTCCCCCCCCCAAAAAAAAAAGAAAGAGAGAGAAAGAAAGGAAGAAAAAGAAGAAGCTACCTGTAAAAACCAGAAAAAAAATTATACTTTTTATAATGTCTTTTTCTTTTATTTTTTTCTTCACTTTGGTCATTTTATCTTCCTTCCATTTTAATCTTTCTTTTTGCTTTTGAACTTCATTATCCAAAGTGGTTATATTTTTTATTCTTTTTTTTTTATGAGGGTTACATATCAAAAACCTTAACTTTTTTTCTTCTTTTCTCTCTTTTTTTCTTTTTCTCTCATGTGATCGCCATTTATCAATATATTATTGTATCTGGATTCATATTTTTTTGTGGCATTTTGAAAGTTTTTTACTTCATTTCTTATCTCTTTGTCATTTTCCCTTAGTTCTGGCTCCTTGTTCTCTGTAGTTTTGCTCCACTTATCATAATACAATTTTCATTTTCTCACAGTATTTTTTTAATTTTAATTTTAGTTTTTTAATTATCTCTTACTAGTGTAATTAACAATACTACTCTCAATTGCCATTAAGGAAAAAGGAATAAAATGTCATGGATACAAAAAACAGAGATGTAGCTCAGATACATGATTAAAAATCTCTAGAAAAATAATTCAATTGCTTGGAGACCTTAAAGTTAAATGATAGAGAATTAAATATTAAAGTCTTAAAAATACTCAGGGAGGCCCTGGCCGGTTGGCTCAGCGGTAGAGCATCAGCCTGGCGCGCGGGGGACCCGAGTTCAATTCCCAGCCAGGGCACATAGGAGAAGCGCCCATTTGCTTCTCCACCCCCACCCCCTCCTTCCGCTCTGTCTCTCTCTACCCTCCCTCAGCCAAGACTTCATTGGAGCAAAGATGGCCCGGGCGCTGGGGATGGCTCCTTGGCTTCTGCCCCAGGCGCTAGAGTGGCTCTGGTTGCGGCAGAGTGACGCCCCGGAGGGGCAGAGCATCGCCCCTGGTGGGCGTGCCGGGTGGATCCCGGTCGGGCGCATGCGGGAGTCTGTCTGACTGTCTCTCCCCATTTCCAGCTTCAGAAAAATACAAAAAAAAAAGTACTCAGGGAAATACAAGAAAGCACAGAAAGGCAAGTTAGAGTGCTCAAAAAACAATTCAATGAACAAAAAGAACACATCACCAAGGAAGTTGAAACTATAGAGAGGAATTAAACAGAGATGAAAAACTCAATACAGAAACTGGAAAATGAGGTAACAAGCTTAGCTAATAGAAGAGGCCATATAGAGGAGAGAATTAGTGACATAGAAGACAGGCAACTAGAGACACTACAGAGAGAAGAGGAGAGAGACTCAAGAATTTTTTTAAAAAATGGGAAAACCATACAGGAATTTTCTGACTCCATCAGAAAGAGCAATATAAGAATAATGGGTATATCAGAAGGTGAAGAGAGAGAAAATGGAATAGAGAACATATTCTAACAAATAATTGGTGACAATTTCCCAAGCCTGTGGAAAGAATGAGAGCCTAAAATTCAAGAAGTAAACAGAACACAGAGTTACTTTAACCCAAACAGACCTACTCTAAGACACATCTTAATGAAATGATCACAAACCAATAACAAAAAAAATATCCTCAAGCAACCAGTGAAAAGAAGAATACAACATATAAAGGAAGGCACTTTAAGCTATCATCAGATCTCTCAGCAGAAACTCTACAAGCCAGAAGAAGTGGACCAATATTTAATGACTGAAAAAGAAGAACTTCAAGCCAAAAATACTATATCCATCAAAGCTATCCTTCAAATATGATGGGGAAATAAAAACAATTACATATATAGAAAAGATGAGGGAATTTATCACTAGAAAACCCCCACTTCAGAAAATACTAAAGGGAGTTTTCCAACCAGATATAAAGATCAAAACAAAATCACAAGTAAAAGCTCCAACAAAATCACAATAAAAACAATATTAATCTGTGCCAATAAAAACAAAAAAGGGGAGAGGACAAAGATAAACAGTAACAAAGGAAAATGGAGTGCAGAAGCACTCAGGAGATAATGTACTACAACGAATATGACATATATTCTTTTTATTACCTAATGTTAACTACCACTGAAAAAACTAGTAGAGAAGCACATGGCTTAAAAAAAGAGGAAACGGAGGAAAGAAATATGGAGTATAACCAAACAAAAACAAATGACAGAAAAAGAAAAGAGAAGAACCAAACAAGATACAGAGCTATCAGAAAGCAAAATAGCAACAGGAAACCTTCAAGTGTCAATAACTACATTTACTGTAAATGGATTGAACTCACCAATAAAAAGACACCGAGTAGCAGAATGGGTCAAAAAAGTAAATCCAACTGTATGCCGCCTTCAAGAAACACATCTAAGCTAGAAAGACAGAAACAAATTCAAACTGAAAGGCTGGAAAATGATTCTCAAAGAAAATAACATGTAAAGAAAAGCACGTGTAGCCATACTCATATCTAGCAATGCTGACTACAAGACAACAAAGGTAATCAGAGATAAAGATGGTCATTTCATAATGATAATACAATTCCTAGTCATTGAATCAAGAAGACATAACACTTCTTAATATATATGCACCAAACCAAGGAGCAATAAATATATAAGACATCTACTAACTGATCTAAAAATAAAACCCAACAAAAATACAATGATACTTGGAAAAATCAATACACTGCTGATGGATCTAGATCAGCGGTTCTCAACCTGTGGGTCGTGACCCCGGTGGGGGTCGAATGACCAAAACACAGGGGTTGCCTAAAGACATTGGAAATAAATATTTTATTTAAAAATGTATTGTATAATAAATATGTATTTTCTGATTACTTTAGGCAACCCCTGTGTTTTGGATTTATATAGGTGGATGGGGATCCTCAAACCCCTCAGCGAGATCTTCTGAGCATGGCTTTTAAGATACCTAGTGCCTGACCTATGGTGGCACAGTGGATAAAGCCTCGACCTGGAAATGCTGAGGTTTCCGGTTCGAAAACCTGGGCTTGCCTGGTCAAGGCACATATGGGAGTTGATGCTTCTAGCTCCTCCCCCCTTCTCTCTCTATCTCTTTCTCCTCTCTCTCTCCCTCTCTCTCTCCCTCTCTGTCTCTCTCTCCCCCTTTCTCTCTCCTCTCTAAAATGAATAAATAAAATTTAAAAAAAAAAGAAAGAAATTAAAAAAAAAAGATACCTAGAGGCAGAAAAAGCCCAATAGAGATCAGGGGAACTACCAGCTTTTAGGATACACCCTTAAAGGCTCCAATGCCTCAAAGGAGTTTCGTAGGATGCCATCTGGGTCCTGCATCAATAGTGGAAAGGAAGGTCACTGAGCTAAAGCCTGCCAGACTACATGCCTCAGCTATGAGGTAACAGGGACACTGGAAGGTAGGCTTCCCCCTCGCTCCTCTAAGGGATGGTTCAGTCTCTTCCAGCCCTGCTCCAGCCACCTATGACCTAACCTTGCCCAGAATGCTGAGGTTTGCCACTGAAGGCTGAAGGAGCCCAGGGCCGTCAGCCCCATCTATGACACTGTGGACGAGGCTAGGGTATTTCTTCCAAAAAGCAGGTAAACTGATCTCATTTGCACAAGGGCCACTTAACTATGTCTTGCCTGAATAGTCAGGATTTTTATTCTTCCCTCGAAGATCTCTGTCGTGGGTGTTGATAGTCCTATTTTCTGCTGCTTTGTTTAATATATAGTGTTTCCTTTATTCCTCCTACCTCAATGCCCCATTCATATTTCAGGCTGGGACCTACTCCTAATTTAGAGCTCTCTTTCCTTCTTTTGCCAACTTCTATTATGAATCTACCTTTGCCACCCAGCTTAGTGTATCCCAAGGTTCTCTTTACCAAGCCACAGTCACAGAGTTACAAGGAAAAGCAACATGGCCTCATCTCTTCAGGCAGAGAAGAACAGAAGCTCCATCTCTACACATGCTGTAGATGGCTTTTTCAGTCTACCTGAATCATTACCAGCTAGAAGCAGTGGTCATTGGGACTTGGACTTGAGCTGCAAAGTATAGAATTGTGACAACAATTCCAGTGCCATGCGGACTTTTCCTGGATGTGGGCTTTTCCTGGACTCCTGCTCCTTGTGACTGAACTGGGGTTGGGTTGCATTTTTCAGGGATTTGGCATGGTGTTTGGGCCAACTTGGACTTGGTGAACATGTTAAAGACACTACTCTTCTATGGATTCTTGCTGTATTAGCCAAGAGTTTGCTTAAAGGCTTTAATCATTGTAAAAAAAAAAAAAAAAAAAAAAAAAAAAAAAAAAAAGAAGACTAGATAAAGAAGACGTGGCACATATACACCATGGTATACTATTCAGCCACAAGAAATGATCACATCAAATCACTTACAACAAAATGGTGGGATCTTGATAACATTATACAGAGTGAAATAAGTAAATCAGAAAAAAACAAGAACTGCAGGATTCCATACATTGGTGGGACATAAAAACGAGACTAAGAGACATGGACAAGAGTGTGGTGATTACGGGAGGTGGGGGGAAGGAAGGAGGGAGAGGGGGAGGGGGAGTGGGAGGGGTACAAAGAAAACTAGATGGAAGGTGACGGAGGACAATCTCTCTTTGGGTGATGGGTATGCAACAGAATTGAATGACAAGATAACCTGGACATGTTTTCTTTGAATATATGTACCCTGATTTATTGATGTCACCCCATTAAAATAAAAATTTATTTATAAAAAAAATAAACTCCTCAAAAATAAAACCCCAAATATCCTAAGGGAAAAGGACAAAACTAGGGCCATTGCAATACCTGACTTCAAATTATATTATATAGCCACGATAACCAAAACACCATGGTATTGGCAGAGAAATAGATACTCAGTCCAATGGAACTGAATAGAGAGCCCAGATATAAAACCACATATGTATGGTCAAATATTCTTTGATAAGGAGCCATAAACACATGATGGAAATAAGAAAGCCTCTTCAATAAATGGTGCTGGGAAAACTGAAAAGCCACAAGCAAAAGAATGAAATTAGACTACAGTTTTTTCCTTGTACCAAAATTAATTCAAAATGGATCAAGGACCTAAATATAAGACCTGAAACAATAAATTACATATAAGAAAACATAAGTACTAAACTTATGGACTGTGGTTATAAAGAGCACTTTATGAATTTGACTCCAAAGGCAAGAAAGTAAAGGCAAAGATAAATGAATGGGACCACATCAGACAAAGAAGCTTTAGCACAGCAAAAGAAACTGACAACAAAACAGACAGCCAACTAAATGGGAGATGATATTTTCAAACAACAGCTCAGATAAGGGCCTAATATTCAAAATATAGAAAGAACTCACAAAAGTCAACCATAAATAAGCAAACAATCCAATAAAAAAATGGGAAGAGGACACATACAAACACTTCTCACAGGAAGAAATACAAAAGGCCAATAAATATATGAAAAGATGCTCATCTTCACTAGCTATAAGAGAAACGCAAATCAAAACTACAATGAGACACCACCTCACTCCTGTTAGATTAGCTATTATCAACAGGACAGGTAAAAACAAGTGCTGAAGAAACTGTGGAGAAAAAGGGACCCTTCTCCACTGCTGGTGGGAATGTAAAGCAGTACAACCATTATGGAAGAAAGTATGGCAATTCCTCAGAAAATTAAGAAGAGAACTACCATATGACCAAGCAATTCCTTTACTGGGTATATACCTCCAAAACTCAAAAACATTGAGACATAAATACACATGCTGCCCCATGTTCATTACAGCATTGTTCACAATGGCCAAGACATGGAAACAACCAAAAGCCCTTCAATAGATGACTGGATAAAGAAGATGTGGTACATATATACTATGGAATACTACTCAGTCATAAAAAATAATGATATCAGATAATTTACAACAACATGGATGGACTTTGATAACATTATATAAAGTGAAATAAGTAAATCAGAAAAAAACCAATCACTGCATGATTCCGTACATAGGTGGGACACAAAATTGAGATCATTGGACATGGAGAAGAGTGTGGAGGTTACCAGGGGGACTGGAAGGTAGGAGAGGAAGGGAGTGGGGGAAGGTAAGGGCACAAAGAAAACCAAATGAAGGTGACGGAGGACAATTTGACTTTGGGAGATGGGTATACAACATAATCAAATGTCAAAATGATCTGGAGATGTTTTCTCTGAATATATGTACTCTAATTGAACAATGTCTCCCTGTTAAAATTAATTGTCTAAATAAAATTTTAAAAATAATAATAAAAGTGTGTGGGAGAAAGTTTACACTGTGGAGACTTTCATGACAATGAAGTAAGTTTAAATCTCAGTAGTTGTTTTTGAAAAGTTCGTTACAGGATTTACTGTTGAACATTAAGTCCTACACATTAATTAGAAGCCAAATTACAATTTATTCTTTATTTATTTCCCTAAGAAATACAGGGAGTTCTCTTGCAGAGGGTCCCCAGAGGAGCCAGACCACTGCCATTCCAGTGCAACATCAAGGACACCAGATAGACCAGTGCCCCTGTCAGGACACTTCAGGGAGGCATCCCTGCGCACCACGCTCCCACCTCTGCACACTGCTGCTCCATTAACTGCATGCTCTATAACGAGTTACTGACCTCCCAAAAGATAGATAACCCGGCCAGTATGCCAAGACTGTGGAGGCAGTTCTTGTACACAGGAGTCCCCTGCCTTCTCAAGTTGCTGCAATTTGAATTAAAGACACTCCTTTGTGTATTTGTTTGCTGTCTCTTGTGAAATTGGCAAAAAAGTGTGACAGACAATACAAATCTTGTCCTGTTCCAGTAACACTCCCACTCTCCATAAAATCAACCTGGCTCTTCTCACCGTGAACCGCTTAACTTCAACCTGAACAATCAAACACACAATTTCTTTATTGTTGGAGCAATTGGGTGGATTTACAAAGCTCTGCTTTTAGAAGCAAACACTGAATTATTTTTCCTCGTGTGGGAATAAGGAGGGGACAGGTTAATCTACTTCATCTTTCCTTAATAAGTCTCCCTGTTGTGTCATCTATATTCGCTCACAACTTTTAATGAACTATCAAAGCATCAATTAGAGAGGAGAATAATCTCTACAGACTCATGAGCAGAGTCCACTTGCTGATCATTAAGGGAAAGGCCATAAGAAAGAGTGAGATAAGTCATAATGCCAAAAAATATTACCTTCCTCCCCAACCCCCCCCCCTCTCCTGGATAATCCATGCACCAGTCGTTCCAGGAGAAGCCATTTGGGACAAAATATAGCTGTTGCATGCATCTCAGAGAACCCAGAAGAGTGGGAAACTGAACTATGACATGCCATATGTCATTCACCAGGACAGTGTGGGTGACATCTAGGGATGAAAGATGAACTGTGTGCAGCTGCTGGGACTGACTGGCACAAACTAGACACTTGAAGGGAAGCCTATCATGTCTTGATAGCAGGAATCACACAGCTGTCTAAGAGTAAATCACTTTATTGATTATAAGTACCTTTAATCTTTAAATTTTTTCCCATTCATTAGATATGTAGAGAGAAAGAGAAGCATCAACTCGTTTCATTAAGTTGTGTCATTTACCTGTTGAAGAACTCAATGACTGTTTCTCAAAAATATCTTAACTGGGTATTGAAAACATGACTCTGGTGCACCATGTTGATGCATTATCTGTGAGACACTGAGCCTCTGGGCAGGGCCACAATGGATACTTTTCCTCTACCAAGCCATTTACCGCTCCAACCACATGCCTGTACCATCGACAATGTCTTATGTGTAGGATGACGTCACAGGGGTATGCAGTGCCACTGGTTCCAGTCACAGGGCAGGCGAATATATTGCAAATTGTACATTTTCTTCAGCACAACTATTTTGTCCTTGTCTATGTGAGCATATATGGGAAAGCTGAGTTTCTTTAGTGTCTGGAAAAGGATATAGCTGAGAAAGGAGCTGAGGTTCTGGCCCCGGTACTCAGGCACAGTGCCTGCCATCCGTATCTCTCCTGTCTGGTCCATCAGGAACCAGGAAACAGGAGTCCCCTTGGGTCCCAACAGACAGAAGGTGGGGAAGTTCTGGATACAGCGCTCGATGAATCTCCGACTCCTCTCATTGCCACCAAAATGCCATATTTCATTCACCAGAGCAGCATGGGTGACATCCAGGGATGACAGTTTGAACATTTCTTGATCGCTATGGAGATTCCAAGATAAAAGTCATGTTTATGAGCACTTACTGTATTTTTTCTTACCCATGCTGTCTAACTTGCATTTCTAAAAAAGACTCCTCTGGCTGCTCTGAAGAATATTGAGTGTAGGGAGACCAGAGTGAAAGCAGGAAGAGAAGTTGGGAGGCAACCTCAGGAATGAGAAGGGTGAGCAGTGCAATGAATTTCATCAAACTTACATGGTCTTGGGTTTTCCATCGCCAGGTAGTAAGTTAGGAGATAGTTAATCTACCTCCTATTCTCTCTTCATGGCTCCCTAGCCTTTACTTAGAAATGCAGGGAAATGTTTACATTTTTTTGAAGTGTGTGTGTGGGGGGGGAGGGGGGGAGAAAGCTTACATGGGGAGGCTTTCCTGACAAGGAGGGAAGTTTAAATCACAATAGTTTTTTGTAGAAACCTAGTTAAAGGATTTAATGTTGAACATTAAGACCTATATATTAATTATAAGTGAGTTTACAAATCTTATTATCTACTGATTTCCCTAAGAAATACAGGGAGTTCTCTTGCAGAGGGTCCCCAGAGGAGCCAGATCACTGCCATTCCAGAGCAACATCAAGGACAACAGACAGACCAGTGCCCTGTCAGGACACTACAGGGAGGCATCCCTGCACACCACGCTCCTTCCTCCACACACTGCTGCACCATTAACTGCATGCACTACAATTAGTTACTGACCTCCCAAAAGATAGATAACCGGGCCAGTAAGTCAAGACTGTGCAGGCAGTTCTTGTGCACAGGAGTCCTCTGCCTTATCAAGTTGCTGCAATTTGAATTAAAGACACTCTTTTACCTACTTTGTTGCTGTCTCTTGTGAAATTGGCAAAAAAGAGTGACAGACAGTACAAACCCCGTCTTCTTTTAGTAACACTCCCACTCTCCATAAAATCAACCTGGCTCTTCTCACTGTGAACCGCTTAACTTCAAGATGAACAATCAAACATGAAACTACTCTATTGGTAAAGGGATTATATGGATTTAGAAAGCTCCACTTTTAGAAGCAAATATTGAATTATTTTTTCTATTGTGGGCATGAGGAGAGGACAGGCTAATCTACTTCTCTTCCCTTAACAAGTCTCCCTGTTGTGTCATCTATATTTGCTCACAACTTTTAATGAACTGTCGAAGCATCAATTAGAGAGGAGGATAATCTCTATAAACTCATGAGCAGAGTCCACTTGCTGATAATTAAGGGAAAAGCCATAAAAGGAGTGGATAAGTCATAATGCCAAAATTTATTACACCCTCCCCCAACACCTCCTCCTCCTGGATAATCCATGCACCAGCAGTTCCAGGAGAAGCATTTTGGGACAAAATGTAGCTGTTGAATGGGTCTCAGAGAACCCAGAAGAGTGGGGAATTAAACTATAACATGCCATGTCATTCACCAGGACAGTGTGGGTGACATTCAGGGATGAGAGATGAACTCTGGGAACTGCTGGGACTGACTGGTACAAACTAGACTCTTGAAGGGAAGCCCATCCTGTACTGATAGCAGGGACCACACAGCTGTCTAAGAATAGACTGCTTTATTGATGATTACAAGTATCATTTACTCTTTAAAATTTTTCCCATTCATTTGATTCATTTGATATGTAGAGAGAAAGAGAAGGTTGAACTCATTTCATTTAGTTGTGTCATTTACCTGTTGAAGCACTCAGTGACTGCTTCTCAAAATATCTTGACTGGGTATTGAAAACATGATCTGGTGCACCAGGTTGGTCTATTATCTGTGAGCCATTGAGCAGCTTGCCAGGGCCACAATTGGTACTTTACTCTGCCTAGCCATCCACTGCTCCAAACACATGCCTGTGCCCATCGATGATGTCTTATATGTAGGGTGGGGGTCACAGGGCTATGCAGTGAAACTGGTTCCAGTCACAGGGAAGGAGGATAAAATGCAAATTGTAATTTTTTTTCAGCACAGCTATATTGTACTTGTTTACATGAGCATATATGGGAAAGCCGAGTTTCTTTAGAGCCTGGGAACAGGTATAGTTGAGACAGGAGATGAGGTCCTGGCCCCGGTACTCAGGCACAATGCCTGCCATCTGTTTCTCTCCTGCCTGGTCCATCAAGGATCAGGACACAGGAGTCCCTTTAGGTCCCAGCAGACAGAAGGTTGGGGAAGTTCTGAATACAGCACTCAATAAATCTCCGACTCCTCTCATTGCCACCAAAATGCCATATTTCATTCACCAAGGCAGTGTGGGTGACATCCATGGATGAGAGTTTGAGCACTTCTTGATCACTATGGAGGTTCCAAGAGAAATATCATGTTTATGAGCACTTACTATATTTCTTCTTACCCCTATTGTCTAACTTGCATTTCTAAAAATGACTCCTCTGGCTGCTCTGAAGAATATTGAGTGTAGGGAGACCAGAGTGAAAGCAGGAAGAGAAGTTGGGAGGCTTATCTCAGGAATGAGAGGGGTGAGCAGTGCAATGACTTTCAGCAAACTTACATGGCCTTGGGATTGCCATCACCAGGTGGTAAGTTCCTTACATCCAACAGGGAAGGAATCAGTTTTTTGATGGTGTCAAATGACATGTAGAGAAAGCACTGTGTTTGTTTAACTTGGAAGGATTTTTTGGCTGCAAGGTTTTGTATCACCTCATTCAGGCTGGACTGTGAACCTAGAAAAGATTTTCAGGAGAGATGCAATGGTTTCAGAGCATCCTGTGGAGAAGCTGTGCAGTGTAGTAGGAAGTGCCTGCACGTGCAGTCCCAGAGCCCTGAGTTTGGGTTGGTGCTGCCACCATGTGACTTGTGTTTTGTTGTCAGGGTCTGTGCAATGAACATGCTCAGAGATTCATGCAATCATGGTCATCGCACTTGTGGCAATATCAAGACTGAAACTAAATTTCCTTCAGCTACATGATCATGTAGTTTCGAAAATCACAGGATATGAGCTATAAAAACAATAGTAGCCACCAATTACTGTGCATATATTCTGTTCCCAGTGTGGTTTATTATTGTAAGAATGACCCATAGTTTACCCATGATTTTTGTATTCATTCCCTGGGACAGTCCCCACCTGCTCTGCATCTGTCACTGGTACACGACTTGCTTTTGTCAATGGCAAAGAGTAAATCTGATGCAAGTAGAGGCTTAAGAGTCTTTCCACGTTGGAACTTGCCCTGTGTGCTCCCGAGGGCTTTCAGACCAGCATAATACAAATAGGCTTAGGCCGCTTACTAAGGTCTTGTGCTCCTATCATATTGTCACCGTAGTGGTCAGAACTGACAGCCATGACCATCATTCAGAAATGTGAATGAGGCCATACTAGAGCCATCAGCCCATAGTTCATCCATTAGCAGATCACAGCTACATGAGTAAAGTGAGATGAAACCAGCAGTAGAGCTGCTTTGCAAAGCCTAACCCAAATGTGAGTTCACAGAATTATGAGGTTTGCTCTGCAGTGCGAGTCAGTTGACACATCCAGGTATTGTGCTATGAAATTCTTATTCAAGATTTTATGCAATCTTTTCATCATATTTGTTTTAGTTACCCTTATTTTCCTCATTTTTATATATGATATCTGTGAGGATATGTCACAACTTAAGATTAAATAGCAAGTAGCAGACAAATGTCATCTTAGGAAGCCTGATTTTGGAGGGCAGGCTCATAACTAAGGAGCTTTTTTATGAGTTGCCATTCTTATTCCAGGCACAGAAGACCCTAGGGGAGCTCTGCTCTTGTATCCAACCAACCTAAAGTATTCTGTGTATGTCTGAAAAATATGCCGGAATATCTTGGCTATCCACTAAGTATATTGTGTTTCCCTTTATGAAGCCTTCTCTTTGCACACTTTGATGGTGTTTATTTCCTTTTTAGAAGTATGGATGCAACTGATGCAAAAAATTGACAGCAGGCTGCGGATCTGAAGAATGGAGAGAGGGGACATGAGTCATGGGGATAATTGTTCAGGACAGAGAAGTGAGGAACACCTTTCCCATTCCTCTGACTTACTTTGGATCTGCAGATGCTGTTTCCAGTTGATAACTTTTGGTGCACCAAGCAACTTCTGACAGTTCTCGGGGTCCTTGGAGTAGATTTGGTAAGTGTTGGTATAGTGATCAGAGTCATCTACCATCTCCTGTTGTCATTGGAGAAAGGGAAATAAAGCAAATTTCATGTAGCTTATGATTGCGATACTTATTTCCAAATTTCATTTCACCGTGATAAATCTAAGTACTGGCATATTGGTGCATTATGATAATTTCCGAATCATTTAAATCATGAAATCGAGACGAGAAACCTGCCTGACCAGATGGTGGTGCAGTGGATAGAGCATCAGACTGGGATGCGGGGGACCCAGGTTCGAGACCCTGAGGTCACCAATTTGAGCGCATGCTCATCTGGTTTGAGCAAGGCTCACCAGCTTGAACCCAACTTTGCTAGCTAGAGCAAGGGTTACTCGGTCTGCTATAGCCCCACAGTCAAGGCACATATGAAAGAGCAATCAAACAACAACTAAGGTGTCGCAAAAAAAGCTATTGATTGATGCTTCTCATCTCCCTTCGTTCCTGTCTGTCTGTCCCTATCTATCCCTCTCTCTGACTCTTTCTCTGACTTTGTAAAAAAAAAGGGGGGGACTTCAATATTCATTTTTATGCTGTATGATTGCAGGACAGTACTGTTTTCTACCCATATATTGCATTAAAATTTCAAACCAAACACGGACACAACTCTTTACAAAGCATTCTTCTGTATTTCCATCATTCTCAACAAGAAGATGGGGCAAGTAGGTGACAAATAGTAGCTTCTGTTCCAGGTAAAAATTATACAATTCAAATAATTGTAGAACACAAAAATTGTGAACAAGACAGTATTAAATTTGGTGGTCACAGATAACTGTGCATTAAAATCTCCATCTATTCTTAATGAAGACAAAGAAAATAAAAACCAGTTATAAATGCTTTTTTAAAAATAATACTATAGTTAAATAAATTGTAGTTCCAGAAGAATAAAGAAATTTCTAGTTTAGAAAGAACCCCATAGCCTGACCAGGCTGTGGCTCAATGGATAGAGTGTCAGACTGGGATTTGGAGGACTCAGGTTCAAAACCCTGAGGTCGCCGGCTTAAGTATGAGCTCGTCCAGCTTGAGCACAGGCTCCACAGCTTGAGTGCAGGGTCTGGCTTGATTGTGCGGTCATAGACATGACCCCAAGGTCACTGGCTTGAGCCTGAGGTCGCTGACTTGAGCAAGGGGTTACTCACTTTGTTCAGCTGCTGAGTCAAGGCACATTTGAGAAAGTAATCAATGAACAACTAAGGAGACTGAGAAGCCGCAATGGAAAAATTGATGATTCTCATCTCTCCCCCTGTCTTTCTGTCTTTCTCTATCTGTCCCTCTTTCTGTCTGTCTCTCTCTCTCTCTATCTCTGTAACACACACAGAAAAGAAAAGATCCCTTTAAATGATAAATAAAATATGACATTTTTAAGAAGAAGAACCACAACTAGTGCAGAATTAAAAAGCCCCTTTAAGTGGTTAGCAACTGTTACAAGTCAGTAATGGTACCACTAACACATTTAAGATTACACTCAAGCCTGACCAGGCGGTGGCACAGTGAATGGAGCATTAGCCTGGGATGCAGAGGACCCACGTTCAAGACCCCAAGGTTGCTGGCTTGGGTGCAGGTTCACCAGCTTGAATGCAGGGTCACTGGCTTGAGTGTGAAATCATAGACATGATCCCATGGTCACTGGCTTGAACCCAAGGTCACTGGTTTGAGCAAGGGGTCATGGGTTGCCTGGAATCCCCGGTGAAGCTCATATGAGAAAGCAATCAATGAACAACTAAGGTGCCACAACGAAGAATTCATGCTCTCATCTCTCTCTCTTCCTCTCTGTCCTTCTCTGTCTTTCTGTGTCTCTTTCCACATACAGAAAAGAAAAAGATTACATTCAAGATCAAAAGATATGAGAGTTTTATTTTTTATCATTTTTATTTTAGTTCCATTTTTATTAATATAATTTTTTACATTTTGTGTATTGTTTAATGTGACTTTAAAATAATTTTTATTTGTCTGAAACCTATACTACTTGTATTTTTCTGAATACATTATTGCACTGGATGTTTTAAAGTGACCTTAGCAGAAAATGGTTTGACTTTGGGTGATGGGCACATGACGTAATATGTAGTTAATGTACCAGAGAGATGCACACTTGAAGTATATATGATCCTATTAACCAACGTTACCTTACTAAATTTAATTTAATCTATGAAAAATTAAAAGTCATAAAAAAGAAAAAATATGTTGCACTAATTTTTAAATGTTTGTCAAAAATGTATATGGAAATTCTAGTATTATAAATTTGCTTTTTAGAACCATCCCAATTAAGTCCTGTTTCGTACTTTCCTGTTTTACTCTTGTCTTGTCCTATTTTCTTTGTCAGCTTAACAAATATATACGAATTGCAGTTCGGGGGAAATTTCCACTAAGATGTACCTCTGAACTTAACCTGTCACCTCCATCTTCAACCTCCATATTGTAATCAGCTTCTGTCTGTGCCATTTTTGTATGTTGTGTTTGTTCTGTTCTCACACACTGGCCACCAAATTGTAATTTACTTGCTTATATATCAATACCTTCCAGCTGTGAGCTCCCTGAGGACAAGGACTTGTTCTCCATCACTGCGATTAATTTCTGTGACCCCAGGCTCTACCACATTTCCAGGAACTTGGTCGGCACATAGCAATCAAGAACACTGAGAAGTGTATTCATTCCGCATCTGGCACCTTACCTGCTCCTGAGGGCGGACAACCACTGTAGTAAAGTCAGGCCACTTGTCCACCAGGGCCTTTAGCTTGAATGGGTTTTTCTGGTTCATGTGGAAAACTGTCCCATAAACCTGTAACATTTCAAAAAGTTTATCAATATACAGGGTTAGCAAAAGTAGGTTTAGAGTACTTCCTATGGAAAAAGACATGCAAGTGATGGTTATTACAATAGCTTTATTAAAACTCTGTTTCACATACTCACAGCTGTAGATGTATTTCTGCCGACTGTGTATTAAGAAAGGATGGTGAAGTACTTTGTTTTATCAAGACAGGATTCTTTCTATAAAATCATCTACTACACCGTGGACAAGCCTAGGATATTTCTTCTTCTCTCGAAGATCTCTGTTGTGGGTGTTGATAGTCCTATTTTCTGCTGCTTTGTTTAATATATAGTGTTTCCTTTATTCCTCCTACCCCAATGCCCCACTTATATTTCAGGCTGGGACCTACTCCTAATTTAGAACTCTCTTTCCCCCTTTTGCCAACTTCTATTATGAATCTACCTTTGCCATCCAGCTTAGTGTATCCCAAGGTTCTCTTTACCATGCCACAGTAACAGAGCTCCAAAAAAGCAACCTGGTCTCATCTCTCCAGGCAGAGGAGAAGCTCCATTTCCACACATGCTGCAGGTGGCTTTTCCAATCTACCTAAATCATTACCAGCTAGAAGCAGCCGTCATTGGGACTTGGATGTGAACTGCAAAGTATAGAATTGTGACAACAATTCCAGTGCCATGAGGACTTTTCCTGGATGTGGACTTTTCCTGGACTCCTGCTCCTTGTGACTGCTCCTAACGGACAGAACTGGGGTTGGGCTGCATTTGCAGGGATTTGGAATGGTGTTAGTGCCAACTTGGACTTGGTGTAAATGTTAAGGACACTACTCTTTTATGGATTCTTGCTGTATTGGTCAAGAGTTTGCTTAAAGGCTTTAATCACCGGTAAAAAAAAATAGAATACTGGATAAAGAAGATGTGGCACATATACACTATAGTATACTACTCAGACATAAGAAATGATGACATTGGATGATTTACAACAAAATGATAACATTATACAAAGTGAAATAAGTAAGTCAGAAAAAAACCAAAAAAAATGATGGTATTTAATATTTGGAAGGTATCTAATGAACAATTCTGCTAATCAATTTTTAGTGATAGTATATTTGCCCAATAAATATATTCTTAAAAATATATTAATATCTAAAATATTCAGACCAATACAATTTACAAATAAGTATTATGGACTGTCCAATGTAGAATTTAATATAACTGAAACTGATGTAATGTATGTCAACTATAACTCAATTTAAGAAACAAAAAAATCTTTTAATAGGTTTCCTTAATTCATGTACACACACACACACACAACAAATTTTACAAAATGAAGTTTCAGGCATATGCAATTTTGAAATCTTTTCCCCATGGAATAAATAATTTTCATCATATTATTTTCAATAAATAATAATTTTATTAACTGAAATGCATTCTGTGATATGCATGAACCAACCTTCACTTCTTAAACTTTTAATTTATTCACACAAAGTAGGCAAGATAGTATAGTTTCCATAGTACACCTTACTTACAAGAGGTGATGTGACCTAACTGAGATATACCATAACTGAATTCCTGTCACAATATAGATGCTCAGTAAAACTCATTCTCTTTTCTACTTCTGTCACCGGAAGACACAACCTGCTGCTTTCCTGAGATCATCCACTCTCACCTTTAAGGACTCAGGGAGGCTCTTCTTCAAGGATTTTTCCAGCAACTGCAGCATCTGTGGACTCTGCAAGTGGAACATCTGGGCAAGTATTTTAGCCTAGAGGGAGGATCGACAAATAGCCAGGAATCAGTAAATATTCAGTCAGTGTCAGTTTTACTTCGTTCTTTCTAATTTGGATACCTTATTTTCTTCTTCTTGTCTGATTACTGTGTCTAGAACTTCTAATAATATGCTAAATCAGAATGGTTCTAATGGAAATCGCTGTCTTGATCCTGATCTTAAGAGAAACAATTATAGTTTTGCCCATTGAGCATGATGTTGGCTGTGGTTTGTCATATATGGCCTTTATTCTGTTGAGGTATGTTCCCTCTATTCCCATTTTGTTGAGAGTTTTAAACAAACGTGGGTGTTGGATTTTATCAAATTCTTTTTGTGCATATATGGACATGATCATCCTGTTGACATGGTGTATCATGTTTATTGATTTCTGGATGTTGTACCAACCTTGCATCCTTGAAGCAAATTGCACT
The DNA here is from genome assembly GCF_036850765.1 of Saccopteryx bilineata. NCBI lineage: Eukaryota > Metazoa > Chordata > Mammalia > Chiroptera > Emballonuridae > Saccopteryx > Saccopteryx bilineata. Next base: position 393,499,224 of record NC_089490.1, read on the forward strand.
TGAATACAGTGCTTAAGAATGGTTTTTGGAGTCCAACAGACAGAACTCAAACCTAGGCTCCTGTCCTACTTGTTAGCTAAGTCACTCTAGGTATGTCACTTTCTTTGAAACTTTCTGAGCTTCACTTTCTTCATCTATAAAATAAGGATAGTAATACTTATAAATAATACCTTTGTAGGTTGTCCTAAAGATTACATCAAGCCACAAAATGTAAGTGAAGTGTTTTTTGCAGTGATAGACAGTGTGTATATGTGAATCTGAGAGAAATGTTCAAGACCCTCAAATCCAATCAAGGGTACCATTCTCTAGCCTAGTCCAGAGACCCACCTGAAGGAAGCTGCAGCTTTAAAAATGGTACTATGTATAACTAGTTTTAATAAATTTATTAACACAATATTGATGTTTGGAGGCAAATCACAGCTCCTGAACAAGTCAATATGTTTCTTGTGTATAATAAACAAATAGTAGACAATTTTGTAGGTTCTTCAGACATCTTGTAGCATATTTTCTTAGAAAAATGCCATGTACTTGGAAACTGTGTCCATGTCTTCTTCTTCCTTATACCTAAAGTATCAAGCACAGACCTTGGTATAGTGTAGATAGACATTATGAACTTTTTTCCAGAGAATGAATGAATGAAATAAGTGAAGTATAGAAGTGGAGCCCTATGTGCCTTGGCTGTTTGGCTCAGTGTTAGAACATTGGCCTGGCACATGGAAGTCCCAGGTTCAATTTCTGGCCAGGTACACAAGAGAGGCACCCATCTGCTTCTCCACCCTTCCCTCTCTTCTTTCTTTCTGTCTCACTCTTCCTGTCCCATAGCCAAGGCTCCATTGGAGTCAAGTTGGCCTGGGTGCTGACGAAGGCTCTACGGCCTCTGCCTCAGGTGCTTAAATGGCTCTGGTTGCTATGGAGAAATGCCCCAGATGGGCAGAGCATCACACCCTGGTGGCTATGCCAGGTGAATCCTGGTTAAGTGCATGGAGTCTGTCTCTCTGCCTCCTCACTTCTCACTCTATAAAAATACAAAGAAAAAAAAAATAAAGGCATAAATAAATAAAAAAGAAGTGAAGCCCTTGGGATAATTTTTCTGTTTTGATTCCAGACTTAGCCAACTTTCTGAGAAAAATGTGGCTACTTATATAAGCTTCCAAATGAAGAACAAAGTGCCTAACCTTGCATTGCTCTCAGCACCTTGTATCAGATATATTGGATTAGAGGATGCATTGAAAAGGGATGGGACAAAAGTTTTTCACAGCATTTGTTTCTTGCTGACACTTGCCATCATTAATAGCAATGTCATCTCACCTCTCTGCCATATTACAAATACTATTGTTAATGACTCAGAGCTGACCAATTAAGAGACATTTATTTCTAAATCACCCTGAGATCTTCTGGCAGCAGAATTTTCTGGATTAACTTGATTTAAGAGTTACTCTGTTATGATCATCCATAAAAACAAGGTGAAATATCTAAATGGTTAACAATATCAGAGAAAAAGAGGAACCAACAGAGGAGACTGAGAAAGAAGGGTCCAAGAGCATTGTAAAAAATAAGGAAAGTGTTTCAGAATTCAAAATAAGAGAAACTTAATTTTAAAAGGAGGGTGCTTAAGTGAGTCAAATGCTATTGAGACGCTAATAGAGATGAGTACTAAAAATGTCAATGCATTTTTGAGTTATTAATTCATTTCTGATGTGGTGATGGGTAAGTCATGGAATATTGGAGACAGAAATCCAGTTTCAGGGGATTAGAGAATAAATAAAACATGAGGAAGTAAAGATAAATCTTCCTAAGAACTTCGTCAGGGAAGAAAGGAGAAGAACATGAGAGTATGAAAGGGGGCAGGAGGTGCAGAAACTCGTAGGAAGGCGTTTCTTATTAGGTGAGAGTGTTAAGCATATTTATGTTTATTACCTATGTCAATGAAGATGGATAATGATTCATGGGCCTGGGGATATAGTAAGAGATGGAAACGGGAAAGAAAAACAACTAAACCCATGGACAAGGCACTGTTCCAAATCTTTCATGTTTACTAATTTATTTAATCTTCAATCACATCACTAAATGTAGGTGTTGGGATTAGTTTTGGACGAAAAGAATAGCTCTTCTACATAATGGAAAATGTTTTAGTTTCGGTTTGGATGCAGGAATATGTGCATGAGTACTTGAGGTGAGAAGAAAGAACAGGAAGTTAACATGCTACCTTAGAATATCTATTTGTGGGAGAAATAGAATAGAAAGTCATCTTTTGGAAAGAAATAAGGTGACAGAGAGCACCAGAAACATGTAGAGAAAGAAGAATAGGGTTTTGATGGAAATGATTAGGTTTTGAATGGCTGCTGATGTTAGAAAAATTCAGACTAGGAATACACAAAAGAATGCTAGGATTGCTCAGGACCAGGTGGAGTTGGAAAACCATCATTTTGGAGTAGTATTCATACACATGTAGGAGATGAGCACACAGAGACCATTGGAAGCGAAGACAAATTGAAATGAACCAGGGTTAAAATTTTCTAGACTCAGAGCAGCAAATAAGATAGAGTGTAAAGATATTGAGGATAAGAGAATGAGACACTTTAAATTAAATTAAAACTTTGGAACATAAGAGAGTGGAGAAAGTCAATTAGGTTGGTGACCAATCAATTAGGAAAAGGTAAAGAAAGCAAGGGGTAAAAGCACTTTATGAGGTCAAAGAATAAAAGCAATGGTGATAGACAGAGAGAATGTATTCAGAATGAGAGATTGGGATTAGAAATTAGGCTCCTACAGGGTAAAACTTCAGAAATAAATCAGAAAAATAAACAGGAGTAAATCAGTTCCCAGCATGGCTGTTGACTTCTACTTCAAATCAATAGACAAGGAGTTAATAAAGAAATAGGTGTTACAGGTTTCATAGACATCACCAGGATGTGGCATGAGTTTTATGAAGAGAAGTATCTGTGAACCAGGTGCCAAATACATAAATGACTAGAGAGAAATTAGACAGAGAAAAAAGGGTAAAGCTTTACTAAGCAACCTGACACAACATTCAAAGGAAAAAGAGTTTCCTACACAAATGAGCAAGTAACACTTTAGAACCATGGGTTGAAGGCCAGAAGAATGGTGACTCCTGTCTTTACTCACTGTGTTAATATACATGTCTGGAGGGTGACAAAGAAGGTACATGCATATCAATAACTCATAGTGCAAGGAGAGCATAACACACACTGACCATGTAGATTTTTTTTTTTACAGAGACAGAGAGAAGGATAGACAGGGACAGACAGACAGGAACGGAGAGATGAGAAGCATCAATCATTAGTTTTTCGTTACACATTGTGACACCTTAGTTGTTCATAAATTGCTTTCTCATATGTGCCTTGACTGTGGGCCTTCAGGAGACTGAGTAACCCCTTGCTCAAGCCAGCAATCTTGGGTCCAAGCTGGTGAGCTTTTGCTCAAACCAGATGAGCCCGCGCTCAAAGCTGGCAACCTCGGGGTCTCAAACCTGGGTCTTCCGCATCCCAGTCTGATGCTCTATCCACTGCGCCACCACCTGGTCAGGCATGACTTTGTAGATTTTTAAAGTCCTTTCCAGCTCTAGATACCTACAATTTATTGAAGAAATGGTTCTCAATATTGAACTGTGTTTAATGCTCCTTCTTTTTTGACTTTAAATAATTTTTAGTTTCTCAATTAGAGTTGCCACACAGTATTTTGTTAGTTTCAGGAGCACTACCAATGATGAGACATTATACAAATTAGTAAGCGGTCATCTCAATAAATCTTTTACACATCAGACGCCATACACACTCATTACGATATTATTGACTATTTGCAATTGAAGGACGTATGAAAAGCTTTTCAGAGAAGAAAACACTAAATGAGGTCATCACCTCCAAACCAGCATTACACAAAATATTAAACAGTCTTCTTTAAGAAGAAAGAAAGATCAAAACTATAAATAAAAATGGCAATAAATATATATCTATCAACAATGGAATCTAAAAAACAAAATAAACAAGCAGGACAGAAACAGATCAGAAATACAGAGAATATGTTGACAACTGCCAGATAATGGGAAATTGAGGTGGTGAGTGAAAAATATTAAGGGATTAAGAAGTACAAATTGGTAGTTACAGAATACTCATGTGGATGCAAAGAACAAATACAAATTTTTTTAAGACCAGAATTTTAAGTAATTGAAAGACTGAAAATAAAATAGAAACTGGCTGTTCAAAACAATTCTGCTTACTTCAAGTTTCGTTGTAGACCTGCATGCACACCACCTTCCACGTCACACAGGGTGGTGATGAAGAACCTGCTATACCCACCACCTGAGAGACTCAACCACACTAAACTTGAACTCACTTAGGCTGTCACTGCTTAGAGTAAATCTCCAAAAAGCACTAGGTTTCTAAAGAGCAAACCTGAGAAAGTGTCTGCTGAAGTGAAGGCAGAGGCTTCTTGGACCAGAGGAAGGTAGGGAATGCGTTCTATATGAGAAAATGTCTTCAATTGTGAAAGTTTCCCACTGAAGCATTTATTTATACATTATCATTTGTAGTTGATTGGCTCTTGCAAAGCAATAATAATAAGGCGATGTATGAAGTTGGCAGAAATTGTCTAGCTGTAGGGTAATTTAAATAGTGTCATTAAGGCAAATAGAAGACTGGAAAATTTGTTTCCACTTCAAAATACCTGACCCAATACCTTCAACCGTGTGACCAGGGAGAAGCCAAGAAATTGGTGATGTTGCTGTTAGCACAAGAACTGAGCTTCACACATGATATCCCTCACTTTGTGTAAAGTGAATGAAGGCAAATGGGGGAGGGAAGCTTGTAAACATGAGAAAAATGAACAGTTTCTGCACAAGTGTTTGGGAGGGGTTAAAATTCGTTTTGGAGAAAAATGTAGGTAAATATATTTTTTCAAAATGTGCTCCTCACACTATCCACATCAAGATAATCTGGTTTGCTCATTAAAATACAGAAACTTCTAATCAATTGAATCAGGGTGTCCAGCGATGTTGAGAATCTGTGCTTTATAAAAAGCTACTGTAAAAAGTCTAATCACCATGAGCATTTTGGAGACATTATGACAGAAAAAAGAGAAAAGAAGCTACCAAAATTTTACCTACTTTCTAAAATGTTGTGGAAGAACTTCACAAATTTTTGATTATTCATGAAGTTAGAAAAGGAAGAGTTATTTTCATAATAGTTAGTGCTAAATCCTCATTGATTGGTTTGAATAAGTCATCCGAAGTGAATGAAGCAGGTTTGTAAGGAGAGATAATGGCCATGTGTTGGGAATCACTCATTGAAGAATCATTAGTTCATTAAAAGAGCCTGGTCATTGGCTTCTGATTGGGGCTGCTGGCTACTCTTGCAAAACTAGGAAAGATATTAATTCCTTTCATCATCATTTTACTTCTTTGTGCATAAAGGCAATAATTGCAGACAGAAATTGCAATGTATTTCACTCAGTGTGCTCGCCTCTCCCACCACCCCTATCACCTCCTCCATCCCTGAGATGGCAAGACCATCTTGTGTTTTTCATTTTCCTTGGCCTATTCAATAAGAAAATGACGAGAATGAAGGACTTTATGATAAACCATCTCTACTTAATAAATAATACATAATTATCATGCTATGCAATTAGCAAATTAGTTGTGCATATGTGTGAGCATTTTTGTGTGAAAATCTTATAACTTATGAGAAGAACTGTATGAGACTTTATTGTGTTACTGTCGTCATCATGGTCATTGCCTGAGTATTTACTGTGCAGAATCTCATGTGCAAGACTCATATTGAAGCAGATAGCCTATCCTTACATAGGCACAGGTGAGTGCTAATGTAGATTAATGTGTTAGTTTTCTTACTGTTTTACAACTCTGCTTTCAAAGACTTTCATTGTCATGCAGTATGCCCTCTTTCCTAATTGGAGAAACTGCATATCAGTCTAACATCAAAGAAAAGTGCTTTTTTTAAAAAAAATGGAACCATGTATATAACATTTTATTTTTTTTTTTAATTTTTATCAATTTTATTAAGATAAATCTTTGCATGGTAGCACACTGTGAGTACTCCATGTTTTAGGTCATTACACAGTTCACTTTTTGTTTAATTGAATATTGTTGGGTGAAACTGGTTAACAAAATTATACAGATTTCAGGGAACAATTCTACAACACATCTTCTGTACACCATATTGACATATTGTGTGTTTACTTTCCCCCCCAAAGTGGAGTCTGCATCATATGACACTAATTCTGAAAGTCATAAAGATTTATAATTATTTATTCATTAATGCATGGGTAGATTACTGTGAAAAAATTCATCGATTGGTAACCATAAAGCAATCTTATTGCTACTTCTTCATTATCAATGCATGAATGCATAGCTATAAACACATAGAAATTTCTCTTTTACATTATCTTTTCATTTTTGATGTCTAGTATTAGTAGTGTGTATAACATTTAGTGGTTTGTATCAAGGCATATTGACATACGTACTGACAGGCAGACAATTCATCTTGTAAATGGATGATATAAACTTATATAGTTGTTGTGATACAGTATAATAATAGAAATGTATTTTCTCCTCTTTGTGAATTTCTTAACTTTTTTTGTCGTTTATTTTGTTATAAGAATACAGTATATAATGAATATAACATACAAAATATGTGTTAATTGACTATTTATGTTATTGGCCAGGCTTCTAATCAACCATAAGCTATTAGTAGTTCAGTTCTGAGGGAGTAAAAAACTGCATATGAACTTTTAGCTGGGCAAGAGTTTGGCACTCCTAGGCCCATGTTGTTCAAGAATCAACTGGATTGATTTTTGTTCAGAGAAAGACAAATAGAAATAATTGTAATAAGTTTTATTTTGAACAGCGTTGGGTACAATAAACCACTTATTTTCCATTTCTTTATCTATCAGATACTGGTTGAGTACCCACTCTGTTAAACATTGTCCTAGACTAGAAAACGTGATAATTAAGCCAAATCTCCTGAAGAAAGAATCAGAGCCAGTCCTGTGAAGGAGTGTTGGGATGTTGGAGTTGTTGAGAACTATGCTCTGGACAGAGGGACATCTGTGACTTCTCAGAGCAAGAGGGAGTCCAGCACTTTGAAGGACCTAAATGAAGACTTTGAGAATGACCAAAGTATAGATGGGAGGATGTCAGGTGGGAAGAGATTTATCAGCCCTGTTAAGGAGTTTCTAATTCTTCACAAAGGTGGTAGAAAACCATTGAAAGTTAAGATGAGAAATATGCCTGGGCAGCAGGTGTCTTTTGGAGGGACATACATAGCAGATGATGACCACCCATGCTGGGGCAGGAGCCATTGTGATGGAAAGAGGTGGATAGATTTTGTGTAGTTCCAAGGTAGGATTGACAGAATTTGTTGAATGATTGAGAAAGATGTAATCTAGGTTTATGAACAGATCTACTGGATGAAGTATCAATAATCTTAATTATGATAAAGAAAAATATGTACATCAAAAAGTGTTATTTCACTTGAGGTCTTTAATATGGTATTTTAGTGATTATAAAACCAAATGCCTCTCTATTTATGAACGTACTTACTTTTCATGGGGCTTTCATTGTCTCACACCTAAAGTTTGTTCCCTTGGACTTATTCTTTGTATGAAATAATATGTCTCTCAATATAAATTCTGCAAAGGATATTATTTGTTAACAAATTAGTGAAGTTATTGGGTGACACTTGTTAATAATATTATATAGGTTTCAGGTGTACATCATTCTATGATACAAAATTTGTTTATTATCTTGTGTGCTTACCACCCTAGTTAAGTCTTCTTCCAACACCATTTATCCCCTCTTTACCCTCTTCTACCTCCCCCAAAATTCTTTCATCTTGTAATGCACATAGGGTTGTCTGTGTCTATGAGTTTTTCTTTTCTTAATTAATTCACTTGCCTGACCTGTGATGGCATAGTGAATAAAGCGTCGACCTGGAAATGCTGAGGTCGCCGGTTCGAAACCCTGGGCTTGCCTGGTCAAGGCACATATGGGAGTTGATGCTTCCAGCTCCTCCCCCCTTCTCTCTCTCTGTCTATCCTCTCTCTCTCTCTCTCTATCTCTCTCTCTCTCTCCCTCTCCTCTCTAAAATGAATAAATAAAAATTAAAAAAAAGAATGCTATTAATTAATTCACTTTTTGCCTAGCTCTGTCTTTACCCTCCCCTCATGCTTCATGATGAAGCGTTTGTTATTTGCCAGAAAAGCCATTTAAATCTGCTATGGACATGCAATTAGAAAACAGTTAAAATTTAACTAACAAAAATTTAAAGATGTCCCCAAATTGACTCACTATATATAGGTTTTGAATAATAATGGTCAACATTTATGGAGTAATTGTCAATGTACCAGGCACATTCTATCTTATTGACATACTGTTTTATTTGATCCTCACAACCACTCTATGAAGTAAGAATGACTATTCTTTACAGTTTGTAGATTATGCAACGTGCTGAAGATCACATAAAGTGGAAAGAGCTGTGCCAGGGCTTCAAATCCACATAGTCTGATTCCAAGGATGAAAGCTCTAAAATCTTTGCCCAGAGTCTCCAAATCAGATGAGAACACAAATATCATTCTGCTTCTGTCTGCCATCAGCTGCTTGAGACCACATTATCTGCCAGTGTCATCATTTCTGTGGAAGTCTGATTTCCCAGACAGACCACAAAAGGTAGAAATGGTAAATAAGTATTTAGAAATAGTTTTGTTCAACTGTTCTATTGAAAATGAATTCCTTAAAACATAAAACACTACTTGATTCAATGGATGAGAAATTTAAAAAAATTAAATCAAGCTAGTTCACAATAATTATAGTGCACAGTTTCCTTGGGCCCAGTATTTTTGGGAGATTAACTAATAGCTGATGGGAGAGGAGTAAGGGGAAAAGTGTAAAGAGGAATAAATGAAAGGTGACAGAAATTGATTTCACTTTGGATGATGGGGCTACAACATAATCAACAGTTCAAATGCTATAGAAATGTTTACCTGAAACCCATGTACTCTTAATGACCAATGTCAGCCTGTTAAAGTTAATTTTTGAAATAAAATATAAAAATGAAAAAAAGATAAATTTGTCATTTATATCTATGTTGTTTTCTGTTTTCAACATTCAGAAAATAACAATGTTATAATGGTGATCACAGATGTCAGACGAAAGGTTAGCGGACTTTTAGGTCATCTTGCTTTTACAAATTGTTTTTTACGTCAGCTTGGAGGCTGCTATGATATTCTCTATCAAAGGTACATCCCCAGTGCCAGTCTTTTTGGATACCTGTGTTTCACCAAATCATAAAAGATGAGGGAATTTGTTGTGGTTTAGCTTTATTTAAATGTCAATAAAGTAATGCTTTTTTCTATTCTAAATTTCTTTTTACAGAACCTTAAATATATATTTGATAGTAATGCAAAATCCTTTCTTTTTAGTTTCTGAACTCTTAGAATGGTGGGCTGTGTTACAAGAGAAAATTGAATGTAAAGTCATTCTCCTGAACATTTTTGAAGATTTAATTTTCTAGAACAGCACAAAATATTAGTACATACTATACAATGTTAGTTTGAATGTTATTTTTAATATATTATATTCTTTTTATTATTATTATTAAGTGAAAGGCAAAGAGACAGAGACAGACTTCTGCATGTGTCCCTCTAGGATCCACTTGCAAGCCTCCTATGAGATGATTTTCTGCCCATCTGGGGCCGCTTGTCCATTGCTCAGCAACAGAGCCATTTTAGCACATGAGGCAGGCCATGCTCTCAGCGCCCATGGCCAAGTTGTTCAAACTATTTGAGCCATGGCTTCAAGGGGGAAAAGAAAAATAAAGAAAAGGGTGTGGGGTATAGAAGCAAGTGGTTGCTTCTCCTGTGTGTCCAGACTGGGAATCAAACCAGGACTTCCAAGTGCCAGGCTGACCCTCTACTGCTGAGCCAACCTACCAGGGCCAATATATTATATTCTTTATTAAATTGTATAAAATTTGTTATAGTTTGGTATAAAAATAATGGCTGTTATCAACTATGAAATCAAACTCACACACAATAGAATATTGCATTGGAAATATCCTTCTCTACCATTATAGTCTTATTTATTTCATGTTTATACTACAACTTGAAACAAACTGATAACATGCCAGATTTTATTTTTTCTTATCCATTTAGAAAAAAAGTTGTATTTGCCTGATTTGTGGTGGCACAGTGGATAAAGCTTTGACTTGAAATGCTGATGTCACTGGTTCAAAACCCCACACATACCAGATCAAAGCACATACGAGAAGCAAATACTAGGTGTTGATGCTTCCCACTTTTTCCCCACCCTTTTATCTTTCCCCTCTCTTTAAAAATCAAGAAATAAATTATTTAAAAAATAAAACAGTTATATCCAATACTGATCATTTTAATCCAGTTTACAGAACATAAATGTTATGTGTAATAAAAATTTTAAAAATTATATACAATTTTATGAATTTGCTCTGATTTACCTTAAATTTAAATAATTTTGGATATAGACTAACAACTACTGTACAATTTCTTTCATGTATGTTGTTTCTGAATATTAAGGTACTAAATTGTTTTGTTATTGTAATAGTACAAAGTACTTATTAAATTCTCTTGTTCTGTATTCCATGAACACAGTAAATAAGGATAAATATACTGCTAGAAAACAAACAATAGTACTTCTAGAATATTGGATCACAGGTATTCTTTATTGATTATGAATAATTTTCTTACTAACCAGTAAGGATATTGGTAAAACAGTGAGAAAAAAAACTACACAGAGAAACAATTGTTACATGATACAAAAAAAAATGTAAAAGCAGAAAAACTTATGGAAAAAAGCATAGAATTGTTGTTGCCAGGTTGGGGATGTGAAGGCAATAGAGAGAGGATTGGTAAAAGTGTATAATTGTTTATTTATAAGATGAATAATTTTGAGGATCTAATATAGAGCATGATGACTACAGTTGATAATACTGTATTGTAACATTGAAAATTGCTGAGTAAGTTGTAAGCATTCTTTCAAAAAATAGTTAAGCATGTTAGGTGATAGATGTGTTAATTAACTTGATTGTGGGAATCCTTTCACAATGTACTTAAATATTAAATCATCACATTGCACACTTTAAATATATTGCAACATTGTCAAGTATACCTCAGTAAAACTGGGGTGAGAAAGGAAGGGTAATGAAAAAATAAAAGGGAAATTGTATTATTATAACACCACATCTTGGCAAAACTGGCAAAATATGCCCATTAGCAACAACCCATGTGTGAGATAAGAGTTCAGGGGAAGCAGTCGGGCAGCCTGCAGCTGAATATGGAGAGATCCAGAAGTGTAGGAAACAGAACAAGACCAGGGTTCACTACAGGAAGGTCTACCCATGCCAGGACTGCTGCACCCAAAGGCACATCTATGAATGATTTGTGAGCAGCAGTTGTGTTGATCCTGTTGACCATTCCCACTGCTGCCACAGAGCCCAAATAACAAGAACTGCTCTACTGCTGATCATCACTTATTTTATTCTCTCCATCTACATACGTTCTTCCTGCTACATGACTGACAACCAACACTGTCTTGTGTTCAGGGTTGCTTCACAGAGGCTCACATTTCCACTGGTTCCAGTCGCAGGGCATGAGGATAACAAACTGGTTCTGACAGGCTTTCTGCATGCGTATGTTGGCTTCGTCTGTATGGAAATATATAGGATAACTGAGTGGGCTCAGATTCTTGGTTACAGCAAATATGATACTAGATATGAGACCCTGGTTCTGGTACTCAGGCATGGTGAATGCCATCCGCATCTCTGCTGTCTGGTCCATCAGGGTCCAGGACACAGGGGTCCCCTCAGGTCCCAGCACACAGAAACTGGGGAATTTCTTGATACAGCGTTCAATGAATCTATGACTCCTCTCATTGCCACCGAAATGCCAGAATTTATTCACCAGGGCAGCGTGGGTGACATCCAGAGATGAGAGTTTAAACTTCTCATTATTGCTGTTGGAAACAAGGAAGAAGAACAGCCTATGATATCACCCACATTGGGCAATGTTATATTTGTTTTCCTCCAAATTGTCTTAAGATAATTTAAATAAGAGCGCAAGTGAAAATACAGATTCTGCAACCAGACAGCTTGGATGCATAATCCAACTAGCTGTCAGATCTTGAATAAGCAATGTCATGATTCTCTGCTTCCATTTTTTTCTTTATAGCACAACGATATTAATAGCATTCTTATCAAAAGGCAAACTATGAATATTATATGAGCTACTACACAAGTATAGGACTGGTTCCACATGAACATTAAATACTGTTCTTTCTCGACATTGCTGTGTCTTTCTACTTAAGAGGGGAGAATTACTATCACACTCATCTTCAGATAAGAGTAATAGGTGAACAGAAAATAAACAAGTGACCCATAGCACATACCAACAAGCTGTATGTAAAGCCAGAGCTGAGAAACATGGAGACTTAGCATATTGGTGTCAGAGGGACCTTGGACACTGTGGAAAAGCTCAAGTCAAGAGAGGGGCACTGATGTGAACTGGAAGCACCCACCAGATACTGCACACCTAAGTCTGAAGCATTCTGCTGTGGCATAAAGTGGCTTCAAGTGGTGTCCTGGAAAAAGTCCACAGCATAGAACTCGACCATCGAGACCCAACCCCAGTTATACCTTGAATTTCCACATGACCAGAACAATATTTTATTTTCTGGGCCTATTTTCTGTCAGGAAAAAAGAAGATAATATCTCCTAATTTGTCTATCCCATGAGATGAAAAAGAAACTCAAATGAGATTGGATGTTTTGAGGTGTCTTTCAGGTGTATTGTGCAATGCAACGTGAATAAAGCTTTTCTGTGCATAGTAATGCACAGGAGGCCCTGCAATTGGGCATCTCCAGTTCAAATCTCCATCACCACTCAGTTATATTTAGTGTTAGGCTGGAAATCAATTGGAAGTAATACATAATTTGTTTAAATTCTCATTATTAAAAACCTTTTGCTCTGTAAATTCATTACATGAGTATTTATCAAACATTTGCTACGTGTTGTGTTCTAACTATTGAGAATGTATTAATGAATAACATAACGAGATCTCCCACTCTTATAAAGTTTGAAATATCATAGGGGAGGCTCAAACATCAGATAGGTCAATCTGCAAATAAGCTGATTTTAGGTCATGATAAGTGCAATAAAGAAAATAAAAATTGGGTTATGTGATAAAGAATTATGTGAAAGGGTGATATTAGATACAGTATTCTGAGATCTCTCAAAAGAAATGACATTGGAGAGTTTGACTGTCAGGAAAGAGGCAAATATGTGAAGATCAGAAGGAAGGGCATTTAGGTAGACAAAGAGTAAATGCAGTGGCCCAAAGGCATTTGTGAATATATGAAATCAAGTTGCTGAAAATAGACCAGAGCCATTCATGGGAGTAAGCAAGACAGACAAGATGAAGTTCAAGAGGTGAGGAATGTCAGGTCGTAAAGGACCTTGAACGTTCATTCATAAAGGGGTTTACTTTTTATTCAAGGTAAGCTGAGAAACATCAATGGCTTTTAAGTGGGTGAATTGACCTGATTCATGTTACATACTAAAATAATAATTCTGGAATGGATTGTAGGGAGGCAAGAAGGAATGTAGGGAAGGAAATAGTGAAGTATGTGTGTAGGGAGAACATCTTTTTACAAACTCACGTGGCTTTGGGTCGACCAAATTTAAGAGGTAAATTGTTGGCCTCTGGCAGGGAAGGGAGCAATTTTCTTATTGTTATGGGTGACATATAGAGGATGCGTTGTGTTTGTTCAACCTTGACCAGTTTAATGGTTGTGAGATTTTGTATTGCCTCATCCAGGCTGGACTGTGTACCTAGAAAAGGGTAGAATAAGGAGAGAAGTGAGGTGTTACCAGAGGCTGCCCAATAGAAGCTTGCAGGATTTAAAGTCAGGCAATGTTGCTTTTAATGTTCTGCCAATGACTATGTAACCTTGGCCATGGCACTGCCTGAGCATGTTTTCTCTTACGCAAAACACACATAACACTAGAAATCCTGGTTATATTATTATGAAATCAAAGGAGAAGTGATATATAAAAAATAGTAGAGCCAACCTTGCATCTGCACACACCATATGCCCAGGTATTCATGTTACATTCACCACATTGGGTTCTTACATCGACTCTATGTTTTACATATTTTATCCTCATTTTTATATATGCAGAAGCTGAATAATGAATGAGTTACAAAACTGGCACAAGATCACAAGCAAGTGACTGGCAGGACAAGGATGTCACTCTAGGGAATCTGACTCTGTAGGGCATGCTCATAACCATGGCAGTTGTCCTTCTGACCTGGCAGATACTGTAGAGCACAAGGAGCTGTCATTCTTATACAAGGAATGGAAGGCCATGCGGGGAGCTCCAATCTTATACTCAGTCTTCCTGAGGCATCCTGAAATGACTGCAAAAGATATTCTCTGCTAACGAGAAATTGTATTATTCATAGTTTCTTATATTAATTCTGTAATTTAAAATATGTGAATTCTACTCCACCGAAGAAGGAAGTGATGGCAGCTGATAGGAGGAATAAATATCAAGCAGAATGTTTGGGGTTTAGTAGAAGGAAGTACAGGTAATAGGGGGATGGGCTCAGGGTGAAAAGTGAGCCAGCAAGTATAGACATTAGCAGTTCCAGCAGCCCACACATCCAATATTTCTTACTTACTTTGGATCTGTAAATGTTGTCTCCAATTGATGACATCTGATGTGCCAAGGAATTCTTGACAGTTTGAGGGGTCTTTAGAATAAATTTGGTAAGTATTGGTGTAGTGATCAAAATTATCTGTCATCTCCTGTTATATTGAGTAATTTAAGATAAATCAAATTAATTATACCAAGTGATTGAAATGCTTTATGTTACAAACCTTATTATACTTTACTATTTTACAAACTTACCTATTGAATCATTTACATCATGAGACCACGTCATGGATTTCATCAACTGTTCAATTTGTGATTAAGAAAAACTTTCCAGCAGCCGAGTGTCAACCCAGCATGTGGAAGTTCCAGGTTCAATTTCTAGTCAGGGAACACAAGAATAGCAACCATCTGCTTTTCCACTCCTCCCCCATTTTCTCTCTCTCTCTCTCTCTCTCTCTCTTCCCTTCCCACACCCATGGCTCAAAATATTTAAGCTAGTTGGAACCAGGCCCTGAGGATGGCAGCATGGCCTCACTTCAGGTGAAAAAATAGCTCAGTTGCCAAGCAACAGAGCAGTAGCCCCAGATGAGCAGAATATCATTGAGTTGAAGGCTTGCTGTGTGGATCCCATTTGGGGCATATGCGGGAATCTGTCTCTGCCCCCCCACCTCTCACTTAATTAAAAAAAAAAGGAAAAGAGAGAAAACCTTGCAAAACTAAATATTTATATATTGCATTACAATTTTGAATCAACCAAACATGCACCAGTTTAGAAAGCATTCTTTTTAATTCTGGAAACCTCAGGAGAAAGAAAGTATTATCAAAGGCAAGTTTCCATTGCAAGAGTAAATCTTACTACATTTTAAAGTCTCAGAAAGAAATGCATTATGAACATGACAACAGTGAACTTAATACAAGTAACCTTGAATTAGAATTTCCACATACTTAGGATAATGCTATACAAAATAAAAACACATATTGCCTTTGAAATGTAAACCACAATGCGCTATTATTTTTAAAATAGTTTGTATAGCAAACAAAATTGAAACACAAAATTTCTTTAAAAAGACTTCTTTCAAACTTAGCATATAGAGATGAGATTCTTAGGAAACAAAGGAAGGAGTTACAGAACACCAACTCGATGAAAGCGGAATAGCTGAAAAGTGTTTTATAGAAATGCACTAATACTCAGTACTAATACTACTGACGATCTGTGCTTTTTTTTTCTATTGAGGAATTCAATTTACCCATATGTATTACATGCCTAGAAAAAGAATACTAGGATTTTTACTTGCTTATTTATGGTTCATGATAACCACTGAGTTTGTCAATAAAATGAAATGAAACTTCTGAAATAGAAGCATGTTGTTCCGCCATCTTTCTACATCTTTGAGTTGCACATCAAGTCTAGGACTGATTACTCCACACTTGTTTAACCTGCCTGTGAGATTCACAATTTTCCTAGCTCTGTGGTATCAACACTTTAGAATTTGCCCATGGAACCATGCTTCATTATCATAGTTAGAAACTGGACAATGACTTTGGGGCACAGCTTAGTAAGAACCTGGTATTTGCACCACTTTTTGGCATTGTTGATACTCTTTTGAGAGCACCAGCCGGGACAGTCATGTACACCATTGTTATGCACAGAAAGATGGTGGAAAGAAAAACAATCTATGCTTTTAAGAGCAATTTAAAAAGCAAAAAAGTTTTCCATTTTTAGGATTCAGTAAGTAAGTTAAACATCTTCATTTTGTATTTTGTGTAGTTCAGTAATTTCTTAAAAGCACTATACATTTAAATTTTATTTGTAAATATTTTATAGTAAAATGATATTATGTGGTTCCATATTCTTGCATGATAAGTTTTTGCTTTCTATTTTCTAATATCCTTATAACATGCTTGTGTTTATAATGCAATAACCACTTAGTCCAGGGGTCGGGAACCTATGGCTCGTGAGCCAGATGTGGGTCTTTTGATGGCTGCATCTGGCTCGCAGACAAATCTTTAATAAAAAATAATGTTAAAAATATAAAACATTTTCATGAATTACAATCCATTCACTTCTTACCGCTCATGTTCATGAGCAGTTGCAGGTGGCTGGAGCCAATCACAGCTGTCCTCTGGGACAACACCAAATTTTTATTGGATAATGCATAACATACACAGGTCGTTGTATGGCTCTCACGGAATTACTTTTAAAATATATGGCGTTCATGGCTCTCTCAGTCATAAAGGTTCCCAATCCCTGACTTAGTCTAAATAATTCCAATTTTATTTTCTTCTCTTCTTTAATTTATTTTTCTATATGGTGGAAGGTGGTAATCTTGTTTCATTTTTTGCAAGTACCAGTCCAATTTTCCCACAATCACTTATTGACTATACTGTCTGTACCCTATTGTATGTTCTTGCCTCCATTGTCACATATTAATTGAACACAGAAGCACAGATTTACACTGCTCACAAAAATTAGGGGATCAGGGAACGTTCAGATACTCCAGCACTTTCAGCCTTTTGTATAGTGCATTTTCTCTAATGAAATAAAAGTTGGTTTTGCATCTCATTTGCATAATCAAATGACTTTCTTTGACTTGTTTGTTTTTCTGATGTTCTTGTTTAATAAAAAAATTCAAATACTTCTTTTTTCATTGCTTCATATTTATTTGGAAATATCCCCTCATTTTTGTGAGCAGTATATTTTTGAACTCACAGTTCTCTTCCATTGATCTATAAATTTGTTGTTATGGCAGCACTATGCTGTTTTGATTATATAGCATGGTAGTATAGCTTGATATCAAATAGTATGATACCTCCAATTTTGCTCTAAAGATTGCTGTGATTATCCAAAGTCTTTTGTGGTTTTGTATACATTTTTGGAATATTTGCTCAAGTTTTGTTAAAAATACCATTAGTATTTTATTAGGAATTGTACTGAAACTATAGATTGCTTTGGGTAAATATTAACATTTTAATAATATTACTTCTCTTTATTCACAAACATCGTATATGCCTCCATTTATTTATAACTTCTTCAATTTCTTTTTTCAGGGTCAATTTTCTAAATAAAGGTCTTTTACTTCCTTGGGTAGATTCATATCTAGCTTTTTAAAAATGCAATAATAAATGGAATTGTTTTATTAGTTTTTCTTTCTGATAGTTCATTATTGGTATATAAACATGCAGTAAATTTTTGAGTATTTATTTTGTATCCTGCTACCTTATTGAATTTATTTACCAGGTCTAGTAGGTTTTTTGTTTTGGGTTTTTTGGTGGGTTTTTTTTTGTAAAATCTTTAGGGTTTTCTATAAAAGTATATCATCTGCAAATAATGACAATTTACTTCTCTTTTCTAATTTGGATGCATTTTTCTTTCTGATTGTCTGATTGCTCTTGCTAAGACTTCCAGTACTATCTGGATAACAACAGTGAAAGTGGACGTTTATGTCTTGTTCTTGATCCTAAAGGACATGCTTTCAGTTTTTCCCCCATTTAATATGATGTTACCTGTGGCTTTGTCATATATAAGTTTCAGTGATTTTAAAAGTTTGATACTAAAAATATATTTTTGAATACAGGTATTGCAATTTATTCTTTAAATTTTCTTAACATTCTTCATATTTATCTTTATATAATACCTATTGGGTGTTATTTTTTTCTGCTTAGAATGCATCCTCTGTTTTTCTTCAACTTGTCAAAAACCTATTTATCTTCAAAACCCAGTTTGGGTACAGTGTTTGCCAAGAAGGCTTTCTGTTCCTTTCCCTGCATACTCTGACATCCACAGTTTTACTCATTCTTTGGCCAGTGCTGCTCTGTAACTTACATGTCTGTTCTTGAATGCTTTTACCTGCTTTCACACCATGTTGTAATTTCTTACCTACCTTTTCCTCCAGGCTCTGAGTTCCTGAAGACAAAGAATTGTTAACCATCACTGGGATTTATTTCTGGGTTTCTTGGGTCTACACAGCTAAGTGCATGGTAGGTACATATAGCAAACAGAAGTGTATGTTTATACATCTGTCACCTTACCTGCTCCTGAGGGCGAACAACCACTGTAGTAAAATCAGGCCACTTTTCCACCAGTGCTTTAAGATTGAATGGGTTTCCCCGGTTCATGTTCAAGACAGTCCCATAAACCTGTAGCATCACAAGAAAGTGAGAGGATCACTTTATTAAGAGAGATGGCAAAGTGTCCTTTTGATATGGACAAGGATTATTTCTGTGAAATCAGGGTAAGTAACTGGTAAGGCATCTACTTCAGTCCTCAGGTACTACTTTATTAATCCAATGGAAATAGATTTTGGGGTCAAACCATGAGAATATTATATAAGTATAGTTAAATATCTAGATAAATAAAATGAACTAAACATTATTCACTTTCACATTATAGAATTTAGTGACATATCTTTCCATTTTATTCTACTTTTTTACACATTCACACAATTTTTAAATAAAAAATTACCTAATATATAAAAAATTACCTAACATATAAAAATTACCTAATATGTATTTGTTTAACATTTATCTTTCTTTATACACACATGCACACATATGCACATTAATTATATAAAGAGCATATTTTCATGTCAATAAAAATAAATCTACATCATCATTTTTAATGGTATCCATTAGAATTCTAATTTAAGTTTTTCTATTTCTTTCTGCTGGTCATTTTAGTTTTTTCTAATATTTTACTATAACAGTTTATTCTCCCAAGAACATTTATTTTTCAAAAATCTTTGCATTTCATTTATATGTGGAATCTAATGAACAAAGTATACTGAGGAACAGAATAGAGGCAGAGGCAGGGTCACAGGGAGCAGAGGGACGGCTGTCAGAGGGAAGGGGATCAGAGGAGGTGAAGAAATTAGTGAAATTATATATACATAACACAGAAATACCGATAACAGGACAGGAAATCCCAGAACGAAGAGGAGGAGGGTGTTAAGCGGAGGGGAGCAAAGGGGTGCAATGAGGGACAGAGGGGTGGGGGTGAGGGTGATATATTGAGTGGGACATTTGAATCCATGTTAACACAATAAATTAAAATTAATAAAAATTTTATAAAATCTTTGCAAATATGCCTGTCATTACAAATTTTTGAATGGGAATTTTGGGCCAAAGTCAACTGCTATTTAAAGATTTTTTTCCTTACACATATCTTCAAATTACTCTCCATAAAGCTTAAACAAGCTCATGCTTATTTAATAAGTAGAGACAGAGCACAATGTTTGGTGACCAAAGACTAAAAACATTACCTATTAGACAACCTGTTTAGACTTTTCCACAGACATTTTTTGAAACACAGTTGCCATCAAGAAGAACATTAATGAGGCTATAAAGACCTTCTAAACTATACGGGACCCTGTACTTGGGAGAGGGAATATAGTATTGTGTACCAGGGACAACCTCAGTATTTTATTTTATTTAACATGAAACATGATGCCTTTGTAGATGATATAGAAAGATCCCAAAGACCAGGACCAATAGATTAATCAACATTTCAATGACCAAAGACCATACCTCAATCTGTGCACTCCTATTCATGGCATGAAAAGTCTATGACAGACTAAGCAAAAAGATGAGGAGGCAAAGTTTATTTTTACTAAGTTTCTATAAAAATTTTAATTTTCTTCCATCAGCAAGGGCTCAATAGAAATATTAAATGCAATTTTAGAAAAAATAAAGAGGTGAAAAAATTTAAAGACTGGTGTTTGAGACCACTGACATTCATAAACATTATATTACAAATTAATAAAATTCTTCTTCCTTTCTCTGTACATAATAGTATAACTAAACCAGAATCTAATCTTGAGGCTTACTTTGCCTCACAATTGAGTTGAGCTAAAAGTAGTGTCAAGAGGTTTCTCCAAAAATTTGAGATGCACTTAACATAAGAAGAACAATTTAAAGATTAGAGCCCTGTCTTACAATGCATAGAAGAAAATAAGAATCCTCTCAAGATAAAAATGTCTGTCTGTAAAGTATCAGACTGATTTACTAATTCTCACTCCTAAAAAAAAAGGTTCATTATCTGTAGGATGTTAATTCATTATACATGTAGGATTGCCAGTTGAAGACAATTAAGTATTAATATAGACAAATGTTAAGTGAAGCCTACAAAAACAGATGATTACAGTTTTAGCTGAATTGATCTGTAGTCACTCTTTCTGACAGTAATTAAAGGATAGACCAGGTATGCATTTAATCTATATTTAATTAAGGAAAGTCTGATTAATTCTCTTTCTGCAAATGCAGTCACCCTGGTTAGAGGAGGAAGGTCCCTTTGCAGAAGGCTGGGAGAAAGATTGACAGTATATATTTTTGACAATGCAGCAATTTTTTCTCCAGGACACCTATTCTTTCTTTAATTCAGGAGTTTAGGTTTGTAATCTGGCTCAAGTCAGAGAAATAATTGAGAGGCCATGATTCTCTGTATGATTCAAGTAAGAACTTTGAGTTCATGTAAAGCAGTGGTCCCCAACCTTTTTTGGGCCGTGGACTGGTTTAATGTCAGAAAATATTTTCACAAACTGGCCTTTAGGGTGGGATGGATAAATGCACGAAATAAAATTATGTGACCGGTGTAAAAACTGTGGTATTTTTAAATATATTTGTTGAACTTACGAGACAAGCATCAAGAGTGAGTCTTAGACGGACGTAACAGGAAATCTGGTCATTTTTAAAAAATAAAACATTGTTCAGACTTAAATATAAATAAAATGGAAATAATGTAAGTTATTTATTCTTTCTCTGTGGACTGGTACCAAATGGCCCACGGACCAGTACCAATCCGCGGCCCGGGGGTTGGGGACCACTGATGTAAAGTACTTAGTGTGATTCCCGATGCTTAGTAACTATTAAAGAAGGGTTGGCTATTAACTTCATCATATCATTTTATTTAATCTTTCTGACAACACTTAAAAGCAAAGAGAAAGACTGAGGGACATCTAGCAAAAAAAAGTATGGACTTCCTGATTTTACTCATTTTACATGCAATAACACTGAGACTCACTGATGTTTACCTTTTGCAATTTTACCCAGAAAACTGAATTGTGGATTCATAGCCAGCTGACTCTAAACTTCTTGACAGCTGCCCTACCTTCTAGCCAGCTGACTCTAAACTTCTTGACAGCTGCCCTGCATCAGAAGGATTAGTGATGCAGGTTTATTAAATGTCTGTGGTTTAGTCTACAGACGATTCCTACATAAGGGGCCAGAGCAGCAGGAAAGTCAGTGGCCTACT
Source organism: Saccopteryx bilineata (assembly GCF_036850765.1). NCBI lineage: Eukaryota > Metazoa > Chordata > Mammalia > Chiroptera > Emballonuridae > Saccopteryx > Saccopteryx bilineata. The sequence continues at coordinate 393,521,187 of NC_089490.1, forward strand.
TTTGGTTCTTTTGACAGGCCATAAATTGAAAAAATTAAGGGTTTGGTGTTTATAATAGTATGTCCTTCTTTATCCTTGTAATGTCTCTTGAGTTTGTAGTAATGTGCCATACTTCATTGCCTCTAGGGGTAATTTTTATCCTTTTTCTTTATTTCTTGGACATTGTGTTATTAAACTTTTCAAAGAACCAGATTTTGGAGTCATTCAGTTTTTAACTGTTTTACTCTCCTCAAATTCATTGGTTTTAATTCTTATTTTTTAGAAGTTGCTTAATTCTGTTTACTTTGAAGATGATGTACTCTTCTTTTTTTAGTTGTTAAGGTAAAAACATATACCATTGATTTGAGACCATTATTCTTTTATAATATAAACACTTGATGCTTGATAATTGCCACTTACCACTGGTTTAGTTGCATCTCAAACTTTGGATATGTTGTACTTCTATTTTCATTCAACTAAAATATTTTCAAATTTTTCTGTGACTTTAAAGCATAACTTATTTAAAAGCATGATGTATGATTTCACACATAGGTGAGATATAAAATTGAGATTCCTGGACATAGGTAAAGCGAAGTGGTTACCAGGAAAGAAGGATGTAGGGGAGGGGGTAGGATTGTAAAGAGGGACAAATATAAGATGATGGAAAATGATTTGACTTTGGGTGATGGGTATACAACATCTTCAACAGTTCAAATGCTATAGAAATGTTTACCTGAAACCTATGTACTCTTATTTTTTATAGGGACAGAGAGAGAGTCAGAGAGAGGGATAGATAGGGACAGACAGACAGGAACGGAGAGAGATGAGAAGCATCAGTCATTTGTTGCAACGCCTTAGTTGTTCATTGATTGTTTTCTCATATGTGCCTTGACCATGGGCCTTTAGCAGACCAAGTAATCCCTTGCTCTAGCCAGCGACCTTGGATCCAAGCTGGTGAGCTTTGCTCAAACCAGATGAGCAGATGAACCCGTGCTCAAGCTGGCAACCTCGGGGTCTCGAACTTGGGTCCTCTGCATCCCAGTTTGACGCTCTATCCACTGTGCCACCACCTGGTCAGGCCTATGTACTCTTATTGATCAATGTCACCCTGCTAAAGTTACTTTTCCAAATAAATTTTTTTTTAAATAAAAGTGTGTTGTAGGCCCTGGCCGGTTGGCTCAGTGGTAGAGCATCGGCCTGGCGTGCAGGAGTCCCAGGTTCGATTTCTGGCCAGGGCACACAGGAGAAGCGCCCATTTGCTTCTCCACCCCTCCCCCTCTTCTTCTTCTCTGTCTCTTCCCCTCCCGCAGCCAAGGCTCCATTGGAGCAAAGTTTGCCCCGGCACTGAGGATGGCTCTGTGGCCTCTGCCTCAGGCGCTAGAATGGCTCTGATTGCGGCAGAGCGACGCCCCAAGATGGGCAGAGCATTGTTGCTCCCTGGTGGGCATGCCGGGTGGATCCCGGTCGGGCACATGCGGGAGTCTGATTGCCTCCCCATTTCCAACTTCGGAAAAATACAAAAAAAAAGAAAAAAAGAAAAAAAAAGTGTGTTGTAAAATTACTAAATCGGGATTTTTAAAGATATTTCTTGATTTATTTTTAAATTTTAATTCCATACAGTTAAAGGAAATACTCAAAATATTTTCAATTCTTTTAAAATTCTAGAAATATAGTCTATCTTAGTAAATGTTCAATGTGCATTTTAAAATATCTATTCTGATAATGTGGAGTAAAATATCCTATAAATGTCGATTAGTTAAAGTTGGTTCAAAGTATGTATTGTTCAGCTCTTTTATATATTTACAAGTTTGATATCTCTTCTATAAATTATTGAGGAGTATTGAAGTCTTTAACTAAATTTACCTTTTTTTTTTTAGTTTCATCAGTTTTTGCTTCATGTACTTTGAGCCTTCATGTTAGGTGTATACATTTTAGCATTTTTTTGTATTTTTGGTGAATTGAAACATTGACCATAATGCAATAGCACTTATTATTCCTGGTAATATTCCAGACCCTTTGAAACATATTATTTCAAAAAAACTTTTTTTACAGAACAAAAAACAAACAAAAATTTCTTCTTCTCCATTGTACAAGATCATTGATCCATTTCTAAAACTAAATTTCTGTCTCACCCTGAATTAAACATAATCCATTTGAAGTTTAACAAAGTAGATATTGACCTGTTATTAATTTCAAAGAAAAATTATAATTGTTAAAATTTATCAGTCAATCGATTGTTTGAAATAATAATTTAAACATTAATGTATTAGTTTCAGTCAACCTTACAATTTGGGAAAAGCTACCCTTGTTATCCAATATAATACCTAGAAGGGCACAAGGGAATGGGTTGAGGTAGTGGATTTAAATCATAGTATTGTAACTCAGTACTGGTGTGATCTTGGTCAAGTCATATAACTGAGCCTCCAGTTACTCTTTGGTTATATGGATATAATATGCCTTCCTTGCAGCAAGAAGTTGTGAACTAAATAAGATGCAAGCTGAGTAAGCACCTGGCCCAGAACATGTGCTCAGTGAATGCTAATTCTCTTTCCACCTTTTTCATAGGCAGTTGCTAATTCTTTTTTCCCTAAGAAGGTTCCACTCTCACCTTTAAAGACTCGGGGAGGCACTTTCTCAAGGATTTCTCTAGCATCTGCAACACTTGTAAGCCTTTTAATTGGAACATCTTGGCAGGTACTTTAGCCTAATGAAGGGATAAAAAAGTATCAAGGAATGAGAAGTGCTGGAAAACATGCAAAGACACAAAACAGGCACATAAGTTGTTCTAGCTCGTGGTCTGGACATTATCTCAGTCATTTCATTGTTACTTGATTCACTAAACTCACTAACTCCAAGGAGGAATATGTCTGGTAGAAAGCACAGGTACCTCTTTCTGAAATCATTTTTAATATTTTTAAACTTTTAAAAACATCTGTGAAATTTTCATTTTTATTTTTACACCACCCAAAATGTCAACAACTAAGGAATCACTGAGATTAAAAAAGTATTTTTGAAGCATTAATGACACAGAATTTATAGACCCTGGCCTTTCTTCTGGGCTTGATGAAGACAAGGCTGAACTTCTTCCACAACAGAAAGATGGAGCTGATAGACGGGGAATCTAAGGGCAGTCATCTATTTCTTTTCCAATAAATCTTATCACTACACCTCATCCACTTATGCAGATCCCAAAGTGCTTTTATTTATTTATTTATTTATTTATTTATTTAGCCTTTTTTGGGAACCCCATTTCCACTGGCAACAATAGAGTCAAAAAATGTCTAAGAGATTGAAAAAGAAGTAATGCAGGTGAATGGATATGGGTATTAAGATCATCCCTGAAGGAGGAATCTGACTTTAAACTTGTACTCCCATCCGCCTGGAAAAAGTTCTGAGCACTGAATCTATTCTTTCTATACCTCAGCACTCTGCACATCACCCCCTACTCCTTCAACTTACAAGACTTAGGGATGCACTTTTCCAAAAATTGATACAGAATCTGTAGCTTCTGCAGTTAGTTAATCACAAACATCTTGTGCAGCACCTCTGCTTCATTCCCTTGGGAAATGGTCTAAGGAAACCAACACACAAAAAGTGCCTGGAGAGGTCAGATAGGTGTCCAGGAAGAGGAGAACGGAGAAGTCACCTAGGACACCACACTCTGTCAAAGGTAAAGGGCTTTAGAAATTATCCGGTTAAAACTTTTCATTTTACAAATGAGAAGCCAAAGTCCAGAATGCACCTGGACCTCAGAGTTCCTTGACGATTTCCCAACAATTCTAAAGTAAGAAGGATCACTTAACATATCTAGTAAAACAAAACTCCACAGCCCATTTGATTCATATCAGGCCAAGACCCTGAGAAGTGAGTGTCTTCAGCTGTGCAGATGCAAATGAAGAATAATGTACCTCTTCAGAAATTAGCACTACATTCCCTCAAGATCCAGGCATTAAAATGCATGCTCTACTGTTGCCATAGCATCAGTAGTGTTTTTCAGCTATCATGAAATTAGATCTTCCAGAAAAGATCCTGAAGACTGTATTGTGTCTAGACTCTTTTTTCTAAGGAATGAAATCATAGGAGGAAATATTGGTTAGCAGTGTTACTACCCAAGCATAATTTGGCAAAATCAAAGGAATTATATCCTAGTAACCTTAAAAACAGAGCAAACCATTTTATTCAATAATTTTATTTCTAGAAACTCATCCAAGAATGAAAATGATGTCTATCTACAAAGGTATAAACACAAGGAAATCCATTGTAGTATTGTGATATTATAAATTCATAAATGATCCAACATCTATTATAGAGAAATAGTTAATGATGGCATATCCACATAATGGTTACCAGAGAGCCATTAAATGATGTCTACAAAGTTTACTTAATGATGTAATAAAAGCGTATTCTATAAAGTCAAGAAAACATGTTATATAATCCCAAATTAATAATATAAAAATGGCTAGGTGACTAGTTATCTGTGTGTATGTACATGTTTGTACACCCACCTCAAAGTTTTTCTGAAATAAAGTAATATATAAATATGTAGTTTTTCTAATATATTATACATAAATATTTGACTATATATATGATTATATATTTTTATATTGCATATACCAGATCAATGTATATATGATATTTAAGGACACTGTAGAAGAGTAGCTATATTTTTTAAAATCCACAATCTCAAGAAGTTCAAAGCAAATTCAATGGCTCCATTTTGTTGACCCAATTGTAACAATCCTGGAAAATCTAGTGCCAGTGTGTGTGTGTGTGTGTGTGTGTGTGTGTGTGTGTGTGTGTGTAGCCAGAATCAAAACAAAATGAAGCACAGGGTTAAAAACATGTTTTTTGTTTGTTGTGTTTTTAGTCAAACAGACCAGGACTCAAACCCTAGCTCCTCTACTTGCTAGCAGAGTCATATTAGGTAGGTCACTTTACCTGAACCTCTCTGAGCTTCACTTTCTTCATTTATGATATGGGATAATAATACTGTGTAAGTTAACCTGAAAATTACATGAAGTCACAAAATGAATGTGAAATGTTCAGTGTGATGTTCGAAGTTATATATAATATATATGTCAACCTGAGGGAAATACTCAAGACCTTCAAATACAATCAAAAGGACCATTCTCTGGGACAGGAACCCAAATGAAGAAAGGCGCAACTTCAAAGATGGTGCTATATATTTATATAACTAGTTTGAAAAATCTGTTAATATACATTGATGTTTAGAGGCAAACCACAACTCCAGAACAAGTCAATATGTTTCCTGAGTATGCTGTTTATATGGTACATAATTCTGTTTGTTCTTAAGGCCTTCTGTAGCATATTTTCCCAGAAGTGTTTTAGTCTTTCTTATAGCTCAACTGTCAGGCACAGCGCTTGGCATAGTTTAGATGAACATCAATGACTATTTGTCCAGTGAATGAATGAATAAAATCAGCGAGGTGTAGAGATGACGCATTTAAAATACTTTCTGTATTTTGATTCCAGACTTAGTCAACTTATTGAGGAAACTGTGACTGCTAATAGAAGCTTTCCAATAAGAAAAAAACATGTGTACCAACAGCTGGCTCTGAATATCTTCTATCTGACATATAAGATGTAGGGGGTTCATTAAAAGGTGATGGAAGAAAGTTTGTGCATAGATTATGTTCCCTGCTGCCAACTGCCATCATCCATAGCAAAGCTCTCTCACCTCTCTGCCATATTATAACCACTACCTTCCATGGCATGACCGTGGCTCAGCTTCCACAAATTAGAAACATTTACAAATTAAAAGTAATTCCAGCTCACTTTGGAGCCTACTGTCAATAGAATTATTCCAGATTTTCTTGATCCAAGAGATACAATATTTTGATCACCCATAAAGATAAATTGAAGAATATAAATGTTTAACAAGATCAAAGAGAAATAGGGAGCAACATAGGAGACTGAGAAAAAGTGCTCCAAGAATACTGTGAAAAATAAGTTTTCTCAGAAGTCAAAATAAGAGAAACAATTTTAAAAAGAGCATTACCAGAAGAGTCAAATGCTTCCTAAAATTTAGGAAAGATAAGTACCAAAAATGTGAATGCATTCTGAAATTAAGAATTCATTTCTGATTTGGTGAGAGATAAGTCATGGACTGATGGAGGGAGAAATCCAAGTAAGAGGATTAGAGAATAAAAGAAATGTAAGAAAATGAAGGTAAGTCTTTCAAAAAACTTTAACAGGAAACGAGGAGAGAATATAGGAGTATAAAGAAGGGATGGAGAGTTCAGGAGCTCAAAAAAGCCATTTCTTATTAGATAAGAGAGTTAAGCATATTTATGGTAATTATAGAAAGCTAGAAAGATGGACAGTAACTGATGGGTCAAAGGATATAATAAGAGATGAAAATAGAAAACTCCATGGACAAAATTGAATATCCAATCATATCTCTAAATGTTGGGATTAGCTTTGGACAGAAAAAATACCTCTTCTATACAATGGAAAAGACAGATTTTAGATCAGGTGTGGAGACAAGTGTGTATGCATGAGCACATGGGTTGAGAAGAAAGAGCAGGAAGTTAACATGTTATCTTCTAGTATCTATTTCTGCAAAAAGAATAATAAATGAAAAGTGATCTTTTGGAAGTTAGTAAGTTGACAAAGAGCATCATAAAATGTAGAGAAAAAAACAGTGTTTTAATGGAAAGGATTAAGGTTTCAATGGCTTCTGATGTTAGTTGGAGAAAATTTAGACAAAGAATACATAGAGGAATTCCCAGGCATCGCTTAGGACTTGAGAAAGTAGAAAATGATTATTTAAAAGTATAATTCCTCCACATGTATAAGCTTACCACCCAGAGACAAAAAGAAATAAAAATAAATAAAAGAAACCAGGGTTAAATTTTTTCCAGGCTCAGAGAAGAAAATAAGACAAGGGGCAGAGTTCTTGAGAGTAAGGGAATGAGATACTTTAAACTGAATTTAAATTTAAATTAGGAGAGAAGGAATTAAATTAGGTTGAGGAGCAATCAAGTAGGAAAAATGAAGAGAGCAAGGGATGAAAGCACTTTATGAGGTCAAAAGATAGCAATATGGATAAACAGAGAGAATATATTCAGAGAATAAGAGATTGGGATCAGAATTAGACTATTAGAGGTTAGGATTTCAGAAGTAAGTCAGTGCTAGGTACATGGTTGTTGACCTCTACTTCAAGTCAATAGAGTAGTCAATATAGAAATGAGTGTTGCAGGTGTCATAGACATCACCAGGATGTGACAGAAGTTTAATGGAGAGAAATGTCCATGAGCCAGGTGCCAAATACAGCAACGGCTAGAGGGAAATTTGTCAGAGAGCAACAGAAATGGCTAAAACTTCATCTTAGCCACATGGCACAGCATTCAAAGAAGGAAGAGTTTTCTATGCAAATGAAGAAATAATACTTTTTTAGAACCTTAGATTGAAGACCAGAGAATACTGACTCTTGTCTTTACTCACAATATTACTATGGGTGTCTGGAGAGTGGCAGGAAGAGGTATACACATATCAATAATTTATAGTTTAAGGAAAGGATTGGGATAGCTTACCAATTCAAAATAACACACACTGGTTGTGTAGATTTTTAAAGTACTATCGGGCACTAGGGATATACTATTTTTTTAAGAAATCATTCTCAATATTGACCTCTGGTGAGTGCTATTTCCAAGGGTTTGCAGGGAGAAAAAAAATGAATTAACAAATACAAATTCTCTTTTGGGAGGAAGAGGTCTCTACAGACACTTTTTTTCTTCTTTTGGTTTGACTTTAAATTATTTTTTTTTATTTTTCAATTACAAATGCCAAACAATATTTTATTAGTTTCAGTTGCACAACCCATAGTGATTAGACATTACATAACTTACTAAATGATAATATCAATGAATCTTGTACCCATTGGACAGCATACATAGTTATTGCAGTATTATTGAATATTTAGAGTCTAAGGAAAAATAAAGAACTCCCAGACAAGAAAAAGCTAAAGTAGTTCACCACAAGACTAGTAATACAAGAAATGTTAAAAGGTCTTTAAATAGAAGACATGGGAAATAAAAGACCAAAAATATAAACAGTAAGATGACAATAAACACATATCTATTAACAACTTAAATATTTAAAAATAAACAAACAAGAAGAACAGAAACAGACTTATAGGTACAGAAAACATGTCACCGGTGGCCACATGGAAGGGGGATTAGTGGGTTGGGATAAAATGATAAAGGGATTAAGAAATTGGTAGGTACAGAATAGTCATGGGGATGTAAATGACAATTTTTTAAAAAAAAATCGAGATTCTAATTAATTGAAAGACTGAAAAAATAGACACTGGCTTTCCAAAACCATCTTGCTTACCTGAAATTTGCTGCACACCTGCATGCACAGCACCTTCTACAGTCACTCTGTGTGGCGTGGAGACGCTTCTGTGACTGCCACCTTACAGACTCAACCACACTAAAACCTGAACTGAGTCAGGCTGCCACTGTGTACAATCAATCTCCAAAATTACTAGGTTTCTGAAGAGAAAACCAGAGAAACTGTTCATCTATCTAAAGTCAGCGGCTCTGTAGACCAGAGGAAGTTAGGAAATATGTTCTATATGAGATAACTTCTACAAATATTAAACATTTCCCACTGAGGCTTTTTATTCATACATTATCACTTGTAGCTGATTGCCTGGCCCCAAAGCAATCATAATAAAGCTATATTATGAAGTTGGAAGGAGTTTTCCAATGCAGGGTTATTTAAATGGTATCATTAGCACAAAAAGAGACTTGAAAAATCTGGCTTCACTTCAAAATGCCTGGCCCAAGGCCTTTAACCATGTGACTTGGGAGAAGCCAAGAACTCCTTGATGATGCTGCTGTTAGTATAAGAACTGAACGTCGTACATGTTGTCCCTTTTTTGTTGTTGTTTAAAGTGAATGAAGAAACTTGGGAGTGGGGAGTTGTAAATCCAAGAAAAATAAACAGTTACTGGAGAAAATTTTGGGAAGTGTGACAGATTAGAATTAGTTTTAGAGAGGAATAGAGGTAAAATTTGTTTCTTAAAATTATGCTTCTCACGCCATCCAAATCAAAATCATGTGGGCTGGTTTGTTAGAAAACCAGGAACTTGTCCTCATCAACTAAATCAGGGTCTCCCAGAATCCTTGGGGATCTGTATTTTACAAAAAGCTACTTAAAAGAGTCTGATCTACATGAACATTTTGGAGATATGGTGACAGAGGAAAAAGAGAAGAAGTTATCAAAAATTTTCCCACTTTCTAAAATTTGTGGAGCAACCTCACAAATCATTCACAAAATGAGAAAAGCAAAAGTTATTTTCACGTGAATAAGTAAATACAATGTTGAAAGAGAAATTTTAATGTCTTCTCCAGGGTCGCAAAACTAGCCAGCAGCAATACCTCAACCAGAAGCCAAAAATTAGATTCTTTTAATGAGACTATGATTCTTAGGTGAGTCCCCTACCCATGGTCATTATATTATTTTATAAACCTGCTTCATTCATTTCAGATGATATATCCATATCCATCAATGAGGATTTAGTACTAACTATGAATGTGCACATTAGTTAAGGCATTGGGTCTTATATTATATTTTTAGCAATTTCATATTTTTAGCTAAAATAATTCATACTGTCTATCAAAGAATTGGTACAGATTTGTAATTTTATACAATTAATTTGTTTACAAAATTGTAGTTATGTTATCTAAAAATTAATCCTTCTTTTAAAAAAAGTTAGTCTATTTCCTGCCAGTAAATGCATAATTTTTTACATAGTTGACATCCCACTGTGCATGGTTGAGACGACACAATTTTGTAACCACAATAAGTACTGTATAAGGTTTTCCTCAAGCCATTGAAAAGTTTTATAAAGATGGTTCATAATGGTTGTCCAATTTAATTTTAAATCTTAGTAAGCATTTTAACTCATAACACTTGGACAGTCCTAGGAACTCCAGATACCCAGGAGACATAATTACTCAGTTCGTTTTCTGGATGCACCCTCTTACTTCCATAGAACTGTATGGATGGTCACATTTTTTTCTAATTGCTTTTTCTACCAATATTCCTACCCAAGTGAAATCACTTTTATGATTGATGGCTTTATGCAACTTGGAAACTTTGGTATTTTACATGTGGAAATTGTCAGTCTTTTGTAGAAAAGAAGATTGAATACAGAAAAGAGAGGGAAGGCTGATGGCAGGGTCTTGGCATAACAGATCTTGTCATTGTGAGGACAGCTGCATTAGTCTGGGTAGACATTCTAAAATTTCAGTGACTTAGCACAATAAAATTTTATTTCTTGCCCAAATCACAATGCTGTATGAAGTAGCACAGTTACTCTATCTAACACAGTCCTATTAGGATGCAAGCTTTTCCCATAGTGTAGTTCTATCCTCCTTTGAGACCTCAGAGTTCTCTCCCATTAGCTCATTGATTGTGAAAGAGAGAAAGGGCCAGGTACAGAAACGTTTAATTTGTGTTGTTACTACAACTTGAAATAAGTTGATAACAGGCCAGTTTTCATTTTTCTTGTCCACTTAGAAAAGTTATATTTGCCCTGGCTGGTTGGCTCAGTGGTAGAGCTTCTGCCTGGCGTGTAGAAGTCCTAGGTTTGATTTCCGGCCAAGGCACACAGGAGAAGTGCCCATCTGCTTCTCCACCCCTCCCCCTCTCCTTCCTCTCTGACTCTCTCTTCCTCTCCTGCAGCCAAGGCTCCATTGGAGTGAAGTTGGCCCGGGCGCTGAGGATGGCTCTGTGGCCTCTGCCTCAGGCACTAGAATGGCTCTGGTTGCAACAGAGCGACGCCCCCTGGTGGGCCTGCCGAGTGGATCCTGGTCGGGTGCATGCGGGAGTCTGTCTGACTGCCTCCCCGTTTCCAACTTTAGAAAAAAAAAAAAAGTTATATTCAATATTATTTTAATATAGCTTATAGAATGTAAATCATTTATGTGGGTAAATATCACAGATTATATACAATTTAGTAGATTTCCCCTGATTGATCTAAATTTAAACTATTTTTGCTTTATAAGCTTTCAACTATTGTACCATATTCTTTTTGCATGTACATAGTTCTGAATATGAAGATGTTAATTGCCTTGCTACTGTACTGTGAGAAGGTACTTAAATTCTCCTGTTCTGTTTTTCACGGACACACTCTAAATAAGGATAAGTATGCTGCTGGAAAGAGAATAAATGGCACTATTAGAATAGTGGGTCACAGGTATTCTTTATTGATTATCAATATTTTCCAAACAAACTACTAAGGATATTGAAAAACTAGTGAAGTAAGCCACATCGAAAAACACAATGCTATATGCTATCATTTATATATGGAATATAAAAATAAAAGTCAAACTCATGGAAACGAGAGTAGAATGGTGTAGGAAAGGGTGTGAGTTGGAGGACATAGAGAGAGGCGTCATTAAAGGATACGCACTGTCAGTGATAAGATGAATGAGTTCTGAGGATCTAATGTAGAATGTGCTGACTACAGTTGGTAATATATTGTATTGTATCACTGAAATTTGCTAAGTGAATAGGTCCTAAGCATTCTGACAAACAATAAGTAAGTATGTGAAGAGATAAATCTGTTAATTAACTTGACTGTGGGAATTCTTTCACAAGGTACTCATATATCAAATAATTACGTTGAACACTTTAAACATAACTTCATCAATTATACCTCAGTAAAATTGGGGTGAGAAAAAGAAAGGGTAATGAAAAGAGAGGGGGGAAATTACACTGCCCATAATACCAAATCTTGGCAAAATACTTCCACAGATAATAACCCATGGGTGAGCTAGGAGTCCAGGGGAAGCAGTAGGGAAGCATGCAGCTGAATGTGGAGTGTCATGGAGTGTCTAAGGTTCACTACAGGAAGGTCTACCTATGCTCAGTCTGCTGCACCCTAAGAGAAATCTATGAGTAATTTGTGAGCCATAGCTGCGTTGATCCTGTTGACCTTCGTCACTGCTTCCCCAGAGCCCAAATAACATGAAATGCTTTACTGCTGATCATCATTTATGCTTTCTCTCTATTCAGACGTTCCTCTTGCCACATAACAGGTCCACCCAACACTGTCTTGTGTTCAGGGCTGCTTTACAGAGGCTCACATTTCCACTCATTCCAGTCACAAGGCATGAGGATAAGGTGGTGATTTTGACCTTCTACATGGCATTTTTAGCTCTGCTAATATGAAGATATGGAACATGGCTGAGTGAGTCCAGAGTCTGGGTAAGGGCACCTCCAACGTGGAACATGAAACCATGGCCCTGGTACTTAGGCACAGTGCCTGCCATCCGAATCTCTGCTGTCTGCCCCATCAGGGCCCAGGACACAAGGTCCTCTCAGGCCCCCTAACACAGAACGTGGGAAAGTTCTTGATACAGCGCTCGATGAATCTATGACTCCTCTCGTTGCCATCGAAATGCCAGAATTTATTCACCAGGGCAGCGTGGGTAACATCGAGGGATGAGAGTTTAAACTCCTTATCCTTGCTGCTGGAAACAAGAGGAAAGAACAGCTCATGATATCACACACGCTGTGGAGTGTTATAATTGTTTCCTCCCAAATTGTCTTTAGACAATGCAAATAAGAACACAGGTGAAGGTACAGATTCTGCAGCAAGAATGTCTGGATGTATAATCTGACTAACTGTGTGATCTTGAGCAAGCAACATAATGTCTCCCTGCCTCCATTTTTTTTCCTTATAGTACAAAGATATTAATAGGCAGATTATGAATATTATATGAACAATTGAATAAGTATAAGACTTGTTCCACATGAACAATAATAATTACATAAAAATTAAGTATTGTTCTTCTCCACATTGCTGTGACTTTCCACTTAAATGGGGAAATTATTATCACGCCTGTTTTCAAATAAGAAATACAGGTAAACCGAAAATAAACAAGTGCCCCAAAGCATATACTACAAAGCCATAGGCAAAGCCAGAGCTGAGAATCATAGACCCTTAGAATGTTGGTGGGAGAAGGACCTTGGACACTGTAGGATAGTTCAAGTCCAGAGAGGAGTAGTGTTGTAAAAAGCAGGTGACCACCAAGGTACAGAGCCCTGAAGTCTGAATGCTTCTGCTGATATACAGGGGCTTCAAAATGTGAACTGGCAAGAGCCCATGTTATAGAAGTAGACAACTGAGACTCAAGCCCCAGTTATGCCTTGATCTTCCATATATGTAAACAAGCGATTCCATCCTCTGAGCCTATTTTCTGTCAGCAGAAAGGGGATAATATTTTTACTTTCTCTATCTCATAGTACAGCCAAGAAAACCAAGGGAGATTTTAGATTTAGGAGGTGTCTTTCAGGTGTAATGTATGATGCAATATGAATGAAGCTTTTTCATGTACATTAACACATAGAGTCATGGTATTAGACATCTCCAGATCAAATCTCCATTACTGCTGTTACCTTCAGTGTAAGACTGAAAAATCAATAAGAGTGATATATAATTTCTTTAAATATTCATTATTGAAAATCATTTGCTCTGTGATTTCATTACATTAGCATTTATCAAGCATCTACTATGTGTTGTGTTCTGGACATTCAAGATTTATCAATCAACAATATAGAGAGGGCTCCTACCCTTTGGAGTTTGAGATATCATAAGAGAGGATCAAAAAATAAACAGGTAGGTAAATACATAAATAAGCTGATTTTAGATTGTGATAACTGCAATAGAGAAAATAAAAATTGGGTTACATGATGAAGAATTATGAGAAAGGGTGGTATTTTTTGTTTGGTTGGTTTTTGAGGGTTTTGGGGTTTTTTTGTGCCCCTCCCCTCCCCCAAGAGACGGTGGTATTAATCATGGTATTCTGAGAACAATTCTCCAAGGAAATGACATTTGAGAGTTTGACTGTCAAGAAAAGACAAATGAGTGAAGATCAGAGGGCAGAGCATTTAGGTAGAAAAAGTGCAAATGTAGTGACCCAAAGGCACATGTGAGGCATGAGATCAAGTGCAGAAAGAGGACCAGAGCCACTGGTGGGAGAAAGCAGGACAAACAAGATGAAGTCCAAGAGGTGTGGGCCTTGAAGGTCCACAAATGGCTTTAGCCAATATCCAAAGGGAGCTGAGAAATATCAGTAGTTTTAAGTGGGTGTGTGGACATGATCCACGTATGTACTAAAAGAATCATACTGGAATGAGTTGTAGGGAGGGTAGAGTGAATGTAAGTTGGAAATAGTGAAAAATGTGAGTAGTGAAAGTATTATTATTATTATTATTGAAACTTACATGGCTTTGAAGATGTCATATTTAAGAGGCAAATTCTTTGCCTCTAGCAGGGAAGGCATCAGTCTTCTTACTATAGTGGGTGCAGTATAGATATTGTTTTGTATTTGCTTGACCTTGACTGATTTAATGGCTGCAAGATTTTGTATCACCTCATCCAGGCTGGACTGTGAACCTAGAAAAGGGTAAAGTAGGGAGAGAAGTAAGATGTTACCAGAAGCTTCCCAAAGGAAGTTTGCAGGATTTAAAGTCAGGCAATGTTTCTTCTGGTGTTGCCAATGACCATATGAACTTGGACATGTCACTGCCTGAGCACATTTGCTCTTATGCAAAAAAGAGATAATACTAGAAATCCTGGCGATATTACTCTGAAATCAAAGGAGAAGTGATATTTAAAAAATAATAGCCACCCTTGCATGGGCACATACTACATGCCCAAGTATTGGTCTAATTCCAAATTTGATCCTTATATTGACCCTATAATTTATATACTTTTATTACCCTTATTTTTTTTAAATATGATGAAACTGCATATTCGATAAGTTACATCTCTTTCTCAAGATCACAAAGCAAGTGACTGACAGAACAAGGATGCCACTCTTAGCAGTCTGAATCTGTAGGGCATATTCATAACCATAACAGTTGTCCTTGTACCTGGAAAGTACTTTAGGGCACAAGAAGTTGTCATTCTCATTCTAGGAATGGAAGACCATAGTGCAAGCTCAGCTCTTACAGCTGATCATCCTAAAGGATGTTTTTTTTAATTTATTAATTTTAATGTGGTGACATTGATAAATCAGGGTACATATGTTCAGAGAAAACATCTCAGATTATTTTGACCTTTGATTATGTTGCATAGCCCTCACCCAAAGTCAAATTGTCTTCTGTCACCTTCTATCTGGTTTTCTTTGTGCCCCTCCCCTCCCCCCACTCCCTCTTTCTTTCTTCCTCCCCTCCCCATCCCATTACTATCACATTCTTGTCCATGTCTCTGAGTCTCATTTTTATGTTTCTTCTATGTATGGATCTTAAGTTGACTGCAAAATACATTCTCAGCTAACAAGAAATTACACTACTCATAGTTTCTTATATTAACTCCATAATTTGAAATATATGAATTCTACTCCACTGCAGAAAGAGGTGGTGGCAGCTGATACAAGGAATAAAGATCAAGTTGAGTGTCTGGCGATAGGTAGAAGGAATTTAAGGTAATAAGAGAATGGGCTCAGGGTGAAAAGTAACCTGGCAGATATAGATATAGTAGTCCCAGCAGCCACCATATATCCTGTATTTCTTACTTACTTTGGATCTGTAAATGTTGTGTCCAGTTAATGACATCTGATATGCCAAGGGATTCTTGACAGTTCTTGGGGTCTTTAGAATAGATTACATAGGTGTTGGTGTAGTGATCAAGTCATCTGTCATCTTCTGTTGGTTTGAGTAATATAGGATAAATCAAATTCATTATACCAAGTAGTTAGAATATTTAGTTTAAGAATATTCACTTTACTATTTTAATATTTAGTTTAAGAATACTTACTTTACTATTTTACAAACTTAAATGTTGATATTTCTAATATACCTGTGCTATCATTATCACTGAATCATTTACATCATGAGACCACATAATAAATTTAACCAACCAATCAATTTGTGCTTACGAATAATTTGTTAAACTAGATATTTATATTTTGTATTACAATTTCAAATTAACCAAACATTTGCCAGTTTAAAAATCATTCTTTATAATTCTATAAATATCAGGATAAAGGAAATATTATTATCAAAGGCAAGCTTCCATTTCAAGAGTAAATCATACTTTATTTTAACATCTCTGAGCAAACAGATGATGAACATGACTATACTGAAATCAACACAAGTAACCTTGTATTAGAATTTGCACATATGTGTGATAAGTGTTATACAAAATAAAGACTTTTAATGTCTTTATAATGTAAACCAGAATGCACTATTATTTTAAAATACTTTGCATTTTCAACACAATTAAAACACAAAAATTCTTCAAAACATCTTCTCAATGTTAGTATAAAAGATGTTATTATTGGAAAATGAAGGAAGGAGTCAAAGAACAGGAACCCAATGAGAATGAAGAAACAAAGAGACAATTCATAATATTAAAAAAGAACACTGTATGAAGAAGACATAACACTATTTAATATATATGCAACAAATCAGGGAGCACAAATATATATAAGACATACACTAGCAAGAACTAAAACAACAAAGAGAAAAATACCACAGTCATATTTGGAGATCTCAACAAACCATTGACAGCTTTAGAGAGCACATCCAAACAGAAAATCAATTAAAAAAAATACAGGCCTTAAACGACACACTAAATCCAAATGGACATAATTGACATTGACATAACATTCCATTTTAGAACATCAGATTATGCATTCTTTCAATGCACGTGGAACATTCTCAAGGATATACCACAAGATGGGCCACAAATCTAGCTTTAATAAATTTAGGAAGGTTGAAATCATATCAAACATATTCCCTGACTATAATGCTCTGAAATTATAATTCCCCTGCAAAAAGCAAGTAAAGAAATCCAGAAAAATGTGGAATTTAAACAACAACCTCTTAAAAAAAATAACTGGGTCAAGGAAGAAAATAAAAGCAGAGATAAAAAAAATGTCTTGGCTATAGAGAACAATTTATAAATTTAATTCCAAAGGCAAGGAAAATAAAGGCAAAAATAAAGTAGTAGGACTATAACAAACTAAACTAAAACTTCTGTACAGCAAAAGAAACCAACAACAAAACCAAAAGGCAGCCAACCAAATGGGAGATATTTGCAAACAACAGCTCCGATAAAAGGTTAATATCCAAAATATATAAAGAACTCACAAAGCTCAGCAACAAACAAGCAAACAATCCAATTAAAAAATGGGAAGAGGACATGAACAGACACTTCTCCCAGGAAGACATACAAATGGCCAACAGATATATGAAAAGTTGCTCATCCTCACTGGTTATTAGAGAAACGCAAATCAAAACTACAATGAGATATCACCTCACACCTGTTAGATTGGCTATCATCAACAGGACAGGTAATAACACGTGTTGGAGAAGCTGTGGAGAAAAAGGAGCCCTCATTCACTGCTGGTGAGAATGTAAGCTAGCACAACCATTATGAAAGAAAGTATGATGGTTCCTCAAAAAATTAAGACTAGAATTACCATATGACCAAGCAGTCCTTCTACTGGGTATCTATGCCAAAATCTTGAAACCATTGGTATGTAAAGACACATGTACCCCCATGTTGATTGCAGCATTATTCACAGTGGCCAAGACATGGAAACAACCAAAGTGTCCTTTGACAGAGGATTGGATAAAGCTGTGATACATATATACAGTGGAATACTGGGTAGTACATAAAGATATATTGCCATTTATGACAACCTGAATGGACCTTGAGAACATTATATTGAGTGAAATAAGTAAATCAGACTAAGTTAAGAACTATATGATTTCACACATAGGTGGTATATAAAACAGACTCATGGACATGGATAAAAGTGAAGTGGTTTTCAGAGAGGGGTGGGGGAGAGGGAAATAAAGAAGGACAATATACAATAATGGAAAATTATTTGACTTTGGGTGATGGGCATACAATACAATCAACAGTTCAAATGTTACAGAGGTGTGTACCTGAAGCCTATGTTTTCTTATTGACAAATGTCATCTCATTAAATTCAATTTCTAAATAAAAAGTGTAAAACGAAGTAATAAATAAAATCAAATGTCTTTAATTTATTTATTTATTTTTGGATGCCTTTTATTTCTTCTTTTTGTCTGGTTACCCTGGCTAAGACCTCCAGGATTATGTTAAATAAGAGAAAACAATAAGAGCAGTGGGGCTAAAGGTATCTTACCAGACAGGTGAATGAGCTATGACTATCTGAGGTACCCCTCCTATGTTATATGGTAATGCTCCCTGCTTGTCCCTTAACCCACTGTAATGTGATTGAGCACTCGTGTCTATTTCCATTAAACTCAGAGATTCAGGGGGAAAAAAAAGAGTGGTGAAAGGGAACATTTCCGCCTTGTTCCTGATCTTAAGGTAAATGTTTTAAATTTTACCTCATGTTAAGTATGATGTTACCTGTGAGTTTGTCATATTTGAGTTTGAGTTATTTTTTTAAATTTATTTATTCATTTTTAGAGAGGAGAGACAGAGAGACAGAGAGAGAGAAGGGGGGAGGAGCTGGAAGCATCAACTCCCATATGTGCCTTGACCAGGCAAGCCCAGGGTTTTGAACCGGCGACCTCAGCATTTCCACTGGTTGATGCTTTATCCACTGTGCCACCACAGGTCAGGCCCGAGTTTGAGTTATTTTTTAAAATCTGATACTGAAAATAAATTCCCAAATACAAACATTACAATTTAGTGGTAGTCAACCTGGTCCCTACCGCCCACTAGTGGGTATTCTAGCTTTCATGGTGGGTGGTAGCGGAGCAACCAAAGTATAAATAAAAAGATAGATTTAACTATAGTAAGTTGTTTTATAAAGATTTATTCTGCCAAACTTAGCGAAAATCCAACATAAAGTACTTGGTAAGTAATTATTATTATATGCTTTAACTTGCTGTAACTCTGCTTTATAAATTTTATAAAGTAAAGTTATTTCCCTACTTTATAAATCACCATTACTGTGGAACCGGTGGGCAGTTAGAAAATTTTACTACTAACAGAGATACAAAAGTGGGTGGTAGGTATAAAAAGGTTGACTACCCTTGATTACAATTGGTTTTTTTAAATTTTACTAATATTCCTCGTATTTAACATTACATATGTTTAGGTGTTATTTTCTCTGCTTATAATGCACCTTCTGTTATTACGAACCTGTCAAAATGCTCTGACCATATGCTGTCAAAAAACAAGTTATCTTTAAAATCCAATTTAGGTAAAAAGTTTGCCAGGAAGGTTCTCCGACCTTCTCTCTGCACACCCTGACATCTATAGCTTTAATCATCTCTGGTCAGTGCTGCTTCTGTGGCTTGTATGCTCTTGAATGTTTTTGTACATTTTTATACTATATTGTAATTTATTTGTTTGTCTATCTTTTCCTCCAAGCTGTGAGCTCCTTGAGGACAATGACTTGTTTACCATCACCGTTATTCATTTCTGTGTCCCTGGGTCTATATGGCCACATGTGTGGTAGACACATGCAGCAAATAAAAATGTATATAGGGCCTGACCTGTGGTGGCACAGTGGATAAAGCATCGACCTGGAAATGCTGAGGTCGCCAGTTCAAAACCCTGGGCTTGCCTGGTCAAGGCACATATGGAAGTTGATACTTCCAGCTCCTCCCCCCTTTCTCTCTCTTTGTCTCTCCCTCTCCTCTCTAAAATGAAAAAAAAAATGCATACAGTCTGCATCTGGCACTTTACCTGCTCCTGATGGTGGACAACCACTGTATTAAAATCAGCCAACCTGTCCACTAGGGCCTTTAGCTTGAATGGGTTTCCCCGGTTCATGTTGAAGGTGGTCCCATAAACCTGTAGCATAAAAATAATTGAGAGGGTCAGTTTATTAAGAAGAATGGAAAAGTGCCCTGTTTTATCAAGACAAGGATTACTTCTGTGAAATCAGGGTAGGTAACTGGTAAGGTATTCACTTCTTTTTTGGGGGGGGATATTTATTTCTAACAGTCTTCAGGTATTACTTTATTATGCCAATGGAAATAGATTTTTGGGTCAAACCATAAGAATATTATATATATGTTGTTAAATATTCAGATGAATAAAATTAATTATTAAAAATTATTCATTATCTCATTGTAGAATTTAATGACATATCTATTTTATTCCACATTTAAACATAATCACACACAATATTTATTTTTTTATTTTTTTGTTGTCATTTTATTTTTATTAATTTTAATGGGGTGATATTAATAAATCAGGGTACATATGTTCAGAGAAAATATCTACAGGTTATTTTGACATTTCATTATGTTGCATACCCATAACCCAAAGTCAAATTGTCTTCCATCACCTTCTATCTAGTTTTCTTTATGCCCTTTGCCTCCCTCCTCTCCCTTCCTCTCCTCCCTCCTCCCTCTCCCCATAACCACCACACTCTTGTCCATGTCTCTTAGTATCGTTTTTATGTCCCACCTATGTATGGAATCATATACTTCTTAATTTTTTCTGATTTACTTATTTCACTCCATATAATGTTATCAAGATCCATCTATATTGTTGTAAATGGTCCGATGTCATCATTTCTTATGGCTGAGTAGTATTCTATAGTATATATGTACCACATCTTCTTTATCCAGTCATCTATTGAAGGGCTTTTTGGTTGCTTCCAAGTTTTGGCCACTGACACACAATATTTAAATAGTAAAATTACCATATATATATTTGTTTAAAATCTAGACCTCTCCACATACACATACAAACATCCGACATTATAAAATGGGAATATTTTCATGTCAGTAAACACATGTCTACATAATCATTTTTAATGACTGCATAATATCAAATATATGGAAGAATTCTAATTCAATTTTTTTTGTCTCCTATTGCTGGGGGGAGGAGAGGGGCACAAAGAAAACCAGATAGAAGGTGATGGAAGACAATTTGACTTTGGATGAGAGGTATGCAACATAACCAAATGTCAAAACAATCTGGAGAAGTTTTCTCTGAACATATGTACCCTGATTTTTTATGTCACCCCATTAAAATTAATAAAAAATATGATAAGGTTACCAATAAAAAAATAAAGTAATATCAGTAAAAATAAAGTTTTAAGCATTTCAGTTTTTTATATTTCTTTTAATTTAAGAATTTATTCTTTAAGAAACATTTATACTGCAAAAATATTTACAAATATGTCCATTATTACACATTTTTGTAAGAGAGATTTTGTGTCAGTGGTCAACAGCTGTTGAAAAATTTTTTTCTTACACATATCAACAAATTACCTTCCGAATAGTAAGCATTTCCTGCCTAGTTAACAAATAGAGACAGAGTATAATGTTTGGTGACCAAAGTCCAAGAACATCACCCATTAGGCAGTCTGTTTAGACTTTTCCATAGGTATCTGTTGAAACATTGGCACCATCAAGAAGATCATGGAAGAGTCTAAGACAGAATCTCTAAGTTGGAAGGGGCCCCACGCGTGTGAGGAAAGGGAAAAGAGCAGTGCAAACCAGGGGCACCTCAGGGACTCAGTGCAGCTGAAACATGATGCCTTAGCAGATGATATAGAAAGATACCAAAGATCAAGACCAATAGAAGAATAATGAGCATTTCAATGACCAAAGACCATACCTGACCCTGTACTTTTCTACGCTTGCCATAAAAACATAATGCCATACTAAGAACAAAGAGGAGGAAGCAAACTTTGACTTTACTAATTTTCTATTAAATTATTAAAATTCTGCCATCAGCAAGGACTTGATATAAATATCAAATGCAGTTTTAGATAAAAATAAAGAGGTTAAATTTTTTTTAAACACTGAAGCTTGGGATAAGTGACATTCATATACACTAGATTAAATATAACTGAGATCACTCCTCTTTTCTCTGCACTCGATCATGTCACTAATCCAGGATCTAATATGAAGGCTTACTTTGCCTCACTATAGAGGGGCTCAGAGTACTGACAAGAGTTTTCTCAAAAAACTTTTGGGAACCACTTAACACAATAAAGAACAATTTAAACACCAGAGATCTGCCCAATGGAACATGGAAGACAAATTTTAACCTGGAAAACTTTCAAAGAAGCCACTCAAGATGAAAATGTCATAGTCCTCAGATTATCTGACAGATTTATTACCTCCTTTGCCTAAAAATATAAAAAGCTACTATCAGTAGAATATGTTAATTCATTACATAGAATTGCCAGTTAAAGGCAGGTAAGTGTTAAATATAGACTAATCTTAGGTGGTGCCTAGCAAAACAGATAATTTTCATTTTAGCTGAGTTGATCTGAAGTCACTCTTTCTGGTAGTAATTAAAGGGTAGAACAGGTATGCATTTAATCCATATTTGATAAAGAATTTCTAATTAGTTTTTCACAAATGCAGGATCACCTGGTTAAAGGTAGAAAGTCTCTTTGGAGAAATTTGGGAGAAAGACGGCAGTATATGTTTTTGTTGGTGTCGTGATTCTTCCTCTAGGACACCCATTCTTCTTTCATTGAAGAGGTTCTGCTCTGTAACCTACCTCAAGTCTGGGACTTGAGAGGCAGTGATTCTGTGATTGCATTATTCAAGTATAACATTGCACTTCATGCAGAGTACTTGGCGTTATTCTTGATACATACTAACTGTTTAAGAAGTGTTATCCACTAATTTTATCATATCGTTTTATCTTCTTATCAAGGTGTGACGTAATGTTAATCCTGTTATAGGTTGAGGAACATCTACCAAAAACTATTGGCTTTTTGGTATTACTCATTTTATGTGCAAGAACACTGAGATTCATAGATGTTTTACAATTTTACCCAGAAAACAGTGAAGTATAGAATCACAGCAGTCTGACCTCAAAGCCTGCCTTCTCCACAGTTGCCCTATCCTGCTTTAGTCAGTGCCCTATCCTGCAAGGACCAGGACTTGGATTGATTAACCTATCATTAGTCACCTGATAATTTAGAAAGAATAATTTAAGCATTAATGTGTTAGTGTCAGTTAATTTTACAATTCTGGAAAAACTTCCTTTGTTTACTGACATAGTTCTCAAAATGGCACAAGAAACTTGTTCGGGGTCATCACAGAAGAAAGATCAAAATGGGTTCAAATTATAATGTTGCCATTGCCTACCGGTGTGATCTTGATCAAGTCATATAACTGAGCCTCCAGTTCCTCTTTGGTTACATAGATATAATATGCCTTCTTTGCAGCAAGAAGTTGTGAACTAAATGAGATGCAACATGAGTGAGGACCTGGCACAAAACATGTGCTCAGTGAATGCTAATTCTCTTTCCACCTTTTTCATAGGCAGTTGCTAAACCTTTCTTCCTTAAGAAGGTTCCACTCTCACCTTTAGGGACTCAGGGAGGAGCTTTCTCAAGGATTTCTCTAGCATCTGCAACACATGTAGACCTTGTAATTGGAACATCTTGGCAGGTCCCTTTGCCTAAAGAAGGGTTCAAGAAACATTAAGGAATGAGAAGTGCTGGAAGACATGCAAAGACACAAAACAGACAGATAGATTGTTCTACTTTATGGTCTGGACTTTATTACAGCCATTTCATTGCTACCCGATTCACTAAACTCCTCACAAACTCCTTGGAGGAATACGTCTGGTCGAAAGCACAGGTACTGCACCTCTTTCTGAAATACTTTTTCAAATTTATTCAACTTCTATAAATATTTCTGAAATTTTCATTTTGATTTTTACATCATTCAGAATTCCAATAACAAAGGATTCACTGAGATTAACAAATATGTTCTCAAGGCAAGAATGAGCACTCTTTGAGATTAAGTTTTTATTCATGACCAACTTGATTTTGCTAATTAGAAGCTATATGATACTGGGCAAATTACTTAATTCTACTGTACCTTGGTTTTCTGGTCTATAAATGATAATGATTTACTAACTATCCCATAGAGTGTTGAAGAAATCCAGTTTAAAGGGATTAGAGAACAAATGAAATGTGAAGAAATGAAAATAAGTATTTCAAAGAGCTTCTCCAGTAAAAGAAGAAAAAGAATATGAGAATGAAGAGAGGATGGAGGGGGGTGGAGGGGGGTGTGGAGGGGGGACAGAGAGAGCATGAGCTCAAAGGAAGGCATTCCATATTCCATGAGAAAGTTGAGCATATTTATGCTCACTACAGAAAACAGGTAAAATGAACACTAATTGATGCGCCAATAGATAAAATAAGAAATGAAAAGGGAAAATAAACTCCATAGATGAGAGTTTTTTTGTTTTTGTGCCAGAGACAGAGAGAGTCAGAGAGAGGGACAGATAGGAGCAGACAGACAGGAAGGGAGAAAGATGAGAAGCATCACCCCATCGTTGTGGCACCTTAGTTGTTCATTGATTGATTTCTCATATGCGCCTTGACCGGAGGGCTACAGCAGAGAGAGTGACCCCTTGCTCAAGCCAGTGACCCCACGCTCAAGCTGGTGAGCCTGTGCTCAAACCAGATGAGCCCGTGCTCAAGCTGGCAACCTCAGGGTCTCGAACCTGAGTCCTCCGCATCCCAGTCTGATGTTCTATCCACTGCACTACCGCCTGGTCAGGCTAGATGAGAATTTTTTTTAAAGATCTTACTGACTTTATTTAATAATTCTTAAAGTGAGCAACATCTTATTTAGCAGATAGAAAGGAGCTGTGAGAAGTTGTACAAAATAAAAGACTTTGGCAGGCAGAAGGGAATGGGGCACAAGGAAGTTATGTCATGCAAAAACCAGATTGGTTGTGGCAAGCTCACCTTCTTTAGGGATGACAGGAATCTATTAGGGAGATTATTTCAACAGTGCTGACCAGGTAATTCTTGATTGACTGGTTTAAGATTTTATTTCTGAAAAAGCTCAAAAGTGTAATTAAATTTCAGTTTGGTTGGTGATGTAGGACTTAGCACATATGATTCCATTTTGGGCCTGTTGTCTTGTTTTTAACACTGTTCAGGCCTTATTACACTAATGCTGATAGATCGGCCATTGTGTTTGTTTCCATTCAGGGGCACAACTAACACACAAATACCGTTCTTCCTGAAGAGGCGCAGAGCACAAGGCTATAATAATGGGCCCTAAGGTCAATAGATCTGGCTTCATGTAAACAAGAGTTTAATCTTCAATCATATCTCTCGGTGTATGTGTTGGTATTAGTTTTGGATAGAAAGAGTAACTCTTTTACAAAATGGGAAAAAAGTAATTTTAGAGTACGTGTGGATGTGTGAGTACTTGATGTTAGAAGAAAGAGCAGAAAGTTAACATGCTGTCTTTGAATATCTATTTCTGAACAAAATAGAATGGAAATTCATCCTTTAGAAATAAGAATAAAAATGTTTACCAGAAAAGTGTAGACAAAAAAGAAAAGAATTTTAATGGAAACAAGTATGGTTTGAATGGTTTCTGATGTTAGTCAGAGAAAATGCAGAACAGGAATACATAGAGGAATTTACAATTCCTCTATTGCTTAGCACTAGGTGAAGGTGAAACACTATCATTTTGGAAGTGGTACTCATCCACATGTAAGAGCTCAGCATCCAGAGACCAGAAGAAAAAAAGACAAATTGAAATGAACCAGGGTTAAATTTTCATGTCAAAATAGACAGCCAACTAAATAGGAGATAATATTTGCAAACAACAGTTCTGATAAGGAGTTAATATCCAAAAGATATAAAGAACTCACAAAGCTCAGCAACAAACAAGCAATTCAATTTAAAAATAAAGAGAGGACATGAACAGACACTTCTCCCAAGAAGAAATACAAATGGCTAAAAGATATATGAAAAGATGCTCATCTTCACCAGCTATTAGAGAAATGAAATCAAAACTACAATGAGATACCACCTCACACCTGTTACATTGGCTATTTTCAACAAGACAGGTAATAAGTGTTGGAGAGGCTGTGAAGAAAAGGGAACCCTCATTCACTGTTGCTGGGAATGTAAAGTAGTATAACAATTATGGAATAAGGTATGGTGGTTCCTCAAAAAATTAAGACTAGAACTACCATATGACCCAGTGATCCCTTTACTGGGTATATACCCCCAAAACTCAAAAACATTGGTACATAAAGATATATGCACCCCCGTGTTCACTGCAGCATTGTTCACAGTGGCCAAGACATAGAAACAACCAAAGTGCTCCTTGATAGAGGGTTGGATAAAGAAGATGTGGTACATATATAGAAGGGAATACTACTCAGCCATAGGAAATAATGACATAGGACCATTTACGACAACATGGATGGAACTTGAGAACATTATACTGAGTGAAATAAGTAAATAAGAAAAAGCTAAAAACTGTATGATTTCATACATAAATAGAATATAAAACTGAAACTCATAGACATAGAAAAGAGTACAGTAATTATGGGGGTGAAGGGGAGCGGCAGGGGATGGGGGAAGGGTGTAAAGAGGAACAAATATAAGGTGATGGAAAAGGATCTTACTTTGGCTGATGGGTACACAACATAATTGACTGTTCAAATGATGTGACAATATTTACCTGAAATCTATGTGTTCTTGTTGATAAATGTCACCCTCTTAAATTAAATTTTCTTTTAAAAAAATCATATCAGAGCAGAAAATAAGAATAACAGAAAATTTAATGAGGCTAATTGAATGAAACACTTTAAACTGAATTAAAATTGTGGAATGTAAGAGAGGAGAGAAATAAATTAGGTTGGGGACCAATCAAACAGGAAAAGATAAAAAGAACAAGAGATGAAACCAATTTATGAGGTCAGAGAGTTAAGAATGTTGATAGACAGGGAGAATGAATTCATAAAGTAGGAGATGGGGATCAGAATTAGACTTAGAGGTTTGGATTTCAGAAGTAAGTCAGTTCTAGGTACATGGCTGTTGACTTCTACTTCAAGTCAATATAGAAATGGGTGTTGCAGGTGTCATAGACATCACCAGGATGTGACAGGAGTTTAATAGAGAGAAATATCTGTGAGCCAGGTGCCAAATACATTAATGACTAGAGAAAAATTTCTCTGAGAGCAACAAGAATGGGCAAAAATTTTATCTTAGCCACATGGTACAGCATTCAAAGAAGGAAGAGTTTTCTATGAAAATGGAAAAGTAACACTTTGGTACCACACCTTGAAGGCCAGGAGAATATTGGCTCTTGTTTTTACTCAGTGTTACTCTGGGTGTCTGGAGGTGGCAGTGAAGGGCACACACATATAGTCTAAGAAAAAATTTGGACAGCTTACCAGTTCAAAATATACACACTGGCTTTGTAGATTTTTTAAGTACTTTCCAGTATGAAAGACCTGCAATTTTTTGAATAAATGGTTCACAGGATTGACCTCTGGTGAGTGCTTTTTCCAAGGGTTTGCAGGGAGAAAAATATGAATTAACAAATACAAATTGTTTTCAGAGGGAGGTGTTTCTACAAGCTTTCTGACTTTAAATTATTTTTTATTCTTCAATTACAGTTGACACACAATATTTTTTATTAGTTTCTGGTGTATAAGCCAGTAATTAGATATTATATAACTTACTAAGTAATCATCACAATAAACCTTGTACCCATTGGAGTCCATACATATGTCTTATAATATCATTGAATATTTAGAATCAAAGGACTTGTAAAGAGCTTCCCAGGTAAGAAAAAAGCTAAAGAAGTTATTTACCATGAATCCAGTAATACATGGAATCTTAAAGGGTCTTCCTAAGAAGAAGGGGAAAAAATGATGAAAAATATAAATAATAAAATGACAATAAATACATACCCATCAACAACAGGATCTAAAATACAAAATAAGCAAACGAGCAGAACAGAAACACTCATAAATAGAGAACATGTTGACAGTTGCCAGATGGAAGAAACTGGGGTGGCTGAAAAGATTAAGGGATTAAGAAGTACAAACCAGTAGTTACAGAATATTCATGGGGATGTACAATACAAATACAAATTCTTTACAACAAAAATCTTAATTGAAAGACTGAAAATAAAAACAGACACTGGCTGTCTAAAACAATTCTGTTTACCTGTATTTTTGTTGTAGACCTGTACATACACCACTTCCCACATTCAGTGTGGCAATGGAGAAGTTTCTATGACCGCCACCTGATAGACTCAACCACAAAACCTACACTGACTCAGGCTGTCACTGTTTTTGCATAAATCACCAAGAAGCACTAGGTTCCTAAAGAGCAAACCAGAGAAACCATCTACTGACGTGAAGTCAGAGGCTTCTAGGACCAGAGGAAGGTAGGGAATGTGTTAGAGAACGTTTACAATTGTAAAATGTTTCCCACTGAAGCATCTTATTTATACATTATCACTCGTAGCCGATCGGCTCTTCCAAAGCAATAATAATAAGGTGATGTTCTAAAGTTGGCAGAATTTGTCAAGCTGCAGGATTATTGACATAGTACCTACCATTAGGACAAACAGAATATTTGAAAAATTGGGATTCACTTCAAAATGCCTGATCCAATACGTTTAACTATATGACCTGGAAAAAGACAAGAACTCCTTGGTGATGTTGCTGTTGGTACAAGACTGAGCTTTGCACAAGTTGTCCTTTGCTTTGTTTAAAGTAAACGAGGACAAAGAATGGAGGAAGAATTATAAAAATGAGAAAAGTGAACACTTACTGGACAAAAGTTTTGGAGGGGTAAGAATTAGTTTTAGAAAGGAAAAGAAGTAAAAACTTTTTTGAAAGATGATCTTCACACCATCCACATCAAGATCATCTGGGCCGGCTTATTAGCTGATTTCTCCAAATCAACTAAATCAGGGTTTCCCAGAATCCTTGAAAATCTGTATAACCATAAAAAGCTACCTAAAAAAGTATATATAATCTTCTTGAATATTTTGAAGTCATTGTGACAGAGAAGAAAAAAGAAGCTATCAAAATTTTACCCACTTTCTAAAATGGTGTGGAGAAACTTCACAAATTTCTATCATTCATGAAATGAGAAGGCCAGGGTTATTTTCACCCAAATAGATAAAATGATGTTAAGAGAGAATTAATGTCTTCGCCAGGGTAACAAAACTAGGCAGCAGCAATTCCTCAATCAAAATACAAAGACTAAATTCTTTTAATGATACCATGATTCTTTAGGAATGGTACTCACCCACGGACATTACATCTTTTTACAAACCTGCTTCATTCATTTCAGATGATGTATTCAACAGCATCAATGAAGGTTCCGCACTATGTATGTGCTCGTTAGGGTAAGACATTGGGTTTTATAGTTTAGCAATTCCATTTTTTGAAAAAAAATAATTTATACAATCTATTAAGGATTTTTACAGATTTGTAATTTTATACTATTAATTCATTCATATATTACCTGTAAAAAATCATCCTTCATTTTAACAATGTTGGTCTATTTTTTTTACATAGTTGAGATGACACTGTGCATAGTTGAGATGACACAATTCTGTATCCAACAATCTGCATTGCATAAGCAATTTCTCAAGCCATCAGAAATTTTAACAACATAGCTCGTAATGGTTGTACAGTTGAATTGTGCATCTTTGAGAAAATTTTATTTCAAGACATTTGGACTGTCCTAGAAACTACAGATACCTAGGGGACATAAATACTAAGGAAAGTTTCCTGCATAATACCCTCTTACTTCCATAAAACTGTATGAATGTTCACATTTTTTTCTAACCACTTATTCCACCAAATATCCCTACCCCAAGTGAAATCACTTTTATGACTCACGCCTTTATACAACTTGGAAACTGAGATTTTTCATATGCAAAATGTCAGTTTTTTATAGAAAAGAAGATTGAAAATAGGGAGGGAAGACACATGGTAGAATAGTATCATAAGAGATCTTGTCATTGAGACATTGTTAGGATAAGTATATTAGTCAGGAAAGACACCTCAAAATTTCAGTGACTTAGCACAATAAAATTTTATTGTTCTCCTACATCAAGATGCTGTATGAGGTAGCAAAGATTCTCTGCCCCACACAGTCCTATCAGGATGCAGGCTATTTCCATAGTGTAGTTCTGTCTTCCTCTGAGACCTCAGCGTTCCTTCCAATTAGCTCATTGATGGTGAAAAAAGAGCAAAGGCCAGGCATAGAAATGGTGCCATCACTTCACTAAAAATCCACTAGCTGTAATTCAAGCACATTGCCATACTTAACTACAGGTGAGACTGACAATGTGGTCTAACTGCAGTCTTAAGAAAAAAAGAGAGAGAACACATATATTGATAAGCATGTGCAGAAACTGCTACAATGAGGGAAAATAACCTATTGTGAAGAGGCAGAAAGCTGGCAAAAGACGAAATGAAAAGGCAAAGGGGTCAGACAAAAATTGCAATATATCTCACTGAGTGTGCCTGCCTCTCCTGCCTCCCTTTTCACCTCCTTCTCTTCTGAGAAGGCAAGACCAACTTCTTCTCTTCCTCCTCAGCCTACTCAGCATGAAAATGATGAGGATGAAGACTTTTTGATGACCCACTTCTGCTTAAGGAAGAGTATATAATCAGTATGCCATACAATTAAAACATCTTGCCTGCTGTGAGTGTCTTTGTGTGAAACTCTTATAACTGTATGGCAAGAACTGGATGAGATATTTTTGTGTTGTCCTCATCTTCACCTAAGGCAGTGGTTGGCAAACTCATAAGTCAACAGAGCCAAATATCAACAGTACGACGATTGAGATTTCTTTTGAGAGCCAAATTTTTTAAACTTAAACTATATAGGTAGGTACATTGTTATTAACTTAATTAGGGTACTCCTAAGCTGGCCTTTGTGCCTGAACTTAAGGGGCCAAAGAGCCACATGTGGCTTGCAAGCCTTGGTTTGCTGACCACTGACCTAAGGGTTCATCACATAAAATACTGTATGCAAGACTACAGTGTGTCCGTACAGTCATGGTGCACTTTTGACCGGTCACAGGAAAGCAACAAAAGATGATAAATGTGTAAAACCTGCACCAAATAAAAGGAAAATCCTCCTAGTTTCTGTAGGATGATGTGGCAGCATGTGCACATGTGCAGATGATGGTGTAACACCGTGTATACAGCGGAGCAGCCCACAGCCATGCCAGTAAAGATGTGGACAGTACAGAGGAAAGTTCAGTGTGTTCTATGGCTCGCTGAATTCGAATCCATGACCAAAGTGCAACGTGAATATTGGCACGTTTATAATGAAGCACCACCGCATAGGAATAACAGTACTTGGTGGGATAAGCAGTTGAAGGAAACCGGCAGTTTGGTGGAGAAACCCTGTTCTGGTAGGCCAACAGTCAGTGACGAGTCTGTAGAGGCTATACGGGATAGCTACCTAAGGAGCCCTAAAAAATCTGTGCATGAGCCCACATCAAACTGCACTAAATAAGTATGAAACTGGGAGAGTTTTTCTTTTATTTGGTGCAGATTTCACATTTCTATCGTCTTTTGTTGCTTTCCTGTGACGGGTCAAAAGTGCACCATGACTTTACGGCACATTGTATGTTGAAGTGGATAGCCTATCCTTACAAAGACACAGGTGAATACGAAAACAGAATTAATAATATGTTAGTTTTCTTACTGTTTTACAACTTTGCTTTGAAAGAATTATATTACAATACAGTACACCTCTCTCCTTAATAATTGGAGTAACTGCATAACAGCTTATCATCACAGCAAAGTATTTTTTCAAAAACATGGAACAATGTTTCCTATATGGTATTATAAATATGACTGTAATATGGCATGCCATAAAGATTTTATAATTATTTATTCATTAGTGTATAGGCTGGACTACTGTGAAGCATCTTATTGATTATATTAAGCCACCAGAAAGCAACCATGTTGGTGCTTCTTCGTTAACAATACGTGAACGCGCACCTATAAATAAATGTGAATTTCTTTTTTATATTATCTTTTCACTTTTGATGTCTAGTAGTACTAGTGTGCAAGACATTTACAGTGTTGTGTATCACATAAGACAATATTGATATAGGAACTGACAGATGATTCATCTTGTAAACAGATGACATAAACTTGTAGTTTTGATAAATACAGGGCAGTACTAGAAATGTATTTTCTCTTCTTTATGATTTTCTTAATAACATTTTTTCTCTAGTTTACTTTATTGTAAGAATACAGTATATAATAGATATAACATATAAAATATGTGTTATTCAACTTGTTTATTTTATTGGCAAAGCTTCCAGTCACCAGTAAGCTATAAGTTCAGCTTTGAGGAAGTCGGAACTTACATATGTATTTTCAACTCTGCAGGAATTCAGCGATTTAACTCCTGTGTTGTTTAAAAATAAATTTTATTGCTATTTGTTCAAGGAAAGACAATTAGAAATAATCAAGTTCTTTACTGAACATGGCTAGATACAATAATAAACTACTTATTTTTCATTCTTACAGGGGTCCCCAAACTTTTTACACAGGGGGCCAGTTCACTGTCCCACAGACCATTGGAGGGCCACCACATACAGTGCTCCTCTCACTGACCACCAATGAAAGAGGTGCCCCTTCCAGAAGTGCAGCGGGGAGCCGGATAAATGGCCTCAGGGGGCCGCATGCGGCCCGCGGGCCGTAGTTTGGGGACGCCTGCCTGAGCACCTACTCTATCAGACACTGTCTTACACTGGAAAATGTGATAATTAAATCAATGCAATGATTTATCTCTGAAGGATAAATTAGATCCAGCCAAGTGAAGAAGAGTTGGGATGCTGGAGTTGAGAAGGACCATGCTGTGACTTCTCAGAGCAAGAGAGAGTCCAGCACTTTGGAGGACCTAATTAAAGAACTTAAGTATGACTGAAGTATAGATGGGAGGGTGCCAGATGGGTAGAGAGATTTATCAGCCCCGTTAAGAAGTTTCTCAATCATCAAAAGGATGGTGGGAAATCACTGCAAAGTTAAGACTACGGAAACATGTCCGGGCGGCTGATGTCTGTTGGAGGGACACACACAGGAGATAATGGCCACTTGAGCTAGTGCAGCAGCCATTGTGGTGGAAAGAGGCAGATAGATTTGAGATACGTCAAAGGTAGGAGGCAGAATTTGGTGACTAACTGAGAAGTAAAGCAAGACATCTAGTTCTATGGACTGACTTACTAGAGGAAACATCAATAATATTAATTATGTTAAGGAAAAAATAAGTACATTGATAAGTGTTATTTCACTTGAAGTTTGTATTGTGATATTTTGCTGACTATACAACCAAATGTCTCTTTATTAATGAATGTACTAACTTTTGATAGGGATCTCCTGGTCTCATACTGTCTAAAGTCAATTCCGTCAAGCTTATTCTTTGCATGAGATAATAGTTTTCACAATAACATTTTGGCAATAGGTTTTAATTTATGCCCAGCCCTATCTTTACCTTCCCTTTATGCCTCATGAAGAAGGATTTGTTATTTTCTAGGGAAGCTTTTTAAATCTACTTATGGATATTCAATTAGAAGATAGTGAGAATGTAACTAAAAAAAAGTTTAAAGATGTCCCCCAGTTGCCTGGCTCTAGGTTTTGAATAATAATAATGGCTAACATTTATTGAGTATTTAGCAATATACCAGGCACATTCTAACTTATTGATACATTATTTTATTTGATCCTCACCACCACCCTATGAGGAAAGCATAACTATTATTTACATTTTGTAGAGTATGAAATTGAGATGCAGAGAGATTAAACAGCTTGCTCAAAATCCCATAAAATGAAAATGATTGGCCAGGACTCAAAATTTAGGTAGTCTGGCTCCAAGAATTGAAGCTACAAAATCTTTTCCCAGAGCCTCCAAGCAAGATAAGAACACAAACATCCTTTTGCTTGATCACCATCAGCTACTTGAGAGCACAGATCAACCAGTGACCGCATTTATGTGGACACCTGATTTCCCATAGAGACTACAAAAGGTAAAAATATTATAGATAAATAAATCTTTAGAGATAGCATTTGTTGTTAAATTATTTTTATTGAAAATAAATTTCCAAAAGTAAAAGACAGTATTTGATTCAAGGGGTAAAAAAAATTTAACAAATTTTTAAATAAATCAAGCTAGTTTATAATCAATGTAGTCCACAATGTTCTATCTAGTATTTCTGGGAGGTGAGCAAAGAAAATGAAAGTAACTTGAACTACAGGTTGTTGCTTCCACCATTATCTATGAGTTTCCCCTGCTCACCATTGGTAGACAGACAGTAAAAATAATAGTTAAAACCAGGAGCTCTGGAGGAATTAGACCTGGACTCAAATCTGGGGTCTGTAACTTAGGATCTATGTGCTATCGATCAACCAATTGAACCTCCCACAGACTCAATTTGACCCTCACAGAGTTGCCGTGAGGGTCAAACAAGGTAATACAAGGAATGCACTAAGCACATTCTCTGAAACCAATTGCACATTTTCATGCTATTATTTTTTCAGCATGATGCCAGTGTGTTGGTATGTATTGTTTTATCTGGTGGCTCAGCATCCATTCTCTTTTCTTAATAATGTCACATACTTATTCAGGAAAATAAATTATTCTTCTCATTCCCTCATATCAAGGAAAAATCAGCCAACCAAGATGCTTTCACTGGAGAATGTTGAATACTGAGTGGGTGATGTGGGCCAGAAGCGTGCAGTGATCAAAGGATTGTTTTGGAGACACTGCTGCTATATTGATTGCTTCCTGGGCCTCCAGAACTTTCCATAGTCATTCTCTGTTTCCAAAGCTAGTTCTAAGGCCTCTCTACTACAGTGAATTCCTTTTCACTTTAATCAGCCAAAGAATTGCTTACATCCAATAATCCTAACTGATAAAGTGGCTTTATGTGATAGCAGTATTTTTGGTTCTTAGCTATTTGGTATTCCTTTTACTTACCCATGTATTTCAGAATTCCATTCACTTAGTCATTTATCCCAACCTAGTTTTGGTTCTGTCATTTAACCAGCTGTGTGACTTTAGGAAAATTAACCTAGATCTCAGCCTCTTTAGTTGTAAAATGTGGACAATTACATCAACCATGCAAAATTGTAGAATTTCAATCCATATAGATATACGTAGTTATTAAATACCTTGACAAACAGTATTAACCTGGAGCTTATAGGTTTGGAAGACATATGGCTTTTGTTAGAAAAGGAATGCAGTTAAAAAGAAGGGAATAATGATTCATTTCTGGTTCCTAATAAGTAGTATAATGAAGCAAAGCTTTTAGTCTCTTCTCTCTTTATCTTCTCTAAACCAAATCTGGGAGGGCTTATGTCATTAAGGCTGTGTGAGTTGCTGCTCTATGGAAGGACAGGGGATATGACAAGGAGGGGCTCTTGAGTCATTTGGAACAGCGAAAGAGAAGAAGGGGGAAAGGGAGGAGCCTCGTACTCAGACCTGTGACTATTCCACCAAAGGTTATTGCATTAGAGAAGGAACAGGGGTATTAGATGAGTAAGGGAAATAAATGGGAGAGAGATTCTTGACTCCACCTCCCCACTTGGTAACTTGGAGTAAGTGTTATAGAATTCTCTGTACAACCTTGGAGTGCAGACAATCAAAGCGCACTTGGTGCGTCCTAATCAGAGGGAGAACTTGGAAGTTAATTGTATCTGGGCAAAGGGGGCCCCTGACCTCTGACCTGAGTACCATATTTTAGAGGGATCAGTATATCACAAACATTAAAAAAATACACTTATTCAATAACAGTTGAGCTCTGCCACTACTTGGGGTTCAGTTCTCTGTGCTGAAAGAGTACAACCTATAACTTTAAAATTTGTCCTTGTGACTAACAGTGGTCAAGCCCACGAAAAGCCTTTTCTACATTTGAAAATGAAAGGCTACCTTAAAAGTGCTGTGAAGGTTTAGAGGTTGTGCCATTACTGAAACATTGTAAGAAAAAGAAAGTTACCTAACTTGCCAGATCTGTCTCGGGTAACTTGGATGCAATACATTATTGCATAAGCTCCATGTGTCCATTTTCTTTGTGTTCCAAGCCATGGATCTGGAAGTTCTGATAATAAAATAAATAAGAAACATTTTGCAATATTAAATAATTTAATATTCTGACAGTCACATAAAAAGATAAAGAACATTTTTCAATGTTAAATAATCAATTATGTAAACAGAGGAAAAAAACTGTGTACGTGTGTCATCAATTCTTTATATTATTCTAAGAATCTACAGGAGTTATTATTTTTAAAAAACTGTAAGAATGGCAATATAAGTGATTGTGATTTATGTAACAAAATTAAAGTACTTTAAAATATCTCTATAATAATAATAATAATAATTTATTTTACATAACATACTCTAATAAAATCTCTGAACTATATATATTATAAAATTATATTATAATTATAATTCATATAATATATTATATATAATTCATGGTTTTTTCTAAATTTATTTATTAACTTAATGAATTTAATAGTAGGTGTTACTGTTTCATCAGAACAAAATTTCCCCAAATTTAAGTTAATAAAAATCAATTAAAGAACAATAATGATTCAAGAAAGTTTATCTAATTTATCAATAATGTCAAAAGAACACAGATTGTGTGAGAAATTGTTTATAAAAACATATTTTGTAATTTTGATTAAATGAAGCTAATAAAATGAATTTTATTAAATATATAACAATTTATAAATTACATAGATCCTTATTTTATCACTCATTTAAGTACCATTAGTTCATCACACAGGACACCCAGATATATTCAATATAACTAAATGCAAGCATCTTTGATACACTGTCAGTTTTTAATATATTAAAATACTCACTAGAGTTTTTTTAATTGCGTTGTTAACACAAGCATATTTGTCAAAGTAAAAGTATAAAAGTTATCTAATAGTTTGATAGATGTTTATAGTTGATAAATAATTAGACACTGGTATACAGGTCTCCATTTGTACCCTTGCCCTGGGTCTGGCAAATGTGGAGAGAGACCTGCATGAAGCTTTAACCCTCCCCGGCAGTTTTCAGTTTTCATGTGGCAAAGATACTGAATTGACTGGGACAGGACTAGTGTAATCTCCTAGGTAAGAGGGGCTAAGGAAGAACATGGCAGAAACTACACGATCTACCTCCAGGGGACTGACATGCGGACATCATGTCAGTAAGAAGAAGGTAGCCAGTATTCACAAGGAGCATTGCGTAATTCAAAAGATGTCTCACCAGTGCCCTATCTATTAATGCCAAAAGGGTAGACATGTCTCGAAAAAGGTAGACATGTCTCAAAAAGCCACAGGACTTCCAGCCAAAAAGCCCTGAGTCTTGACTCCAACCATGAACTGGCATTAGTCACTCTCTTCTTAATATACTTCAGACAATGTCCTACAAAATTTCAGGGAAAGATGAAAAGAAATCTTGGACACTTGATATCATCTACAGAGACTACTTAAGTAGAGTTATGATTAGTAGTGTTTCTAACTAGCATCTGGATACTCAAGAAGAAGAAAGGAAAATTTATATGGCAAATAAAAAAGCCTCAGATTATGTAGTAATTAAAATAGATGCTTACTAAGCTAGATGGCAACATAACAAAAACCTTCATTGCCATAAAAAATGAAAGGAGAAGCCATCCCAACTTACATATAGAAGATGGTCTTAATCATGACAACAAAAATAATATCTGAAAAAGGAGTCTGGAGGACATACATAAAAATTTCCATCAGTTACTTAGGGCATGGAAATTTTGCACATGCACTAAGATGATGCCTTGGATTATAAGCAGCAGAAACATATGTTTTTCCAGTATGAAATAAAGGGGAAATAGTTTGGACAAAGTCTCTGAGTTTAGAAAGAAATTTATACCCAAGGACTGCCAGCCTATATGGGGTTCCAGCCTGTCAATCTGTTGGGATAAACCCAAGATATGCTGTCCCTGGGTCTCCTCTCAGCCTTGTCCTGCATGACTTTTATTCTTCCCTTCTATACTTGCTTTCTCTGCCAGTCCAGAAATTTTCATCCCCCCCATCTCACAGCTTCTTTGATTTATATATACTATTGCAATTGTGACCACAGGCACACCCAGTTTTCTACTTTAAATCCCTAAGATGTAGCATCTCTTTAGCCTACTTTGGATTAAGTGTTCATCCTTTGTTCAGGTAAGAACAGCATGAGTAACAAGGCAATGCAGTCAAAAGTACTATGGCCAATGTTGCTATAAACATGGGGGTGCATTTCTCCTTCTGGAACCGTTCTATGGTGTCCTTGGGGTATATTCCTAAAAGTGAGATAGCTGGGTCAAAAGGCAGTTTGATTTTGGAAACAGCCCTAGTGTCCGTCAGAGGATGAGTGGATTAAAAAGCTTTGGTACATATATACTATGGAATACTACTCAGCCATAAGAAATGATGACATTGGATCATTTACAACAACATGGATGGACCTTGATAACATTATATGGAGTGAAATAAGTAAATCAGAAAAAAAACTAAGAACTATATGAACCAATGCATAGATGGGACATAAAAATGAGACTCAGAGACATGGACAAGAATGTGATGGTAACAGGGAGTGGGGTGGAGGGGTGGAGAAGGGGCGAGGAAGGAGAGGGAGGGAGTGGGGGAAGGTAGGGGCACAGAGGAAACCAGATAGAAGGTGACGGAGGATGATTTGACTTTGAGTGAGGGGTATGCAGCATAATCAAAGGTCAAAATAATCTGGAGATGTTTTCTCGGAACATATGTACC
Organism: Saccopteryx bilineata; assembly: GCF_036850765.1. NCBI lineage: Eukaryota > Metazoa > Chordata > Mammalia > Chiroptera > Emballonuridae > Saccopteryx > Saccopteryx bilineata. Next base: position 393,559,702 of record NC_089490.1, read on the forward strand.
CTGATTTATCGATGTCACTGCATTAAAATTAATAAAAATAAGATTAAAAAAAAAGAAAGTACTATGGCTGCCAGGTTGAGCACAGTTGTAGCTGAAAGAAGTCAGTGTGGGAAGAGGGTGTGGTAAGTCCATAAACATCTCCTTCCCCCCAGAAGTTATATAGCATTTTAAAACGCCTCTTTTATCCTGCTTTCTGTTTCTATGCTCTTCTGTACAATGTGTTGACTAAAAACATTGAATTAAAAGCCAGATTTTCAGTTTTGATTCTTGGCTTGTGGGATGTGTAATTTTGAAAAAGGAGCATAATCTCTCTTATTCATGATAAGCTGATCCCCACTGAGTAGAGTGACAGCAGCATAAGTAGTCATTTCCTTATTTGTAGATGATAATAGTACCTAATTCATACGGTTGCTTTACACACTAAGATGTAAAATATATAAAGCAACTTACAACAGTGTCTGCCATATTATCAGTGCATGATAAATGTGAGCTGCTGTTTTTATGTATTATCTTTAATGTACAAGTATATTGATTACAGTAATAAATTAAATTATTACTTTGCCTATCACCATGGGCAATATAGATTGCACTTGAGTATGAAGCATCAAGCATTTATAAAATTAAATTCAAGAATGCCTAGAAATAGTAAAGCATAGAGCTTTCCTCAATTATAAAGAAAATCCAAAATTTTAGATAAAAGATGATAATTTCTATATTAAATTATATTAAGTTTAAAAAGTAAAAGTGCTATCTTTTACTCTATCTTTTATCTTCTGCTTACTGCAACAGAAAGAAACCCTGAATTCTATAGGAAGAGCAGAATTGTGGGAAGGAAGTTGAGAAAATAAGTGACTGGTCCATCATATAAGGAATATAACTTTATGGGAATGGCTTTGGGACAAAGTTCGGGGCCCTCTGTGGAAATCAATCTGGCCATTTCCTAAAGAAAAGCCATCGATGATGAGTGTGAATGTCTGAGTAGGAGTGTCTCTATAAAATGCTATCGATGATATAATGGTAAAAGCATTTATTTCCCTGCTCTATTTCCTCATATCCAAGTGGGGAGCTATCCCTGAATGTTAGAATCCTTCAGCGTTCTAATCAGATCTTACTGTTTTATAGCTGAGCAAGCTGAGGAGACATGGCGGGGAAAGCACCTCAACAGTACCAAGGACTCAGCCAGTGTGAGTCCTGGGCTCAATGACCATGGCCATGTAGCATGCCAGTGATTGAGCTCAGAGGCACAGCCAAGAGTGAAAGTCTGAAGGTGTGAGCCTGGGGATGCAACCAGGTAGGGGTACAGGGGTAAAGGAAATGGAGTCTACAGAATTGACCACTTGAGAGATCAGCAAGTGAAAATAGTGCCATCTGTTTACCTCTTCTGCATATTCCACAGCCTTGTTTTACCCCATATTCCCCAATACTTTGATGACATTTCAACATAGTTTTATTATATGTCTGAGCATCACAAAAAAACTTAAAAATTGTTGGTAAAACTACAAGCCAATATCACATATGAATATAAATTCAGAAACTCTCAACACAATACTAGCAAACTGATCCAGCAGTATATTAAAAGAATCACCCATGGCCCTGGCCAGTTGGCTCAGTGGTAGAGCGTCGGCCTGGCGTGCAGGAGTCCCGGGTTTGATTCCCGGCCGGGGCACACAGGAGAAGCATCCATCTTCTTCTCCACCCCTCCCCCTCTCCTTCCTCTCTGTCTCTCTCTTCCCCTCCCGCAGCCGAGGCTCCATTGGAGCAAAGATGGCCCGAGCGCTGAGAATGGCTCTGTGGCCTCTGCCTCAGGTGCTAGGATGGCTCTGGATGCAACAGAGAGATGCCCCATAGGGACAGAGCATCGTCCCCTGGTGGGCGTGCTGGGTGGATCCGGGTCGGGTGCATGCGGGAGTCTGTCTGACTGCCTCCTCATTTCCAGCTTCGGAGAAATGCAAAAAAAAAAAAAAAAAAAGAAAGAATCACCCACACACATAATAAGCAAATAGGATTTATTCCAAGAATGCAAGCATGTTTTAATGTACAAAAATCAATCAATGTAATATTCCACCATAGTAGAATGATCATTAAAATCAATATAGGAAATGAATTTGATGCAATCTAACACTTTTACATGATAAAAATTTTCAATAAATAAGAAACAGAAGGAAACATCTTCAAAACAATCAAATATTTTTTAAAAACCTATAGTTTACATCATACTCAATGGTGACAAACTAAGTTTTTCCCCTAAGATCAGTATCAAGATAAGGATACCTTCTTCCACAAAGTATATTCAGCATTTTACTGGACTAGTAGCCAAAGCAATTAAGAAATATAAAAATAAAATACTTCCAAATTGGAAAGAAAGAAGTAAAATATCTGAATATGCAGATGACATAATTTTACATACAGAAAATTTCAAAGAATTCACATAAAGGGTAGTAAAGCTAAAAAAGAAAAACTCCAGCAAAGTTGCAGAATATAAAAGCAAAACATAAGCACCCAATTATATTTCTATACACTAGTAATGAATTATCAGAAAGATAATTAAGAAAACCTTTTATTTATAATAGCATCAAAAAAATATTCCTGATCTTAAGGGATTGTTTTATTTTTGGCCTATTTGGTATGTATGTCGGCTCTGAGCTTATCATATTTGGCCTTTATTATGTTGTGGTATGTTCCCTTTATTTCCACTTTGCTGAGAGTTTTTACATAAATGGGTGCTGGATTTTGTCAAATGTTTTTCCTGCATCTATTGATATGATTGTTTGATTTTTATCCTTTGTTTTGTTTATGTGATGTATCATGTTTATTGATTTGTGAATAGTGTACCATCCTTACATCCCTGGAGTAAATCACACTTGATCATGATGTATGATCTTTTTAATGTATTCTAAATCTGGTTTGTTGATATTTTGTTGAGCATTTTAGCATCTGTGTTCACCAAGGATATTGCCCTATAGTTTTCTTTCTTTGTAGTATCTCTACCTGGTTTTAGATTTAGGATAATGCTAGCTTCATAAAATAAACTTAGAAGTCTTCTCTCTTCTTGAATTTTTGGGATAGTTTGAAAAGGCTAGTTGTTAATTCTTTGAATGTTTGGTAAAATTTGTCTGTGAAGTCATCCAGCCTAGGACTGAGTTTCTATAAAATTATTAAATATCTGCCCTCAGGAAAATATATGTATATAAAATGTAGTTTTAGGGAATAGAAGAGGTTAAAAAATTTAAACCTTAGAGTTTAGAGTGATAGTCAGATACACTAGATTAAAAATAATTAAAAGTACTTCTCTTTTCTCTGCACATGGTAGTATCACTAACCTAGGATCTAATATGAAGTCTTTCTTTGCCTTTCAACAGAGTTGGGCTAAGAGTAGTTGCAAGAGTTTTTTCAAAAAAGTTAAGATGCACTTAACACAAAAAGAACCATTCAAACACCAGAGATCATCCGATAGGCTATAGAGTGTGGAATAAAAATTTCACCTGAAAAACTTCCAAAGAAGTCACTGAAGATAAAAATGTCTTAGTTTGTAGAGCCCCAAACTGATTTAATACTTCTCTTTAAAAAACAAAAGATTCATTTTCTGTAAGAGGTGTTAATTCAGTCTATTGGATTGCCAGCTGAAGACATTTAAGTGTTAATATAGACAAATGTTAGGTGATGCCTACCAAAACAGATGATTTCAGTTTTAGCTGAGTTGATATGAAGTCATTCTTCCTGATAGTAAATAAAAGATAAAGCAAGGTTCATTTAAACCATATTTAGTAAAGAAAAGTCTGATTAATTTCTTTTCCATAAATGTAGCCACCCTAATTAAAGGTAGTATGTCCCTTTGGACAGGAGTGTGAGAAAGATTGACAGTATCTATTTTTGACTGATTCTTCCTTAAGGGCACCCATTCTTCCTTTCATCAAAGAGTTCTAGGTCTGTTACCTGGCTGATGTCTGGGATTTAATTAAGAAGCAGTGATTCTCTATATGATTCAAGTAAGACCTTTGAGTTTGTGTAAAACACGTGGAGTAATTTCTTATACTTAGTAACTATTCAAGAAGTATTAGCTATTAATTTGATCATATCATTTTATTTAATTCTCCCAACAGCTCTGTGAGGTAATGGTAACCCTGTAAATGGTTGAGGAACATCCATTAAACAGTATTGACTTCCTGATTTTACTCATTTTACACGCAAGAGCACTGAGGCTTATAGATGTTTAACTTTTGCAGTGTTCCTAGGAAAACAGTGAAGTGTGGGACCACAGCAGTCTGACTCCAGACCTTGTGTTCTAGACAGCTGCACTACCCTACTTCAGTCAGAAGGATCAGTTATATGGGTTTATATTAAATGTCCGTGGCTTAGTCTACAAAGATCCTTACACAAGGTGTCAGAGCATCAGGAAATGTCAGTGACCTTGGGTAATTTATGCTTGGGTAAATTATGGGCAAAGTGTTGATAATAGTATGCCCTTATTTATGCAAAAGCATTTTTTATTCCTGTTAATATTCTAGTCCTTTTGCAACATGTATTATTCCAAGACAGCAAAAACAACAACAACAAAAATCTTTATATGATACAATACTATTGATCCATTTCTAAAACTAAAATTTCTCTCTCATCCCATATTAAAGATAATCCATTCAGGTTTTGACAGCATAGATATTAACCTGTTAATCATTTCAAAGAAGATCACAATTGTTAAATTTTCAGCCATCATTAGATTGTTTAGAAATAATAATTTAAATATTAATGTGTGAGTTTCAGACAACTTTGCAGTTCTGGAAAGATTTTCATTGTTATTTGACACAATTCTTAGACAGGCACCAGGGAACAGTTTGGGGTCATCACACAGTAAAATCATAGTGAGTTCAAATCAAAGCATTGCCACTCACTACTACTATGATCTTGGTCAAGTTATATAATTGAACCTCCAGTTTCTCTATGGTTACATGGATATAACATACCTGCAAGAGGATATAAACTAAATGAGATGCAAGTTGAGTGAGCGTCTGGCCCAGAACATGTGGTCAGTGAATGCTAATTCTCTTTCCACCATTTTCATAGGCAGTTGCTAATCATTTTTTCCCTAAGAGGGTTCCACTCACACCTTTAAGGATTTTTGTAGCATCTGCAACACTTGTAGGCCTTTTAATTGGAACATCTTGGCAGGTACCTTAGACTACAGAGGGGATTAAGAAACATTGAAAAATGGGAAGTGCTAGAAAACATGCAAAAAGACAAAACAGACACAGTGGGCAGTTATAGTTCATGGTCCAGACTTTATTCCAGCCATTTCAGTGTTGCTCAATTCACTAAACTCCTCACTAAATCCAAGGAGGGATACGTCTGGCAGAAAGCACAGGTGCCTATTTCTGAAATCATTTTTAATATTTTTAACTTTAAAAAATATTTAAACTTTAAAAAATATGTCTAAAATTTTTATTTTGATTTTTGCATCATACAGAATTCAAATAATTAAGTATTCTCAAAACCAGAATGAGCATCCTTTGAAATGAAGTTTCTATTCATGACAAGTTTGACTTTGCTAACTAGAAACTATATGACATTGGGCAAGTTACTCAACTCCTTTATTGCTTGGCTTTCTCATCTATAAATGATAATGATGTAGTACCTGTCCCATAGAGTACTTGGACAATTAAATAATTAAGTACATGCAAGGCTCTTAGATCAGTGTCTAAGACACAGGATGCACTCAACTAAAGATTATAATTATTATTATCATTTTATTATTATCATCAATATAAGCAACAGTTAACCCACACTATCATCCAAAAATTCATTGAGTGACTCTTCTTCTGCACAAGAATTTGTGGTGAGGATTAAATGGGGGGGGGGTAATCCATGTAATCTGACACATAGCAAATGAGATAATAAATTTTAAGTCTTAGCAGCGTGCCTGGCATGGAGTAGTATTCAGTATGTGTTAGCCATTTTTATTATTGTTGTTCAGATTAACTGAGATATAACTTACATACAATAAAATTTACCAACTTTTAGTAAGTACTTTATAAGTTTTCAAAGAACGAGATCTTCCAGAACAGATCCTCAAATCCATACTGTGTATAGTCCTTTTTTCTAAGGGACAAAATCATAAGAAAGAAAATTTTTGATTAGCAGTGATAGTACCCAAAGATAAATTGGCAAAATAAAAGGAATTATATCCTAGTAAACTTAAAAGGAAAGCAAACCATTTTATTTAATAATTCTACTTCTAACATCTATTCCAGGGGAAAAATGATAGATATCTATAAAGGTATAAACAAAAGGAAACCCAATGTAATATTATGATTTTGTAAATATAAAAATGTTCCCACATGTATTATGTATTACAGATATATTATAATCACATTAAAAAACTATAGGATTATCACAATAAATCTTGTACCCATTGGACACCATACATACTTCTTACAATATTACTGAATGTTTAGAATCGAAGGACATGTAAATAGCATCCCATGTAAAAAAAAAAGCTAAAGAAGTTCATTACCAACAAACCAGTATTACATGGAACGTTAAAAGGTCTTCTTTAAGAAAAAGAAGGGGGAACGAGATCAAACATATAAATAATAAAATGACAATGAATACATATATATCAACAACTGAGTTTCAAAAACCAAAGAAACAAGCAGAACAGAACGACTCATAGATAGAGAGGACATGTTGATAGTTGCCATATGGGAAGGAATTGAAGGGGTGGCTGTAAAGTTTATAGGATTGAGAAGTACAAATCAGTAGTTACAGAATAGTCACAGGGATGCAAAATAAGAATTCTTTTATTCCTACAAATTCTTTAAAACCTACTGTAAACCCTAATTAATTGAAAGACTGGGAGGTGGGGAGATAGACAGTAGCTATTCAAAACAATTCTACTTACCTAAAGTTTCGTTGTAGACCTGTATGCACGGCGGTCACTCAGTGTGGCGATGGAGAAGCTTCTAAGGCCACCACCTTATAGACTCAACCACACTAAACCTGAACTGACTCCGACTGTCACTGTTTAGCATCAATCTCCAAGAAGTACTAGGTTTCTAAAGAGCAAACCAGAGACATGGTCCAGCGACATGAAGACTGAGGCTTTGTGAACCAGAGGAAGTTAGGGAATGTGTTCTATATGTGGAAACATCTATAATACTAGAACAGTTCCCTTTGCATCTTTTTTTTATAAATATATTTTTATTTTAATGGGGTGGCATCAATAAATCAGAGTATATATATTCAAAGAAAATATTCCCAGGTTATCTTATCATTTAGTTCTGTTGCATACCTATCACCCAAGGAGAGATCGTCCTCCGTCACCCTCTATCCAGTTTTCTTTGTACCCCTCTCCCTCCCTATTCCACTCTCCCTCCTTCCCTCCCCCCACCCCCTCCAACCACCACACTCCTGTCCATGTCTCTTAGTCTCGCTTTTATGTCCCACCAATGTACTCCTGAAGTTCTTGTTTTTTTCTGATTCACTTATTTCACTCCGCATAATGTTATCAAGATTCCACCATTCTACTGTAAGTGATCCAATATCATCATGTCTTCTAGCTGAATAGTATACCATAGTGTATATGTGTCCCATCTTCTTTATCCAGTCTTCTATTTTTTTTTACAGTGATTAAAAGCCTTTAAGCAAACTCTTGAGCAATACAGCAAGAATCCATAAAAGAGTAGTGTCCTTAACATGTTCACCAAGTCCAAGTTGGCCCCATCACCATGCCAAATCCCTGAAAAATGAAACCCAACCACAGTTCAGTCTGTTAGGAGCTGTCACAGGGAGCAGGAGTCCAAGAAAAGTCCACATCCAGGAAAAGGCCGCATGGCACTGGAATTGTTGTCACCATTCTATACTTTGCAGCTCATGTCCAAATCCCAATGACCACTGCTTCTAGCTGGTAATGGTTCAGGTAGACTGGAAAAGCTATTTGCAACATGCATGGATATGGAGCTTCTGTTCTCCTCTGCCTGGAGAGATGAGACCAGGTTGCTTTTCCCTGGAGCTCTGCGACTGTGGCATGGTAAAGAGAACCTTGGGATACAGTAAGCTGGGTGGAAAAGGTAGATTCATAATAGAAGCTGGCAAAAGGGGGAAAGAGAGCTCTAAATTAGAAGTAGGTCCCAGTCCGAAATATGAGTGGGGCATTGAGGTAGGAGGGATAAAGGAAACACCATATATTAAGCAAAGCAGCAGAAAATAGGACCATCAACACCCATAACAAAGATCTTTGAGGGAAGAATAAAGAACCTGACTATTCAGGCAAAACATAGTTAAGTGGCCCTTGTGCAAATGAGATCAGTTTATCTGCTTCTTGGAAGAAATACCCTAGGCTCGTCCACAGTGTCATAGATGGGGCCGACGGCCCTGGGCACCTTCAGCCTTCAGTGGCAAACCCCAGCTTTCTGGGCAAGGCCAGGTCATAGGTGGCTGGAGCAGGGTTGGAAGAGACTGACCCTCCCTTAGAGGAGCGAGGGGGTAGCCTACCTTCCAGTGTCCCTGTTTCCTCACAGCAGAGGCATGTAAGCCTGGCAGGCTTTACCTCAATGACCTTCTTTTCCACCATTGAAGCAGGACCCAGATGGCATCCTATGAGACCCCTTTGGGGCATTGGAGCCTTGAAGGGTGTATCCTAAATGCTGGTAGTTCTCCTGGTCTCCATTGGGCTTTTTCTGCCTCTAGGTATCTTAAAAGCCATGCTCAGAAGATCTCGCTGAGGGGTTTCAGGATCTCCATCCGCCTATATAAATCTTTTCCATATATCTGGAGCTATTTGGAAAAAGACAAAACAGTGTTATTAGCTGGATCTAATAAAGAAGGTAGTAGTTTGCAGGCGAAAAAGATTTGGTGTCTCCTGTTCATCAGCATTCCAAAGAAATGTACATTTTTTTTAAGTAAAAAACATGATATGGTAGACCCATAGGAGTTCCAGGATATGACTACCCCCTCTTAATTTTTTTTAATTGACCTTAAAATGTTTGCTGAGTACACTTTAATAATACCTTAACTTTAAAGATTGTAAACATGACAAAATACAGTAAATGCTTTTGCTCCATATGCCAGAGCATTTTCAGTTTAGCCAGTTTAGGAAATCCAATAATAGAACAATGCATACAGACAATGAGCTATAGCATGCCTAGCAGCCTCTCCTGTTCTGACAGAGGTTACTATAGATCCGGAATCTGTATCCACTGTAATGTGGACATATGACTGTTTGCTAAATGAAGATATATGAGTAACATCCATCTGCCAAAGTTGTCCTGGTAGGGGTCCCTGAGGGTTAACTCTAAATGAAGGGGCAGTATAGGACCCCTTGGACAGGATTTCCCAATCTGCCATGCTGCTTCCCAAGAAAGTTGAAACTGTTTACACCGGGCTGCAGCGTTCTGGTGATGAACAGCATGAGACTGACTTGCTCGGTCTGTCATGGTTGCTCCATATAATTTTCTTTTGGGTAGCTTGATCAACAAGGGCATTCCTCAGCCCTGGCCGGTTGGCTCAGTGGTAGAGCATTGGCCTGGTGTGCAGTATTCCCGGGTTTGATTCCCAGTCAGAGTACACAGAAGAAGCGCCCATCTACTTCTCCACCCCTCCCCCTCTCCTTCCTCTCTGTCTCCCTCCTCCCCTCCTGCAGCCAAGGCTCCACAGGAGCAAAGCCATCCCGGGCACTAAGGATGGCCCCATGGCCTCTGTCTTAGGCATTATAATGGCTCTGTTTGCAACAGAGCAACACCCCAGATGGGCAGAGCATTTCCCCCTGGTAAGCATGCCAGGTGGATCCCGATCAACGCATGAGGGAGTCTGTCTGACTGCCTCCCCATTTCCATTTTCAGAAAAATACAAAAAAATAAGTAAATAGAAGAAAAAGTACAACAAAAAAAGAAGAGAAAAGAGAAAGAAAAGAAAAAAAAAAGGACATTCCCTTCTGCTAAAGCTCCAGGGAGCATGGAGTGAGCTCGAGTATGTCCTATGAAACATGGAGCTCTATGTTGACATTTAAGTGTTTGAAGAAGGAGGAACTGCTGAAATAGTTCATCAGCATTTGTCCCTAAGACGGCAGTCTTTATAGTGGAAACACCATAAGTAAATATTTGCTGTCTGTCTATAGATTAAAGGGGAAATATGGCAAATGCTGAAAAGCCATGATCTTTGTGCCCCTCCCCTCCCCCACCTCCCTCCCTCTCCTCCCCCCACCCTGTAACCCCAACACTGTTGTCCATGACTCTGAGTCCCATCTTTATGTCCCACTTATGTATGGAATCATATAGTTCTAAGTTTTTTCTGAATTACTTCTTTCGCTCAGTATAATGTTATCAAGGCCATCCATGTTGTTGTAAAAGATCCTGTGTCATCATTTCTTATGGCTGAGTAGTATTCCATAGTATATATATACCAAAGCTTTTTAATCCACTCATCCTCTGATGGACACGTGGGCTGTTTCCAGATCTTTGCTATTGTGAATAATGCTGCCATAAACATGGGGGTGCATTTCTTCTTTTCAAACAGTGCTATGGTGTTCTTGGGGTATATTCCTAACAGTGGTATAGCTGGGTAAAAGGCAGTTCGATTTTTAATTTCTTGAGGAATCTCCCTACTGTTTTCCACAATGGCTGCACCAGTCTGCATTCCCACCAGCAGTGCAGGAGGGTTCCCTTTTCTCCACATCCTCGCCAGCACTTATTCTGTGTTGTTTTATTGATGAGCACCATTCTGACTGGTGTGAGGTGATATCTCATTGTGGTTTTAATTTGCATTTCTCTAATCATTAGTGATGTTGAACATTTTTTCATATGCCTATTGGCCATCTGTATGTCCTCTTTGGAGAAGTGTCTATTCATTTCTTTTGCCCATTTTTGGATTGGATTGTTTGTCTTCTTGGTATTAAGCTTTACAAGTTCTTTATAAATTTTGGTTATTAACCCCTTATCAGACGCAATGTCAAATATATTCTCCCATTGTGTAGATTGTCTTTTTATTCTGTTCTTATTGTCTTTAGCTGTGCAGAAGTTTTTAGTTTGATAAAATGCCATTTGTTTATCCTGTCTTTTATTTCACTTGCCTGTGGAGACAAATCAGCAAATATATTGCTGCTAGAGATGTCAGAGAGCTTACTGCCTATGTTTTCTTCTAAGATGCCTATGGTTTCATGGCTTACATTTAAGTCTTTTATCCACTTGAGTTTATTTTTGTGAGTGGTGTAAGTTAGTGATCTTATATTATAACTTGATATCCGGAAGTGTGATACCTCCCGCTTTACTCTTCCTTTTCAAGATTGCTGAGGCTATTTGTGTTCTCTTTTGGTTCCATATAAATTTTTGGAATATGTGTTCTATATCTTTGAAGTAAGTCATTGGTATTTTAATCGGTATTGCATTGAATTTATAAATTGCTTTGGGTAATATAGACATTTTAATGATGTTTATTCTTCCTAACCATGAGCACGGTATATGCCTCCACTTATTTGTATCTTTCCTGATTTCTTTTATCAATGTTTTACAATTTTCCGAGTACAAGTCTTTAATCTCCTTGGTTAGATTTATTCCTAGGTACTTTATTTTTTTGGTTGCAATGGTGAAGGGGATTGATTTCTTGATTTCTCTTTCTGACAATTCATTATTAGTATATAAAAAATCCTCTGATTTCTGAGTATTGCTTTTATATCCTGCCACCTTGCTGAATTCATTTATCAGGTCTAGTAGTTTTTTACTGAGGATTTTCTACATACAATATCATATCATCTGCAAATAATGATAGTTTTACTTCTTCTTTTCCAATTCGGATGCCTTTTATTTCTTTTTCTTGTCTGATTGCTGCGGCTAGGACTTCCAGAACTATGTTGAATAAGAGTGGTGAAAGGGGGCACCCCTGCCTTGTTCCTGATCTTAAGAAGATTGCTTTTAATTTTTGCCCATTGAGTATGATGTTGGCTGTGGGTTTGTCATAGATGGCCTTTATCATGTTGAGGTACGTTCCCTGTATTCCCACTTTGCTGAGAGTTATGATCATGAATGGGTGCTGGATTTTATCAAATGCTTTTCTGCATCTATTGAAATTATCGTGTGGTTTTTCTCCTTTCTTTTGTTTATGTGATGAATCACATTGATTGATTTGCGAATATTGTACCAGCCTTGTCTCCCAAGAATAAATCCCACTTGATCATGGTGTATGATTTTTTTCATATATTGCTGGATCCGGTTTGCTAATATTTTGTTGAGGACTTTTGCATCTAAGTTCATCAGGGATATTGGCCTATAATTTTCTTTTTTTGTGTTGTCTTTGCCTGGTTTACGAATCAGAATTATGCTCACCTCATAAAAGGAGTTTGGAAGTCTTCCTTCCTCTTGAATTTTTTGAAATAGCTTGAGAAGGATAGGAGTTAGTTCTTCTTTGAATATTTGGTAGAATTTACTTGTGAAGCCATCAGACCCAGGTCTTTTCTTTTTTGGAAGTTTTTTGATAGCTGTTTCAATCTTATTTGTTGTAATTGGTCTGTTTAGGTTTTCTGATTCTTCCAGATTGATTTTTGGAAGATTATATGATTCAAGGAAATTGTCCATTTCATCTAGGTTGTCTAGTTATTTGACATACAGTTCTTCATAGTATTTTCTTACAATATTTTGTATTTCTGTTGTGTCAGTTGTTATTTCTCCACTCTCGTTTCCAATTTTATTTATTTGAGTCCTCTCGCTTTTTTTCTTGGTGAGTCTCATTAAAGGTTCTTCGATCTTGTTTACCTTTTCAAAGAACCAGCTCCTGGTTTCATTGATCCTCTGTATTGTTTCTTTAGCCTCTGTGTCATTTATTTCTGCTCTGATCTTTATTATTTCCTTCCTTCAACTAGCTCTGGGCTTTACTTGCTGTTCTTTTTCTAGTTCTTTTAGATGCAGGGTTAAGTTGTTTATTTGAGCTTTTTCTAGCTTCTTGAGGTATGCCTGTAATGCTATAAACTTCCCTCTCAGGACTGCTTTTGCTGTGTCCCATAAATTTTGAGTTGATGTATGCTCATTATCGTTTGTTTCTAGAAATTTTTTAATTTCTTCTTTGATCTCAATGTTAACCCATTCATTATTTAATAACATGCTATTTAGTTTCCAAGTGTTTGAATGTTTTTCAATTTTTCTATTGTGGTTGATTTCTAGTTTAATGACATTGTGACCAGAGAAAGTGCTCGATATGATTTCAATCTTCTTAAATTTGTTGAGACTGCTTTTGTGCCCTAACATGTGGTCTATTCTAGAGAATGTACCATGAGCACTTGAAAAGAATGTATATTCTGCTGTTTTAGGGTGAAAGGTTCTGAAGATATTTATTAAATCAAGTTGATCTAATATGTCCTTTAAGTCTGCTGTTTCTTTGTTAATTTTATTTCTTGAGGATCTAGCTAATGATGTTAATGGGGTATTGAAATCCCCTACTATTATAGTATTGCTGTTGATCTCACCCTTTAATTCCATCAAAGTCTGCTTTATATATTTAGGTGCTCCTATATTAGGTGCGTAGATATTTATAATGGTTATATCTTCCTTTTAGATTGCTCCCTTTATCATTATGTAATGACCTTCTTTATCTCTAACTTTGGTCTTTGTTTTAAAGTTCACTTTGTCTGATATAAGTATTGCTACCCCAGCTTTTTTTTCATTTCCACTTGCGTGAAATATTTGTTTCCATCCTTTTATCTTCAGTCTGTGTGCATCTTTTTTTTTTTTTTTTTTTTTTTTTATTTTTCTGAAGCTGGAAACAGGGAGAGACAGTCAGACAGACTCCCGCATGCGCCCGACCGGGATCCTCCCGGCACGCCCACCAGGGGCGATGCTCTGCCCACCAGGGGGCGATGCTCTGCCTATCCTGGGCGTCGCCATGTTGCGACCAGAGCCACTCTAGCGCCTGGGGCAGAGGCCACAGAGCCATCCCCAGCGCCCGGGCCATCTTTGCTCCAATGGAGCCTTGGCTGCGGGAGGGGAAGAGAGAGACAGAGAGGGAAAGCACGGCGGAGGGGTGGAGAAGCAAATGGGCACTTCTCCTGTGTGCCCTGGCCGGGAATCAAACCCGGGTCCTCCGCACGCTAGGCCGACGCTCTACCGCTGAGCCAACCGGCCAGGGCTTGTGTGCATCTTTTAATTTAAGGTGTGTCTCTTGTAGACAGCATATGTATGGGTCCTGTTTTCTTATCCACACAACTACCTTATGTCTCTTGATCAGATCATTTAATTCATTAACATTTAAGATTATTACTGATATGTAATTGTTTATTGCCATTTTTTTCTTTAAAACTGTATTCCTCTTTTGCTATATTCTTTTTTTCCTTTGATCTGTTTATAATAGGTCCCTTAGTATTTCTTGCAGCCTTGGTTTGGTTGCAGTGAATTCCTTGAGTTTTTTGTCTGTAAAGCTTTTTATTTCTCCTTCAATTTTAAATGATAGCCTTGCTGGATAAAGTAGTCTTGGTTGTAGGTTCTTGTTCTGCATTACTTTAAATATTTCTTGCCATTCCCTTCTGGCCTCAAGTGTTTCTGTTGAGAAGTCAGAAGTCATCCTTATGGGGGCTCCTTTGTAGGTGATAGTCTTTTTTTCTCTAGCAGCTTTTAATATTTTCTCTTTATCATTTAGCTTTGGTATTTTAATTATGATGTGTCCTGGTGTTGGTTTCTTTGGGTTTCTCCTTAATGGAGTTCTCTGTGCTTCCTGAACATGTGAAATGTTTTCCTGCCTTAATTGGGGGAAGTTTTCCGCTATGATATGCTCGAACAAAGTCTCTATCCCTTGTTCTTTCTCTTCTTCTTCAGGAACCCCTATCATGTGGATGTTATTTGTCTTCATGTTGTCACAGAGCTCTCTTAGCATTTCCTCAGACTTTTTGAGTCTTTCTTTTTTCTGCTCTGCTTCTGTGCCTTTATTTATCATGTCCTCTAACTCGCTGATTCGATTCTCTGCTTCATCCATTCTGCTTTTAATTCCTTCCATTGTATTCTTTATTTCAGATATTGTATTTGTCATTTCTGACTGATTCTTTTTTATTATTTCAATGTCCTTTTTTATATTTGTTATCTCCTTATTTAGGTTTTTGTAATGGCCATCTATGGTTGTTCTGATATCTTTGAGCATCCTAACAATCGTTATTTTAAACTTTGCATCTGGTAATTTGGTTATATCTGATTCACTTAGGTCCTTTTCTGGGGATTTCTCTTGGTCTATTTGTGTTGTATTTCTCTGCCTCTGCATTTTCTCTTCACGGGAGTGGCTGTGATCATGCGCTCAGGTGCACAAGCGTTGGTGGCCATGGCCTTTGCCCCGCCCCCATGTGTGACGTTATGCTCGGTCCTGAGGGCACTGGCAAGCACCTTTGCTCAGCTGCGGGTCTCTGCCTGTTTCCAGGCTTTCTCCCTGCCCTTGCAGGAGGAGCCCGCTCGAGGAACGGCTGCTAGCCTTGGCTCTACTGCCGGGCAAGACTACATGCCCAAGCTCAGCTCAGTAGAGGAACTCTGCCTCTTCTGGACTTTTGGCTCCACCCTCACAGGATGAGCCAGCTACCAAGTCAGACCGCAAGCCTTGCCGGCAGCTGAGCTTGACCGCTTTTGCACTCCCCCTTCTCCCCAGCCGGGCAAGATTGAGCTCACACCTGAGCCCAGTGGTGGCCAGCTGGCTTCCATCCCTGCCAGCAGAACCATGCTTTTGTCTCCCGCTGCCTCCCACCCTCTGGCGAGCCCTCAGCCGCATGGGTGGGGGCGTTGCAGTTCAGACCCTAAGACTCACTACTGTAGACCCAAAAGCTCCCTCCTTCTATGTGACTCTGCTCTGAATGCCACGGGGGAGCTTGTTTGGCTGCTCTCCTGCTTCCCTTTGCTAGTATTGCAGTTTCTGGGGAAAATATTCACTTCAGCTTTGGGGAGTGACTTGTCCCAGGGGTTAGGGTGGCTATCTCCCAAAATGTTTCTCCCTGTGCCTCCTAGATTACACTCTCTTCCTGTTACTCTGGTCCTCTCCTCTATCCCCGTCCCCAGGAGCCCTGGGTGAGTGATTGTGAGAGAGATGTTCTGCGTGGTCCCTTTAAGAAGGATCCTGGGTCTGAGAAATCAGACTCTTTCTCACAAACAATATCCTGACTTGTTTCCAGCTAAATACTGTCCTTACGCCTCTTCTGGGCTCTGAGGCTGCAGGCTGGGGCTTTGTTCCTGGGGCTCAGGACTCTTCCCCTTCTGCTAAACTCACTTCCCACCATGCGAGTTTCTTCCTGCTGCCGTTTGCTCCGGGGAGCTGGGCAGCCCTCTCCGCATTTCTGCTTTTCCTACCAGTCTTGGTGTGGCTTCTTCAGTGTTCCTTGGTTGAAGAGTCCTCTTAGTTTAGTCCAAAGTTGGTTTTTCCAGATGATAGTTCTTAAAATTAGTTTGTAATCCACTTTGGTTCTGGGAGGTAGATGTTGGTACGTCCGCCTACTCCAGCGCCATTTTGTCTCTCTCCTGCATCTTTTTATTTATACATTATTACTTGTAGCTGATTGGCTATTCCAAAGCAATAATAAAAATGCAACATTATAGAGTTGGCAGAAATTGTCCCAATGCAGTTATAGCTTTATTAGAACAAACAGAAGACTTGAAAAATTTGGCTTCACTTCACAATGCCTTCTCTCATACCTTTAACCACATGTCCTGCGAAATGCCAAGAACTCCTTGGTGATGTTGATGTTGGTACAAGACTGAGCTTCACACATGTTGTCCTTTGCTTTGTTTAAAGTGAATGGGGACAAATGATGGAGGAGGGACTATAAAAATGAGAAAAGTGAGCACTTACTGGACAAAAGTTTGAGAGGGATTGTAATTATGTCTGGAGAGGAACAGAGGTAAGAATTGTTTCTCAAAAGTGTGCTCCTCACACCATCCACATCAAGACCATCTGGTCTGCGCTGTGAGGAATGCAGGAACTGCTAAAAAAAAATGAAGCAGGCCTCTCTAAATGCTTGAGAATCTGTGTTTTATAAAAAGCTACCTAAAAGTGTCCAATCTACATAAATATTTTGGAGACATTCTGACAGAGGAAAGAAAAAAGAAGCTATCAAAATTTTACCCACTTTCTAAAATGGTGTAGAGCAACTTCAAAGTGTGGTATGTTAAATAACAGTAAGTGGGATCGGGGCAAATATTTCTTTGTATCTTTAATTTTATACTTATGCCGTGATTGGAGGAAATTATAGCATCAAACCCATGAATTCACATTATCGTTGTTTTGTACAAGGCTAGTTTTTAAAATGTAAGTCAATAAATCAAAATACTAAACATATAAAAATGCCATAGTACGTATATATATAACAAAATTAGGACGATGGTAAAATATAACAATTTATTTTGAAATACATTCCCCTAGCTTAACTCCATAGTATAGCATGTTCCCTTCAATATTAAAAGTCAGACAGAAATAGTTAAGCACATGATTTCACTTTTATGTGAGATACAAAACTGAGAGCAACAAATGAAAAAACAAGAAAAATAAAAACTCACAGACACAGTAAAGATTAAAGGGGGTCAAACAGATGTTGACTGAAGAAGAGTTTACTTTGAGTGGTGGGCACACAATGCAATAAACAGATAATGTATCATAAACTTTTACACTTGAAATCTGTACAATCTAATTAACCAATGCCACCCAATATGTTTTAATTCCAATGATCATAAAATTATTATTTTAAAGCAAATCACCTTTTATACATTTCTAATATTTTCTTTTCAAAGTATAGGGCACATAGAAAAATCACAAAAAAACTCTGTTGTCACCTTTAACCCTAAGTTCTGATCCCAAATTTTATTTTAAAGTTGGGCCATCTTCTTCTATGCGCCTGACCAAATTCCACATTATTTTGTGGTGTTGCAAAAATTCAATTTTAGATGCAGAAACTTTACTCAGAGACTATCTAGACAAGTTTCCCAAAATTGTTAAGGATATTATCAAAAAGACAAAGTGAAAATTCTGTTGAAAACTGCAGTATTTAAAGATGAGATAACCCATTGGATGTTACAATTGAAACAAGATTGGTTATATGTTGGTATTGACTGAAGCTGAGTCACAGGAGTTAGTTATATATATTTTTTTTATTTTTCTGTAACTTTAACATTATCCATTATAAAATGTTCAAAACAAAATTTAAAAAAATTAGAAGAACTAAAAGTTCTGTTCACTTCCTCACAACTTTGGAACAGTATCTAGGAAGAGTAGAGCTAACATTGGGCTAGTTCTGTCTCTAACTTGATCATGTACTAGCTGACCTTGGGAAGGCACAATCTTTTTGCTGAACTTCAGTTCTCTTGTTTGAAAATAGCAAGTTCATTTTGCATCTGATTCTAGTGTGATGACCATTTAAATTGCTGGTCACCTAGGACATATATGCTAATGTGAAAGTGAAAAAAAATCCAATTTTTTGTTTTGTTTTGTTTTGTTTTGGTTTGGTTTTTTGCATTTTTCTGAAGCTGGAAACGGGGAGGCAGTCAGACAGACTCCTGCATGCACCCAACCGGGATCCACCCGACATGCCCACCAGGGGGCGATGCTCTGCCCCTTTGGGGCATCACTCTGTTGCATCCAGAGCCATTCTAGCACCTGAGGCAGAGGCCACAGAACCATCCTCAGCGCCCGGGCCATCTTTGCTCCAATGGAGCCTCGGCTACGGGAGGGGAAGAGAGAGACAGAGAGGAAGGAGAGGTGGAGGGGTGGAGAAGCACATGGGCGCTTCTCCTGTGTGTCCCACAGGACTCGAACCTGGGACTCCTGCACGCCAGGCCGACGCTCTACCACTGAGCCAACCGTCCAGGGCCCAATGTTGTTTTAATAAATTAATAACCTCTTCCCCTTATCCTCCCCTTTCCCACCTCTTGAGGTAATTTGTGTCCTTGCTTATATGAACAAATATACGGGTGTTTACAACTGTTCTTTCATAACTTTCTTTGGAGACCTAACTGGTTTTTTTTTTTTAACTTTTTTTTTTTTAATTTTTGTTTGTTTGTTTTTTTAATTTTTTTTAAATTTTTTTATTTATTCATTTTTAGAGAGGAGAGACAGAGAGGGAGAGAGAGACAGAGAGAGAGAGAAGGGGGGAGGAGCTGGAAGCATCAACTCCCATATGTGCCTTGACCAGGCAAGCCCAGGGTTTCGAACCGGCGACCTCAGCATTTCCAGGTCAATGCTTTATCCACTGCGCCACCACAGGTCAGGCCCTAACTCCCTAACTGGCTTTTTTAAACAATCCATGAATTTGGCAGCATCCCATCTAGTAACGAGAAGAAGCTCCTTTACTTCATCATGTTTTCATTTGCATCTAATAAAGCATGGATATCCTGGGTATCCTGTAGCTCAATTAATACAGCACTAATTCATTCTTTTTAAAAACAGTGTAATACTACATAGAGTGAATGCTCTCTCATTTAGTCAGCCATTCTCTATTGCTAGATTTAAATTGCTCACAGTTCTTTGCCACTGCAAACAGTGCTTCAATAAATATCCATGTACACATATGTTTATGTTTGGAACATACCTCAATAGTACTGAAGACTAAAAGGTATTATCAAGTCAAAAGGCAAGTGTATTTAAAACTCTAGTAATGACTGCCAGACAACTGTGCCAAGAAACTGCCCCCATGTTATTTCTGTTAGCAGTAAATGAAAGAAGTTTCCCTACATTCTCTCCAGCCCTGAATGTTATCCCTCTTCTTAACAGGTATCGCACTCATGGATAAAAAGTGACATTTTATTATAGATTTAATTTGCATTTTTATGAATAATGATATTGAACCTATTTTCATATGTTATCAGTCATTTGGGGTTTAAATCATGAGGTCAAGATAGAGATTCCAGTATTAAATTTATGATGTAAAGTTGCAGGATAATACTATTTTCTTCCCATATATTACATTAAAATTTCAAATCAAACAAGGACACAATTCTAATTTAGAGTGCATTCTTCTGTATTCCCATCATCTTAAACAGGAAGAGACAACCGATTGACAAGGAAACATTTCTATTGCAATATATATATATGAAGGATAGAGAGAGAGGGACAGACAGAGACAGACAGACAGGAAGGTAGAGAGATGAGAAGTATCAACTTGTAGTTGCAACACCTTAGTTGTTCATTGTTTGCTTTCTCATATGTGCCTTGACTTGAGGGTTTCAGCCAAGCCAGTGACTCTTTTCTCTAGCTATCGACCTTGAGTTGAAACCAACAACCTATGGGCTCAAACTAAGTGACCATGGGGTCATGTCTGTGACCTAGCCTCAAGCCAGCAACCCCATGCTCAAGCTGGTGAGCCTGTGGTCAAGCTAAATGAGCCCGTGCTCAAGATGATGACCTCAGGGTTTTAAACCTGGGTCCTCTGTATCCCAGGTTGACACTCTATCCACTTCACCACTGCCTGGTCAGGTAAAGAATAAATTTTATTAGAGTTAAAATAGTTGCAGAATACAACATATATGAACATGATAGTATTACATTTTGTTACAGATAACTCCAGATTTAAATCTCTATCTGTACTTAGTGAAGACAAAGGTGAAAACTGGTTAGAAATGTTATCTTAAAACAATACTATAGTTAAACAAAATATAGTTCCAGAAGCACAAATAAGCCTCTTATTTAGAAAGATTCCCCTCAAATTATTAAATAACAGATAGGATAATTAGGAAAAGAAGGCACAGTGATGCTGAGCACTTTTCAAAGGTCCTTTGGAAAACTTTGTAAGAAGAAAGGTGATATCAATGACACATTTTTCAAAGCAGACTTTTTATTTTCATACATAGAGGCATGAGAAAGCAAGATTCTTTCACAGAATACATATTCTTCAAAGAAGAAAATATTGCTTTTAATGGGTTCTTTTAGCACCTGTGGTTGACATTCGGTGATTTTAATCCTGAAATGTTAGTCATCTTAAGAAAAAGTATGTCATCAAAAGATCAAGCTTCTAATTTTTATAATGTAAAAGAGAAGGAGGACTAAATATTACATAAGGATAGGCTTAAATAACGCATGGACCCCAGAAAATTGGAATTTTTTTTTTGCTACAGCAAATTACCATGTTTATGTTTGTACTGACTGATGTATTTTCACTGATAAGAAAGACTCAAAAAGGACAATGGTCCCAATCAGCAATATTTCTTGGGGGTGCATTTCCATTGATGCCAACCACAAGGAATAGCCTTAAATCCAACTTTTTCCAGGATCTGTATGTATTGTTCTTTACTTCCTGCCACATGAAAATAAAATGGTATTTTTTTCTGAATAAGATTCTGTATGATGAGATAATAAATATGCCACATGCAGCCTTGGCGTCGGTATTTCGGGACTGTATAAGCCATCCTCAACTCACAGGACTGTTCCATCACAAGCCAAGAGATAGGGTGCCCCTCTGGACCTAGCACTCCAAGTCCCAGAAAATTCTGGAGGCAGCGTTCAATGTATTTCAAGCTCCTCTCATTTTTCCCAAAGTCCCACTGCTCATTCACAATTGTTGCATGTGAGGCATCCAAGAAGATTCTCAGAAAGTCTTCTTTCCTGTCAATAAAGAAACGAACAATTTATTCAGGCAACTTTTTTCAAGCACCAAGATTACAGAAAATAAATGAGACACCATTCTTTTTCTTGAGGATCCCACAGCCGAGTACTATTTTTATATAGGCTTCAAAGTTTTTCAAGTAATTAAGAGAGAAAAAAAATCTTAATTGCTTTATGATGCACAAAGTACATCTCAAAAACTAAAAATCCAAGCAGATATCTCATGGAAATAGAAAATGACCTTACAGTCCTAAAATAACAAAGATGCACATGAATGACCTCTCATGTGGTTGAATATTCTTTGCAGATCCACATGTAAAAAACATGAGGTTCTGAAGTCTACTCCACAAAATCTCTAAATAATCAAGATAACATTTCTTGTAATAGATATTTCAGTAAAATGTATGTCACAGGAAGATGAGGGCAAAGTGAATCTCACTGCTTCCTGTGTCTCAAAGCCCATCACCACCTACCTCTAGGGAAGAACCAAAATGGTCGTTTAAGAATCACCACTACAGGTGGGAGAATGGGATTGTGGGGTGGTAACAATTGGGATTTTAATCCTGATTCTTTCATTGGATAGACTGTCTGAAACTGAGACTGAGACTGAGTTTCTTTATCTCCAAAATCAGAATAACATCTTCTGTGGGTAGACAGATTGGGCAGGGGGAAGATCCCAAAGAAACTTTACCCCTCCCTAGAGCAGAAGAGTTTTCAGAAATTGTCAGTTTCAAAGCTGTTCTATGTTTGCTTGTGTGCAAGGTCACTAGGCTCTAAAGTGTCTGCAATTGGGTGAGGCTTTCTTTCCTTTTGGGGTTTTTTTTTTTTTTAGTGTGTGTGTGTATTTTTATTATATTTTTTTATTTAGACAATTAAATTTAACAGGGTGACATTGGTCAACCAGAGTACATAGATTTAGAGAACACATCTCCACATCACTTGGACAGTCGATTATGTTGTATACCCATCACTCTAAGTCAAATCATCCTCAGTCACCCCATATTTGTTTCTCTTTATGCGCTCCCCCCTCCCCCACTCTATCCTTCTCCTCCTTTTCCCTCCCCCTGATAACCACTGGACTCCTATCTATGTCCATGAATCTCAATTTTGTGTCCCACCTATGTATGGAATCATACAGTTCTTAGTTTTTTCTGATTTACTTATTTCACTCAGTATAATGTTATCAAGGTCCATCCATGTTGTTGTAAACGATACTATGTCATCATTTCCTATGGCTGAAGAGTATTTTTTTACTCTCTTCCATGCCTGACCTGATCCTAGTCCTTCTTCCTCAAAGATCTCCAACACTGCCACCTGCCTGCCTCCTGCTGTATAGCTTTGCATTTGGGCTTAGATAAAAGAATCACCTTAAGACAAGTATATTTTTTCAGGTTGCCAGAATTATAATATTGATTATTATTTTATCTTAGTTATCATTTCTTCCTATGCATTTCTTTATCTTAAGATACTTATGGAAACACAGCTGTGTTACAATAAAATTTGAATATTGTTGGCTCTCCCAGCTAAACCAATTGAATGTGTGAGTGAGTACTTAGATGTTAGTTACTCTTTTGGATTAGTAATACAATTATAAAGTATAAATGAAATTAATTGAAAATATTTCTTTCTCTGATTTCTATTACTCATTAGCTCCCTTAGAGGCAACAAGTAATGCAATATATTTATTGTAATCTTCCAGATATATTCTATGCAATTTTAGATGCATACATACAGTGACAGCATACAGTGTACACTGCTCTGTGCATCTTATTTGTTTTTTTAATTAGCAATATATTTTGTAATTATTTTCTTATCAATTTATAGAGAGCTTCTTAATTCTTGTTAATCACTGCATATCAATCCAAAAATTGTATTATAGCTTACTGAGTTTATCCATGACCCTTCTGATGAACACTTAGGTAGTTTCATTTGTTGTGCTATCACATATTAAATTCATCAAAGACTTTACATTATTGTCAATTAATATACATTGTTTTATGCAACCATTTTGATTTTAAGAGTCCATCTTTTTTTCTGAAATATTTATAAAATTTGTGCAATAATCTCTGAAGGCATTTTCTGCTGATTTTTTGTTATTAGGAAGAACTGGCAATAAATCAAAAGTATGCAATATGGGAATATGTAATTATGTATCTCCATATTATAGAAAACCCTGCAGCTGTCAAAATAAAAGCAGTATAGCTCTGTGAACTTGCATGGAAGATGAATATAGTGTATTGCTGAGGGAGAAATGTAAACTACTGTGCAGTATGTGTGCATGTTGTAAAAAAAATAAGAAAAAAAAACCCCAAAACAAACATAGTACTAAAAGTATATACATCAATGCTAAGAATATTTATACCTGGACAGGAAGATTGTGGGTAATCCAAGTAGGCAAACTTTCACTTTTTACTTTGAATACTTGTATACTTTGTATAATATTTTTCAAAAAATAAATAGTAAAGATTTTTCAGTGCACCATGATGTCCAATTCCCTCCCAGGAGTCCCCTTGAGAGACATGAGTTAATATATGTAAAGGATCTCATCTAATAAAGGCCCTGCCCAACCTCAGCAAACAAAGTTCCCTTCCTTTACCCATGCAACTCTCTGCCTACTGATAATTTAGTCTCAAATCCTACATTTCCAAGTCTGCTTCTTATGGCAACTGTACAGTTCTATCAGTAATTGTGGAAGCAAGAAAAGGAAAATCTCACTTTGTAACTTCATCCATCTTAGACATCTTAAATAGCTCTATCAAATCCACCTTGCCATCACTTGATATCTTGGGTTTCCCTGGCATTTCGAAGGTGAAGAGCTCAGTCTTTGTGTACTCCACTGGCACTGATTTTGAAGCTGAAATCTTTTTTATTGCTTCATCCAAGTTCTCTTGGCAACCTGGAGAGAAGAAAAAGACAGGCTCTGCATCACCCCTTCCATGTCCGCTGTGAACAAAGCAGGGGGTCTTTGCCTGTTAACTCAAACCCATTACCTTGGATCTGGAAAGCTTGTTCCCAGTTGATAACCTGGGGGCTTGCCAGGACTTCCTCCAACTTGTCAGGAACTTTAGTGAAGATGTGGTAAGTGTTGGTGTAATGATCCAGATCATCTTTCATCTCCTGATATAACAAATACCATCCATATTTACATAACATTATAATTTAGCAAATGTTTTTGCATATATCTAAAGTGCCTACCTGTTTCTTTTCTGCTGCTGACACTCTCCTGGGGATCCTGGGGAGGGTTGCTGCAGGTGATGTTGAGTTCTAGCTCCCCTGATTACTATATAAATAAAGGGAAAGTAAGATATCCCTATTTTGGGATGAAAAGGACTTACTGCTTAAATTCCCCAAACCTGGAAGATGGGGAAGACATTCTGATTAAATAGACATGATTTATCTATTTTTAACAACTCCCTCACATATTCCTTTTATCAACTTGACTGTCCATAGTTAAGAGAACAGCCATTTCCCCCAGGTCACACAATAATCACTGGCAAGTTTAGATGTCAATTCCAACACAGACTCAAAAATTGTTGGATTATATTCATTTAGTTATTGGGAAAGAAAAACATTTCCTAACCACTTCCAGCCATATGAATCTATGTGGAGGTGTATGTCTCTAATCAGATTCTTAATGAAAAAGAATAGACAATATGGGATCCTAATATTATTTCCAAGACATGGACCATTAGCTATTTGGTTTACTCTTTATCTGTCCTACCTCCTTCCTCAAGCACACTTTCCAAAACCTATATGAATCAAGGCCGCCAAGGTTCTTCTCCCCAGACCTCAGTTTCAGGTCCCTCATTCCCTCTGAGAGAACATCCAGAGCAGGACTGGCCTGGAACTCTGTAGTTTGAGCTCTCACCTCTTTCTTAGGCCGAGTAATGACTATCTGATAATGTGGCCAGGTATCCACCAGCACCTCCAGATTGAATGGGTTTTCATTTTTAATGTTGAAAATGGCACCATATACCTACAAGTGCAATGGGACAAGACAGAAGAGATAAGGTCTTGGATGCAGAATGGGAAATAAAACCAGAAGCTATGAAACAGGAATGATAAGATTAGGGTTTCCAGAATGAGTAATTGGACTATTTATTAGAAGCTATGCTGCGAAATATCCCAGTCAGGGTCCAAAAAATCCAGGTTATAACTGAATCATTGAAACTGGGTCCTCTGAAATTCACTCATTCATTTTTTAAATTTATACCATATTTTCTTTTTTTTTTCATTTCTACCATACATATCATTTATTTGGCATCTATTATATGTCAAGTGTATGCCAAGTGTAGAGAATTCAAACATGAATATAATATGGCCACTGCCTTCAAGTTAAATTTAAAAGAGTGGAGAATTACATAGTCTGATCATAACGGCACACATTTTCTGATAGATGTATGTATGTGGTGTTGTGGCATCCCAAGGAGGAAGTAGTGACAGAAGAAGTAAATCTTGAATTGTGTCTTGAGGGATAAGTACAGTTTTTCCTGGGAAAAATAAAGAGAACATAAGGGTAAGTAATTTCAGGTAGGAGTAAAGCATGAAAGTGTAGCAGATCATACTGGCTGAACTGTGAGGAGCTCAATAATTGCAGCCTGTGGTATATGGCAGGGGAATGTCGAAAGAGAAAAGAGGCTGGGGAATATTTTGATAAACTTTTGTATATACAATTAAGGATATTTACATTTTTTAATTTCTAGGAAAATTTTATAACAAGGGAGTGATAGCAGTTATATTTGTTCAGATAGACGACTCTGGTTTCCAAGTTGCAGGTGAGGTGGTAATATTGAAGACAGGGTGACATTGCAATTGCCTGGACCAAAAAAAGAAAATCCACTAGAGATAACTATAGTGCTGGCATAGGTAGCTTGTTAGTATTAACAAGGAAAGAGGTAGAAGGAATCACATATTAAGGCTAATAAACTAGGGAGCAAAACTGACTAAGTTTAAGCAGGTCAGGAGCTACAGCGTCACAAACTCCAGAAAATAGCCACATTGCACTGACAAGGGGATTAACACCCCTTCTTCTCCCCAGGAAATTTCTCCTCAGGAAACAGTTAGTTTTCTGCTACCAGAATTATCCCAGGATTATAAGGGGAGAGGGGAAAAAATTCCTCTGCTGGACGCATGCTCAGTAGAAGCCAAGATGGCACAAGAGGCCGTCTACTACGAGGCAAGTGTATTAGGAGCCAGAATGACAACCATAAAGGAGAGATGTTTGGGAAAGAGGACTTGATTTTTCCAGTCTTGGAAACCTTGTGTTGGGGGAGGGCCCAGTACAAGCCCAGCAAAGGGGAGGAAGAGATTGGTCAGTTTGAAAGCCCAAGATAATATAACCACAGCTAAGTAAAGGTCTCTAGCTTGGTAACATTTAGTCATTTGCCCATTCCTTTGTGGTTCTCTCTCTGGAGCAGCACTGCAGATGGCGGCCACGTGGGCCCATGCGTGAGCTTCAACTGGGCCCAAATGTGCAACTGGATATGGCGACCCAGTGCCTGCAGGAGCACATCTGGGAACAGAGACTACCCTAACCAGACAGGGACAGGGGCTAAACTGGACTAAGGTTGGCATAGATTGAACTAATTGCACAGAGTTTTTAAACTGTGTCCCTTTTCCTGGGTTTGATGAACACTAGACTGGACTTCCTCCACCATAGGGTGGATAATGATGAGACACTGGGAACTTGGAGTAGACATTTATTTCTACTTCAATAAATCTTACCAATGCATCTCATCCTCCCACGGCGGGTCTCTGAAATGGTATTTTTGAAAATCGATAGGGGAACTCTGTTTCCACCAGCAACAATAGATTGAAGTCAAAGATGTTTAAGAGGTTGAAAAGAAACAAGGTACATGAAAGGATATGGATATTATCATCATCCCTGAAGACAGAATCTGGCTTCAAACTTGTATTTCTACCCACCCAGGAAAGGTTCTGAGCCCTGAGTATATATAAATATATCCTCCTCACACCTCAGCCATCTCTGCCCATCACAGCCCCCTCTCCCTCACCTTGAATGATTCAGGGAGGCTTTCTTCCAGGGATTCAAACAGAATCTGCAGCTTCTGGGGTTCATTAATTATGAACATCTTGTGTAATACCTCAGCACCCTGGCCCTCAGGAAGATGATCTAAGGAAACAAACATACAAACAAAAATACCATGGGGAAATGAGACATGTGTCCAGAAAGAAGAGAAAGAAGTCACCTAAAACAACAAACACTGTCAGAGGTGAAAGGCTTTAGAAATTATCTAGTTAAAACCCGTCATTTTACAAATGGGAAACTGGAAAGCCCAGAAGGGCACCTGGACCTCAGATTCTTTGGTGATTTCTCTACAATTACAAGGTAAAAAGTGCCATTAACATATCTGGTGAAACAAAGCTCCACAAGCTCATTTTATTCTAATCAAGCCAAGAACCTGAGAGGTAAATGAAGAATAATGTATCTTTCTCAAGGCCCCAGGCATTGAAATACTTGCTCTAAAGTTGCCATTGCATCATTAATATTTTCCAGTCATCATGAAAGAGTGAATTTTTTGGGGAAAAGATCCTGAAGATCACGTTGTGTATAACCCCTTTTTTTCTAAGGAACAAAATAATAGGAGGAAAAAATTTTGATCAGCTGTAGTACTATACAAGCGTAAATAGGCAATAGCAAAGGAACCATACCCTAGTAACCTTAAAAATAAAGCAAACCTTTTTAATTAATAATTCCACTTCTAGATAGTCATCCCAAGAAAGAAAATGACAGATATCTATAAAGGTATAAACACAAGGAAATCCCTTGTAGTATTATGATATTGTAAATTTAGAAATTATCCAACATTTATTATAAAGAAATGGTTAAGTTAATGATGGGATATTCAAATAATGGATATATACCAGGCAGCCATTAAAATGATGTCTTCAAAGTGAATTTAATGACATAAGGAATGACCATGTTATCAAGAAAATATATGATAAAGTTCAAGATCAGTAATATAGAAATTGATAGATGATGGTTACTTGTGTTTACATACATATTTGTACACATACCTCAAGGTCTTTCTGAAACTATTATATCAATAAGTTACGCATATTAAATATTTTATAATATACTCATAAATGTGTGACTATATATATAATTAAATATATATTTATATTACATACACCTGGTCATGGTATATATGGTACTTATTAACATTATATAAGAATAACCATATACTTTAAAATTCACAAATACAAGCAATTGTGATGGTTGCATTTTTCCCCCAATCATAACAACCAGGAAAATTCAACACAAGTGTGTGTGTGTGTGTGTGTGTGTGTGTGTGTTTCCAGAGTCAAAACAAAAGAAAGCACGCTGGTCAAGAATATGGTTTTTGGAGTCAGACTGGGACTCAAATCTTGGTTTCTCTACTTGCTGGCTGAGTCATTTGAAGTAAGTCATTGTGTTTGAACCTCTCTGAACTTCACTTTCTTCATCTATAAAGTGTGGATAATAATACATATATGTATGTTGTCCTGAGAATTTATTAAGTCATAAGATGAATGTGAACTGTTTAGTGTGATCATAGATGTTGTGTATTTGTGAATCTGATTCTCAAATTCAGTCAAGGGGACCATTCTCTAGGACAGAAACCCAACTGAAGAAAGTTGTAGCTTCAAAGATAGTCCTATCTATAACTATCAATCCTTTAAACAGACCTATTAACCCACACTGATGTTTGGAGGCAAACCACAGCTCCTGAACAAGCCAATATTTTTCCTCTATATACTTTCCAAATGGTAGATAATTCTGTTCATTCTTCGGGCCTTTTGAAGCATATTTTTATTAGAGTGTCACTTATTTGAACAGTGGGATATGTATTATTTTTTCTTATAGCTCAAGCATCATGCACTGCCTTTGGTATAGTATATATAGATATTATGAACTTTTACCCAGTAAATGAATGAATGGAACCAGTGAGGTGCAGAAATGGAGCCCTTGGGATATTTTCTTTGGTTTGATTCCAGACTAATCAAATTTCTGAGGAAAATGTGGCTGCTAATAGGAGCTTTCCAAAACAAACAAACAAACAAACAAAAATAGTTCCCCGTTTCACCGTTAGGTTGCTCTGAGCACCTTGTATTGGATATATTAGATGTAGGAGGTGCATTGAAAAGGAATGGAAGAAAGATTGTACATAGCTTTTAGCTTTTATTCTTTGCTGCCACATGTGTCATCATCCAGAGCAATGTTCTCCCAGCTCTCTGCCAAATTACAGACACTGCTCTCCATGGTAGGACCCTGGTTCAGCTCCCACCAATTAGAGACATTTATTTCCACCTCACCCTGAGGCCTTCAGGGAGTAGAAATTTTCTGGATTAGCCGGATTCAATAGATACTCTGTTATGATTATCCGTAAAAATAAGTTGAATAATATAAATATTTAACAACATCAGAGAGAAAGAGGGACCGATGGAAGAGAATGAGAAAAAGTGGCCAATTATCAGTAAGAAAAATAAGAGAAATATCTCAGAAGTCAAAATAAGAGAAACTTGATCTAAAGAAGGGAGTAACTGGAGGAATCAAATGCTACGAGAAGCTAAGAGACATGAGTACTAAAACTGTCAATGCATTTTTAAGATAGAAATTGATTTTAGATTTGGGGAGAGATATGTTATGAAATGATGAACCTGGAATAAACCCAGGTTATGAAGATTAGAGAATAAATGAAATGTGAGGAAATTAATAGAAGTCTCTCAAAGAACATCACCAGAAAAAGGAAGGGAAAGAATCTGAAAGTATGAAGAAGGGATGGCGACAGCAGGAGCTCAAAGAAAGCATTTCTTATTAGATGAAAGAGTTAACCATATGTATGGTAACTAAAGAGAGCAGGTAAGGTCAACAGTAATTGATGGGCCAGTGGATATAATAAGAGGTAAAAAGGAGAAAGAAAAATAGCTAAATTCTTGGACTGGGATTTAATCTTCTCTCATATCTCAGAGTGTAGATGTTGGGATTACTTTTGGACAGAAAAACTACCTCTTTTACATGATGGAAAGAAAGATTTTAATTTCTGTGTGGATATAGGTATATGTGCATGAGTACTTGGGGTTCAAAGATAAACCATAAAGTTAACATGCCATCTCTGAATATCTACTTCTAGAAGAAATAGAATGGAAAGTCATAATTTGGAAGTGAGTCGAGTGAGAGAATGTATAAAAAATGTAGAGAAAAGAGAATAGTGTTTTAAAGGAAAAGGTTAATGTTTGAATGGCTTCTGATGTTAGTTGGAGAAAATACAGAGTAAGAATACATCGAGGGATTGTCAGGCATTGCTAATGACCAGGTGAAGGTGGAAATAATCATTTGGGAGTATATCCATCCGCATGTTTGAACTCAGCACTCAAAGACCAGAGAAGAGACAAATGAAATGAAACAGTTAAATTTGTCCAGGCACAGAGTAGCAAATAAAACAAGGGGCAAACTTTTTGATAATAAGGAAATAAGACACTTGAAACTTAATAAAAACTGTGGAACATAGGAGAAAGGGGGAGTATATTAGGATGGGAACCAATCAAATAGGAAAAGATGAAGAAAGCAACGAATGAAAGCACTTTATATGGTAAAAGACCAGCAATAGTGATAGAGAGAATGTATTCAGAGATAGGAAATTGCAGTCAGCAATTAGCTATTAGAGGTTAGGATTTCAGAAGTGAATCAGTTCTGTATATATGACTGTTGACTTCTACTTCAAGTCAGTAGAGAAGACAATAAGGAAATGGGTGTTGCAGGTATCATAGATATCACCAGAATGTGACAGGACTTTAATAGAGAGAAATATGAGTCAGGTACCAAATATATCAATGCTACAAAGAAATTTTTAAGGAAGCAACAGGACATTGTAAAATTTTATCTTAGCCAGGAGACACAAAATTCAAAAAAAGGAAGAGTTTGCTCGCTTATAGTTTGCATTGGGTGTGGGAGACAGGCAGGGTCCTTATAACCTAAGGTAGTGGTTCTCAAATTGTGTGCCAGGGCGCACTAGTGTGCCCTATGGTATTCCAGAGAAATGTGTGCCTGTTGGGGACCTAAAATGACAGTCTGCCCAACCCCCCACCTCACTTGCCTGATTACATTGCAAAAGGCTGTTAAGCTGTGGTGCTGGATTGTTTACACTACCCCCATGTTCCCCAGAAAGACTGGAGGCAAGTTTCTTCTTTTTTATTTTTTAATTTAATTTTATTTTTTTTATTTTATTTATTCATTTTTAGAAAGGAGAGAGAGAGAGAGAGAGACAGAGAGAGAGAAGGAGGGGAGGAGCAGGAAGCATCAACTCCCATATGTGCCTTGACCAGGCAAGCCCAGGGTTTCGAACTGGCAACCTCAGCATTTCCAGGTCGACGCTTTATCCACTGCGCCACCACAGGTCAGGCGGCAAGTTTCTTCTATCCTTTGTTTGGTGTGAAGTTAAAATTATATGTATGGTGGGAGTTTTGGACTGATGATTAAACTTAAGGAATTGTTTCTTGAAGCCTCTTGGGTTTCTATAAAAGAATATGTGGCAATATCTAAAAAAGCCTTGAACATTTTACTACAATTTCAACATCCTATTTATGTGAATTAGGATTTTCTACTCTCAACACAAATGTAAAAAGAGAGGAATTATTCAATGTATTGATGAGGAAATGAGAGTTTGTCTTTCAAATATATGTCCAAACATTGAAGAAATCACTAGGACACATCAAGCTCATGTTTCTCATAAACACAAGAATGAAAAAACTTAACAAATTCATGCCCGGACCTGCCGAATTACTAAATCTTACTAAGAATGTATCTATATATATAAAAAGATAACTTTTTGTCTTTTTTTATTTTTTAACCCCTCTTTTTTACGAACTCTAAAAAGCATAACTCAAAAAATGTAACATAAAAATGTTTTTT
The DNA here is from genome assembly GCF_036850765.1 of Saccopteryx bilineata. Classification (NCBI taxonomy): domain Eukaryota; kingdom Metazoa; phylum Chordata; class Mammalia; order Chiroptera; family Emballonuridae; genus Saccopteryx; species Saccopteryx bilineata. The sequence continues at coordinate 393,592,133 of NC_089490.1, forward strand.
AATGTCAGGGGGAAAAAAAAGAGGCAAGAGTTTTCTATGCAAATGGACAAGTGACACTTTAGAACCCTGGACTGAAGACCAGGAGAATGATGACTCTTGTTATAAGTATCTGGGGATGGGTTGCAAGGAATGGTACACACATATTAGTAATTTATAGTGTGCAGAATGGATTTTACCAGTTCAAAATAACACACACTGACCTTGTAGACTTTTTAAGTAATTTCCAGATCCAGAGACCTAAAATCATTTGTGTAATTAGTTATCAATACTAGACTCTAGTGTGTGCTCCTTCCAAGGATTTGTAGGGAGAAAAAAATGAATTGACAAATATAAATTTTTTTGGAGGGGAGAGTTTTACAGACTTTTATTTATTTTTTATTTTGGCTTTAAATTATTTTTGTTTCTCAATTAGAGTTGACATACAATATTTTATTAGTTTCAGGTGTACAGACATATGATTATATTTCAGATACCTTACTAAGGGACAATCTCAATAAATCTTGAACCCATCAGACACCATACATATTTATTAAAATGCCATTAAATATTTAGAATCAAAAGACATATATAGAGCTTCCCAGACAAGAAAAGGCTAAATGAGCTTATCATCACCACTCAGTATTACTTAGAATGTTAAAGGGTCTTCTTTAAAAAGGAGGGAAAAAATAAAAAATATGAATAATAAAGTGACAATAAATACATATCTATCAACTATGGAATATAAAAATAAAAAAATGAACAAGCAGAATAGAAACAGACTCACAGATATAAAGAACACGTTGACAGTAACCAGATGGAAGGGAGGTTAGCAAGGTGGGTGAAAAAAGTTAAGGGATTAAGTGCAAATTGGTAGTTACAGAATACTCACGGGTATGTAAAGTACAAATACAAATTATTTAAAACCAAAATCCTAATTAACTGAAGAGCTAAAAAAAGACAGACACTGGCTAACCAAAAGAATTCTACTTACCTGAAGTTTCGTTGTAGACCTGTATACACACTACCTTCTGCAGTCACTCAGTGTGGCGACGGAGAAGCTTCTATAGCCACCACCTGATAGGCTCAACCACACTAAGCTTCAACTGACTTAGACTGTCACTTTTTAGCATAAATCTCCAAGAAGCACCAGATTCCCAAAGAGCAAACCAGAGAAACTGTCTATTGACATGAAATCAGAGGCTTCAAGGACCAGAGGAAGGTAGGGAATGTGTTCTATATGAGGAAACAGCTACACTTATAAAATGTTTTCCATAGAAGTGTCTTTTTTATACATTATCACTTGTAGCTGATTGGCTCTTCTAAAGCAATAAAAATAAGGCTTTGTTATGGAGTTGGCAGAAATTTCCCAGCTGTGGGGTTATTTAAATAATATCATAAGGCAAACAGAAGATTTGAAAAATTTGGCTTCACTGCAAAATGCCTGGCCTGATGCTTTTAAGCATGTGTCTTGAGAAAAGCCAAGAGTTCCTTGGTGGTGTTGCTTTTGATATAAGAACTGACTTCATACATGTTGCCCTTTCCTTTGTTTATGTGGTGGCGCAGGGGAATGCTGATGTTTGAAACCCCTGGCTAGCCCATTCAAGGCACATAAGAGGAGAAACTACGAGTTGATGCTTCCTGCTCCTTCCTCCCTCCACCCCTCTCCTGCCTTTCTTGCTCTCTCTTCTCTCTAAAATAAAATCTTTAAAGTGAATGAGGAGAAACGAGGTAGAGGGATTCTAAACACAAGATAAATAAACAATTACTGAGGGCAAAACATATGGGAAGGACCGGAATTAGTTCTGGAGAAGAACTGAAGTAAAAATTGTTTCTTAGAAATGTGTTCCTCACACCATGCACATCAAGATCTTATTGGCTGGTTTGATAGAAATACAGGAACTTCTCCAAATCAAATGAATCAGGGCCTCCCAAAATACTTGGGAATCTGTATGTTATAAAAAGCTACCTTAACGAGTCTGACCTATGTAAACGTTTTGAAGATATCGTGACAGAGGAAAGAGAAAAGAAGCTATCAAATTTTTTCACACTTTCTAAAATGGTGTGGAACAACTTCACAGATTTATCATTCATTAAATAAAAAAGACAAGTGTTATTTTCACACAAATAAGTAAAATTACATTGAGAAAGAATTCATGTCTCCCCCAATATCACAAAACTAAGCAGCAGCAATGCCTCAATCAGAAGCCAAAGATCAGGCCCTGGCCAGTTGGCTCAGCGGTAGCGCATCGGCCTGGCGTGCAGGGGACCCGGGTTCGATTCCCGGCCAGGGCACATAGGAGAGGCGCCCATTTGCTTCTCCACCCCCCCCTTCCTCCCTGTCTCTCTCTTCCCCTCCCGCAGCCAAGGCTCCATTGGAGCAAAGATGGCCTGGGCACTGGTGATGGCTCCTTGGCCTCTGCCCCAGGCACTAGAGTGGCTCTGGTCGCGGCAGAGTGACACCCCGAAGGGGCAGAGCATCGCCCCCTGGTGGGCAGAGCGTCGCCCCTGGTGGGCGTGCCAGGTGGATCCCGGTCGGGCGCATGCGGGAGCCTGTCTGACTGTCTCTCCCCGTTTCCAGCTTTGGAAAAATACAAAAAAAAAAAAAAGAAAAAAAAGAAGCCAAAGACCAGATTTTATAAAGAAACCTTGACTCTTCAGTGAGTGATCTCCTACCCACGGCCATTAGGTCTTCTTACAAAACTGCTTCTTCCACTTCAGATGACATATTCAAAATCACCAATGATCACTAATTATGCTTTGTTTGTTAGGGAAGGCATTGGTTCTTATAGTTTTAGTAATTCCATTTCTTGAACCAAAAATAATTTACATAATCTATCAAAGAATTTTTACAGAATTATAATTTTATATGATTAATTTATTCACAAAATTATATATACTTATATTATCTACTAATTCATCATTCCTTTTACAACTGTTAATCTATTTCCTACATGAAATGCATAATTTAAGTAGAGTAAAGATAAAAAGATTGTTTCTAACTAGCTCTGGGTACTCAGGAAGAAGAAAAGAAAAATTATACACAAAATAAAGAAGCCACAAAGTATTGAATAGGACTTAAAGAGATGCTTGTAAAGGCTAGATGGCAGTACAAAGAAAGCCTTTATTACCATGATAAATGCAAAGAGAAGTTATTCCAACTTGCATATAGATATTGTTCTCAATCATGGTACAAAAAAAAATAATAACTGAAGAAAAGTTTAGAGGAAAACAAAATTTTTTCAGCTCTTAATTTCAATTTGGGAATTTTGCACATGCATTAAGAGTCCTTGGGTTATAGGCAGCAGAAAACTTTTTTTCCAGTGTAAAAGAGGGAAATGTTTTAGAAGGAATCTCTGAGTTTGGAAGGAAGTTCAGACCCAAGGACAACCAGCCCATTGTAGGATTTCAGGCTGTAAATCTGTCAAGATAAACCCAAGATGCGCTGTCCCTGGGTCTCCTCTCAGCCTCGTTCTACTTGAGTTTTATATCCCCTTTTAGACTAGACTGGCTTTCTCGGCCAGTCCAGAAACCTCATGCTGCAGCTGCTCTGACTATACCATCATAATTGTGACCACAGGCACAGCCAGTTTCCTACTTTAAATCCCCGAGATATAGCATCTGTTCAGCCTAGCTTGGATTAAGTATTCATCCTCTGTACAGGTCAGTGCAGCCAGAGTGAGAGGGTAATGTGGTACAAAGTATTGTGACTGAGCACAGTTGTGACTGAAGGAAATTATTGCAGAGGAAAAGATGTGGTGAGCATATAAATATCCCTCTTCCCGCCAGAAGTTATATAGTATTCTACAATGCCTCTTTTTTTTTTTTTAATCCTGCTTTCTGTTTCTCTGCTCTTCTGTATCTACAGTGTGGTGACTGAGAGCATGGAATTAAGATCTAGACATTCAGGTTTAATTCCTGGCTTATTCACTTACGGTATGTATATTTTCCTCTCATCTTTTGATAATCTGGGGTACCCTAAGTACAGTGACACAACACTAGTAGCTCTTTCCTTATTTGTAGATGATTAGACTACCAAACTCAGGCGGTAGCTTTGGGCACTAAGATGTAAGATATGGAAAGCAAGGAACAGTGTCTGCCACGTTGTCACTGCATGGCAAATGTTAGCTGCTGTTTTTTATGGATTGTCCTTAACCCACAATATACTGATTAAACTAATAACCTGAAATATTACATTGCCTGTTGTTAGGTTCAAGGAAGTGTGCTGTCTAACTCTTAGAAAAACAGGAACAGGGAAGTGCTGACAAGGTGCTTGTGAGGCCGAGACTATGAGTCAGAGACCCTTATCAGAAGTTCATGTTTGAAATTCTCCACTGAGCTATACCCCACCCCTGTTGCTATGCTACGCATGACCTCTCCAGCGAATAGCTAACTGCCACATCTGCTTCTGTATAATGCTTCCTAAGCCTAGATAGCCACCCTATAAAAAGGAGCCATTTTAGAAGCTCGGGGTTGCAGTGCTCCCTTGCGTGGGTTGCCTGCAGTCCCTGCGCAGGTCTGCAATAAAACTTATAAAATTCACTTTGGGTTTGCTGTGGTCTGTCTCCTGGGATGTAACACATGGAGGCCCCAGCGAGATAGGTTGTGTAAGACCCCTCCTCATGGAGTGGGCTGCAGCAGACGTTGGTAGCTGGCCAGCCTCCGGCAGTTGCCGTTTGGAAACTGAATTTGGCTGATTCGAAACATTTGGAGTCTCGAGACTGTTTGGTAAGGAAGCTTCCTCTTCGAATATTTGGAAACAGAGCTCTGGTTAGAAAAGGGTGTAGTGGAGCAGGTGGGACGCCACCTGATTTATCCCCACCCAGTTGGTCGGGGAATGCAGGACGCTGCCTTCTCCCTTTGGTTTTGGTTTAGAAGTTTTGTTTGTTTGTGCATATTTGGTTTGTTTGTCTGCTTCACCCATTGCTTCCTCACAGAATTCCTTCGAGAGTCAAGGGCCATGGGTCAGGGGCAATCTGCTGCCCTAACGCCTCTTCAGTACTTGCTTGATAACTTTTCTGATTTCTCTCGCAGGGCATGAGACGATGGGACTCCTGTTGATTCCGCCATGTTGCGGACTCTTTGTGAACTAGAATGGCCAACTTAAGAGCGGACTGGCCAAACCAAGGATTGCTAGACCCATAGAAAACATAGAGAGTTTAGCGTACTATCACCAGCACCCACCTGTAGGCAGGTGGCATGGTTAGTATGCAGCCCAGTATGGCAGCAGAGGTAGAGAAAGAAAAGGCAGCCAGGCTGCAGCTGGCTGCAGAAGAAGCAGCAGGCTCCCCTCACAGTTTCAGGCACTTGCCCCTCCCCCTTGGGCACCGGCTCAAAGGCTGCACCACTGCTTAGTCAGGCAAAAGATAACAGTGCAGTAAGCTAGAGGTTATCATCACCTTGCTACAGCCCCTGCCCTCCTCTGCTTTGGCTCCAGGAAATCCCCACATCCTATCTGGAGCCAGACCTGAGGAGAAGATTTAGGGAATATGGCCCCTTCTAAACCCACTGCTTTAGCCATAATATAATTGTATAATCTGTCAACTACAAAGACTTCCTTTTTGTACCAAGGATCTGTTGTTGTAAAAAAATATATATATATTTCCTATGTTAGAAATGTATATGTTATTTCAACAGTCTTTTGTTAATTCTCCTTTTCATTTGCTATTTCATAGCCTGTGATGTTAAAATTTTAGTTTAAATATTAGGGGATATATAATAATTCAGTAATTGTTAATTGTTCAATGTTAGGTCACAAAACCCAGAGTAACAAATATTACTATTGATTGGCTTAATAGAAGAATTCTTAACATAATAGGTAGAAAGGAGAACTCTAGAGACATAATCCTGAACCTTCACCTGATTTCAGACCCTCCACAGTCTCCAACCACCTACCACCACAGATCAAATCTTTTCTTTCCTCGGTCTAATAGGCTTCTTTAAATACAGGATTCCCAATTTTGTTCTCTTAGTCAAGCCCCTCAGTGAGATCTTCTGAGCATGGTTTTTAAGGTCTATAATGACCAAGGAAGTAACAGAAAAGGCAAATAAGGCCCAAAAGAAGTCAGGAAATACCAACTTTTGGCTCCAGTGCCCTAAGGGGCTTTATAGCATTTCATCAAGGCCCTGCTCCAGAGCGGAAAGAAAGGTCATTGAACTGAAGCCTGCCAGGTTTCCCGGCACCACCGGTTGACACACCTGTGCTGTGGAAAGAGGGACATGAGAAGGTAAGCTGCCCCCTTGCTCCATGGAGGGAGGGTTTAGTCTCTTCTAGCCCTGCTCCAGCTACCTGTGACCTGACCTTGCCCAGCATGCTGGGAATTGCCACTGAAGGCCCAAGGACATCGTTCAAGAGCCTAAGGTATTTCTTCCAAGTAGCAGATAAGCTAATCTCATTTCTTGTAAACACAAGGGCCATCTATTATGCCCTGCTTGAATATTTAAGTTTTATTTATCCCTCAAAGATCTCTACTGTGGGTATTGACAGTCTGATTTTATTGCTTTATTTAATGTTTAGTATCTCCTTTATTTCTCTTATCTCAATGTCCCATGCCTATTATAGGCTGGGACCTGCTGCTAATTCCAGCTAGAAGCAGTAGTCACTAGGACTTAAACTCTAACTGCAAAGTGTAGAAATGTAACACCCTTTCCCTAAGTACTTACAGGTTTTATAGGTTACTCAGCAAACTGTTCAAAGACTGTCCAAGAGGCACTTCTAGCAGTACACCACCCAAGGACTGACTCCCATGTAGACGGGTCCACACACCATGATCCTGACTACCCCCACTACTGCCAAGGTAGAAGGCATACCCGCCTGGGTCAACCGCAGCCAGCTGAAGCTTGCAGTGCCCAGCAGAGACACCTTGTGGACAGTGAAGACTGACCCCGCCAACCCTTGTAAGCTGACCCTGAGAAGGACAGCATGCCCTGCTTCAGCCACAAACCAGAAGTTAACTGGTCCACGCATGGCTAATGCCTAGAGAAACTCACTAAGGACCTCCTTTTAATTAGACTTTGGGAGGGAGGGAAACTAAGGTAAAGGAAAGCCAAGTAAGTCATCTTAAGGTTTGATGCATGTACTGCTATGAGTCATACAGAAAGGGGGTGTAGGTCCTTTGGCTGAGAGAAAAGCTACAAGGTAAATGAAAATTATATATGTGCTCATAGCTACCACTATAGAATAACCTATGAATATTGGTCATGTGTCCAATAGGCTACTTAGGAAAAGGACACCTCTAAAAAGCAATCTTTAAAAGAGGATTACTTATTACTAACTTAGTCCTCGCTGAAGGTTAAGGTTTTTAGGAATTAAGAATTTTGTTTAGTTAGAAAGTGTAAAGCCAGTAGCCAAGGATAGGGCCACCATCAAAGCAGCCCAGGGATGACATCAGAGTAATGGCGGGGTAGGAAGCGATACCGATAAATCTCCCGCAAAACTCAACAAGATCTTCAACCAGAAACAGAAAAACCTATACTTGGAGCTTCCAGATGCTTCGCAATACACCCAAAGGTATGATTGAGTGAAAAATTGGCTAAATATATAACCAAACCCCGAAGGAAATAGGGAGTAAGAAATGCTCCTCCTTCCTCACTAACCTAAACAGGGCGGCTTTCTCTGGTAACTGTGAATATAGAAACTGAGGTGGGCAAAGGGGGTGAATAGATCCAGGCCGCCGCAGCACAAACTGCTGAACCAGGCTGTGGCATAGAGATCCAAGCCGAGGAAAATCTGATCCTGTGGCAACCTGGGCAATACAAGCTAACACTCGCGCCAAACCCAAACAAAGAAAGAAAAGCAGAGCTGCCATTTTACCCGGTCTCCTGGTCGGTGCGCAGTTAGTGGGCGAGAATTTCTTCCTGGGAAAGCCACGCACGGGAGGGAGTGAGAACTAATTCCAACGGTGGAGATTTTCCATGCTGGAAGGTGTTTCACTCAGAGGGAACCGCGGCTGGCCTCATATCCTGGTTTGCGCACGCAGATAAGGAGTGAGCGATTCCTCCGAGTGCCTCGGCAGTGCGCGCCCGTGTTATCACACAGAGGGGCAGAGTCAGGGGCCTTTGTGTGGGCCAAAGCAGAATCTCGAGCTGCCCCAGCGCCTTGTAAAAGCCGCGCACGGGGACGGAGCGAGACTCAATTCCAACGGTGGAGATTTTCCGTGCTGGAGGGTGTTTCACTCAGAGGGAACCGCGGCCGGCCTCATATCCTGGTCTGCGCGCGCAGATAAGGAGTGAGCGATTCCTCCGAGTGCCTCGGCAGTGCGCGCCCGTGTTATCGCACAGAGGGGCAGAGTCAGGGGCCTTTGTGTGGGCCAAAGCGGAATCTCGAGCCGCCCCAGCGCCTTGCAAAAGCCGTGCACGGGGACGGAGTGAGACTCAATTCCAACGCTACAACATTTCCCTGCGATTGGGGGTTTCACTCAGAGCGTGAGACTGCTGGCCGGATATCCTGGTCGCAGACAGTGAGTGAGAGTTTCTTCCAAGCGCCCCGGAAGTGGGCGCCCGCTTGTGTTACCGGACAGAGTGGCAGAGCCAGAGGTCTTTGAGTGGGCGGAAAGCCCGCCTGATTATGCTAGCAGCTCTGACTGACTGAGCCTTACCCAGAGCCCTGTGCTGAGTGGAAATAGAGTGGGGAGTTTCCAGCTCTTTGAGTCTCTTACTATCCAGGCAGAGGCAGCAGCAACACCATAGCTGGATTATCAGGCTACTAATTAAGGAAGGAAAGACTAGGAGAAAGGCTCCAGGAACACAAACTCTCTCAATGTCGCAGCCTATAAATGCTATTGAGCTTCGACTGTCAACGAGACTAAAGCACAATACATGACATTGCCATAGAGATTTATCAACTGCAAACCACTACCTGAACGTGCCAAAGGGGCAGAACCCGGGGTACAGAGTCACCGACCAGGAAGAGGGAGAGAAAAGAAAAAGCAAGAAGATAACCTCTCAAAATCAAGAATAATATGCAGACTTTATAACCTATCCCATTTTATTATATTTGTTCGTTTGTTTCTCATATCTTCATTCTTGAGACTTTTTTTTCCTCCTCCAATTTGGCCGATTAACTCTCTACCGGTCTTACTCTCTCCTCTCTTTGAACTACACTACCCATAAGTGTTACATCTCCCATTATCTTTTCTCTTCTCTTCCTTTCTCTCTATGAGGGTTGCACTCCAAAACCCTTAACTCTCTCTCTCTCTCTCTCCTTTCTTTTTTCTTCTTTTAGTGGTTACCTCTTTTTTTCTCTCTCTTTCTTTTCTCCCTCTATATAAGTTTCTTCCTTTCTCCTTTACATCTCCTCTCATTCAAACCTCAATAACAAACAAATTATCTTATCTGGGACTCAAACCTATGTTTGTGGCATTTTGGGGGGTTTTTACTTCACCTTTTTAACTCACTAGCAGTGCTCTCATCCCTGGCTCTCCATATTATCTAGTTCTTGTTCCACTAAATACAATAGTAATTTTTTAATTTGTCCCCCCATTTTTCCGTTTTCCTCTTATTCCTCTCATCATAACTCTTAGACAACCAACACCTAAAAGAAAATCATTTCATTCTTGACCCAAATTTTTTCCTTATTTGCTTTTTGTGGGTCCATACGCTCTTTTTTTTTCTTTTTTCTTTCCTTTTTTTATTTTTTTTATTTTTGCCCCTTTATTACTTTTCCCCAATTCAGGCCCTCCATCACAGGCATTGTTTGTTATAATTCACAGTCCACCACAAGATTTTCTCAAAAAAGAGGGGAAAGGAGAGGAGAGGAAAAAAGGAGGGGGGGAATAATTTCCTTTTTTTTAATTTTTATTTTATTTTTCTTTATTTCATTAGTAATTTAAAAAAAAAAAACACTTTTCGATTTTTTTTATTGTTATTTTTTTAACTTTTTATTCTTTATTAAATCTCATTAATACTATCAACAAAACCACCCTCAGATGCCATTAAGGAAGAGAAAATCGAATATCATGGATACAAAAGAAAGAGAGGTAACACAGCTAGATGAGGAAAAATCTATGGAGAAAAAATTTAATATATTGGAAACCTTGGAGCTAAATGACAGAGAATTCAAGATAGAAATACTAAAAATCCTCCGAGATATACAAGAAAACACAGAAAGGCAATTTAGGGAGCTCAGAAAACAACTTAATGAACACAAAGAATATATGTCCAAGGAAATTGAAACTATAAAAACAAATCAAACAGAGATGAAAAACTCAATTCACGAGCTGAAAAACGAAGTAACAAGCTTAGCTAATAGAACAGGTCAGATAGAAGGCAGGATTAGTGAAATAGAAGACAAGCAACTTGAGGCACAACAGAGAGAAGAAGAAAGAGACTCAAAAATTAAAAAAAATGAGATAGCCCTACAAGAATTATCTGACTCCATCAAAAAGAATAACATAAGAATAATAGGTATATCAGAGGGAGAAGAGAGAGAAAATGGAATGGAGAACATACTTAAACAAATAATTGATGAGAACTTCCCAAGCCTGTGGAAAGAACTAAAGCCTCAAGTTCAAGAAGCAAACAGAACTCCAAGTTTTCTTAACCCCAACAAACCTACTCCAAGGCATATCATAATGAAATTGACACAAACCAACAGCAAAGAAAAAATTCTCAAGGCAGCCAGGGAAAAGAAGAATACAACATATAAAGGAAGGCCCATTAGATTATCATCAGATTTCTCAGCAGAAACTCTACAAGCTAGAAGAGAGTGGACCCCAATATTTAAAGTCCTGAAAGAGAGGAACTTTCAGCCACGAATACTATACCCATCAAAGCTATCCTTCAAATACGAAGGAGAAATAAAAACATTCACAGATACAGAAAAGATGAGGGAATTTATCATCAGAAAACCCCCACTCCAGGAATTACTAAAGGGCGTTCTCCAATCAGATACAAAGAACAAAAAAAAACAGAGCCACAAGTAAAAGCTCCAAGAAGAACACAATAAAACCAAATTTAAACTGTGACAACAACAAAAAGAAAGAGGGGGAGAAGACGGAGATTAACAGTAGCAAAGGACGATGGAGTGCAAAAGTACTCACAAAATAGTTCGCTACAATGAACAGGGTAGGGACCCTTTTCATTACTCAAAGGTAACCACCATTGAAAAAACCACCACAGAAGCACATGAGATAAAAAAGATAGCAACAGAGGAAAGATGTATGGAATACAACCAAATAAAAACAAAAGATAGAAAAACGAAAGAGAAGGATCAAACAAGACACAAAACTAACAGAAAGCAAGATATAAAATGGCAATAGGGAACTCACAAGTATCAATAATGACACTAAATGTAAACGGATTAAACTCACCAATAAAAAGGCACAGAGTAGCAGAATGGATTAAAAAAGAAAATCCAACTGTATGCTGCCTACAGGAAACTCATCTAAGTAACAAGGATAAAAACAAATTCAAAGTGAAAGGCTGGAAAACAATACTCCAAGCAAATAACATCCAAAAAAAAGCAGGTGTAGCAATACTCATATCGGATAATGCTGACTACAAGACAGGAAAAGTACTCAGAGACAAAAATGGCCATTTCATAATGGCTAAGGGGACACTGAATCAAGAACACATAACAATTCTTAATATATATGCACCAAACCAAGGAGCACCAAAATATATAAGACAGCTACTTATTGATCTTAAAACAAAAACTGACAAAAATACAATCATACTTGGAGACCTCAATACACCGCTGACGGCTCTAGATCGGTCATCCAAACAGAGAATCAACAAAGACATAGTGGCCTTAAACAAAACACTAGAGCACCTGGATATGATAGACATCTACAGGACATTTCATCCCAAAGTGACTGAGTATACATTTTTCTCCAGTGTACATGGATCATTCTCAAGAATTGACCATATGTTGGGCCACAAAAACAACATCAGCAAATTCAGAAAAATTGAAGTTGTACCAAGCATATTTTCTGATCATAAAGCCTTGAAACTAGAATTCAACTGCAAAAAAGAGGAAAAAAATCCCACAAAAATGTGGAAACTAAACAACATACTTTTAAAAAATGAATGGGTCAAAGAAGAAATAAGTGCAGAGATCAAAAGATATATACAGACTAATGAAAATGACAATACGACATATCAGAATCTATGGGATGCAGCAAAAGCAGTGATAAGAGGGAAGTTCATATCGCTTCAGGCATATATGAACAAACAAGAGAGAGCCCAAGTGAACCACTTAACTTCTCACCTTAAGGAACTAGAAAAAGAAGAACAAAGACAACCCAAAACCAGCCGAAGAAAGGAGATAATAAAAATCAGAGCAGAAATAAATGAATTAGAGAACAGAAAAACTATAGAAAAAATTAATAGAACAAGGAGCTGGTTCTTTGAAAAGATCAACAAAATTGACAAACCCTTGGCAAGACTTACCAAGGAAAAAAGAGAAAGAACTCATATAAACAAAATACAAAATGAAAGAGGAGAAATCACCACGGACACCGTAGATATACAAAGAATTATTGTAGAATACTATGAAAAACTTTATGCCACTAAATTCAACAACCTAGAAGAAATGGATAAATTCCTAGAAAAATACAACCTTCCTAGACTGAGTCAAGAAGAAGCAGAAAGCCTAAACAGACCTATCAGTAGAGAAGAAATAGAAAAAACCATTAAAAACCTCCCCAAAAATAAAAGTCCAGGCCCTGACGGCTATACCAGCGAATTTTATCAAACATTCAAAGAAGACTTGGTTCCTATTCTACTCAAAGTCTTCCAAAAAAATGAAGAAGAAGCAATACTTCCAAACACATTTTATGAGGCCAACATAACCCTCATACCAAAACCAGGCAAGGATGGCACAAAAAAAGAAAACTACACACCAATATCTCTAATGAATACAGATGCTAAAATACTAAACAAAATACTAGCAAATCGAATACAACAACATATTAAAAAAATAATACATCATGATCAAGTGGGATTCATCCCAGAATCTCAAGGATGGTTCAACATACGTAAAACGATTAATGTAATACACCATATCAACAAAACAAAGAACAAAAACCACATGATCTTATCAATAGACGCAGAAAAGGCTTTCGATAAAATACAACACAATTTTATGTTTAAGACTCTCAACAAAATGGGTATAGAAGGAAAATATCTCAACATGATAAAGGCCATATATGATAAACCATCAGCTAACATCATATTAAATGGCACTAAACTGAAGGCTTTCCCCCTTAAATCAGGAACAAGACAGGGTTGTCCACTCTCTCCACTCTTATTTAATGTGGTACTAGAGGTTCTAGCCAGAGCAATCAGACAAGACAAAGAAATAAAAGGCATCCATATCGGAAAAGAAGAAGTAAAGGTATCACTTTTTGCAGATGATATGATCCTATACATCGAAAACCCCAAAGAATCCACAAAAAGACTACTAGAAACAATAAGCCAATACAGTAAGGTCGCAGGATACAAAATTAACATACAGAAGTCAATAGCCTTTCTATATGCCAACAATGAAACAACTGAGAAGGAACTCAAAAGAATAATCCCCTTCACGATTGCAACAAAAAAATAAAATACTTAGGAATAAACATAACAAAGAATGTAAAGGACTTATATAATGAAAACTATAAACCATTGTTAAGGGAAATTGAAAAAGATATAATGAGATGGAAGAATATACCTTGTTCTTGGCTAGGAAGAATAAATATAATCAAGATGGCTATATTACCCAAAGCAATATACAAATTTAATGCAATTCCCATCAAACTTCCAATGACATTTTTTAAAGAAATAGAGCAAAAAATCATCAGATTTATATGGAACTATAAAAAAACCCCGAATAGCCAAAGCAATCCTAAAGAAAAAGAATGAAGCTGGGGGCATAACAATACCTGACTTCAAACTCTATTATAGGGCCACGACAATCAAAACAGCATGGTATTGGCAGAAAAATAGACACTCAGACCAATGGAACAGAATAGAAAGTCCAGAAATAAAACCACATATATATAGTCAAATAATTTTTGATAAAGGGGCCAACAACACACAATGGAGAAAAGAAAGCCTCTTCAATAAATGGTGCTGGGAAAACTGGAAAGCCACATGCAAAAGAATGAAACTGGACTACAGTCTCTCCCCCTGTACAAAAATTAACTCAAAATGGATCAAAGATCTAAACATAAGACCTGAAACAATTAAGTACATAGAAGAAGACATAGGTACTCAACTCATGGACCTGGGTTTTAAAGAGCATTTTATGAATTTGACTCCAATGGCAAGAGAAGTGAAGGCAAAAATTAATGAATGGGACTACATCAGACTAAGAAGTTTTTGCTCAGCAAGAGAAACTGATAACAAAATAAACAGAAAGCCAACTAAATGGGAAATGATATTTTCAAACAACAGCTCAGATAAGGGCTTAATATCCAAAATATACAAAGAACTCATAAAACTCAACAACAAACAAACAAACAATCCAATAAAAAAATGGGAAGAGGATATGAATAGACACTTCTCCCAGGAAGAAATACAAATGGCCAACAGATATATGAAAAGATGCTCATCTTCTTTAGCTATTAGAGAAATGCAAATCAAAATGGCAATGAGATACCACCTCACACCTGTTCGATTAGCTGTTATTAGCAAGTCAGGTAATAGCAAATGTTGGAGAGGCTGTGGAGAAAAAGGAACCCTCATACACTGTTGGTGGGAATGTAAAGTAGTACAACCATTATGGAAGAAAGTATGGTGGTTCCTCAAAAAACTGAAAATAGAACTACCTTATGACCCAGCAATCCCTCTACTGGGTATATATCCCCAAAACTCAGAAACATTGATACGTAAAGACACATGCAGCCCCATGTTTATTGCAGCATTGTTCACAGTGGCCAGGACATGGAAACAACCAAAAAGCCCATCAATAGATGACTGGATAAAGAAGATGTGGCACATATACACTATGGAATACTACTCAGCCATAAGAAATGATGACATCGGAACATTTACAGCAAAATGGTGGGATCTTGATAACATGATACGAAGCGAAATAAGTAAATCAGAAAAAAACAGGAACTGTATTATTCCATACGTAGGTGGGACATAATAGTGAAACTAAGAGATATTGATAAGAGTGTGGTGGTTACGGGGGGGAGGAGGGAATGGGGGAGGGAAAGGGGGAGGGGGAGGGGCACAGAGAGAACAAGATAGAGGGTGACGGAGGACAATCTGACTTTGGGTGGTGGGTATGCAACATAATTGAACGACAAGATAACCTGGACTTGTTATCTTTGAATATATGTATCCTGATTTATTGATGTCACCCCATTAAAAAAATAAAATTATAAAATAAAATAAATAAATGAAAAAATAAAATAAAATAAACATGCTGTTCAAGCCTTTAAAAAAAAAAAAAAAAAGCAGCCCGGCCCATGCAGGTTCACATTGGATTCAGACAGTTGGTAAAGAAACAGCGGAGCCAAAAACTCGTGGGCCATAGTCTTTAATCCTAGCTTGCACCCGACAGGCAAGCAAAAAACACACACTGGGCTCCAAAACCCACTCACATTCAGTGCTCACAAAGCTACTGATTTATCTGAGTTTCCTAGAATCAAAGGTTTCTAGCTCACCAGACTTATTCACCTCTGTTCCCCATCTCCTTCCTTCTACCCTGCACAAACTGCACAAACTGGCCTTTCACTCAACACTCTGCCATCTTGGCTGCTTCCCCTGGCCTACTCCACGTGGCCTCCTTCTTCTCTCTGCTCTGCTCCCTCTGCTCTCTCATGCTAATCATCCCAGGAACCAAGAGAGCAAGCTCCTGTTCTGCCCCTATTTTATAGTGTAGAAATCCAAACCTTTAATCCAATATACAAAATAGGGAAGTCTCTAATACAAAGTCACTTCTCTGAGGCATGATTGGATTGTACCGCCCCACATCAAAAAGGGTGGGAAAGGCTTAATCCCAAAACCAAGCCTCAGGCTACAAGGATTCTGCCTGCCTTTAGCCCACCCCAACACACATTAATATCACCTGGGCGACGGCCTCCTCGCCATGGCAGCGTCATCTTTAACAAAGTGAGCATAATACATTTTATCTGCCCAACAGAAAGGAATTGTATGGTTTTGATAATAGAAGGTATAAGGTATAGAAATACTTTTGAAAGAAAAAGGAAAAGCAAGTTGTTATGAAGGCCAGTTATTTCTAGATAAGAAAGTGCATAAAAATTAAAGGTTTATGTAAGTTGCAGAAAGTTTGTGCAAGTTGTAAGAAGTTAGTACAGAGAAGAAAAATACAAGGCAGAAAGAAATTAGTGTAAGAATTTATTCTCTTCATCCCCTTAGCTCACTACATTACTTACTGCTCTTACCAGACCCCTCATTTGGCTTATAGAAGGGGGGGTCACCATTAGTCCGTATATTATCAACTGCCTCATGCAGTATGTACAAAAGAGAATTCAAGCCATAAAGCTTGTAGTACTAAGGGCACACTATTAGCATGCCAGCACATACTAGGGAGGACCCCTGACCCAATTAGTTTATAGCTACAGCTAAAGTAGAAAATTCTCATGAGCCCCAGCCTTATACCATTCTCCCCACTGATGAAGAATCAAGGGTTTGATTTATGCCCAAAAGAGATGGGAGGATGTTAGGTTCAAGGAAGTATTCTGTCTAACTCTTAGAAAAACAGGAACAGGGAAGTGCTGACAAGGTCCCTGTGAGGCTGAGACTATGAGTCAGAGACCCTTATCAGAAGTTTATGTTTGAAATTCTCCACTGAGCTATACCCCACCCCTATTGCTATGCTGTGCATGACCTCTCTAGTGAATAGCTAACTGCCACATCTGCTTCTGTATAATGCTTGCTCAGCCTAGACAGCCACCCTATAAAAAGGAGCCATTTTAGAAGCTCGGGGCTGCAGTACTCCCTGCGCAGGTCTGCAATAAAACTTATAAAATTCACTTTGGGTTTGTTGTGGTCTGTCTCCTGGGATGTAACACCTGTCACCCTGGGCATATAGATTACACCAAGCATAAAGCATTTATAAAATTAAACTCAAAAATGCCTAGAAACAGAAGGTATATTAAGTTTAAGAAGTAAAAGTGCTATTTTCTCAAGAGGAGTTGGCCAACATAAAGACACTGTGAATTCTGTGAGAAAAATAGAACTGGATGTGAGGGAAATTGAGAAAATAAGTGACTGGTCCATCATATAAGGAAGATAACTTTAGGAGAATGATTTTGACTAAGTTCGGGGCCCTCTGTGGAAATCCATCTGACCATTTCCTAAAGAAAAGCCATCGATGATGAGTGTGTGAATGTCTGAGTAGGAGTGTCTCTATAAAATGCTATCGATGGCATAATGGTAAACGCATTCACTTCCCCGCTCTATTTCCTCATATCCAAGCCGGGAGCTATCCCTGAATGTTAGAATTCTTCAGCATTCTAATCAGATCTTACTGTTTTACAGCTGAGCAAGCTGAGGAGACATGGCGGGAAAGCACCTCCTACAGTTCCAAGGGCTCTCTGCCAGTGTGAGTCCTGGGCTCACTGACCATGGCCGTGTAGCGTGCCAGTGATTGAGTTCAGAGGCACAGCCAAGAGTGAATGACTGAAGGTGTGGGCCTGGGATATAACGAGACAAGGGTTCTGGGTGGTGGAAAAGGAGCTGCAGAATTGGCTAATTGAGAGACAGCAGGTAAAATAATATGCCATTCTGTCTGCCTTTTCTGCATGTTTCATAGTTTTGTTTTCACACTATATTCCTTAAGTTTGATGACAATTCAATATAGTTTTATTATATGTCAAGGCATCACTAAAACCTAAAATTGTTGATAAAACTATTCTTAACGTTACACAAGAACCATATTTCCACTGGCATCACCATCAGTTGAACACTCCTCTTCCTAAGGCAGCTGTTGTGCCCTGGATTTACATGGCTAAGGATTAATGGAGGAAAATGATATGAAAGAAGCATACCAGATGTCCTTTATACATTGTGAGAAAATGCAGAGGGTGAGGTTGCACTAACCTTCCACATTCACCCAGACCTTTAGTCTCAAAGCTATAAGAATCGGTCCCCAGAGGTTTAAAGGTGACCTTTAGGATTGTAAGAAATACCTGTCTTTATGTTAATTTTAACAAAATATAGTAAATGCTTTTCCAAGTAACATTCTAATACTTTTTAAAACACTTTTACCCTATGAATTAACAGGCAATTTAGAGAGTATATTAAGGCTGAAAAAATCCAGTATGACTTTCATTATCTCCCCATTGTAAAAAAAAAAAAAATTTTTACACTTTTGTTAGGCAAGTCTACCCTGCTTCAAGCCTTGCAGCTTGCAGCTTGGAGCAGGTTGGCCAAATTAGCAAGTCTTTAGGATCCACATTCCATTCTATTTAAATTTAAATAAGTGCTCTGTACATGTTCCAATTTAAAAAAATTGTAGAGTTGAAACCATTTTATTTTTTCAATATTAGAGCCAGCATTTCCAATTTTTGCATGCATTTTTTTTTATTATGCCATTCTTTGTGGTACTAGGTATAGTAATAAAAACTAAAGACAAACCAAAACATGGTTAAAAATTATACTAGCTTTATTACATGTTTTAAAATGGGTACATTTTACAATTTTATTCCTGCAACAACAAAAATACCATGTGTTGACATCATGTAATACAATTGTTCAACTCAAGAGATCAGTACAAAAATTATAAAACATGAAGTCAGAGTGGACTCTTACCAGTGTATGATTTATGGTGAACATTTTATTTCTGTTCCGTATTACCTTGTTGGGAGATAACACCAGGAGACTGAATTTGAGATTCTTTTGAAAGGGGAGGCCATGTCCAAATGGTCCTTGTTAGATTCAGGAAGGGGTGCTGAGACTGCCAGAAGTAATTATTGAAGGAGCCAGAACAGGGAGGTGCCTAGCCCCGCTGAGGCTGAGATCAAAGAAGATCAACACAAAGGAGGAAAAACGTTTGCATTCCATTGGTCAGAGACCCTTATCAGAAGTTTATGTTTGAAATTCACCACTAAACTAAACCCAGCCCCTGTTGCTATGCTGCGTGCGGACCCCTTAGCTAATAGTTAACTGCCACATCTGCTTCTGTAAATGCTTGCTTACTTAGGATATATAAGGACCTGGCTGTAAGCACCAGGCGCGACTCCCATTTGCATCTCCCTGTGAGTATGGTGTCTCAGGACACTGGGGAGTTCGCCCCTGTGCAGGTTAAACTTGGCCAATAAAGTACAATCTAAGTTCCTGAAAGTCTCCGACGTTTGTTCTCGTACCTGGTGGATCCAATAGTCCTCTAAATCCTTCATTCCCCCATCACTCCATGATAGAACTGCAAAGGCCCAAGGAAGGAAGTTCATGCCTAGCCATCTGTGAGGGGCCCAGCGTCAGGGAACAGTGAGGTCATGTTTGAACACAGCCTACAGAGGCCAAAATTGGTTAGCATGGATGCAGCATGTGTGGAACTAGAATCCATTGCCATCGCTCAGACAGCCTGCATTCCTGTGAGAAGCCATACTGCTATGAGTGTTTCACAAAGCTACCGTGTGATGCATACAAGGTGTGATGGGAAAGATATCAAAACCACATTGATATCAGAAGCAGTGAAAATTCAAGATAAACCTTTCTGATTTAACCCACCAGCTAGATGCATCAAGGAAATTGAACACTCCTTTACAGTCTTTCACCTCTAGCAGATGGCAGATGTTTCTGAAGAAGGCAGTGTAGGGGTCTGGGTTGAGTCCTAGCCCTCTGCACCCCATGAACATGAGCTGTACTCCAGAGAGATTGCAAAAGTGATCCTAAAGGCTATTGCAAAGGAGGCTGATCTGGCTAAGGAGTTAAAAGAACTGGCAAGTTCAGCAGCCCTAAAAATTGAATGGGAGCCCATAAGGAAACTTCTCTCCTGGCCAAGATCCTGAGATATTGTGTGCAAGAAATCCAAGCAGCTTAGAGGCAGATTAGAGCCAGAACTGGAATTTGACCAGAGTTTGACAGTGTTTGCCACTGTCTAAACTGGATTATCTGAAATAAATCACCTTTTGAGCCTTGATTTGCATACCTATACAATGAGAATAACTTGAGCTATTGAGCATAAGCTATTGTATGTGAAGGTAGCAGTCACAGAGTAGAGGCTTTATGAAGGCTGGCTCTTACATGGTTCTGGAACAAAATTTGTGATTCTCAATTTTAATTTTTGATACCTAATCTAAATTCATTACTGTGGCTGTTTACAAAGATGTTAAAAGAAGAAATATTAATCACAAAGATTTGGAAAAGTAAAAAGTAAAAAAAAAAAGTTTTAATGTTTATCCATAGAGAAGTGGTTAAATAAGTTATACGGTACCCACATAGTGGTATCGAGCAAAAATGCTCAGTGTCAAAAAGGGAAACAATTGATACTTTTAATAGGATGGTTACATTGAGAAGGTGACTTTTTTTAATTAAGTGAAAGGCAGGGAGGCAGAGAGGCAGACTCCTACATGCACCCGGACGGGGATCCACTTGGCAAACCACTTACAGGGCAATGCTCTGCCCATCTGGAGCCACTGCTCTGTTGCTTGGCAACTGAGCTATTTTAACACTTGAGTCGAGGCCATGGAGCCATCCTCAGCACCTGGGGCCAACTTGCTCAAACCATTTGAGCCATGGCTATGGGAGTAGAAGAGAGAGAGAAAAAGAAAGAGGGGAGAAGGGTGGAAAAACAGATGGTCGCTTCTACTATGTAACCTGACCGGGAATCAAACCGGCAACTTGTACATGCCAAGCCGACACTCTACTGCTGAGCCAACTGGCCAGGGCTGAGAAAGTGACTTTTAAATGAAAATTTTTGAGGAAGCAAGAGAATTTTGTGCTGCAGACTAATGAGAAAAGAGAGTTAAAGAAGAGGAAAAAGCTAGTAAAATGGTCACAGGCCACAGTAGACCTGCGCTGTTTTAAAAACTACAAGGAAACCAATTGCCTGAAACAGAATGGCCAAAGGCAGTGAAATAACAGGTGATTTAATGTTAAGTAAAGGAGAACCTGGTGGGACAGTGTAAGGTATCTGTAGGGTTGTTTTTTTTTTCCTTAATGAGATTGTTAGTCATAGCAGGAGTCAAACAAAGAAATAATGATTTATATTTTGTTTCAAAGGGAATATTTTGATCTTTTTGCTGAGAAAAGACTGTAGGGAGCAAAGAGAGAAGCAAAAAGAGTTACTAAGATATTGCAGTAATGTTAGACAAGAGTCAGTGATGGTGATTGGAAGTCAGAGAGTGGATATATTCTGGAGATAGAATTGTTAAGAACTGTAAAGGTTTTAATTTTTACCTACTTACTAGCTAACCAGCTAGCCTGGCATGAAGTTATGCCAATTTCATAAATTTAGGCAGAAGATACAAGACTTATGGGTCAGAGACAAGATTGTTTTTACTTATGGTAGAACAGGCTGAATGAATTTCATGTTTGTGTCATGAAATTCATTTCTCCACAAGACTAATGAATGTTGTGAATGCAATGGATTTGTGTTGCATAGGAGGATGAATACCCCACCACCAGACCAATGGTTTGAGGACTGTGCAAAAGTGAAAAGATTAAACAAAGAAAAAAACCTCATAGACACAGGCAACAGTGGGAGGATTGCAGTAGTGAAAGGGGGTGGGGAGAAATAGAAGAGGGTAGAGGGGGATAGATGGTGATGGAGGGAGATTTGACTTGTGGTGGTGAACACACAATGCAATGTACCAATAATGTGTTGTAGAATTGTGTACTTGAAACCAGTATACTTTTATTAACCAATGTTACCCCAATAAATTCAATAATAATATTTTTTTTTAAAAATGAGTAAAATAAAAATTACTTACTGGTTGATGGGGCTAAAAAAAGGAAACTATTTTCAGGTGAGAGCCAGGAGCAAAAAGGTGACAGGTATATTTACCAAAGAGATAAAGGTTTTGGCAATGTTGCTAACAATGGATTGTGAAAACAGAATTTTCAGTAGAAGGTGTTTGGGAGTTGGGGAAAGATGAGTGTGGAGAGAGAGCATTGAAAATGTTGGAACAGCCCTGGCCGGTTGGCTCAGTGGTAGAGTGTCGGCCTGGCGTGCAGGAGTCCCAGGTTTGATTCCTGGCCAGGGCACACAGGAGAAGCGCCCATCTGCTTCTCCACCCCTCCCCCTCTCCTTCCTCTCTGTCTCTCTCTTCCCCTCCCACAGCCAAGGTTCCATTGAAGCAAAGATGGCCCAGGCGTTGAGAATGGCTCTGTTGCTTCTTCCTCAGGCACAAAGATGGCTCTAGATGCAACAGAGCAACACCCCAGATGGACAGAGCATCACCCCCTGGTGGGAGTGCCAGGTGGATCCCAGTCGGGCACATGCGGGAGTCTGTCTGACTGCCTCCCCATTTCCAGCTT
This sequence comes from Saccopteryx bilineata, assembly GCF_036850765.1. NCBI lineage: Eukaryota > Metazoa > Chordata > Mammalia > Chiroptera > Emballonuridae > Saccopteryx > Saccopteryx bilineata. The sequence goes on from NC_089490.1 coordinate 393,614,489, forward strand.
CGGAAAAATGCAAAAAAAAAAAAAAAAGAAAATGTTGGAACAGAGATGGGAAATACCTTGGAATCTGGACTTTCTGAGGTGACCAACATTAACATGGATAAAAGACCTCATGAGTTTAACTGCAGAATATGAAAGGTACATAATACTGATTGGCTGTGAGTATATTGAGTTTAAAAGAAAAGGATTTCTCAAGACTGGCTTAAAGTTACTGAAAGTAGTGTATCTGAACATTATTAATAGATGGAAATATTCACTGTATATTTGCATGTCAGACAAGCTGAAGACAAAGATATATATAGACGCCTGTCACAATGCAGAAATAAATGTTTGCCTCTTGTTTAGTTTTTCTTTTTTTTTTTTTTTTTTTTTTTTTTTTTCGTGCAGTTTCTATTTTATTTTATTTTATTTTTTTTTTTTATAATTTTATTTTTTTAATGGGGTGACATCAATAAATCAGGATACATATATTCAAAGATAACAAGTCCAGGTTATCTTGTCGTTCAATTATGTTGCATACCCACCACCCAAAGTCAGATTGTCCTCTGTCACCTTCTATCTTGTTTTCTTTCTGCCCCTCCCACCCCCTATCCCTCTCCCATTCCCCCCTCCCCCCCGTAACCACCACACTCTTATCAATGTCTCTTAGTTTCACTATTATGTCCCACCTACGTATGGAATAATACAGTTCCTGTTTTTTTCTGATTTACTTATTTCGCTTCGTATCATGTTATCAAGACCCCACCATTTTGCTGTAAATGTTCCGATGTCATCATTTCTTATGGCTGAGTAGTATTCCATAGTGTATATGTGCCACATCTTCTTTATCCAGTCATCTATTGATGGGCTTTTTGGTTGTTTCCATGTCCTGGCCACTGTGAACAATGCTGCAATAAACATGGGGCTGCATGTGTCTTTACGTATCAATATTTCTGAGTTTTGGGGATATATACCCAGTAGAGGGATTGCTGGGTCATAAGGTAGTTCTATTTTCAGTTTTTTGAGGAACCACCATACTTTCTTCCATAATGGTTGTACTACTTTACATTCCCACCAACAGTGGATGAGGGTTCCTTTTTCTCCACAGCCTCTCCAACATTTGCTATTACCTGACTTGCTAATAACAGCTAATCGAACAGGTGTGAGGTGGTATCTCATTGCCGTTTTGATTTGCATTTCTCTAATAGCTAAAGAAGATGAGCATCTTTTCATATATCTGTTGGCCATTTGTATTTCTTCCTGGGAGAAGTGTCTATTCATATCCTCTTCCCATTTTTTTATTGGATTGTTTGTTTGTTTGTTGTTGAGTTTTATGAGTTCTTTGTATATTTTGGATATTAGGCCCTTATCTGAGCTGTTGTTTGAAAATATCATTTCCCATTTAGTTGGCTTTCTGTTTATTTTGTTATCATTTTCCCTTGCTGAGCAAAAACTTCTTAGTCTGATGTAGTCCCATTCATTAATTTTTGCCTTCACTTCTCTTGCCATTGGAGTCAAATTCATAAAATGCTCTTTAAAACCCAGGTCCATGAGTTGAGTACCTATGTCTTCTTCTATGTACTTAATTGTTTCAGGTCTTATGTTTAGATCTTTGATCCATTTTGAGTTAATTTTTGTACAGGGGGAGAGACTGTAGTCCAGTTTCATTCTTTTGCATGTGGCTTTCCAGTTTTCCCAGCACCATTTATTGAAGAGGCTTTCTTTTCTCCATTGTGTGTTGTTGGCCCCTTTATCAAAAATTATTTGACTATATATATGTGGTTTTATTTCTGGACTTTCTATTCTGTTCCATTGGTCTGAGTGTCTATTTTTCTGCCAATACCATGCTGTTTTGATTGTCGTGGCCCTATAATAGAGTTTGAAGTCAGGTATTGTTATGCCCCCAGCTTCATTCTTTTTCTTTAGGATTGCTTTGGCTATTCGGGGTTTTTTATAGTTCCATATAAATCTGATGATTTTTTGCTCTATTTCTTTAAAAAATGTCATTGGAATTTTGATGGGAATTGCATTAAATTTGTATATTGCTTTGGGTAATATAGCCATCTTGATTATATTTATTCTTCCTAGCCAAGAACAAGGTATATTCTTCCATCTCATTATATCTTTTTCAATTTCCCTTAACAATGGTTTATAGTTTTCATTATATAAGTCCTTTACATTCTTTGTTATGTTTATTCCTAAGTATTTTATTTTTTTTGTTGCAATCGTGAAGGGGATTATTCTTTTGAGTTCCTTCTCAGTTGTTTCATTGTTGGCATATAGAAAGGCTATTGACTTCTGTATGTTAATTTTGTATCCTGCGACCTTACTGTATTGGCTTATTGTTTCTAGTAGTCTTTTTGTGGATTCTTTGGGGTTTTCGATGTATAGGATCATATCATCTGCAAAAAGTGATACCTTTACTTCTTCTTTTCCGATATGGATGCCTTTTATTTCTTTGTCTTGTCTGATTGCTGTGGCGAGAACCTCTAGTACCACATTAAATAAGAGTGGAGAGAGTGGACAACCCTGTCTTGTTCCTGATTTAAGGGGGAAAGCCTTCAGTTTAGTGCCATTTAATATGATGTTAGCTGATGGTTTATCATATATGGCCTTTATCATGTTGAGATATTTTCCTTCTATACCCATTTTGTTGAGAGTCTTAAACATAAAATTGTGTTGTATTTTATCGAAAGCCTTTTCTGCGTCTATTGATAAGATCATGTGGTTTTTGTTCTTTGTTTTGTTGATATGGTGTATTACATTAACCGTTTTACGTATGTTGAACCATCCTTGAGATTCTGGGATGAATCCCACTTGATCATGATGTATTATTTTTTTAATATGTTGTTGTATTCGATTTGCTAGTATTTTGTTTAGTATTTTAGCATCTGTATTCATTAGAGATATTGGTCTGTAGTTTTCTTTTTTTGTGCCATCCTTGCCTGGTTTTGGTATGAGGGTTATGTTGGCCTCATAAAATGTGTTTGGAAGTATTGCTTCTTCTTCAATTTTTTGGAAGACTTTGAGTAGAATAGGAACCAAGTCTTCTTTGAATGTTTGATAAAATTCGCTGGTATAGCCGTCAGGGCCTGGACTTTTATTTTTGGGGAGGTTTTTAATGGTTTTTTCTATTTCTTCTCTACTGATAGGTCTGTTTAGGCTTTCTGCTTCTTCTTGACTCAGTCTAGGAAGGTTGTATTTTTCTAGGAATTTATCCATTTCTTCTAGGTTGTTGAATTTAGTGGCATAAAGTTTTTCATAGTATTCTACAATAATTCTTTGTATATCTACGGTGTCCGTGGTGATTTCTCCTCGTTCATTTTGTATTTTGTTTATATGAGTTCTTTCTCTTTTTTCCTTGGTAAGTCTTGCCAAGGGTTTGTCAATTTTGTTGATCTTTTCAAAGAACCAGCTCCTTGTTCTATTAATTTTTTCTATAGTTTTTCTGTTCTCTAATTCATTTATTTCTGCTCTGATTTTTATTATCTCCTTTCTTCGGCTGGTTTTGGGTTGTCTTTGTTCTTCTTTTTCTAGTTCCTTAAGGTGGGAAGTTAAGTGGTTCACTTGGGCTCTCTCTTGTTTGTTCATATATGCCTGAAGCGATATGAACTTCCCTCTTATCACTGCTTTTGCTGCATCCCATAGATTCTGATATGTCGTATTGTCATTTTCATTAGTCTGTATATATCTTTTGATCTCTGCACTTATTTCTTCTTTGACCCATTCATTTTTTAAAAGTATGTTGTTTAGTTTCCATTTTTGTGGGATTTTTTTCCTCTTTTTTGCAGTTGAATTCTAGTTTCAAGGCTTTATGATCAGAAAATATGCTTGGTACAACTTCAATTTTTCTGAATTTGCTGATATTGTTTTTGTGGCCCAACATATGGTCAATTCTTGAGAATGATCCATGTACACTGGAGAAAAATGTATACTCAGTCACTTTGGGATGAAATGTCCTGTAGATGTCTATCATATCCAGGTGCTCTAGTGTTTTGTTTAAGGCCACTATGTCTTTGTTGATTCTCTGTTTGGATGACCGATCTAGAGCCGTCAGCGGTGTATTGAGGTCTCCAAGTATGATTGTATTTTTGTCAGTTTTTGTTTTAAGATCAATAAGTAGCTGTCTTATATATTTTGGTGCTCCTTGGTTTGGTGCATATATATTAAGAATTGTTATGTGTTCTTGATTCAGTGTCCCCTTAGCCATTATGAAATGGCCATTTTTGTCTCTGAGTACTTTTCCTGTCTTGTAGTCAGCATTATCCGATATGAGTATTGCTACACCTGCTTTTTTTTGGATGTTATTTGCTTGGAGTATTGTTTTCCAGCCTTTCACTTTGAATTTGTTTTTATCCTTGTTACTTAGATGAGTTTCCTGTAGGCAGCATACAGTTGGATTTTCTTTTTTAATCCATTCTGCTACTCTGTGCCTTTTTATTGGTGAGTTTAATCCGTTTACATTTAGTGTCATTATTGATACTTGTGAGTTCCCTATTGCCATTTTATATCTTGCTTTCTGTTAGTTTTGTGTCTTGTTTGATCCTTCTCTTTCGTTTTTCTATCTTTTGTTTTTATTTGGTTGTATTCCATACATCTTTCCTCTGTTGCTATCTTTTTTATCTCATGTGCTTCTGTGGTGGTTTTTTCAATGGTGGTTACCTTTGAGTAATGAAAAGGGTCCCTACCCTGTTCATTGTAGCGAACTATTTTGTGAGTACTTTTGCACTCCATCGTCCTTTGCTACTGTTAATCTCCGTCTTCTCCCCCTCTTTCTTTTTGTTGTTGTCACAGTTTAAATTTGGTTTTATTGTGTTCTTCTTGGAGCTTTTACTTGTGGCTCTGTTTTTTTTTGTTCTTTGTATCTGATTGGAGAACGCCCTTTAGTAATTCCTGGAGTGGGGGTTTTCTGATGATAAATTCCCTCATCTTTTCTGTATCTGTGAATGTTTTTATTTCTCCTTCGTATTTGAAGGATAGCTTTGATGGGTATAGTATTCGTGGCTGAAAGTTCCTCTCTTTCAGGACTTTAAATATTGGGGTCCACTCTCTTCTAGCTTGTAGAGTTTCTGCTGAGAAATCTGATGATAATCTAATGGGCCTTCCTTTATATGTTGTATTCTTCTTTTCCCTGGCTGCCTTGAGAATTTTTTCTTTGCTGTTGGTTTGTGTCAATTTCATTATGATATGCCTTGGAGTAGGTTTGTTGGGGTTAAGAAAACTTGGAGTTCTGTTTGCTTCTTGAACTTGAGGCTTTAGTTCTTTCCACAGGCTTGGGAAGTTCTCATCAATTATTTGTTTAAGTATGTTCTCCATTCCATTTTCTCTCTCTTCTCCCTCTGATATACCTATTATTCTTATGTTATTCTTTTTGATGGAGTCAGATAATTCTTGTAGGGCTATCTCATTTTTTTTAATTTTTGAGTCTCTTTCTTCTTCTCTCTGTTGTGCCTCAAGTTGCTTGTCTTCTATTTCACTAATCCTCTCTTCTATCTGACCTGTTCTATTAGCTAAGCTTGTTACTTCGTTTTTCAGCTCGTGAATTGAGTTTTTCATCTCTGTTTGATTTGTTTTTATAGTTTCAATTTCCTTGGACATATATTCTTTGTGTTCATGGAGTTGTTTTCTGATTTCCCTATATTGCCTTTCTGTGTTTTCTTGTATATCTCGGAGGATTTTTAGGATTTCTATCTTGAATTCTCTGTCATTTAGCTCCGAGGTTTCCAATATATTAAATTTTTTCTCCATAGATTTTTCCTCATCTAGCTGTGTTACCTCTCTTTCTTTTGTATCCATGATATTCGATTTTCTCTTCCTTAATGGCATCTGAGGGTGGTTTTGTTGATAGTATTAATGAGATTTAATAAAGAATAAAAAGTTAAAAAAAAATAAAAAAATAACAAATCGAAAAAAGTTTTTTTTTAAAAAAATTAATAATGAAATAAAGAAAAATAAAATAAAATAAAAATTTTTAAAAAAGGAAATTATTCCCCCCCTCTTTTTTTCCTCTCCTCTCCTCTCCCCTCTTTCTTGAGAAAATCTTGTGGTGGACTGTGAGTTATAACAAACAATGCCTGTGATGGAGGGCCTGAATTGGGGAAAAGTAATAAAGGGGCAAAAAAGAGAGAAAGAAAAAAAAAAAGGAAAAAAAAAAAAGAAAAAAGAAAAAAAAGAGCGTATGGACCCACAAAAAGCAAATAAGGAAAAAATTTGGGTCAAGAATAAAATGATTTGCTTTTAGGTGTTGGTTTTCTAAGAGTTATGATGAGAGGAATAAGAGGAAAATGGAAAAATGGGGGGACAAATTAAAAACTTACTATTGTATTTAGTGGAACAAGAACTAGATAATATGGAGAGCCAGGGATGGGAGCACTGCTAGTGAGTTAAAAAGGTGAAGTAAAAACCCCCCAAAATGCCACAAACATAGGTTTGAGTCCCAGATAAGATAATTTGTTTGTTATTGAGGTTTGAATGAGAGGAGATGTAAAGGAGAAAGGAAGAAACTAATATAGAGGGAGAAAAGAAAGAGAGAGAGAGAAAAAAAGAGGGAACCACTAAAAGAAGAAAAAAGAAAGGAGAGAGAGAGAGAGAGTTAAGGGTTTTGGAGTGCAACCCTCATAGAGAGAAAGGAAGAGAAGAGAAATGATAATGGGAGATGTAACACTTATGGGTAGTGTAGTTCAAGGAGAGGAGAGAGTAAGACCGGTAGAGAGTTAATCGGCCAAATTGGAAGAGGAAAAAAAAGTCTCAAGAATGAAGATAAGAGAAACAAACGAACAAATATAATAAAATGGGATAGGTTATAAAGTCTGCAGATTATTCTTGATTTTGAGAGGTTATCTTCTTGCTTTTTCTTTTCTCTCCCTCTTCCTGGTCGGTGACTCTGTACCCCGGGTTCTGCCCCTTTGGCACGCTCAGGTAGAGGTTTGCAATTGATAAGTCTCTATGGCAATGTCATGTATTGTGCTTTATTCTCGTTGGGAGTCGAGGCTCATTAGCATTTATAGGCTCCGACAGTGAGAGAGTCCATGTTCCTGGAGCCTTTCTCCTAGTCTTTCCTTCCTCAATTAGTAGCCTGATAGTCCAGGTATGGGGTTGCTGCTGCCTCTGCCTGGATAGTAAGAGGCTCAAATTGCTGGCAACTCCCCACTCTATTTCCACTCAGCACAGGGCTCTGGGTAAGGCTCAGTCAGTCAGAGCTGCTAGCATAATCAGGCGGGCTTTCCGCCCACTCGAAGACCTCTGGCTCTGCCACTCTATCCGGTAACACAAGCGGGCGCCCACTTCCGGGGCGCTTGGAGGAAACTCTCACTCACTGTCTGCAACCAGGATATCTGGCCAGCAGTCTCACGCTCTGAGTGAAACCCCCAACCGCAGGGAAAAGTTGCAGCGTTGGAATTGAGTCTCGCTCCGTCCCCGTGTGCGGCTTTTGCAAGGCGCTGGGGCGGCCCGAGATTCCGCTTTGGCCCACACAAAGGCCCCTGACTCTGCCCCTCTGTGCGATAACACGGTCGCGCACTGCCGAGGCACTCGGAGGAATCGCTCACTCCTTATCTGCGCCCGCAAACCAGGATATGAGGCCGGCCGCGGTTCCCTCTGAGTGAAACAGCCTCCAGCACGGAAAATCTCCACTGTTGGGATTAGTTCTCACTCCCTCCCGTGCGTGGCTTTCCCAGAGTGCTGGGGCTGCCCAGAGACTGCCCTCAGCCCACAGAAAGGCCTCTGACCCTGCCTCTCCGTGAGGCAACACGGGCACCCACTTCCGCAGCTTAGGAAGAAATCTCTCTTCCACTAACTGCGCACCGACCAGGAGACCGGGTAAAATGGCCGCTCCGCTTGTCTTTCTTTGTTTGGGTTTGGCGCGAGTGTTAGCTTGTATTGCCCGGGTTGCCACAGGATCAGATTTTCCTCGGCTTGGATCTCTGAGCCACAGCCTGGTTCGGCCGTTTTTGCTGCGGGGGCCTGGATCTATTCACCCCCTTTGCCCGCCTCAGTTTCTATATTCACAGTTACCAGAGAAAGCCGCCCTGTTTAGGTTAGTGAGGAAGGCGGAGCATTTCTTACTCCCTATTTCCTTCGGGGTTTGGTTATATATTTAGCCAATTTTTCACTCAATCATACCTTTGGGTGTATTGCCAAGAATCTGGAAGCTCCAAGTATAGGTTTTTCTGTTTCTGGTTGAAGATCTTGTTGAGTTTTGGGGGAGATTTATCGGTATCGCTTCCTACTCCGCCATTACTCTGACGTCATCTCTGTTTAGTTTTTCAACATCTTGTCTAACTCCAAAAAGTCTTTGAAGCAACTTCAAGTGTAGATGTCAAAAAATAGCTGTTTTGAGTATGTTATTTTTCACTTTTCTGTTTGCATACTGGTAAGAAGGAATGACTGAGAAACTTGGGTTTTTCTCTGAAATTGATACAGCCCCAAGTCCGAGGTGAAGGACAAAGACTCAAGGCCCAACTGATCTTGCCCAGGGTCATGGATTAAGATACCAATAGTAGACAGTTTGAGGAAAGCTCATTTTTAAAAAACATCCATGATTTATATATATAATATATTTTTTCCTGAAGGATAGCTTGAATTTTATATAGTTAAGGCAGATATTACTGTAAACATTTTATAAAATCTTTTTTTATTTCAATTTATTGTGTTTACATAGATTCTAGTGTTCCCCCAAATGCATCCCCCTCTCTCTGTGTTCCCCACAACATCTCCCTTTTTCCCCTTCCCACAACATCCTCCCCCTTTCCCTCCAGAATTAGCTTTTCTGCTCTCTATAACGTTGTGTTATGTGTATATAATTTCACTAATCTCTTTCCCTTTTCTGATCCCATCCTACCATCCACTTTCCCTCTATCTGCTTTCCCTCTGGACCCATTGATACTGCATTTGTCTCTATTCTCTTCCTCAGTTCATATTGTTCATTGGATTCCTCAAATAGGTGAGGTCATATGATATTTTTCTTTCTCTACCTGGCTTATTTCACTTAACATGATAGTTTCCAGGTCCACCCATGTTGTCACAAAAGGTAAGATTTTCTTCTTTTTCATGACCCCATAGTATTCCATTGTGTATATGTACCATCGCTTTTTAATCCATTAGTCCACTGACGTACATTTGGGCTGTTTACATATCTTGGTTATTGTAAACAATGCTGCCACAAACATGGGAGTGCATTATTTCTTTTGAATCATTCATGTGGTTGGTGATCTTGGATATATACCTAAAAGTGGGATGACTGGGTCAAAAGGCAGTTTAATTTTTAATTTTTTGAGGAATCTCCATACAGTTATCCACAGTGGCTGCACCAGTCTGCATTCCCACCAGCAGTGCAGGAGGGTTCCCTTTTCTCCACATCCTTGCCAGCACTTATTATGTGTTGTTTTGTTAATGAGCGCCATTCTGATTGGTGTGAGTTGATATTTCATTGTGGTTTTAATTTGCACTTCTCTAATGATTAGTGATGTTGAGCATTTTTTCATATGCCTATTGGCCATCTGTTTGTCCTCTTTGGAGAAGTGTCTATTTATTTCTTTTGCCCATTTTTGATTGGATTGTTTATCTTCCTGGTGTTGAGTTTTATAAGTTCTTTATAAATTTTGGTTATTAACCCCTTATCAGACATACTGTAGAATATGTTCTCACTATTAAACCTTTTTATCACATTTAATCAGTAGCTTGATCACTGAATACAGAGTCAAAAATATTCTAACACAATTTTTTTCCTAATTTTAAAAATAAGGTTGGATCATTGTCAAAATTGGAGATTTTAAAAAAGTATAAAGCTAAAATTACCCATAATTTTACCACCCTAGTGAAGTACTATTAACATCTTTATATATCTATATGAATATAAAATTCATATCTCATTTCAATCACATTGAGACTGCAATTCTGTTTAGTAACTTTCTTCTTTAACATTATATTATTGCAAATTACATTACCATTTAAAAGTGTTTTTAAAGTTAATCTTAAGGCCTGCACAATATCTATCTCATAATGTAGACATACAATAATTTATTTACTATTCCTCTATTTTGAAATGTTAAGGTGCATCCAAATTTTATTATTAAAAAATAAATTCATAAGAGGCATCTTTGTACAAAATTTCATCAGTTTCTGTACCTATAACGCATTGAGGAGAAATTTCTAAAAGTAGAATTTTCTGGGCTAAGGGGTAGGAGAAATTCTGAGATTCTTGACAAATGCTGCCCAACTTTTTTCTAGAAAAGGTGTAATTATTTATATACCTATCCAAGTCTATGAAAGTCTACATGATAATGATTACCTATTATTAATAGTAGCTGCAATTAGTGGTTTATTTCCACTTCCAAGTCACTGTGCTAGTTGTTTATACATATTATCCCATTATATCTCAAAACAACTTTATAAAGTAGGTTGTACTAAATTCTATTTTTTTCTTTTTGCCTACCATTGCAGTCATTCTCACTTTTTGGATAACAGCTCAATTTTCTTACCTGGTTTTCCCCATTGCTTATAGTGCTAGTGGACCTGTGGGTCAAGGTTATCTACCCTTCCCTGACCAAGTTGCAGTAAACCTCAGCCCCACACTAATCTAACCATGTGGAACCTAGATCTGGAGGGTGATGGCACATGGATGGAGAGGATGGAATGGCTTCACCCATATAATAACATCCTAAAGAAACCATACATTAATTTTCACACCCAGATAGACAAGGCTGCCTGGTTCTTGTCCTCAGCAAGGTTTGGGGGTTAAGTTTTTCCTTGGATTCTGAGAGCTATATTACATTTTGATAATTTCTTTCTTGCTGAGGTGAGACAAAGTCAGCATGATGGATTTCAAATTAGAACTACTAAAACCTTGGCTGAAAGTTCAAAGGAGAAAATACTAGTGAAAACATAGGATTGTGTAGTCTTAGATAAATTGGGGGAGAAACAAAGAGCAAGAAACATAGTGAGAGGTGAATAAAAGAAGAGCAGCTTTTCTGACAGCTGCAAGAACAGCACAAGAAGGTCAGGCGCAGAGGGTAGATATCGTTCAGACACCAGTTCTGTTTCCAAGTCTCTTAAACATTCTGAAATTCTGAGTTCAGGCAACAAAAACTTTTGTTTAAAGACTGCTTCATCAAGCTACAGAACATAGAGTAGTTTTAGTGAGCCTTTAGCTCCAGGAAAAAAAAAAAGATATATATATTCAATCAACTATCAACACACACAGGCAGTCCCCAGGTTATGAACAAGACAGGTTCCATAGGTTTGTTCTTAAGTTGAGTTTGTATGTAAATTGGAACAGCTACATTTACCTATTAAATACAACTTAGACAGATGTTTGTCCTAACATAGTATTTATTTTTACTTTTATGCACATATAAATACTTAAGCATTTTCAAATACAACCTTTGGATGATGCAGAAGATGATGGATTTGTTGGAGAACATAAGACTGGTATTAGAGAGTCAAGGTTTGATTCTACTGCTGGAGTCAATTTCTTGAAGCAAGGCCTCAAGGGAGCTTTGTACAGAGCTTTTATTATCATAAATGACCCTATAGCACTTCAGGCCTTTGGTAACTGTATGGTAAATTTTGGTGAGTCTCTGTATCAGGATCTTGCTCCTCTAACTTTGCCATTCCTGCTTCAATGAGATGAAAATCATCAGCTAATTGTTTTATAGAAAACTTTTTGCTTCTGGAGTTTCTAGGTCACTGTTTTCTTTCCAAAATGCAGTCATCCACTGCTGTAGTTTCATTAGTTCTTCATTGGCTTGTTCTTTGCCATCAGAGTAGAGTAACTCTATGATAACATTTTCACTGATCTCCATCTGCAGTTGATTACCAATAGCTTTTATGGTGCTCCATTCGTAAGTATGAACTGTACGTAAGTCGGATACTTGTAACTAGAGGACTTGTAGTATTTAACTATATAAAAAAATTAAATGTCTAGATTGGCTAATTATTGCTTCAGATATCTAATTCATAAGTTCTTTCTCTTACTTATGAACTTATGAATTAAGTGTGGTACGTTGATAAGTCCTTCACCTGTTTAATTATTTTTTACTTCATTGGATGTAATTGCTATATCTATAAAATGGCATTGTAGGGATACTCACATTAGAGATACTATATGGTTCCAGCAGCAAGGGCATCTGGGAAATTCTGAACTCTCTGTGATTGTTGAACTCTATGACTCTCTGCAACCTCACGTTTGGCTGACTGCCCAGAAAGCCAGAATGCCACCCAAAGACAAACGTTATGCTCCAGGAGGAAGGTTAATGAATATGTAGAGTGCAATAACTAACTGATGTTATCCTTTAACTTGGGAAAGCATCTTTCTTTCTGGTGCCTTATGTGAATGCCCACCATATGGTTTTGCTATTAACCCCCTTGAAAAAGGGACTATGTCTCTTTAAGGAAGTGGATACTTCCTGCCCCACTACCACTGTGAGCAGTTGCTTTGCCTGTGTATATAAGTTCCTTCCTGCTAATAAAGCTATTTATGAATATGCACCGGCTATATGTCAGTTCTGGATTAACTACTGAATCTAAAATTTATGAACTTAAGTTGTGAGGATATTCCCCAGCAGGTATGTTGATAATCAACATTAAAAAAAACTAAAATATGGTAGTTAGTTTGTGCCAAAAATAATGCTGAGAATTTTATATGCATTACCCAGTGTGATATCATACCTCTGAAAATTATATACTCTCATTTTCCATTTACTGATAGAAAATATTTTTGAGACACTGCTTAAGCAAATTGACAAAGAAGTAGTAGGCAGAACTAAAATTGGAACCCAGCCTGAGCTATCAGTTGAGCCAATGACCTTCTCCAAGTTATCATTAAAGTTTTGGTGAATTTCTGATCATTGTTAATGTCGTTTCAACTGAACTGCATGGTGATGTGTCAAAGTTTTCTTTGTTTTTAAAACATTGTAATGAAACCAAGACAACTTCTGAAATAGCCTATAGGTCTAAAACATACACTAGAATGCAAAGAGTGATTATTTGAAATGTAAATCTGGATCTCTCTTTGCCCTAAAGCCTATGAACTTGTCCATTTCGTGGACATCTAGTCAGTGAACTGATGGTTTGAGGCCAGCCGACTTTATTGTGGATACAGAAGCAGAGTCCATAAGTAATAATAAACTGAACCAGGTCAAGATGACCTTCCAAAGATAGGGTTGGGGTACAGAAAGCAATAAAGTGACCAGAGCTTGACGAAACCAGGCAAACAAACTAGACAGAATGTTCCGCACATCTTCCTTCCTGGCACTTTTCCCTGAGGATTAGCATTTGATCTCCTGGCTTCCTGACCATCTGGGTGTGAGGATTAACACTCAACTTGGTGAATTCCATAGCCCATTTTCTTCAAAGTGTGGTATGTTAAATAACTATAGGTGGGACAGGAGCAAATATTTCTTTTTATTTCTTCAATTTCATACTTATGATGTGACTGGAACAAAGCAATCATAGCATCAAACACATGGTCTCACATTGTCATTGTTTTGAATGTTAGTTTTTAAAAAGTGAGTAAATGAATCAAAGTACTAAATATACAAAAATGCCATGTACATATATATGACAAAAATTAGGATGATTGTAAATTATAACAATTTATTTTGAAAAACATTCCCCTAGCCTAATTTCATAGCATACCATCCATGTTCCTTTCAATATTAAAAGTCAGACAGTAATAATTAAGCAAATGATTTCACTCATATCTGGGATATAAAACTGAAAGCATCAAATGAACAAACAAGAAAAACAAAAACTCATGGACACAGACAACAGTATGGTTTTTACCACACAGAGAGAAGGGGAGTGAGGCAGAGAATAGAGAGTAAAGGGAGTCAAATATATGGTGATGGGGGAAGATTTGACTTTGGTTGGTCAGCACACAATGCAATACACAAATGATGTATCATAGAATTGTACACTTGAAATCTATATAATATTAATCAATGTTACTTTAATACATTTTTTAAATCATTCCGGTTGTCAGAATATTATGACTCATTTCTTTAACCAAATCAGCTTTTATACATTTCTGAAATTTCCTTTCAAAGAATAGGACACTTAGAATATCCCTTGAATGCTCTTTTGTTATCACCTTTAACCCTAAGTTTTGATCCAAAATTATATATTTTTTCTTTTATCAATTTTTACTTATTTTAATGAGGTGACATCAATAAATCAGGGTACATATGTTCAAAGATAACATGTCCAGGTTATCTTGTCATTCAATTATGTTGCATACCCAATCACCCAAAGTCAGATTGTCCTCCATCACCTTCTAACTAGTTTTCTTTGAGCCCCTCCCCTCCCCCTTCCCCTCTCCCTCCTTCGCCTCCTCTCCCCCCCCCTCCCAGTAACCACCACACTCTTGTCTATGTCTCTTAGTCTCATTTTTATGTCCCACCTATGTATGGAATCATGCAGTTCTTGTTTTTTTCTGATTTACTTATTTCACTCTGTATATTGTTATCAAGATCCAACCATTTTGTTGTATAATAATGATTCGATGTCATCATTTCTTATGGCTGAGTAGTATTCCATAGTGTATATGTGCCACATCTTACTTATCTAGTCATCCATTGACGGGCTTTTTGGTTATTTCTATGTCTTGGCCACTGTAAACAATGCTGCAATGAACATGGGGCTACATGTGTCTTTACGTATCAGTGTTTCTGAGCTTTGGGGGTATATACCCAGTAGAGGGATTGCTGGGTCATGAGGTAGTTCTATTTTCAGTTTTTTGAAAAATCAACCATACTTACTTCCATAATGATTGTACTACTTTACATTCCCACCAACAGTGAATGAGGGTTCCTTTTTCTCCACAGCCTCTCCAACACTTGTTATTACCTGTCTTGTTGATAATAGCCAGTCTAACAGGTGTGACGTGGTATCTCATTGCAGTTTTGATTTGCATTTCTCTAATAATTAATGAAGATGAGCATCTTTTCATATATCTGTTGGCCATTTGTATTTCTTCCTGGGAGAAGTGTCTGTTCATGTCCTCTTCTCATTTTTCATTGAATTGTTTGTTTGTTAGTTGTTGAGTTTTATGAGTTCTTTGTATACTTTGGATATTAGGCCCTTATCTGAGCTGTTGTTTGAAAATAGTATTTCCCATTTAGTTGGCTGTCTGTTTATTTTGTTGTCAGTTTCTCTTGCTGAGCAAAAACTTCTTAGTCTGATGTAGTCCCATTCATTTATCTTTGCCTTCACTTCTCTTGCTTTTGGAGTCAAATTTATAAAATGCTCTTTAAAACCAAGGTCCATGAGTTTAGTACCTATGTCATCTATGTACTTCATTGTTTCAGGTCTTATATTTAGGTCTTTGATCAATTTTGAATTAAGTTTAGTACAAGAGACAAACTGTAGTCGAGTTTCATTCTCTTGCATGTAGCTTTCCAGTTTTCTCAGCACCATTTGTTGAAGACGCTTTCTTTTCTTCATTGTGTGTTGTTCGCCCCTTTATCAAACATTATTTGACCATATATATGTGGTTTTATTTATGGACTTTCTATTCTGTTCCATTGGTCTGAGTGTCTATTTTTCTGCCAATACCATGCTCTTATGATTGTCGTGGCTCTATAATATAGTTTGAAGTCAGGTATTGTGATGCCCCCAGCTTCATTCTTTTCCCTTAGGATTGCTTTGGCTATTTGGGGTTATTTATAGTTCCATATAAATCTGATTATTTTTTGTTCCATTTCTTTAAAAAATGTCATTGGAATTTTGATGAAAATTGCATTAAATTTATATATTGCTTTGGATAATATGGCCATTTTGATTATATTTATTTTTCCTATCCAAGAACAAGGAATATTTTTCCATCTCATTATTTCTTTTTTGATTTCCCTTAACAATGCTTTGTGGTTTTCATTATATACGTCCTTTACAATCTTTGTTATGTTTATTCCTAGGTATTTTATTTCTTTTGTTGCTATCATGAAGAGGATTATTTTTTTTAGTTTGATTTCTAATGTTTCATTGTTTGCATATAGAAAGGCTATGGAATTTTTTATATTAATTTTGTATCCTGCAACCTTACTGTATTGGTTTATTGTTTGTAGTAATCTTTTTGTGGAGTATTTGGGGTTTTCGATGTATAAAATCATATCATCTGCAAAAAGTGATACCTTTACTTCTTCTTTTCTGATATGGATGCCTTTTATTTTTTTATCTTCTCTGCTCTGGCTAGAACTTCCAGCACCACATTAAATAAGAGTGGAGATAGTGGACAACCCTGTCTTTTTCCTGACTTAAGGGGGAAAGTCCTCAGTTTTATGCCATTTAATATGATGTTATCTGATGGTTTATCATATATGGACTTTATCATGTTGAGATATTTTCCTTCTATACCCATTTTGTTCAGTGTCTTAAACATAAAGTTGTGTTGTATTTTATTGAATGCCTTTTCTGCATCTACTGATAAGATCATGTGATTTTTGTTCTTTATTTTGTTGATATTATGTTAATCGTTTTACGTATGTTGAACCATCCTTGAGATTCTGGGATGAATCCCACTTGATCGTGGTGTATTATTTTTTAATATGTTGTTGTATTCGATTTGCTAATATTTTGTTTAGTATTTTAGCATCTGTATTCATTAGAGATATTGGTCTGTAGTTTTCCTTTTTTATGCCTTCCTTGCCAGGCCTCAGGATGAGGGTTATAAAATGCGTTTGGAAGTATTGCTTCTTCTTCAATTTTTTGGAAGACTTTGAGTAGAATAGGAACCAAGACTTCTTTGAATGTTTCATAGAGTTCACTAGTATAACTGTCTGGGCCTGGTCTTTTATTTTTGAAGAGGTTTTTAATAGTTTTTCTCTATTTCCTCCCTTCTAATTGGTCTGTTTAGGCTTTCTGCTTCTTCATGACTCAGTCTAGGAAGGTTGTATTGTTCTAGGGATTTATCTATTTCCTCTAGATTGTTGAATTTTGTGGCATATAGTTTTTCATAGTATTCTACAATAATTCTTTGTATATCTATGATGTCTGTGGTGATATCTCCTCTTTCATTTTGGATTTTGTTTATATGAGTCCTTTCACTCCTTTCCCTGGTGAGTCTTGCCAAGGGTTTGTCAATTTTGTTGATCTTTTCAAAGAACCAGCTCCTTGTTCTATTAATTTTTTCTATAATTTTTCTGTTCTCTATTTTATTTATTTCTGCTCTGATTTTTATTATTTTCTTTCTTCGCCTAGTTTTGAGTTGTCTTTGTTCTTCTTTTTCCAGTTCCTTAAGGTGTGAAGTTAAGTGGTTTACTTGGGCTCTCTCTTGTTTGTTCATATAGGCCTGAAGTGATATGAACTTCCCTCTTATTACTGCTTTTGCTGCATCCCAGAGATTCTGATATATCGTATTGTCATTTTTATTTGTTTGTATATATCTTTTGATCTCTGCACGTATTTCTTCTTTGACTCATTCATTTTTTAAAAGTATGTTGTTTAGTTTCCACATTTTTGTGGGGTTCTTCCTTTTTTTTTGCAGTTGAATTCTAGTTTCAAGGCTTTATGATCAGAAAATATGCTTGGTACAATTTCGACTTTTCTGAATTTGCTGATGTTATTTTTGTGGCCCAACATATGGTCAATTCTTGAGAATGTTCCATGTACACTAGAGAAAAATGTATACTCTGTCACTTTGGGATGAAATATCCTATAGATGTCTATCATATGCAGGTGTTCTAGTGTTTTGTTTAAGGCCAATATATCTGTGTATTGAGGTCTCCAAGTATGATTTTATTTTTGTCAGTTTTTGTTTTTAGGTCAATAAGTAGCCGTCTTATATATTTTGGTGCTCCTTGGTTTGGTGCATATATATTAAGAATTGTTATGTCTTCTTGATTCAGTGTTCCCTTAATCATTATGAAATGACCATTTTTGTCTCTGAGTACTTTTGCTGTCTTGTAGTCGGCATTATTTGATATGAGTATTGCTACACCTGCTTTTTTTTGGATGTTATTTGCTTGGAATATTTTTTTCCAGTCTTTCCCTTTGAATTTGTTTTTATCCTTGTTGCTTAGATGTGTTTCTTGTAGGCAATATACAGTTGGGTTTTCTTAATTCATTCTGCTACTCTGTGTCTTTTTATTGGTGAGTTTAATCCATTTACATTTAGTGTAATTATTGACACTTGTGGATTCCCTATTGCCATTTTATAAACTTTCTGTTAGTTTTGTATCTCATTTGATTCTTCTCTTTTGTTTTTCTATCATTTATTTTTGTTTGGTTGTATTCCGTACTTCTTTTCTCTGTTGCTACCTTTTTTAAGTCATGTGCTTCTTTGCTGATTTTTCCAAAGTGGTTACCATTAAGTAATGAAAAGGGTACCTACCATGTTCATTGTAGTACACTATCTTATGAGTGCTTCTGCACTCCATCGTCCTTTGCTACTATTAATCTCCATTCTCTCCCCCCCCCTTTTTTGTTTTTACAGTTTAAATTTGGTTTTATTGTGTTCTTGGTGGAGCTTTTACTTGTGGTTTTGATTTGTTTTGTTTTTTATATCTGGTTAGAAAACCCCCTTTAGTATTTCCTGGAGTGGGGGTTTTCTGATGACAAATTCCCTCATCTTTTCTGTATCTGTGAATGTTTTTATTTCTCCTTCATATTTGAAGGATAGCTTTGATGGCTATAGTATTCTTGGCTGAAAGTTCCTTTCTTTCAGGACTTTAAATATTGGAGTCCACTCTCTTCTAGCTTGTTGAGTTTCTGCTGAGAAATCCAATGACAATCTAATACGCCTTCCTTTATATGTTGTATTCTTCTTTTCCCTGGCTGCCTTGAGAATTTTTTCTTTGTTGTTGGTTTGTGCCAATTTCATTATGATGTGCCTTGGAGGAGGTTGGTTGGGGTTAAAAAAAACTCGGTGTTCTGTTTGCTTCTTGAATTTGAGACTTTAGTCCTTTCCACAGGCTTGGGAAGTTCTCATCTATTATTTGCTTGAATATGTTCTCCATTCCATATTCTGTCTCTTCTCCCTCTGATATATCTATTATTCTTATGTTAGTCTTTTTCATGGGGTCAGACAATTCCTGTAGGGCTTTCTCATTTTTTTAAATTTTTGTGTCTCTTGTCTCTTCTTCTCTCTGTTGTGCTTCAAGTTGCTTGTCTTCTATGTCACTAATCCTGCCTTCTATCTGGCCTGTTCTATTAGCCAAGCTTGTTACCTCATTTTTCAGTTTATGAATTGAGTTTTTCATCTCTGTTTGATTTGTTTTTATAGTTTCAATTTTCTTGGTAATATATTCTTTGTGTTCACTGAGTTGTTTTCTGAGCTCCCTAAATTGCCTTTCTGTGTTTTCTTGTATATCAAGTATTTTTAGGATTTCTATTTTAAATTTTCTGTCATTTAGTTCCAAGGTTTCTAATATCTTAAATTTTTTCTCCATAAACGTTTCCTCATCTATCTATGCTACATCTCTGTCTTTTGTATCCATGATATTTTATTTACTTTTTCTTAATGCCATCTGAGGGTGGTTTTGTTGATAGCACTAATGAAAATTAATAAAGAATAAAAAGTAAAAAAATAACAAAAAATGGAAAAAAATTTATTTCCCCTTTTTTTTCTCTTCCTTTCCTCTCCCCTCCTCCTTGAAAAAATATCATGATGAACTGTGAATTATATTGTGCTAAATGGAAGAAAAACTACCTATAATGGAGGGCCTGAGTTGGAGAGAAGTGATAAAGAGGCAAAAAAGGAGGTAGGGATCCACAAAATGCAAAAAAGGAATAAGTTTGGGTCAATAATAAAATTATTTGCTTGTAAGTGATGGTTGACTAAGAGATATAATAAGAAGGATAAGAGGACAACAGGAAAGAGGGGAAAAGTTACTATTGTATTCAGTGGAGCAAAAACTAGATAGAATGGAGAGCCAGGGTTGGGAGGAATGCTAATGGGTTAAAAAGCAAAGTAAAAGGCACCCAAAATGCCACAAAGAAAAAATTTGAGTCCCAAATAAAATAATTTGTTCATGATTGAGGATTGAATGAGAGGAAAAGTAAAGGAGAAAAGAAAAAACTAATAGAGAGGGAGAAAAAAAGAAAAAGGGAAAAAGGAAAAGAAGAAAAAATAAAAGAGAGAGGGAGAGAGAGAGAGAGTTAAGGGTTTTGGAGTGTAACCCTCATAAAGAGAAAGGAAGAAGAAAATAAAGAAAATGGGAAATGTAACACTTATGAGAAGTGTAGTTCAAGAAGAGGAAAGAATGAGATGGGCAGAGAATAAAAGGACCAAGGTGGAAGAAAAAAAATAATAAAGACAAGGTGAAAGAAACAAAAACAAATGGAAAAAGTTATAAAGTCTGTGAATTTTTCTTCATTCTGAGAGGCTATCTTCTTCCTTTTTCTTTCTTCTCCCTCTTCCTGGTTGGTGACTCTGTACCCCAGGGTCTGCCCCTGTGGCACGCTTAGGTAGAGATTTGCAGTTGATAAGTTTCTATGGCAATGTCATGTATTAGGCTTCAGTCTCATTGGTAGTCAAGGCTTATTAGCATTTGCAGGCTCCGACAATGAGAGAGTCTGTTTTCCTGGAGCCTCTCTCTTAGTCTCTCCTTTCTGAATTAGCAGCCTGATGGTCCTGCTATGAGGTTGCTGCTGCCTCTGCCTAGAGAGTAAGAGGCTCAAAGAGCTGGCAAATCCCCACTCTATCCCCACTCAGAGCAGGGCTCTGGGCAAGGCTCTGTTAGTCAGAGCTGCCAGCATAATCAGGCGTGGCTGGGAGCCCACTGCTCTCAAGGTGCCCTTTCATGAGACTCCAGGCATTTCCAATATGCCTCAGCACTCTGTGGGACCACTTTCCCCAGGCTTTTTGCACTTTGTAACCTGTTTGGCTGGGAAAAAGATGCCCTAGTTGCTGACAGGAGGTCTTAAAAGCTGCCAAGTACCTCTTTTTAACGTATAGCTCTGAGTATGAAGGCTCTGCCAATCAGAAGTTACCCCCACCCCCTTATGCATAGCAAGAGTCACTAAAACATATCATGCCTCTTGTCTTAGACCTCTGAACTGAGAGATATCTTGTCAGAGCCACGTAGGTCAGTTGGGAGGTAAGCAGACTGTGGGTTAAGCTAATTTCAGTGATTGGGTCCGCAGATCTGCTCCTGAGACAGATTGCAAGCTGCTTGAACGCCCCTCCCCCTAATACTTTCATATTTTTTTCTTCCGGGGGATGTTAGCTTGAATGGCTGGGTGAGGTGCCCCACCCACCTGGAGAAGTTAGGGTGTTGAGAAATTCGCTTTTGCACACTCCCTGCACACCGCTGTTCAGGGTACAGGGACCACACCAAGACTCGGGTCACAGCCCATGTGAATGCCTCTACTCTGCCCCTCTGTCAGGGAACACAGGTGCCCACTCCTAGGGTGCTAGGAGGAACCTCTCACACACTGTCCTAGCTCGCCAACCAGGATATTGGAGCTAATGGCGGCTGCTGATCACCCGTCTTTGCCGAGGTCTGGCGCGGGTGCTAGCTCTTGTTGGCTGAGTTGCCACAGGCACACTCTTTCCTTCGGCTTGAACGTCTGTGCTGCAGCCTGACTTGGATGTTTGTGCCACAGCCTGTCTCCCTCCACACCCTTAGTCCCCAGTCTCTCTCAGTTCCAAGTGAAAGCAGCCCTTCCTTAGGTTAGTGAGGAAGGTGGAGTGTTCCTTTCTCCATCTTATTTCCTTCAGAGTTGATTATATATTTAGCCAATTTTTCGCTCAATTATACCTTTGTTTTCAGTGTGTGGAACTTCTAGATGCTCCAAGGATAAATTTTTCTGTCTCTGGTTGAAGAACTTGTTGAAATTTTGGGGAGATTTATCGGTAGCGCCCCTCATGGCGCCACTTCTCTGACATCACTCCCCCAAATTATATAAATATTTTAATGTTAGTCCACCCTCCTCTACTCACCTGATAAATTCCAAGTTACTTTGTGGTATTACAAAAAATTCAAATTTACATGCAGAAACTTTACTCAGAGACTATTGAAATAAGCTTCACACAAACATTGAGGATATTATTTAAAAAAGTCAAAATTCTGTCAATAACTACAGTATTTAATGATGAAATAATTCATTGGACGGTACAAGGGAAACAAGATTGGTCATATGTTGATAATCTTTGAAGCTGAGTCATGGGTACATGGAAGTTACTTATACTTTTGTACTTCTGTATAAATTCAAATTTTTCCCTTATAAAATGTTCCAAAATTTTTTAAACAATAAATAAAATAACTAAAATGTATAACTTCCTTGCAACTTTGGAGCAGTATCCAGGAAGTGTTGAACTAACATTGGGCTAATCCAGTATCTAACTTGGCCACTTACCCATTGACCTTGGAAAGGTATATTCTTTCTACTGAACTTCAGTTCTCTTGTTTGACAAATAAGGCGTTCACCCTGAATCCAAGTTCAGTGATATAATCATTTAACCTACAGATTTTAAGATCTTATCTAGATGTAATGAATGAAATCTTTGGTGATGGGGGGCTAAGCAAGGTTGAAATTTTTCTTTGTTAACTTGACCATAGAAGTCACATATGCTGATACACAACTGAAAAAATCCATTGTTGTTTTAAAAAGTCAGTAACTTCTAACCTCTCACTTCCCCTATTTGCCCCCATTCCCACCCCTTGATATAATTAATGTTCTTGCTCATCCTAACAAATAAAAGAGTATTTGTTATCTATCATAACTTTTTTTAAAGACTTAATTGGTTTTATTAAGGGATTAATGAATTAGGCAGCATCCCATCTAGTGAGCAAAAGAAAGTTTCCTTCCTTTGTAACGTTTTTCTAATTTTTTTTTTGTATTTTTCCGAAGCTGGAGATGGGGAGGCAGTCAGACAGACTCCCACATGCGCCTGACCGGGATCCACCCAGCATGCCCACCAGGGGGTAATGCTCTGCCCATATGGGACCTTGCTCTGTTGCAACCAGAGCCATTCTAGTGCCTGAGACAGAGGCCTTGGAGCCATCCTCAGCGCCCGGGCCAACTTTGCTCCAATGGAGCCTTGGCTGCAGGAGGGGAAAAGAGAGACAGAGAGGAAAGAGAGGAGGAGGGGTGGAGAAGCAGATGGGCATTTCTCCTGTGTGCCCTGGCCGGGAATCGAACCTGGGACTCCTGCACACCAGGCCTATGCTCTACCACTGAGCCAACCGGCCAGGGCCCTTTGTAATTTTTTTCTTTGCCTCTAACACGAATGGACATTCCTTTAAATCAATCAATACAGCACTAATTCATCCTTTTTAATAATAGTGCAATACTCCATAGAGTGAATGCATGCTCAATTAGCCAGTCATTCTCCTGTTGTTAGATTCAAGTTGCTCACAGTTCTTTGACACTACAAACAGTGCTTCAATAAACATCCTTATACAGATATGTTTACATCCTGAAACATATCTCAGTAGGACTGATTCTTAAACATGTGTTACTGAGTCAAAAGGCAAAATGTATTTTAAATCTAGTAGTCACTGACAGATTACGTCCCAAAAAACTGCACTAATGTAAATGAAAGAACTGTTTCCCCACACTGTCACTAGCTGGATGATCTTCTTCTTCATCTTCTTTTTCTTCTTTTTCTTCTTCTTCTTCTTCTTCTTCTTCTTCTTCTTCTTCTTCTTCTTCTTCTTCTTCTTCTTCTTCTTCTTCTTCTCCTTTTCCTTCTCCTTCTCCTCCTCCTCCTCCTTCTCTTCTTCTTCCTCTTTCTTCTTCTTCTTTCTTCTTTTTCTTCTTCTTTTAATTTTTCCATTGATGAAAAAGAAAGAGAGAGAAAAGCATCAACCCTTTGTTCCACCTAAATGTTCCATTTAGTTGTGCACTCATAGACTGCTTCTCATATGTGCCCTGACTGGGGATCAAATCCACAACCTCAGTGTGCCAGGACAATGTTTTATCCACTGCACCTTTTAGCCAGGGACATCCCTAGCCAGGGCCGTCCCTCTTCTTAATTGATACTAAACTCATGGATGAAAAATAGCATTTTATTATAGACTTTATCTGGATTTCTCTGACTAATGAGTTTGAACATATTTTCATATGTTTATCAGTCATTTAGGGTTTCTATTATACTTAATCATCTGTTTATATTCTTTGATCATTTTTACACTGTGTTTCTGTGTCATTATTAAAATCCTGTAAGAATATTTTTACTATTAGGGATATAAATACTTAAAGTGTATGCTAAAAAATTTATTTCCTAATTTATAATTATTTTTATTTTATACATTAGCTTTTTACATTTGTTTTATTTCTTAAATTACAATTAACATGATATTATGTTTGGTTCAGATGCATGACATAGTAATTAGACATTTATATAACTTATGAAGTGATCACCCTGATAAGTGTAATGCCAATAGATGGAGAGTTTGATGTGCAAAAGTTTTTAATTTTCCTGGAATCAAATATGTTCTTTTTCACTGTGACTTCTGAGTTCTCTTTTTCTAGTTAAGATACTTCTTATTCCAATGTTATATAAAAATTTTCTTATTTTTTCTTACAGTAGGTTAATTTTTACTTTTTACATTTCAATTTTTATTTCATTTAGAATATATTTTTAAGACTCTCTTCTAACTTTTTTTACATGGCTAGCCAATTATACTGGTACTATTTATTAAATGAGTCCTTTCATTGAAACTTAAATATCCCTTGGCCCTGGCCAGTTGGCTCAGTTGTAGAGTAGCAGCCTGGCGTGTGGATGTCCCAGGTTCAATTCCTGGTCAAAGCACACAGGAAAAGCACTCATCTGCATCTCCACCCCTGCCCTTCTCACTTCTCTCTCTCTCTCTCTCTCTCTCTCTCTCTCTCTTCCACTGAGGTTGGCTCCATGGCCTCTGACTGAGGTGCTAAGAAGACCTCGGTTGCTGAGCAACAGAGCAATGCCCCACATTGGCAGAACATCACGCCCTGGTCAGCTTTCTGAGTGTGGATCTCTGCCGGGATGCATAAAGGAGTCTGTCTCTACCTCCCCTCTTCTCACTGAATGAAAAAGAAATAAAAAAAGAAAAAGAAACTTAAGTATCTCTTATGTCATATAGTGCATATTTATATGTTTTTATATGTATGTCTGTATCTGTTTCTAGTCTTATGACATTTCTGTGGTTATATGGTAAGTTTCAAAATCACATAAAGAAAATCTCCCTCCACTATTGGGTTTTTTTTTTCCTTCTTATTGTTCTAAAGGACTTATGAGCTGTATGAACTTAAACTATGTTTTCTAGTTTTCCTTCAACTACCCCAATATCTGTTGCAGTTGTGATTGGAACCGAATTAACTTTTAAAATCAATTGTGGGAGGATTAATATTTTCATGATACTAAATCTTTTCTTTTTTACTGAATTTATTGGGGTTACACTGGTTAACAAAATTATACAGGTTTCGGGTGCACAATTCTATAGCACATCATCTGTATACTGACTGCATTGAGTGTTCACCACCCCAAGTCACATGTCTATCACCGTTTATCACCCCATACCTTCCTTTGCCTCCCCCGCCAGCAATCACCACATTGTCAGTGTTCATGAGTTTTTCTCTCTCTCTTTTTCATCCTTTTTTGCTCAATCCCTCCTCCCTCCTCACCAAGCCCCTGCCGCCAACAGCTGTCACTCTGCTCTCTTTGAGTCTGTCTCCAGTTTGTTTGCTATTTTATTTTCTCATTAGATTCCACATATGAGTGAAGTCATGTGATACTTGTCTTTTTCTGACTGACTTATTTC
Organism: Saccopteryx bilineata; assembly: GCF_036850765.1. NCBI lineage: Eukaryota > Metazoa > Chordata > Mammalia > Chiroptera > Emballonuridae > Saccopteryx > Saccopteryx bilineata. The sequence continues at coordinate 393,640,147 of NC_089490.1, forward strand.
ACTTAGTACTAAATTTTTCATTGGAAAACATGATGTATCTTATTGCTCAGTTCCTGCTATATGCTATTTGGTAAAATTTTAGTGGTTTTTTGGGGGTAAGCCAAATGACTTTCCATTAAACTTTCCTTAGGTATTTTAAGTAATTTGTCACTACTGTAGGTGAAATTATTCTTCTTTTCCATTTCTGAGTATTACTACTTTGCTATGTTTTTATTGTGTTCTAAATTCCAAACATGCCACAAGATTCTTTAAAATCTTGATGTTTATGTGGTTATTTTTTTGTTTGTCAAAGCCTCTTGGATTTTGTAAATATATGATATTGTAATAGACAAAGATAATTTACTTTTTCTCATATTTATATCTGTTTTTTAGTTTCTTGCCTTATTTTACAATAGAACCTAAGAAAATAACACCAACAAACAACAGTAATATTTCCATTCTTATCCCATTCCTGATTTTAATGAGATGACTTTAGCAATTCACATTTAGAATTACATTTTATCTGTCCTCACATGTTTAAAGTATTTTTATTTCATTTTTTTATTTTCTTTAGGCAATTGATGCATTCAAGCAGTATGTCTACACTGAAAAACCTGATTCGAAATCATTCTTGCCTTCTGAAAATAAATTCTATTTTGTTCACATCTACTACTCTCTTCCTTTACTACTGAATATTTTATTCAGAGTTTTCATATTTGTATTCATAAGGGAAAATGTTCAATAAATATCTTTTATTTCTGAAGGTGAACTTCTTGTGCCTTTGTAAGGGCACTGAAAAGAGACAATAAGTTAAAGCAACAGTTTTTTTCTTTCTTACCCTGAAGGAGCTCTTATTTCCATAGGGAATAATTAGGGACAGTTCAGTGGAAGTTCTTGGCAGCCAAGCCTTGCCATGTCACCATGGGAAGAGTAGCCAGTGTACCCCGGAGTGAGATTTATATCAACTTAACAAGGATACCCAGAAGTGATCATAAAAATATTTAAATACCAGTTAGGTCACCAACTTTCAAAAAAGTTTGTCTTCCCAAGGGTCTTCTCCAAGACCTGGAGATTATGGTACATCTCTAGCTACCAACCTGCCCCCTTCCCCCAAAACAACACACACACACACACACACACACACACACACACACACACACACACACACACACTGTTATCCTCTTTGGCCTCTGAACTCATCTAAATTTAGTCCAAATTTTTACCTCCCTTTGCCCCAAACTCATGTGTTGTAGGGCTTTTCTGAATCCCCTTTTGAGCATGCTCACTGGCCTCCTAAAAATTATTTATGAAAACTATATCTGAGGTAAAATTATTTTTTTCCTTTTTATTAAATTTATTGAGGTGACACTGCTTAACAAAATTATATGGGTTTCAAGTGCACAATTCTACAACACATCATCTGCACACTGTACGGGGTATACACCACCACAATCAAGTCTCTGCCCACTCTGAGGTAAAACTTCAGTTTAGGCCAGATCAGCCAATTTTATGCACAAACACTGGACTGCTCAGTTGCTGAAAAAATGTATTGAAAAGGAGTTAATGCTTATATGTTGTTGGTATATGCCGTTATTAAGTTGGTTCTGACTCCTGAAGACCTAATGAATGAGTGATGTCCACTCACTCAGGACTATCCAGTATAGCTATATGACATGCCTTTAGACTCACGGATTTTCTCTGGAAAGATTAAGTGTCTAGAGATTGAAGTGAGATTAGTTTCTTTTCCCTGTGTATGCTTTCTTTCCTTTTAAAAGTATACTTTGTTTAATCAAAAATAAAGTTTTTAAAAAGAAATATTGACTCTACTAAAATCCTGGCAGAGGATATGTTATCTCATCAGGAGGGCTGCAGTGGCCTAGGTGAGCTTCCAGGCCCAGTCACAGCAAGGAATACACTTGGATGCTTGGTGCCAGGTTGGTGTGGGTGTGCACCATCTTGGAACAGAGAAACTAGGGCATATCTGCACACTCAACTTTAGACCTTGCTGGTCACCTTAGATCATCAGGGTTGTGTGACTGGTTCTCATACTCAGTGCAGCTGGGGCCCATAGTTAATAAATTATATAATATATCTCTATACTATATTGTAAACCTACACTTCCCTGTGTAGGTTTCTCAGGATGTTCTCCTTATGTGACACAGACACTTGAAACCAAGCAAGATCCCCCACTTACTAGGAGTTCAGGATGCAGTTTGGTAAAAAGTACAATCCAGGGCCCGTTCTTAGGGCCCATGGCTCCTGTGTATAGGAAGGAAGCTGGTTAGTGTAGGGACGAGGTGTTCCACCATCCCAGTCACTCCTTTCTCTGGATGTAAATCCACGTATGAAGATTAGGTCTTCTGGCTCCTAGCTAAGGCACTTTCTACAACCCCACAAATAACTTAAATGAGAAGGTGTTGAGTCAGAGGGTGGCATCTTTCTCTGAACAACAACTGAGTCTTACTGGAGATCTTTGCATACTGAAGCTTTATTAAAATCATTTTTTAATTTTTCTATTACTGTTGACATACAGAATTATATTAGTTTCAGGTGTACAACCCATTGATTATTTAGACATTATATAACTTACTAAGTAATCATGTTGATAAATTTACTTATCTAACACTGTACATAGTTATTAGAATGTCATTGCCTATACTTAGGTTGTACTTCAGATCCCATGACTGTTCTGTAACAACCAATTTGTACTTTTAATTCCTTCACCTTCTTCACCCATTTTTCCAACTCTCTGCCATCTGACAACCATCAAAATGTTCTCTATATCTGTGAGTCTGTTTCTGTTCTGCTCAATTGTTTATTTTGTTTTTTTAAATTCAATTGTTGATAGATATGTACTCATTGCCATATTATTGTTCATATTTTTTTTCTTAGTCTTAAAGCAGAACCTTTAGCATGTCATATAATACTGGTTTGGTGGTAATAAATTCTTTTAGCTTTTTCTTGTCTGAGAAGCTCTTTATATGTCTTTTGATTCTAAATGATAGCTTTGCTGGTTAGAGTAATCTTAATTGTAGGGCTTTTTGTTTTATCACTTTTCTTGCCACTCCCTTCTGGCCTGAAAAGTTTCTGTTTAGAAATCAGCTGACAGTCTATGGAAGCTCCCTTCTAGGTAAAAAGTGCTTTCTTTTGCTGCTTTTAAGATTCTCTCCTTGTCTTTAAATGTTTGCACTTAATTATAATGTGTCATGGTGAAAGCTTCTTCGAATTCATATTCTTTGGGACTCTCTCTGCTTCCTGGACTTGTATGTCTAGTTCCTTCACCAGGTGAAGGAAGTTTTCTGTCATTTTTTTTCAAACAAGTTTTCTATTTCTTGCTCGCTCTCTCTCTCTTCCCTTTCTGACATCCCCTTCTGCAAATGTTGGTCCACCTGAAGTTGTCCCAGGGACTCCTTACATTATCTTTATCTCTCTGGATTCTTTTTTCCTTTTGCTATTCTAATTGGGTATTTCTGGCTTCCTTATATTCAAATCAATGATTTGATTCTTGGCTTGATCTACTTCTACTGTTGATTCCCTATAACTTATTCTTCATATCAATAAGTGTATTCTTAATTTCTGACTAGTTCTTTTTTATAATTTTATGTCTTTTTTATGCTCATTATTGCTTCCTTGAAGTTTTCACTAAGTTCCTTGAGCAATTTTTGAACTCTGCATCTGGTAGAGCACGTACCTCCATTTTGTTTAGTTGTTTTTCTGGAGATATCTCTCATTCTTTAATTTGGGACATATTTTTTTGGTCTTCACATTTTCTGCTGCTGCTCCCCTGTGTTTGTTTGTATTTATTAGGCTCCCTGTGTTTGTTTTTCTTTATTAGGTAATACTGCTACATCTCCCAGACATAGTAGAGGGGCCTTGTGCAGTAGGTGTCTTATACGAACTAGTGGCATGGTCTCCCAGTCACCCGATCTGGGCACTATAGTTGTGCCCTGTGTGGGCTGTTTGCATTGTCCTGTTGTAACTGAGCCTCAATTTCTGATGTCACTGAAAGGGATTGACTCCCAGGCTGATAACCTTAGAGAACAAGCTGGGACAACTTCAGAGGAGCTGCAGTATAGAAGTCAACCCTACAGAGCAGGACTTCATTCAGGGGGACTTTGGTATTCATTGAGTCTGCCCCTTAAGTGTCCTGCTCATGGAGGTGATAGGGTTGTACTCCCACATGATCTGAAACTGTCCACTGGGTACACTGGCTTTGAGACCTCCCAAGAAGTGTAAGGTCAGCCACTGCCTGTGCCCTGCTGGGAGCCCACCCACACAAGCTATTGAGCAATGTGCGGATGGCTGCTACTTATGCTGAGCTTGGAGGTGCCCAGGAGAGACCAAGCTATTAACCAAAGCTGGTCTCCAATAGTGCCAGGCCAGGGGCCAGTTAGCAGGAGGCATGGGGTATGCAGAGGCCAGATGCTGCTTGTTTGAGCGATTTTAGGAAAGTCTGAAGCATAAGCTAACACGGATTATTTGTATGCAAAGCCACTGAAAATGGCTTAGGTGGGCCCACAAGTTTGGTGGGGTAGAGTCTCAGAGAATCACCTGGGTGAGATGAACAGTGTGAGCCAGTTTGATGGAAACTCAGATATGGTACCTGCTTGATCACACTGGGTAGAGGGAGGCAGTTCTCAGAAAAAAGAACAATGGCTTCTGTCAGCACTTTTGTCTGGCAGAAAGCTGCAACCCCCAACCCCAGGTCATGCCTTAATGTTGATCAATCCAGCCCCTACCTTCCATATGTTCCTGGTTCCTTTCAAGCTGTTGCCACAGTGAGGGAACTCAGAGGGAGTGAGCTCAAGTAAGTCCATGTGCAGGCCCTAAAGAGAAGATGTATGGCATTCTTACAGCTCTCTGTCTCACTCAGTCACAATCCCTGTTGGTTTTTACAGCCAGAAGTTATGGAGACTTCTCTTCCTGCTTCTGGAAACTTGGCCTGGGACCCCCGGTCTGAGGCTGAGACCCCATGTTCCTCAGGGGAAATTTCCATAGCTGAGCTATCCCTTCCAATTTTAAACTGCCACATGTGAATGTGAGATCAGCCCTTCCTTGTCTCCACCCTTTTCGCCAGTCTCGATGTGGTTTTTTTAGTTCCCTAGTTGTAGGACTTTCATTCAGCTAGAGTTTAGGTTGTTCAGAATGACAGTCGTTGTGTAGTTTAGTTGTACTTTTCATGTTGTTGTGCGAGTATTCAAGTACCATGTTGACCTATACCGCCATCTTGACAGGAAAGCCCTGCATATCAGAACTTGATCTTTGCTACCTGTTGTGGTAGGGTCTGAAAATGGTTTATTACTCACTAAAAGACAGAGAGAAGAGGAAGAGAAAGCAGATAGCTAGAGGAGAAGGAAGGTCTGGGTGATTCTGGATTGGAAGAATGTAGTAGCCCAAGAGAAGCATGACTCATCTTCCATCTGCTCCGCACCCACTGCCCATCACCAGGGGATATCAGGAGAAGCTGTGCAAGCCTTTCTCCCTGCATCACCAACCCTTTGGGCTTTATTGCTTTCCTCTCACAGACTCTTCCCTATATCTCTTACAGCTTACATTCTAATGCTAGAAGACAAAAACAAAACCAATAATCACATTTACCAAACAATGAAATGTAGTATGGGAAAAACTACACAGAGAGAAATGACACCATGAGGGGTGCACCCAATATCTCTCCCTGAAATTTCAACAAACTCAACAACTAAAGACAAAGAAACAATCTCAGGAGCATCTGAAATATATACACACCAGACAAAGGTATGATTGGGCAAAAGGTGGCTGAATATATAATCCACTCTGAAGGAAATAAGACAGAGAACAGAGTATTTCACTTTCCTCACTGATCTGAGGAAGGGCCGCTTTCACCTGGAACCGAGAAAAATGGAGGATTTGGGACAGAGGGCAAATGATCAAGCAGAGGAGAGAGCGTGCTGGAATGGCCTGAGATTGTGGACATGAGGCTAACATAGGCAGCAAATTCCAACAGAGGTTGCAGGGCTGGTTGCCTGCAGAAGTGAGCACCAGAGCAGCATTGAGCTTTGTGTGCTCCCGGTCCACAATTGTGGGTGGTATGTGAGTGGCTCCACCTGGCTCCTCTGGCATGTTCACAGGCAGAGGAGCTAGGCCCAAGATTGTCAGCAGTGGACTTCTGCATGGGCTATAGCCAGCACTTTTGTGTAGTCCTGGTTCCACAACCAACAGCATGGGAAGCACACAAGGTCAGGAATCGCTAGGCCTGGACCTGTCTGGGCAGAGTGCCTCTGTGAGCTGATATAGGTCACAAAGTATATTCCTGTGGAGTAGACCTCCAAGTGCACTGCAAAAATCATGAGGGCTGGGCTGTGGGCTTTCAAACAAGGCACAGGGGAGAAAAGCCTGTGGAGATTAGATCCACAGAGAACTGAAGCATACTAGACATGCCCGGGGGCCCTTAGAAAGGCACCTGATCAGCAATTGGCTCTCTGCCCTGTCTGCTTTCACTGGCGGCTCTGGTTGGCACAGCCTTAACCAGAACTGTGCTTTGAGTGGTGCTGGAAAAAGGACTTGGCTGCTCTTAGAGCGTTTTGCTTTGCAAGCAGTGACTGGAGCAATTTAACAGCTAAGTCCCCAGACTGCTAGCTCAGGAGAGAGAGACATGAGGAGAGGCACCTGGAAAACTAACTGACTGTCCCATTGTCAGAGCCTGCAAACCCTCCTAACAAGCCCCATCTACCAACAGGACTGAGGCCCAGCCCACATCATCACCATAGAGAAACATCAGCAAATCATTACTCAAGAATGTCACCGAAGCAAAACCTGTAGTACAGTGCCACTTGCCGAAAACAGGAAAAAAAGAAAAAAAAGCTACCTCTCAAAACCAGAAAAAAATTACATTTTTTATAACTTTTTTTCATTTTTTTAATCTTTTTTTTTTTCCACTTTGGTCATTTCATCTTCTTTCCATCTTATTTTGTCTTTTTCATTTTGAATTTCATTATCCATAGGTGTTACATTTTTCATTCTTGTTTTTTTTTATGAGGGTTACATTTCAAAAACCTTAACCAGTTTTTTCTTTTTTTCTTTTTTTCTTCTTTTCTCTTTTTTTCTCTTTTGCCATTTCTCTCATTTGATCATTTATCAACAAATTATTTTATTCTGATTCATATTTTTCTTTGTGGCATTGTGTTTTTTACTTCACTTTTATCTGTCATTTTCCCACATTCTATGTAGTTTTTATTCCATATATCATAATAGAATTTTCATTTTTTCAATGTATTTTTTCAACTTTTATCTTATTGTTTTAATTATCTCTATTTAGTGTAATTAACAATACCACTTTCAAATGCCATTAAAGAAAAAGAAATAAAATATCATGGATGCAAAAGACAAAGATGTAGCTCATATAGATGATGAAAAATCTCTAGAAAAATATTTCAATTGCTTGAAAACCTTGGAGTTAAATGACAGAGAATTAAAGATTGAAATCCTGAAAATACTCAGGGAAATAAAGAAAGCACAAAAAGGCAATTTAGAGAGCTCAAAAAACAATTCAATGAACAAAAAAGAATACATCACCAAGGAAATTAAAACTATGAAAAGAAATGAAACAGAGATGAAAAACTCAATACATGAACTGAATAACAAGGTAACAAACTTAGCTAATAGAACAGGCCAGATAGAAGAGAGAATTAGTGACATAGAAGATAAGCAACTAGAGATAATACAGAGAGAAGAGGAGAGAGACTCATAAATTTAAAAAAATGAGAAAGCCCTACAAGAATTGTCTGACCCCAACAGAAAGAGCAACATAAGAATAATGGGTATATAGGAAAGAGAAGAGAGCAAAAGTGGAATGGAGACCATATTCAAAGAAATAATAGAAAAGAACTTCCCAAGCCTGTGGAAAGAATTAGAGCACTGGTAGTCAACCTGGTCCCTACCATCCACTAGTGGGCGATCCAGTTTTCATGGTGGGTGGTAGTGGAGCAACCAAAGTATAAATAAAAAGATAGATTTAACTACAGAAAGTTGTTTTATAAAGATTTATTCTGCCAAACTTAGCAAAAATTCGGCATAAAATACTTGGTAAGTAATTACTATTATATGCTTTAACTTGCTGTAACTCTGCTTTATAAATTTTATAAAGTAAAGTTATTTCCCTACTTTATAAATCACCATTACTGTGGAACCAGTGGGCCGTTAAAAAATTTTACTACTAACAGAAATACAAAAGTGGACAGTAGGTATAAAAAGATTGACTATCCCTGAATTAGAGCCTTGAATCCAAGAAGCAAACAGAACACCAAGTTACCTTAACCCAAACAGACCTACTCCAAGGCACATCATAATGAAATTATCACAAACCAGTGACAAAGAAAAAGTCCTCAAGGCAGTCAGGGAAAAGAAGAATACAACATATAAAGGAAGGCCCATTAGGTTATCATCAGATTTCTCAGAAGAAACTCTACAAGCCAGAAGAGAATGACCCCAATGTTTAAAGTACTGAAAGAGAGGAACTTCTAGCCAAGAATAATATATCCATCAAAACTACCCTTCAAATATGAAGGAGAAATGAAAACATTCACAGACATAGAAGAGGGAATATATCACCAGAAAACCCTCACTTCAGGAAATACCAAAGGGGGTTATTCAACCAGATACAAAGAACAAAACAAAACAAAACTATAAGTAAAAGTTCCATCAATATCACAATAAAAACAAGATTAATCTGTGACAACAAAAACAAAAAGGGGAGAGGACAAAGATTAACAGTAGCAAAGGAAGATAGAGTGCAGAAGCACTCATGAGATAATGTAGTACAATGAATATGATATATATCCTTTTTATTACTCAATGGTAACCACCTCTAAAAAAACCACTACAGAAACACATGGCTTAAAAAATGAAGAAACAGAGGAAAGAAGTATGGAATTCAACAAAACAAAAACAAATGACAGAAAAACAAAAGAGAAGAACCAAACAAGATACAAAGCTATCAAAAATCAATATATTAAATGGCAATAGGAAACCTTCAAGTGTCAATAATTACACTAAATGTAAATGGATTGAACTCATCAATAAAAATACATAGAGTAGCAGAATGGATCAAAAAAGAAAATCCAACTGTATGCTGCCTTCAAGAAACACACCTAAGCTATAAGAATAAAAACAAGTTCAAAGTGAAAGATTGGAAAAACAATTCTCCAAGCGAATAACATCTAAAGAAAAGCAGGTGTAGCCATACTCATATCTAACAATGCTGACTACAAGACAGCAAAGGTAATCAGAGACAAAGATGGTCATTTCATAATGAAAAAGGAGACATTGAATCAAGAAGATATAACACTTCTTAATATATATGCACTGAACCAAGGAGCACCAAAGTATATAAGACATCTACTAACTAATCTAAAACTAAAAACCAACAAAAATACAATCATACCTGGAGACCTCAATACACCACTGACAGCTCTAGATTGTTCATCCAAACAGAAAATCAATAAAGAAATATGGGCCTTAAACAAAACACTAGAACAACTGGATATGATAGACATCTAAAGGACATTTCACTCCAAAACTCCAGAGTATAAATTTTTCTGCAGTGTACATGGGACATTTTCAAGAATTGAACATATGTGGGGCCACAAAACTAATACCCACAAATTCAGAAAGACTGAAATTATACTAAGCATATTCTCTGACCATAAAGCTTTGAAACTAGAATCCAACTGCAAAAAAAAGTAAACAACCCCACAAAAATGTGAAAATTAAACAACATACTTCTAAAAAATGAGTGGGTCAAAGAAGAAATAAAAGCAGAGATCAAAAGATACATACAGACAAATGAAAATGACAATACAACATATCAGAATCTATGCGATGCAGCAAAAGCAGTAATAAGAGGGAAGTTCATATCACTATAGGCCTATATGAACAAAGAAGAGAGCGCCCAACTACATAATTTAATATCACATCTTAAGGAACTAGAAAAAGAACAAAAACAACCCAAAACCAGCAGAAGAAAGGAAACAATAAAAATCAAAGCAGAAATAAATGAAATAGAGAACAGAAAAACTATGGAAAAAAGCAATAAAACAAGGAGCTGATTCTTTGAAAAGATCTACAAAATTGATAAACCCTTGGTTAAGACTCACTAAGGAAAAAGAGAAAGGACTCATATAAATAAAATCCAAAATGAAAGAGAAGATATCAACACAGATATCATAAATATACAAAGAATTATTATAGAATACTATGAAAAACTATATGCCACCAAATTTAACAATCTAGAAGAAATGGATAAATTCTTTGAACAATACAATATTCCTAGACTGAATCATGAAGAATCAGAAAGCCTAAACAGACCCATAAGCAGGGAGGAAATAGAAACAACTATCAAAAACCTCCCAAAAAATAAAATTTCAGGGGCAGACGGCTATAGTAGTGAATTCTATCAAACATTCAAAGAAGACTAGTTCCTATTCTACTCAAAGTCTTCCAAAAATATGAAGAAGCAATACTTCCAAATACATTTTATGAGGCCAATGTAACCCTCATGCCAAAACCTGTAAAGGACAACACAGAAAAAGAAAACTCCAAGCCAATATCTCTAATGAATACAGATGCTAAAATACTAAACAAAATACTAGCAAATCAAATACAACAACACATTAAAAAAAACAGCCCCATGTTTATTGCAGCATTGTTCACAGTGGCCAGGACATGGAAACAACCAAAAAGCCCGTCAATAGATGACTGGATAAAGAAGATGTGGCACATATACACTATGGAATACTACTCAGCCATAAGAAATGATGACATTGGAACATTTACAGCAAAATGGTGGGATCTTGATAACATGATACGAAGCGAAATAAGTAAATCAGAAAAAACCAGGAACTGCATTATTCCATACGTAGGTGGGACATAAAAGTGAAACTAAGAGACATTGATATGAGTGTGGTGGTTAAGGGGGGGAGGGAGGAATGGGAGAGGGAAAGGGGGAGGGGGAGGGGCACAAAGAAAACTAGATAGAAGATGACAGAGGACAATCTGACTTTGGGTGATGGGTATGCAACATAATTGAACGACAAGATAACCTGGACTTGTTATCTTTGAATATATGTATCCTGATTTATTGATGTCAACCCATTAAAAAAATAAAATTATTATAAAAAAACAAACAAACAATTCATCATGATCAAGTGGAATTCATCCCAGAATCACAAAGATGGTTCAACATATGTAAAACAGTTAATGTAATACACCATATCAACTAAACAAAGAACCAAAACCATATGATTCTATGAATAAATAGATGCAGAAAAGGCATTTGATAAAATACATCATTTTATGTTTAAAACTCTCAACAAAATGGTTATAGAAAGAAAATATTTCAACATAATAAAGGCTACTTATGACAAACCATCAGCTAACATCATATTAAATGGCATAAAATGGAGGACTTTTCCTCTAAAATCAGGAATAAGACAAGGCTGCCCACTCTCTTCACTCTTATTCAACGTACTGCTGGAAGTTCTAGCCAGAGCAATCAGACAAGAGAAAGAAATAAAAGGCATTCATATTAGGAAAGAAGAAGTAAAGATTGCACTTCTTGTAGATGATATGATCCTATACATCGAAAATCCCAAAGACTCCACAAAAAGACTATAAGAAACAATAAACCAATACAGTAAGGTCACAGGATACAAAATTAATATACAGAAGTCTATTGCCTTCCTATATGCCAATAATGAAACATCAGAAAACGAACTCAAAAAAATAATCCCTTTTACGATTGCAACAAAAAATAAAATACCTAGGAATAAACATAACAAAGAATGTAAAGAACCTATATAATGAAAACTTCAAATCATTCTTAAGGGAAATCGAAAAAGATACATTGAAATGGGAAAATATTTCTTGTTCTTGGATAGGAAGAATAAATATAGTCAAATGACCATATTACCTAAAGCGATATACAAATTTAAGGCAATTCCCATCAAAATTCCAATGTCATTTTTTAAAGAAATGGAACAAAAAATCATCAGGTTTATATGGAACTATAAAAAAACCCAAATAGCCAAAGTTATTGTAAGGAAAAAGAACGAAGCCGGGGGCATTACAATACCTGACTTCAAATTATATTATAGAGTCACGATAATCAAAACAACATGGTATTGGCAGAAAAATAGACACTCAGACCAATGGAACAGAATAGAAAGTCCAGATATAAAACCAAATATATATGGTCAAATAATCTTTGATAAAGGGGCCAACAACACACAAAGGAGAAAAGAAAGCCTCTTCAATAAATAGGAAAACTGGAAAGCCACATGCAAAAGAATGAAACTCGACTACAGTTTGTCCCCTTGTACTAAAATTAATTCAAAATGGATCAAAGACCTAAATATAAGACCCGAAACAATAAATTACATAGAAGAAAACATAGGTACTAAACTCATGGACCTTGGCCATAAAGAGCATTTTATGAATTTGACTCCAAAGGCAAGGGAAGTGAAGGAAAAGATAAATGAATGGGACTACATTAGACTAAGAAGTTTTTGCGCAGCAAGAGAAACTGACAACGAAACAAACAGACAGCCAAGTAAATGAGAGATGATATTTTCAAACAACAGCACAGATAAGGGCCTAATATACCAAATATATAAAGAACTCATAAAAGTCAACAAAAAACAAGCAAAGAATCCAATAAAAAAATGGAAACAGGACATCAACAGACACTTCTCTCAGGAAGAAATACAAATGACCAAAAGATGTATGAAAAGATGCTCACCTTCATTAGCTATTAGAGAAATGCAAATCAAAACTACAATGAGTTACCACCTCATGCCTGTTAGATTAGCTATTATCAACAAGACAGGTAATAACAGGTGTTGGAGAGGCTGTGGAGAAAAATTAAGAGTAGAACTACCATATAACCCAGCGATCCCTCTACTGAGTATATACCCCCCAAACTCAGAAACATTGGTACGTAAAGACACATGCAGCCCCATGTTCTTTGCAGCATTGTTTACAGTGGCTAAAACATGAAAACAACCAAAAAGCCCTTCAATAGATGACTGGATAAAGAAGATGTGGCACAGGGCCCTGGCCAATTGGCTCAGTGGTAGAGCATCGGCCTGGTGTGCAGGAGTCCCAGGTTCGATTCCTGGCCAAGGCACACAGGAGAAGTGCCTATCTGCTTCTCCACCCCTCCCCCTCTCCTTCCTCTCTATTTCTTTCTTCCCCTCCCTCAGCCAGGGCGCTAGAATGGCTCCAGTTGCAACAGAGCGACGCCCCAGATGGGTAGAGCTTCGCCCACTGGTGGGCATGCCGGGTGGATCCCAGTCGGGCTCATGAGGGAGTCTGTCTGACTGCCTCCCTGTTTCCAACTTCAGGAAAAAAGAAAAATATATACAATGGCACATATATACAATGGAATACTACTCAGCCATAAGAAATGATGACTTAGGATCATTTATGATAACATGGATAGACCTTGATAACATGACTGAAATAAGTAAATCAGAAAAAACTAAGAACTGTACGATTCCATACATAGGTGGGACACAAAATTGAGACTCATGGACAAGAGTGTAGTGATTACCAGAAGTAGGGGAAGGGAGGAGATGGAGGGAGTCAGGGAGGGGAGCAGCATAAAGAAAACCAAATAGAAGGTAACCAGAAGACAATTTGACTTTGGGTGATGGGTATATAATATAATCAAATGTCAAAATGAACTGGAGATGTTTTCTTAGAATCTATGTACTCTAATTGATCAATTTCACCCCATTAAAAGTAATTGTCTAAATAAAAGAAAAGAAAAAAAAAGAAATGTAGTATGAAAAAAATAATTTTGAATAAGGGGACTGAAGATGACAGAGGGGGAGAGGGTAACATGTTACAGAAAGTGCTCATGGAAGACCTCACTGTAAACCTGTTATTTGACAGAGATCTGAATAAAGAAGGGACAGAATCAGGCACAGTCCAGTGGTGAAGAAGTGTCCCAGACCGACCAGGCCCTGCAGAACGTGCCCAAAAGGATCACTGGAACAAACGAAGGATACTCCATTTATATTTTTATCTTCAAAATAAGAAATGAAATGTGTCTGATATTTATTATATTGATTTTAAAAGAAAAATATATAATTCAAATAGGAAAATACGGAATGAATGCTCAATTTGTTAAAAACTCTAGAGGTGGGAAATGAAAAGTTCAGAGATTGGTCATTTGACAGGTAAGAGTAGATTAATGTCCATGTCTGTATCTTCATTCCTCATCATATTATCTGGGGGGGAAATAAGTAATAATATCATGAGTATAATCTTTTAATCTTCTCTACTTTACAGTAGAATTCATTTTACTTTTTCTTCTCTTTCAACACCAAGTAAAGAAAGAAGTTATTGGCCTTGCAGGAAGGAGGTCAGAGTAGAAGCGACCTGAGCGACAGGTTTGGGAATTAGCCTGGGACAAGCTATGACTGTCCACTGCTCACTGGTTGCAGGTCTGGTGAGGACCCTTCGAGTTTAGAAGACACATGCCTTTGAGGGGGGGAGGCGGAAGAAGAGGAGAAGGAAGAAGGAAGAAAGGAAAGGCACAGGCAGACTCCCAGGAGGGAGTGAACTTCTTGTATTTTGACAGCAACTAGACCCATGCCTTGCAGAGAGAGCCCGCGTTATGAACAGATAAGTGGGTGGGTAGAAGGATGGCTGGGTGTGGGGGTAGGTGACTCACTGGACCTGCATGTATGGAAACACTGCAAAGACAGCCTTGGCACAATAAAGGAGTTGGGGATTTGGCATCTGATATGAGTTAATTCACCCAAGGACATCCCTTGCACAATTTACCTTTATTCCTAATCTGTGAAACAGGAAGTGAATTAACAGAAAGTCAATGAAATGAGACAATTCTATGAATAATGCCAGAGCACAGTGCCAGGCATTGGGTGGGCACTTCCCGCAAGTTCTCTTTCCTTCTACTCGCTTCACCCCCACCTAGCTCCGGAAATGACAAGTACCAGGCTGGTTTTGTCCCACCCCCACCATGGCTTTTATAAAAACTCCAAGAACCCGATTATGAAGTTATAAGTTTGCCTAGAAACAGACAAATAAGCTGGGCCTTAACTGAGAAAAGGATAAACCATAAAAAAAAATAAAAATAAAATGTGTGTGTGTGTATATAGGTATATATGTATATATATGTGTGTGTGTGTGTGTGTGTGTGTATATATATATATATATATATATATGTAAAGGTTAAACTAAACTAACATAAGCAATAGCAACCTTGGCTATCGTGCACCTGCAAGGAGCACGTGATGCAGCATCTCCCCCACCCACCTCTTCATTCCAAACCACAAATGCAGTCCCCCGAAGGAATGGGAAGCTCTCTGGACCAGAGAATTCAAGAGTGGGCAAACAGACACCATGCTGCCTGCCATTGGCCATCGTGAGTGTCAGTCCTCACGCGTTCCCTCCCTTCATCTGCATGTCTCCGAGTTCCACCAGGCTTACTTATCCTCTAGCGACATCTGCAGGCCGAGCTCAGAACTCCATCAGGCCTGAAGGAGTTTCTGCCACTATGGGTAAGTACTGCCACCAATGTCTGGACACAGGTCTTAGGGGCTCTGTTCATAAATGTCAGGACGATCCTTAAAACCACAAGAAGAAAGCCAAAGCGCTGAGGGTCACAGAGGGCAGCAGGGGGCAGGACAGGAAGGGAACAGTCCAAGAAGTGGACTGGGGTTTTAGAGGCTGTTTGGAATAGAAGAGAAAGTAATGCCTAGGAGTTAAGGTCACCGTGCCTGGTTGCTTGGGTTTAATCCTGACCCTGCTAATAGCTCTGTGTCTTGAGGCCAGTTGCTTGACATTTCTAGTGCCAGTTTCCTTGGAAGTGAGAATAATTGGAGCTGCCTCCCATGGTTGTGATGAGAATAAAATGACTTAATATTTGTAATGTGCTTAGTTTTTGTCTAATGAAATTAACAGTTGGCATTAAAAACGGTCACCAGCAACACTAACATCACCTCTTAAGAAATACAAGTTACACGGCTACAATCTAGCCTCACCGATCAGACTGTCTGTTGGCAGAGAGAGCCCAGGACTGCCTTTCAATAAGCTGGCCGGAGGATTCTGATGCACCTTGAGCTCTGTGAAGCCCTGATCTGTTTCTCAGGCAGGACAGTGGATGCCTCTGCTTGTGAAAGAATGCAGATTACTGGTCTCGTCCCACACCTATTGAACTTAAATGTATACGGGTTAGTTACCAGAATCTGACTTTTAAAAACAAACAAAAACTACCCAAGTAATAAGCTTGAACAAAATTGGATGGGAAGGACAGACTTTAATTTACAACTAGGGAATGAAGACCCCCAAGAAGAGAGAGAATTAGCCCCAGGTCTCCTGACAGGGATCTAATAGCTGAGAGACTTGAAGGTTTAACTCCTCCTGGACACTCTGGCCTCCTACCCCAACTAGTCCTGTGGCCTTGTGCAAAATATTCTGTTTCTTTATCTTTGAAATGTAGGCAAAAGTCATAGCTAACTCAAGGGCTGACTGTGAAGATCAAATGAAACCAAAATGAGTTAGAGAAAGAACTCTGGTTAGAGAAAGAAAACCCCAGGGCTGCTGGCAGCATCCTTCTTGGAGCCTCTGGAGTACACGGGACCAGGTGTGGGGATGGCAGGTGTTACCCTCCCCTGAGGGGTCTGTATGGGAACCCTTAAGCTGGTTGCTAGAAGGTTAGAGACCAATCCCCGTCCTCTTCTAAGAAGGGGTCAGCTTCTAAGCCAGAGTGAGGTGAACCCTCTGAACTCATGGAAGAACAGACTATCCTTTCAAGACTTTCACATAATGTGTGTGCGCATGTCTGTGTGTGTGTCAATAATTCTGTTTTTCACATGTAGAACAAAAGATGCTAATCCCCTCCAGACAGAAGATAAGGAATAAAGGGGAGGGATGCTCATTCAGCACTTAATGGTGAAAGCCCAGGGAGGGTCAGGAGAGGCGGGGAGTCGCCAAGTCTCACTAGACCCCACCGCAGGAGCGGGCTGCTTGCTGCCCTCTTGGGGGCCATTTGGTCCCCTGGAAGCTGGTGAAGCGCACGGCACACTGACCGACGCCGGCGGGATCCGGACGGCTTCACCTGCCAGGTGAGGGCGGTTCTCCGCAGCGGCCGCCGTGTCTGGCCCGGGGTGCTGGTCCCACCGCAGCCGCCCACGTCGCAGCGGCTGAAGGGCGGAGACGACCGCGCGCTCGGCACCCGGGGCCGCGGTGACGCGTTGTTTGCCTCGCAACCCTGAATCCCGCGGCACGATCACAGCCCCAGGAAAGCGCGGCCCCGCGGCTCGTCTCGCACCGCCCGGGCCCTGCTCGTCACACCGCGACAGCTCAGGGAAGGGGCTGAGGTCCGCGATTTGGCCGGGAAGGCGGAAGGTGGCGTGGACGGAGTGGATGAGCGCGTGGGGTGTGGCGGGACCATCGGGATCGCTAGGGCTGGGCAGGGAGTGTTCGGGATCCCTTCTGGCCACTCGCCAGCCCTCCACTCCTGTCCCGCCACGACGGCAACCTCGCCGTCTATTAGTCAGAAGCGGTGCCCCGCCTGGAGAGCGGGACTTTCCGAGTCCCCGCTGGGCAGATCCCGGGACGGCCCGCTAAGGGTCATTTCTGCAGCTCCTGCCACTCCCAGTTAGGCGGTCACCGGCTCGGTTGGGACAGACTCTCCGCTTCTGTGAGTGGTTCTTTTACATTTGTATCGGACCTGGAGTTCTTGGGGTGGAGGGGGCATGAAGATTTGGGGGGAGAAAGAAGGAAGGAAAGGCACCTTCTCATTGTGGGAACCCCTTTCCCGCTCCCCACTTCAAAAGTCGAGTTTTACTCCTGGAAAGACACGTGGAGACAGTCTAGGCAGCTGTTCCACTTTCACGCCCTGAGCAGCTGGGGGCTGGGGTGGGGTGTATGTTAATAGTGCAAATTCCATGACTTCACTCCAGAGGTTCTGAATGGTTATCTTGGAGGGCGGGGCCCTGTACCTTGCTTGGCCACAAGCCTACCACGTGTAATGCACAGACACGATCAAAGTTTAATCTGAGCCAAGCTCCTTAATTTAAAAGCGAGGAAACTGAGATGCCCAGTTAGGGTGGAGAGACAGAGTTTCAGGAAAGACACCCTCTAATTGTTTTGTTCTTGTTGTTGTTTGGAAGAGGATGGGGGCGTTCTTTCCTGCCCTTACATGTTTTCGCCATTGCTGCCGTCCCTTCTCAGCTGAACACCTGAGGGGAGTCACCACAAGTACTCCCAGTGCTCTCTTTCCTGGTCGTTCTGTCATAGGTGTCACTTCTGGGTCTTTTTCTGTTCATTGATTGCTCTTCTCACTATGGGCCATATTTTCCTGCCACTTCTTAAGTTCAATCATTTTTGATTGAATATCAAGCTTGGTTAATTTTCTGTTGAGGGTGAGAGATGCTGGAGATGCTTATGTTTTTATAACCATGCTTCAGCTTTGTTCTTGTACATAGTTACTGTCCTTAGAAACAGTTATATCCCTGCAAGTCTTACTTTCCAAGTTTGTTGGGTGGCCCCAGAGCAGCCTCTGGTGGAGGGCTGGTTTTGCCCCTCTGTGGAGACAGCACCTTCCCGATCGCTCTGCCTGATAGCTCGTAAATTGTGAAGTTTTCTCATTTGACTTTCGGGCCCAGAAACTATGCTCAGCTCTGTATGAGCCTCAGAATTGTTCTCTCTTACCTTTTGGGGATCGGGGGCTAGTTCTTACCCCGGTTTCCAGTGGTTTTATCACTGTCACTCACTGAAAGGGACTTAGCTGAAGTATCTAGGGGTGCCCACCACAGGCCTGCAGCTCTCCACCTCCTTGTGTGGGTGCCGCTCTCCTCTCTCCAGTGCTCTGCCCCCCAAACTCGAACCACCTTGGTCTCCCACCACTCTCAGCTTGTCTTCTCAGCTCAAGGAAAGTGCCAGGCTCTGTTGTGTTTCCCCTCCCTGACATGTGGCCCAGAAACTCTTCCAGGCCATGAGCTAGATGTCCTTAGGGCTTACCCCATTGACTTCCCTCTCTCAGGGATCAGAGAACATGGTTCTGAGCTGCCTGATGTCCAGTGTTTGAATGTTGTGATTTCATTTATCTTGTTCTGTATTGTTTTACTCATTTGAAGTGAGAAGATTACCCCAATCTCTGTTTCTCCATCTTGGTCAGTAGTGGAAGAGAGTTATATTCCCTTGGAACTCATCATGAATCCTGTGGAACATGGAGAGAACCAGTCACTCAGGGCTACTGAAAATGACCAAAGTACCAGACCTGAAGTTTCAAAGGTATGTCTGCACTTGACACCTCTTGGCTGGAACGGCACTCTAGCCATAGTGCTACATTAGGGTCCTGGGACGGGGGAGTTCATGAAGAATGGCAGTTATAACACTACTTGTATTGTTCCAGATACATTTAGTGACATCAATGACATAAGTGCTGTATAACATGAAATGATAGTGTATAAATTAACCATGCAAAAAATGTCTTGTTAGACAAAGGGACTAATCAACAGTGTAGACACTTGCTATCATTGGAAATCTAGGCAGATGTAAAAAACAACCGATCTGATATTTACTGAGAAATTATTATATACCTGGAGTTATGCTTTCACTTACTATAGATTATCTCATTTAACATTTAATACAACACTCTGCAGTTGATATTATCATCATCTTTCTTTTACAAATGAAGAAACCAAAACTCAGTTTTCTGAAAGTCACAAAAGGAATGGACTTCAGAACAAGGATTTTGAACCCAGGCAATCAGAGCCCAGTTACTGACAGGCACACTCTTTCACTCAAAGATAGGCAAAATGGCCATGCTAAATCGAGATAGACACAAGTGATCTCAGTGCCAAGAGGACACTAATATTGTGTATGACTATGTGTATTTGTTTGTATTGGAATACGTATATTTGTTTTATATCTAGCCAATCCTGTGATTTAGCAAGCATTTAATTACACATCCTTAGTGCTGTTGAAACCATGTATAGAATGGAAATTGAACAGATGTTTAATGAGAATTTTTGAAATGTGATGTTTCAAATGTCCAAAAAAAAAATGTCCAGTTTTACTAGTAAGTGAGCAAATGCAGATTTTAAACACAGTTGAATTAGATGACATTTTATCTCTCAATTGGCAAACATTTAAAATAATAATTCTGAAATGCTTTAGAGAGTCAAGCATAGAGTTGATCTCATTGGACAGGGGCGTGAATCCACGTGATTTTTCTGGGAAGCAGCTTGGCAGTAGAATTGCTGTGAATGGCATTTGTAATCTTAGTCTCAGTATTTCCTCTGCTGGGAATCTGGGCTAGGGGAATAATCAGATGGGCAGACAGAAGTGTATACATGTAGAAATGTTTGTCACATCTGAGTAGTAAAACATTTTTTTTAAATCTAAATATTCAACTGTAGAAAAATGAATTAAAATTATTGTCCACAGAAATATCATATAGCTCATCAAGCTGCATTTCCCAAGGTTGTCTAATGACATGTGAAAGCACTGCTGATGGCTTAGTGAAAAACACAGTCTTAGACGGTGTAGTATAATTTAAGCAACATAAGATTTACATCTGTATATAAAATCGTAGAACCAAAAAAAAAGAGTAGAAGGTTATCTCTGGTGATGAAAAATAATGAGCATTTTTCTCCATTATTCATTATCTGTCATATTATCTAATTTTTATTCATAATATCCACTAGTTTTTCAATTATAAAAACATGACACATTATTATTAAGGGTGGTTCTTATTGAAAATTTCATCTTTCCTTTATTAAGGATACTGTCTTGAAGCAGACATGTTCCAGCATACCTGTTCCATGTGAGAATGCTCCATCTCACATAAGCGAGAGTAACAGAGACATTAAAATTAAACAAGAATTCAGTGGCGGTGAAGCATCTCATAAAAGTCAGAACCCAAATGCCAGCACCAATGGAGAACATTTTTTCAAGTTTACTTTGAAATCAGACAATATAAAGTTTACAGGACACGGTAAACCCAATGAGAGTATCTACTCAGCTCTGAGAGCTAATGACATTTTCAGGGAAAGAGTGAAGAATCCTTATAATAAGAACATTCTTGTCTGGGAAGAGAAAACAATAAAAGGCTATATAAATTTAGGAATGCCTCTCAAGTGCCTTCCTGCAGGGTCTAAACTTAAAATATCACTTGGCAAAACAAAGAGGGATAAGGGAGATGGTCAGATATTACGCGAATGTGAAAATCCCAACAACGAAATCATTCTTTTTCGCCTCGTGGCTGTTGGGAAGACAATAAAGAAGATTGTTAAGATCAGGGAACTTCATAAAAAGGGACATTTCCTTTGTATCTATGCCATGAAGGGTGAGACTCTCAAAGAAGCCCTGTGCAACGACGGCTGATTGCGGTCTGACCTGGACGAATTTGAGTGGGAATTCATGGAAAAACATAAGAACAGTCATGGGAAACAGTCTACGGTGGAGGAAGTGTCTGGAAAAGTCTTAGAATTGGACATTTATAAAAATCCATCTGTCAAAAAATGTACCCATAAGAAAACTGAACAGAACAGTGGAAATGTCACTGGTGAAATGGGTCCCCAGGACCCGATGCCATCTCAGATCCAGGACCACGAACCAGAGAGAGACGGAGGGGCTGACGATGTGGAACGAAACCTAGAGAATGTTCTCCCACCTCGGAGGCTAGGACATGATATTGAAGGCAAAAGACGCCGCACAATTTTCATAATTAAAAATTATTACCATCTCAACAGGAAACGGCCAAGGCCCCGACTGGTAATGGAGACTGCTCTTAATCAGGATTCCCGGACAAAGGCAACTGATCTCTGGCTAAAGAATTACAAAAAGTTAGAAGAAGTAATAATGCAGCAATATCCAAATTTTAGGAAAGATGCCCTTTGGATGAGAAATTATTTTCAGGAAGAGCAGAGGAAAACCCAACTGCCACCATTTAGACAATTCAACATATATAAAAAATGCTTTGCAAAACTGACTAAAAACTCTATTTCAGTTGCAACCTATGAACTTCATATTCATCTTAGTAATTCGGTTGGGGTCATCTTTTGGAACAATAATGGAAAAACAGGCAAAGCTACTTGCTTTATGTTCAGGTATGGTTACATTTTCACCTGTGGACATGTTGTGCACATCATGGTTGGAGGAGACACAGAACCAAGTCTGTGGCCAGATAGAATAAGCAAATGTGCGAAGGTAACTTTCACTTATAAAGCATTTCACCCTCCTGCTGAAGAATGGTTTTCCGTAGAGCCATGGTGTGAAGTGTCTGATGGCATTCTAGATTATGCCATTCTAAAACTAAAAGAAAATGGAAATGGATTTCCTCCAGGCCTATTTGGACATATTTCCCCTCTGCCCCCTAGTGGTTTGGTTTGTTTAATTGGTCATCCAGATGGCCAGGTCAAGGAAATAGATGAGTGTATTGTAATCTCTTGAAAGGAACGTTTGGAGAAGTACGCAGAGAATCAGCAACGTGAAGTGTTCGGACCGCATGCTGCCATTTACGATGCTGTCTCTATGTTTACCCCAAGAAGTTTCCCACGAGTAGCAAGGAGCTCTGACATGCTTACATATGATACTTGTTTTTCAAGTGGTTCCTCTGGCTCCCCACTGTTAACCACATCTGGCAGAGTGGTTGCTATGCACTCCTTCGGGGACTTTTATGAACGTGGAGGTAAAATACATGCCCTTATTGAATATGGCTATTCCATGGAGTCAATTCTTTGTGATGTTAAAGAGAAAAATGAGATCTTATATAAATTGTTAACCGAAGAGAAAAATGAAACCCTCAACCAAGAGAAAAATAACAAACTAGAGTCATCACTTCAACATCCTCAGATAGAACCCATGGAACATTAGAAAAAGGGATGCTGTTTTCATGAAAATATGTCAATAATTTAGAGTATCTGGGGCTGCTCCCTTAGAGGATAATAAATATGCTATCTTAATTAGAAAACTTTCAGAATTGTGTGGATGTGCATATACATGTATATTAGAGCTCAAATAAATGCTGGGTTTTTTCCCCCATTGGCTTTCTTTCTTAATTTAAAACAATCTCAAACCTCACTTAAAATACTGAGCTTTCTTATACACATACAAAGGATGTGGTATTTGTCATCCTAAAGCCTAGGCTGGTGCCGACACCCCATAGTCATAACTGGTGAAGTGATTCTTGTCTTTGCCTAACATGATAATGATGAAATATTACACCTTTAGAGTTACAGGGAAATGATGCATTGTTCCTCTAAACGCCCAAATTCCCTGGTAATCTTAACTGCTTCCCTTGTATATCACCTGTGTGTGACATCAGCACCTTTTGCAAAAGCCAATGGAAAATCCCAGACATTCATTCTTGTCTTCCAGTTCTCCCTTCTCTGGCAGCGGGAAGCAGTGACTTGCTTGGTCTCCATTCCTACCCTTTCATGTTCAGAGTCAAGAAAGCCAAGAGCTAAATGAGTCAGTGTAATTCGCAATGATGGTTCTGCAGGCAACTCAGATTCCTCTAACTTGAGACATTTGCATGTCATTTCTGTCCTACCCCATCTTCTGCAAACTAAACCCTAGAAAGTGAGCGTATAGAGATTGGAGTGTTGGCCACATTTGGCTCAGGGCTCGTTAGCACCTTCAGGGGTATCCAGGCACCTCACTATGCCCGTGCTGTGCCCTGTAATGGACTTCATGCCAATGGCGTATGCAGCGCTCCTTCAGGTAGCTTCCATTCCAGGGCACCTTCTCTGTCCCCAGAGATGACAGACAATCTCCACAGCACCGTTCTCTACGGCACACTGCTCCTCCTGACGTGTTAGCGTCTACAGTGCCTGTGAAGAGAAGACATTCGGCACTTCCCCTCCTACAGTAATCCATTCTCCACCTCTGTGTGTACGTACACTGTGTTGGTCCCAGTCGGCTCTACCGCTGGAGAAAGGTTTAAGGAATAACAGATATTTGAAAAAACTACCAGGGTTTTGTTTCCTTTTGTTTTTTTTACTTTTTTCATACTATTTTTACAATTATTCTCAAATTTTCCTCTCTGCAAACCCCACCCAGCACCTGCAGTTGAAGCAGTGACTGTGTTCTTAGTGTATAGTTTGAATTGGGCCCAGTTAGAAAAAGCTTTCCCAGTCATTCCAATAAACCAATAATTTTCATGTGGACACCTAATTTTCGGTGAGTTATAGAGAGTTATATACAAAAGGACTTGTCACCGTCATCACCTACCAGTTACAATCTCCCCCTATTGACCAACTGTTCACACACACAGCAGCCAATACTGAAGACCTGTTTTTCTGCTCAGGTTCTTAAACAGTGGTTCTCAAGCCGCTTGCAAAGCAGGTTTCCGGTCCCCTGTTGGAAGCTGCCTGACTCTGGGTTCTCCATCAGGACCAGGGCAGCAGGAGCGCCTCTGCTGGCCTCTTCCTCCTGCTGTGGAGACCGATGTGCCTCAGCCCCAGGGTCATGGTGGCTCTTCTGCCTGCGGGGAAGGGGGGAGGTGAAATTGGCATCCCCAAGTCTCACTCTAGCCCTCCGCAGGAGTGGGCTGCTTGTGTCTGTTCTGGGCCCATTCCAGGCCCCCAGTGAAGCGCAGGGTATGAGCCAACCTCTGCGGGATCCGGACCAGCCTCTGTCGGTGCTGGGCCATTCTGCACAGCAGCCGCCAGGTCTGGCACGGGATGTTCGCCCCACCATTGTCGCCCTGCCTCCCAGCCCGCAGCCGTTTAAGGATAGCTTCTCCACGAAGCACTCAGGACTGAGTGACGGTGATGGGCTGTTAGCCCCACAAGCCCAGATGTCCGTGCAGTGCCTGCTCCACGCCGTTTACGTGCATTCAGAGTCCTAAGATAATGTAGGTCCCCCGGTTCCTCCCACACCAGTCTCCCCTCCTTCCACTCCTTCGACAACAACGGAACCGGAAAGGCGGGAGAGGGATGGAGGGACACGACTGATCAATGTTTGGCGGGGAGGCGGAAGCTGGCCATGGACCCAGTGTGCGAGCCAGTGGATGGGTGACACTCAGAGAGCCTCGGGATCACTAGGGAAACTGGATGGCCAAGACCCCAGACCTCGCCTTGTCACCGGCCAGTCAGCCAATCCTTTCCTGCCTCGCACCTTGTTGGCCCTCACCTCTCCCTCCATTGGCCAGAAGCGATGCCCCATCAGGAGAGCGGGATTTTATACATCCGACAGACCTTCCAGGGACAGCCCGCTGAGCGCCACTGTCGAAACTCCTATCGTTTGCAGTTGGGTGGTCAACAGCGTGGTTGGGTCAGATTCTCCTCTCCTGTGAAAGGTTCTTCTGCATTTGAGTAGGGCCTGGAGGTCTTAGGGGGTGATTGACATAAAGGTTAGGGTGCTAGGGGGCAAAAAGGAAAGGCAGCTTTGCATTGTGGGCACACTCTTCGTGCCCCCTACCCTCAAAGGTCAAGACTTTTACTCCTGGAAAGACACTTGGAGACAATCTAGGCCAGGGGTCCCCAAACTTTTTACACAGGGGGCCAGTTCACTGTCCCTCAGACCGTTAGAGGGCCGGACTATAAAAAAAACTATGAACAAATCCCTATGCATACTGCACATATCTTATTTTAAAGTAAAAAAAAAAAACAAAAAAAAAAAAACAGGAACAAATACAATATTTAAGATAAAGAACAAGTAAATTTAAATCAACAAACTGACCAGTATTTCAATGGGAACTATGGACCTGCTTTTGGCTAATGAGATGGTCAATGTGCTCCTCTCACTGACCACCAATGAAAGAGGTGCCCCTTCCGGAAGTGCGGCGGGGGCCGGATAAATGGCCTCAGGGGGCCGCATGTGGCCCGTGGGCCATAGTTTGGGGACCCCTGATCTAGGCAGTTGTTCCCACCGACAGGACGTGAGCAGCTGGGGGCTGGGGTGGGGGCGTAAGTTATAGTGCAAATTCCCTGACTTCACTCCAGAGGTACTGAAGGGTGATCTTGGAGGGCAGCTCCTTGTACCTTCCTTGGTCACAGTCCACAGGAGGTAATTCACAGGCGCAATCAAAGTTTAATCTGAACAAAGCTCCTTAGGTTGCAAATAAGGAAATTGAGATGCCTAGGTGGGCTGTAGGGAGATGTTTTGAGGAAAGTCACCCTCTAAAAGATTTGTTGTTCTTCTTCTTTGCCCTTTTGTTGGGGGAGGGGGTGTTCTTTCCTGCCCAAACATAGTTTCCACCCTTGCTGCCCTGGCCCTTCTCAGTGGAACACCTGAGGGGAACCACCGTAAGTACCCCAGTGTTCTCTCTGTGCCCTGTGAACTCCTGTTGCCTTGGACTCTCAGCTCTGTCTCCTCAGAACAGGAATCCCACCAGCTCTGCCTTGCTGCCCTCCTTGCACGTGGCCTGGACCGTCTCCAGGCAGTCACCTCCGGTCACCACAGGGAACGTTTCACTTGTGACTGTCCCTAACTGCAAGATGTCCAGTTCCTTGCCAACCACAGTGTCATAAATTGAGTCCATATTTTGTTTATTTTTACATGAAAATGAGAGGGGACATTCAGGCCCTGTCACTCCATTTGACCTGTAATTAAAGATAATATCTGCTTTAATGTTCTTATCTACTGGTTCTGTCATGAGTGTCTCTTCCAGGCCTGTTTCTGGTCATGGATTACTCTTCTCATTATTGGCCATATTTTCCTGTTTCTTTTTATGCCTGATCACTTTTTATTGAATAGCACATTTGGTTAATTGCAAATTTTGAGGGATGCTGGGAAAGCATATATTCTTATCAACATGTCTCAGGTTTGTTCTTTTGTCCACTTATTGGTTTTGGAAGCAGTTGTCTATCAGAAAGGACATAGATACAACTGTTGAACTTCAAAAACAAAGTAGTTTAAAATAGCTTAATTATAACTTCATAGTCTAAGCGTGCAGTCTTCTGTGGTTATGGTAATTCTAGGGTGCCGATGTATTAGGTTTCTTCAATCTGGTTACTCCACAATCCTGAACATGTGACCTGGCCCAAGATGGCTGCTGA
The DNA here is from genome assembly GCF_036850765.1 of Saccopteryx bilineata. Lineage (NCBI taxonomy): Eukaryota > Metazoa > Chordata > Mammalia > Chiroptera > Emballonuridae > Saccopteryx > Saccopteryx bilineata. The sequence goes on from NC_089490.1 coordinate 393,667,146, forward strand.
CCTCCCAGCTAAGCCTCAACCAGGGGAAGAGGAAAGAAAATATATGCAAAAAGAGAGTACGCCTCTTTCTCTTAAAAACAACATCCAGAAACTGCATATATCACAGCTGCGCATATCCAACTGTTAGAAATAATGAACAAATTCAGTAAAGTCACAGGATACAAAATCAATATAGAAAATCTACTGGCTTTCTGTATGCCAACAGTGAAACCTCAAAAATTGTATTAAAATAATCCCTTTTAGAATTGCAAGAACAACAATAAAATACCTAGAAATAAGCTAAACAAAAGTAGTGTAGGACTTATATACTAAAAAGTACAAAGCATTATTAAAAGAAATTGAAAAAAAGCTTGATCACACAGTGGCGCAGTGGATAGCACATTGGCCTGGGACGCTGAGGACCCAGGTTAGAAACTCCAAGATCAACGGCTTGATTGCTGACACATCCGGCTTGAGCATGGGATTCTGTCTTGAACGTGGGATCACAGACATGACTCCATTGTCTCTGACTTGAGCCCAAGGCTGCTGCCTCCAGCGAGAAGTGACTGGCTCAGCCCAAGTGTTCATCAGTAGACAAGTGGATAAAAAAGCTGTAGCACATTTACACATGGAGTACTACACGACCATAAAAAAGAATGAAATCTTACCTTTTGAGAGGGCTCAGATAGACCTAGAGATTATTATATTAAGTGAAGTAAAGCCAGAGAAAGACAAATATCATATGCTCTCACTTATATGTGGAATCTAATGAACACAATAAACTGAGGACTAAATAGGAACAAAGGGTCAGAGAAAATGAATGGACAGCTGTCAGAGAAAAAGGGGAGGAGATGACGAGTTCAAAGATGAAGCGATTAGTCAAAACCATATATAGGCCCTGGCCAGTTGGCTCAGTGGTACAGCATCAGCCTGGTGTGCAGGAATCCTGGGTTCGATTCCTGGCCAGGGCACACAGGAGATGCGCCCATCTGCTTCTCCACCCCTCCCCCTCTCCTTCCTCTCTGTCTCTCTCTTCCCCTCCCGCAACCAAGGCTCCATTGGAGCAAAGTTGGCCCAGGCGCTGAGGATGGCTCCATGGCCTCTGCCTCAGGCACTAGAATGGCTCTGGTTGCAACAGAGCAACGCCCCAGATGGGCAGAGCATTGCCCCCTGGTGGGCATGCCAGGTGGAGTCTGTCTGCCTCCTGTTTCCAACTTCAGAAAAAAATACAAAAAAACAACAACAAAAAAAACCATATATACATAGCACATATATACAAGCAACAGGGTAGCAATAGCCAGAGGGAAAGGAGGGTGGAAGTAGGGGGGCGGGGAGATGGGGACAATGGGCAGGTTGGAGTGGAAATGAGGGTGGAAAGAAAGTTTGCATGGGGTGTGGTAGGGCAGGAAGCTGTGTGTTGAGAGAGTTATATTGAGTAGGACAATTGAAACCATGTCAACACAATAATTATTTTTTTAAAAAGCTTTATAAAGATCTTTCTATTATTATCTAAACAAAAATTTAAAAGCCCTTTTATGCTTGATGAAAATTTGCCTTATTGACAATGCTGCATACAATGTATCTCTCTTCTTATCACTTGTACTTGTGTAAAGGAAGTGGTCAAGAGAACAGCAATAGGCTCCCCTGAGTCTCTTTCTCAAGCATCCTGGAAAATAAAGAAATTAAAAAGGTTGTTTCAGGCTGGTGGGACTTTCTGAAACCAACACAGCACAGAATACTTCACTGGCTCCAGCTTCCCTAGGAGTCCAAAAAAGCCAAGAGCTAAAGGAGCTGACAGTGGGTGATGTGGAAGAATTAGGGAGGCAGAGGGGCGGAGGTGGAGAGGCTTAAGCAGGAAGAGCCCTGTTTCTCTGAAAGCAAAACTTTCCCCAAAGACAAGAAATCATTTCAGATCTCAGCCCTACTTGCCAGCGGTCCGGCTGACCCAAGTGAACGTGGTCGCATTGTGGCCAGCTATCTGCGCAGGTCCAACAAGAACCGACCTACGTTGGGCTCTGAAGTTCCTGGTGCTGGTGGTGAGGTGAGGTGCACCCCGGAGTGGGTGAGCATGGAAGGCTGGGGTGCTCTGCAGGGCTGGTGGGTGCTCCTGCCCACCTGTGGGCCTAGAGAGCACAGGTTTTATTTCAGTGGCTGCTTCTTGGCATTCCTGTGTGCTGGGGGAGCGCGATGCTGGGCTTGATGGAGGCCTAGGGTCAGCAGTGATCAGATCCCTGCCCTCTACCACCTGGCTCAGCTTTAAGAGGAGATCCCAGAGCCAGAGAGCTGAGGGAGAAGGGAGGAGGGGGGGTGGAGAGAGAGCTGAGGGATGAGGAGACAGAGAGGAAAGGATGCCAGGGGAAGAGAGAAGGGAGAAGACAGTGGAAGAGCCAAGGGGAGAGGGAAGTGGGATGGAGGGGAGAGAGAGCTGAGGGAGGAGGAGACAGAGAGGAAAGGATGCCAGGGGAAGAGAGAAGGGAGAAGACAGTGGAAGAGTCAGGGGGAGAGGGAAGTGGGATGGAGGGGAAAGAGAGCTGAGAGAGAGAAAAAGAAAGATGAGGGGGGATATGAATTCCAAAAAGAGGCCCCTGGGTGGTCTGGAAATGGACCAAACTGGCTGTACCTCCTTTTCTCTTTACAGGAGGATATAGCACCAGGGAACTAGGTCAGCAGAGCCTTGACTTCTCCAGCTGTAAAGCAGGGCTGGGGGTAGGATAGCTAAGGACACTTCACATTTCGATGTAATGTGGGTCAGTCTGGATGCTGGAAACCATGGTGGGGAAGGGACGCGGGGTAATTTCCAACCTTTTGCCCCTCTCCGCTGTGGTTGCTCAAGGTCGTTCCAGTGGACGCCAGACCCACTTTGGTTTCTGCCCACTTTACATTCTTTTTTGGTCCATGTGTATAATCTCCCCTGAAAGCAACTGGGCTCTCTCTCAAAGTCTGTAAGATGAGTCGGCAGCAGTGAACCCCCAAATTCTCTTCATTGTTGTGCAATAACTTCCTGCTTTCGAGGACCTTGTACAACATAGCCCAGCTCCTCAATTACAGGTACCTCATTTTTGTTTCCCCAGGGTCTCTGCTGATTAAAAAGCCTCCCAGTGGTAAGTATATTGAGAATGATAATTCTAACAGAAGTAATAATTACTGGGCAACCTGTTATGTGCCAGGCACTGTTCTAATAACTTCACATTCAGTATAGTCTGCAATCATCAAACAGTGAAGGCTGATTTCACAACTACTCCCATCCAGGAGGACTGGAGAATGAGGCAGAGTATTCATGAATATGCCCAAGGCCAAGCAGCTAGTAAATGGTAACCTGAGATTTGAACTCAAGTGGTCTTACAAAAATCAACATTCCCCTAGCACGTTCATATACATTATCTCATTTAGAATCATTGCCTCCATTTACAAATGGAAAACTAAGGTTGAGAGATTCTCAAGTGAATTGTACACCTGAAACCTAAGTAATTTTATGAACCAATAAATGCAATTAAAAATATAAATAAAAAAAGAAGTCCCTGGCACATAATAGGTTTTCAGTAAATTTGTTTAATTAATGAATGAAAGAGAAATGTCTTGGTCAAAGAATTGGTTCAGTCTTGTATTTCAATATGTATTGTCAAATTGCCTTCTACCAGGGCAATCGATCCATTTTCTGTTATTTACATTTCATTTTTTAACTTTTTTCTGGTTTCAAAATTTCATGTTTCCAAACCTTTCCCTTGTGGTTAGAAACAGTGATGTGTGGTGCAAACAGTGATGTGTAGGAGGAAGAGACCAACCACTTGTGAAAGCCAGTGGCCAAATTTCCATAAATTTTGAGAACTAGTTGTAAAGTATAACCATTAGTTTAAAATTACGTAAACTTACAAATAAATAAATGATATTTAAAATAAAAGTAATAAATGTTCAAAGCAAACAATAAAGAAAAGAAAGAAAGAAAAGAACACATGGCTGCCTAAGGCTGGGAGAGGCTGAAGTGAGTTTCCTGAGCAGCTGAGCAGCAGTGAGTGAGGAGCCAGGGCTCCTGCTGCGGAGTGCAATGCGAAGAGACTGGGCATAGTCTCCATAGGTTTCTTTTTGTCTCAAAATTTTAAAATGCTATTTATTAGCATAGTTAAGAAACAGCTAACTGAGAAGCTGGTTATTCATGCTTTTCATTTTTTTTTCAGTTACAGTTTACATTTAATATTATTTCGTATTATTTTCAGAAATACATCATAGTGGTTAGACAACCTTATTCCTTACAAAGTGATCCCCAGATAAGCCTAAGACTCACCAGGCACTATACATAGTTATCACAACATTAGTGACTAGATTTTCTATGCAGTACTTTACATCCCCATGACTAGTCTGTAAAGACCAATTGCACTTTTTAATCCTTTCACCTTTTCTACTCAAACCACCCCCCCACCTCCATAAATCTGGCAAGCATCAGTCTGTTCTTTCTATCTATGAGTCTCTTTCTGTTTCATTCATTTGTTTCTTTTTTTTTTCCGTCTGACTTATTTTTTTTTTTAATAATTTTATTTTTTTAATGGGGTGACATCAATAAATCAGGATACATATATTCAAAGATAACAAGTCCAGGTTATCTTGTTGTTCAATTATGTTGCATACCCACCACCCAAAGTCAGATTGTCCTCTGTCACCTTCTATCTTGTTTTCTTTGTTCCCCTCCCCACCCCCTTTCCCTCTCCCATTCCCCCCTCCCCCCCCGTAACCACCACACTCTTATCAATGTCTCTTAGTTTCACTATTATGTCCCACCTACGTATGGAATAATACAGTTCCTGTTTTTTTCTGATTTACTAATTTCGCTTCGTATCATGTTATCAAGATCCCACCATTTTGCTGTAAATGTTCCGATGTCATCATTTCTTATGGCTGAGTAGTATTCCATAGTGTATATGTGCCACATCTTCTTTATCCAGTCATCTATTGATGGGCTTTTTGGTTGTTTCCATGTCCTGGCCACTGTGAACAATGCTGCAATAAACATGGGGCTGCATGTGTCTTTACGTATCAATGTTTCTGAGTTTTTGGGATATATACCCAGTAGAGGGATTGCTGGGTCATAAGGTAGTTCTATTTGCAGTTTTTTGAGGAACCACCATACTTTCTTCCATAATGGTTGTACTACTTTACATTCCCACCAACAGTGTATGAGGGTTCCTTTTCTCCACAGCCTCTCCAACATTTGCTATTACCTGACTTGCTAATAACAGCTAATCGAACAGGTGTGAGGTGGTATCTCATTGCCGTTTTGATTTGCATTTCTCTAATAGCTAAAGAAGATGAGCATCTTTTCACATATCTGTTGGCCATTTGTATTTCTTCCTGCGAGAAGTGTCTATTCATAACCTCTTCCCATTTTTTTATTGGATTGTTTGTTTGTTTGTTGTTGAGTTTTATGAGTTCTTTGTATATTTTGGATATTAGGCCCTTATCTGAGCTGTTGTTTGAAAAAATCATTTCCCATTTAGTTGGCTTTCTGTTTATTTTGTTATCAGTTTCTCTTGCTGAGCAAAAACTTCTTAGTCTGATGTAGTCCCATTCATTAATTTTTGCCTTCACTTCTCTTGCCATTGGAGTCAAATTCATAAAATGCTCTTTAAAACCCAGGTCCATGAGTTGAGTACCTATGTCTTCTTCTATGTACTTAATTGTTTCAGGTCTTATGTTTAGATCTTTGATCCATTTTGCATTAATTTTTGTACAGGGGGAGAGACTGTAGTCCAGTTTCATTCTTTTGCATGTGGCTTTCCAGTTTTCCCAGCACCATTTATTGAAGAGGCTTTCTTTTCTCCATTGTGTGTTGTTGGCCCCTTTATCAAAAATTATTTGACTATATATATGTGGTTTTATTTCTGGACTTTCTATTCTGTTCCATTGGTCTGAGTGTCTATTTTTCTGCCAATACCATGCTGTTTTGATTGTCGTGGCCCTATAATAGAGTTTGAAGTCAGGTATTGTTATGCCCCCAGCTTCATTCTTTTTCTTTAGGATTGCTTTGGCTATTCGGGGTTTTTATAGTTCCATATAAATCTGATGATTTTTTGCTCTATTTCTTTAAAAAATGTCATTGGAATTTTGATGGGAATTGCATTAAATTTGTATATTGCTTTGGGTAATATAGCCATCTTGATTATATTTATTCTTCCTAGCCAAGAACAAGGTATATTCTTCCATCTCATTATATCTTTTTCGATTTCCCTTAACAATGGTTTATAGTTTTCATTATATAAGTCCTTTACATTCTTTGTTATGTTTATTCCTAAGTATTTTATTTTTTTTGTTGCAATCGTGAAGGGGATTATTCTTTTGAGTTCCTTCTCAGTTGTTTCATTGTTGGCATATAGAAAGGCTATTGACTTCTGTATGTTAATTTTGTATCCTGCGACCTTACTGTATTGGCTTATTGTTTCTAGTAGTCTTTTTGTGGATTCTTTGGGGTTTTCGATGTATAGGATCATATCATCTGCAAAAAGTGATACCTTTACTTCTTCTTTTCCGATATGGATGCCTTTTATTTCTTTGTCTTGTCTGATTGCTGTGGCGAGAACCTCTAGTACCACATTAAATAAGAGTGGAGAGAGTGGACAACCCTGTCTTGTTCCTGATTTAAGGGGAAAAGCCTTCAGTTTAGTGCCATTTAATATGATGTTAGCTGATGGTTTATCATATATGGCCTTTATCATGTTGAGATATTTTCCTTCTATACCCATTTTGTTGAGAGTCTTAAACATAAAATTGTGTTGTATTTTATCGAAAGCCTTTTCTGCGTCTATTGATAAGATCATGTGGTTTTTGTTCTTTGTTTTGTTGATATGGTGTATTACATTAACCGTTTTACGTATGTTGAACCATCCTTGAGATTCTGGGATGAATCCCACTTGATCATGATGTATTATTTTTTTAATATGTTGTTGTATTCGATTTGCTAGTATTTTGTTTAGTATTTTAGCATCTGTATTCATTAGAGATATTGGTCTGTAGTTTTCTTTTTTTGTGCCATCCTTGCCTGGTTTTGGTATGAGGGTTATGTTGGCCTCATAAAATGTGTTTGGAAGTATTGCTTCTTCTTCAATTTTTTGGAAGACTTTGAGTAGAATAGGAACCAAGTCTTCTTTGAATGTTTGATAAAATTCGTTGGTATAGCCGTCAGGGCCTGGACTTTTATTTTTGGGGAGGTTTTTAATAGTTTTTTCTATTTCTTCTCTACTGATAGGTCTGTTTAGGCTTTCTGCTTCTTCTTGACTCAATCTAGGAAGGTTGTATTTTTCTAGGAATTTATCCATTTCTTCTAGGTTGTTGAATTTAGTGGCATAAAGTTCTTCATAGTATTCTACAATAATTCTTTGTATATCTACGGTGTCCGTGGTGATTTCTCCTCTTTCCTTTTGGATTTTGTTTATATGAGTTCTTTCTCTTTTTTCCTTGGTAAGTCTTGCCAAGAGTTTGTCAATTTTGTTGATCTTTTCAAAGAACCAGCTCCTTGTTCTATTAATTTTTTCTATAGTTTTTCTGTTCTCTAATTCATTTATTTCTGCTCTGATTTTTATTATCTCCTTTCTTCGGCTGGTTTTGGGTTGTCTTTGTTCTTCTTTTTCTAGTTCCTTAAGGTGGGAAGTTAAGTGGTTCACTTGGGCTCTCTCCTGTTTGTTCATATATGCCTGAAGTGATATGAACTTCCCTCTTATCACTGCTTTTGCTGCATCCCATAGATTCTGATATGTCGTATTGTCATTTTCATTAGTCTGTATATATCTTTTTATCTCTGCACTTATTTCTTCTTTGACCCATTCATTTTTTAAAAGTATGTTGTTTAGTTTCCACATTTTTGTGGGATTTTTTTCCTCTTTTTTGCAGTTGAATTCTAGTTTCAAGGCTTTATGATCAGAAAATATGCTTGGTACAACTTCAATTTTTCTGAATTTGCTGATGTTGTTTTTGTGGCCCAACATATGGTCAATTCTTGAGAATGATCCATGTACACTGGAGAAAAATGTATACTCAGTCACTTTGGGATGAAATGTCCTGTAGATGTCTATCATATCCAGGTGCTCTAGTGTTTTGTTTAAGGCCACTAAGTCTTTGTTGATTCTCTGTTTGGATGACCGATCTAGAGCCGTCAGTGGTGTATTGAGGTCTCCAAGTATGATTGTATTTTTGTCAGTTTTTGTTTTAAGATCAATAAGTAGCTGTCTTATATATTTTGGTGCTCCTTGGTTTGGTGCATATATATTAAGAATTGTTATGTCTTCTTGATTCAGTGTCCTCTTAGCCATTATGAAATGGCCATTTTTGTCTCTGAGTACTTTTCCTGTCTTGTAGTCAGCATTATCCGATATGAGTATTGCTACACCTGCTTTTTTTTGGATGTTATTTGCTTGGAGTATTGTTTTCCAGCCTTTCACTTTGAATTTGTTTTTATCCTTGTTACTTAGATGAGTTTCCTGTAGGCAGCATACAGTTGGATTTTCTTTTTTAATCCATTCTGCTACTCTGTGCCTTTTTATTGGTGAGTTTAATCCGTTTACATTTAGTGTAATTATTGATACTTGTGAGTTCCCTATTGCCATTTTATATCTTGCTTTCTGTTAGTTTTGTGTCTTGTTTGATCCTTCTCTTTCGTTTTTCTATCTTTTGTTTTTATTTGGTTGTATTCCATACATCTTTCCTCTGTTGCTATCTTTTTTATCTCATGTGCTTCTGTGGTGGTTTTTTCAATGGTGGTTACCTTTGAGTAATGAAAAGGGTCCCTACCCTGTTCATTGTAGCGAACTATTTTGTGAGTACTTTTGCACTCCATCGTCCTTTGCTACTGTTAATCTCCATCTTCTCCCCCTCTTTCTTTTTGTTGTTGTCACAGTTTAAATTTGGTTTTATTGTGTTCTTCTTGGAGCTTTTACTTGTGGCTCTGTTTTTTTTTTTGTTCTTTGTATCTGATTGGAGAACCCCCTTTAGTAATTCCTGGAGTGGGGGTTTTCTGATGATAAATTCCCTCATCTTTTCTGTATCTGTGAATGTTTTTATTTCTCCTTCATATTTAAAGGATAGCTTTGATGGGTATAGTATTCGTGGCTGAAAGTTCCTCTCTTTCAGGACTTTAAATATTGGGGTCCACTCTCTTCTAGCTTGTAGAGTTTCTGCTGAGAAATCTGATGATAATCTAATGGGCCTTCCTTTATATGTTGTATTCTTCTTTTCCCTGGCTGCCTTGAGAATTTTTTCTTTGCTGTTGGCTTGTGTCAATTTCATTATGATATGCCTTGGAGTAGGTTTGTTGGGGTTAAGAAAACTTGGAGTTCTGTTTGCTTCTTGAACTTGAGGCTTTAGTTCTTTCCACAGGCTTGGGAAGTTCTCACCTATTATTTGTTTGAGTATGTTCTCCATTCCATTTTCTCTCTCTTCTTCCTCTGATATACCTATTATTCTTATGTTATTCTTTTTGATGGAGTCAGATAATTCTTGTAGGGCTATCTCATTTTTTTTAATTTTTGAGTCTCTTTCTTCTTCTCTCTGTTGTGCCTCAAGTTGCTTGTCTTCTATTTCACTAATCCTCTCTTCTATCTGACCTGTTCTATTAGCTAAGCTTGTTACTTCGTTTTTCAGCTCGTGAATTGAGTTTTTCATCTCTGTTTGATTTGTTTTTATAGTTTCAATTTCCTTGGACATATATTCTTTATGTTCATTGAGTTGTTTTCTGAGCTCCCTAAATTGCCTTTCTGTGTTTTCTTGTATATCTCGGAGGATTTTTAGGATTTCTATCTTGAATTCTCTGTCATTTAGCTCCAAGGTTTCCAATATATTAAATTTTTTCTCCATAGATTTTTCCTCATCTAGCTGTGTTACCTCTCTTTCTTTTGTATCCATGATATTCGATTTTCTCTTCCTTAATGGCATCTGAGGGTGGTTTTGTTGATAGTATTAATGAGATTTAATAAAGAATAAAAAGTTAAAAAAAATAATAAAAAAAATAAAAAATCGAAAAGTTGTTTTTTTAAAAAAAATTAATAATGAAATAAAGAAAAATAAAATAAAATAAAAATTTTTTAAAAAAAGGAAATTATTCCCCCCCCTCCTTTTTTCCTCTCCTCTCCTCTCCCCTCTTTCTTGAGAAAATCTTGTGGTGGACTGTGAATTATAACAAACAATGCCTGTGATGGAGGGCCTGAATTGGGGAAAAGTAATAAAGGGGCAAAAAAAGAAAAAAGAAAAAAAAAGAGCGTATGGACCCACAAAAAGCAAATAAGGAAAAAATTTGGGTCAAGAATAAAATGATTTGCTTTTAGGTGTTGGTTGTCTAAGAGTTATGATGAGAGGAATAAGAGGAAAACAGAAAAATGGGGGGACAAATTAAAAAATTACTATTGTATTTAGTGGAAAAAGAACTAGATAATATGGAGAGCCAGGGATGGGAGCACTGCTAGTGAGTTAAAAAGGTGAAGTAAAAAAACCCCAAAATGCCACAAACATAAGTTTGAGTCCCAGATAAGATAATTTGTTTGTTATTGAGGTTTGAATGAGAGGAGATGTAAAGGAGAAAGGAAGAAACTAATATAGAGGGAGAAAAGAAAGAGAGAGAGAGAAAAAAAGAGGGAACCACTAAAAGAAGAAAAAAGAAAGGAGAGAGAGAGAGTTAAGGGTTTTGGAGTGCAACCCTCATAGAGAGAAAGGAAGAGAAGAGAAAAGATAATGGGAGATGTAACACTTATGGGTAGTGTAGTTCAAGGAGAGGAGAGAGTAAGACTGGTAGAGAGTTAATCGGCCAAATTGGAGGAGGAAAAAAAAGTATCAAGAATGAAGATAAGAGAAACAAACGAACAAATATAATAAAATGGGATAGGTTATAAAGTCTGCAGATTATTCTTGATTTTGAGAGGTTATCTTCTTGCTTTTTCTTTTCTCTCCCTCTTCCTGGTCGGTGACTCTGTACCCCGGGTTCTGCCCCTTTGGCACGCTCAGGTAGAGGTTTGCAGTTGATAAGTCTCTATGGCAATGTCATGTATTGTGCTTTAGTCTCGTTGGCAGTCGAAGCTCATTAGCATTTATAGGCTCCGACAGTGAGAGAGTCCGTGTTCCTGGAGCCTTTCTCCTAGTCTTTCCTTCCTCAATTAGTAGCCTGATAATCCAGCTATGGGGTTGCTGCTGCCTCTGCCTGGATAGTAAGAGGCTCAAAGAGCTGGCAACTCCCCACTCTTATTTCCACTCAGCACAGGGCTCTGGGTAAGGCTCAGTCAGTCAGAGCTGCTAGCATAATCAGGCGGGCTTTCCGCCCACTCAAAGACCTCTGGCTCTGCCACTCTGTCCGGTAACACAAGCGACCAGGATATCCGGCCAGCAGTCTCACGCTCTGAGTGAAACCCCCAACCGCAGGGAAAAGTTGCAGCGTTGGAATTGAGTCTCGCTCCGTCCCCGTGCGCGGCTTTTGCAAGGTGCTGGGGCGGCCCGAGATTCCGCTTTGGCCCACACAAAGGCCCCTGACTCTGCCCCTCTGTGCGATAACACGGGTGCGCACTGCCGAGGCACTCGGAGGAATCGCTCACTCCTTATCTGCATGCGCAAACCAGGATATGAGGCCGGCCGCGTTTCCCTCTGAGTGAAACACCCTCCGGCACGGACAATCTCCACCGTTGGAATTAGCTCTCACTCCCTCCCGTGCGTGGCTTTCCCAGGGCTGCCCAGAGACTCTGCCCTCTGCCCACAGAAAGGCCTCTGACCCTGCCTCTCCATGGGGCAACACGGGCACCCACTCTCGGGGCCTAGGAAGAATTTCTCGCCCACTAACTGCGCACCGACCAGGAGACCCGGTAAAATGGCCGCTCCGCTTGTCTGTCTTTGTTTGGGTTTGGCGCGAGTGTTAGCTTGTTTTGCCCGGGTTGCCACAGGATCAGATTTTCCTCGGCTTGGATCTCCGTGCCACAGCCTGGTTCAGCCATTTGTGTCGCAGCCTGGATCTATTCACCCCCTTTGCCCGCCTCAGTTTCTATAATCACAGTTACCAGAGAAAGCCGCCCTGTTTAGGTTAGTGAGGAAGGCGGAGCATTTCTTACTCCCTATTTCCTTCGGGGTTTGGTTATATATTTAGCCAATTTTTCACTCAATCATACCTTTGGGTGTATTGCGAAGCATCTGGAAGCTCCAAGTATAGGTTTTTCTGTTTCTGGTTGAAGATCTTGTTGAGTTTTGGGGGAGATTTATCGTTATCGCTTCGTACCCCGCCATTACTCTGACGTCATCCTTCATTTGTTTCTTTTGTTCTTTAAATTCCACATATAAATGAAATCACATGGCATTTGTCTTCCTCTGTCTGATTTGTTGCACTTAGAGTAATACCCTCTAGGTTCATTTGTGTTGTCACAAATGCAAAGATTTCATTTTTTTTATGGCTGAGTAATAACCCATCCTATATAAGTACCACCTCTTCTTTAAAGCAGTCTTTAAATAAGTTCTACTTGACAAGAACTCCAGGGGCTAGAGCATAAATTCAGAAACAACATGAATAAGCAAACCAGGAAACTTTTCTATTCTCTTCAACAAATCAAGGTTTTTTCTAGAATAAAAGAAACTTAAAATGTGTCAAAATTAAATACAACTTATGTAACTCAATTAGATCTTGGTCTGATAAAAATTAGTATTGTGATTTTGTAAGAAAAAGTCCTAAATTTTAAGAGAGGGAAAGTTATAATTAGGGTTGAAAACTCATGTTGTCTCTAACTGTAAAATTATCTAGTAAAATAAAAAGATGTGCCAAAAAAGAGCGATTATTCACCTTATAGGACAGATACATAGAAGTTCTATTCTCTCTTGCTTTTTTTAATCTGAAAATAGTCATAGGAAAGAGTCATCAAAAATGTACTCTTGGGGCTATGTGATCTTCAGTAAATAGATAAATCTCTCTGGATGTTCAAGTTCTCTACCAATAAAATGGGACTGACCTATCTCAAGGAGTTGTAAGAATTATCTGTGGTAGTTTATGAAAAGCATGTAAAACAGTATGTAATGTGCTATATGCATATTCCATTTATTCTTTGAAAATATAAATGGATCTTTATTGAGAACTTGCCATGGGAAAGGCACTGTGATAGATGGTGAGATACTGAAGACAGGTTGCTGCAGTCCTTCCATGGTTTCCATTCTGGTGGTGATTATCACTCCAGAACATTTGACTCTTTTACTTACATTGTTCATACTCTTCTGGGGAGGCATCAGAAAAAAGAGAGAGGAGAAAATACCTCTTTAAACAAATAAAAACTACAGCAGCCTGAGCAGATGGTGATGCAGTGGATACAGCGTCGACCTGAGACACTGAGGACATAGGTTTCAAACTCTGAGGTGTCCAGGTTGAGCACAGGCTCACTGGCTTGAACACAAGGTCACCAGCTTGAGCATGGGATCATACATATTACCACATGGTCACTGGCTTGAAGCCCAACATCATTAGCTTGATCAAGGGGTTAGTGGCTCAGCTTGAGCCCCTTGGTCAAGGCAGATATGAGAAGACAATCAATGAACAACTAAGATGCCTCCACAATGAGTTGATGCTTCTCATCTCTCTCCCTTTGTGCCTGTCTGTCCTTCTCTATCACTCTTGCTAAAAAACAAAAAAAGAAAAATGTAAAGCAGCAACTAAATACAATGCTCACTGTAGGTTTGTCTTTAAGGTTCTTTTCCGACCCATTGACCTGTGATTACACCATCCCTGTGTCATCTCCAACTAGGCAGACGCAAGATTTTAACATCAGTGTAACTAGAACACACATTTGAATTCTCCAACTGCAAAACCAACTCCAAGGTATTTACACTTGCTTTTGAATTTTGTCTCTGCCTTGTAGCTCTGGCTTTGGGAGGTCACCTACGTCCTCTAGTTATATTTTTTTCCACCTGCAAAAACTGGTATACCTATTTTGTGTGGTACCCCAGGGCATTGGCAGTTAGAGATAAATTCTGTAAGTTATTCAGTATAATCCTCTATCAAGGGTAGATTTTATTATTGGGGTGGTTATAGTTGGAAGATGAATGTCTACTTGCTGGGTTCACATCTCTGAGAAGGGCAAGGCTGCAGCCAAAGGGTAAGGTGGGGTACGGGTCCCCATTTGTCTTACCCTCTGTGCAATGAGTGGTAGATCAGAATATACTGCTCTCACTTGAACTTTTTTAGTCTTTCAGCTGAACTGCCTACTCATCTTCAAGCCATCATGAACTCTACGAATCCCAAGTCACAGATCTCCTTTGACACAATAAATAATATGAAAAATGACCAATATTTTCCTCAGGTATGTTCGTAAGTGCCATTTACAGAATATCAGTTTAGACTTACTAGATCTGACACAGGGTTCCATAGCCTTCCTGCCAAGAAATTACCTCATTGAATATAGGGAATATTAAATAAGTTACAATCTTTCTCATTCATTTTATACTTTCCATTTTGAGGGGTGGCGGTGAGGAAGAGTTTTCATAAAAATCTCAGCCATCTCAAAGCCTGTAACAAAAAGCTATTATAACACCTCCTGAACAACAACAAAAATCAGAAATAATGTATTACAAAAAATATGGAATCAAAACAAAATTAGGCCTGACCTGTGGTGGCGCAGTGTATAAAGCGTCGACCTGGAAATGCTGAGGTCGCCGGTTCAAAACCCTGGGCTTGCCTGGTCAAGGCACATATGGGAGTTGATGCTTCCAGCTCTTCCCCCCTTCTCTCTCTCTCTCTGTCTCTCCCCTCACCCTCTCTCTCTCTCACCCTCTCTCTCTCACCCTCTATCTCTCTCTCACCCTCTCTCTCTCCTCTCTAAAAATGAATAAATAAATAAATAATTAATGTTATTTTACAACTTGAAAATATATACCACTCACCTGTTTGATAACAATAATACATTTGTGTAGCACTTTACAATTTATAAAACAGTTGTAAAATATTGATTCTTTCTATAAGCTTATTAGGCAGGCAGGGAGGATTTTCTTATTCTTAATTTATTTATAAGGAACGGAAAGAAGTGAGTTGTTTCTTAAGGCAGTAGTGGAATGAACACTTAGACTTAAGTTTTTGACAGTAAGTGGGGGCTCCTTCTACTAACTGGGCTCTGTTATAATATCGAACCCTCATATCTGTGGACAAGTTCTGCCTGGTGTGAGGACGACTGAGATGCAAAGACCCAACTCCGGGGACCAGGTTCAGTGACACAGATCCACTTTATTCAGGAAGTACACAAGCTTATATAGATGGGTTCAGCCTATAGGGTGTTACAATGTGTTCCTCAAAGCCAGTGGCTGAAAATATTAGGGAGCTGTGTGGTTGGCGCAAAGTCACTTCCTTATAGCGGTCAAGCTTCCTTCCTGGGTATGCCCGGGAGACTTCTGGGAGCTAGAGTATTCTCACAGCATTGGAACAGCCACAGCTGCTAGGAATGTGCTCTGTGCTCCACCCACATGTATCCCTTCCTGAGTCTACAGTGCTCCTTGAATTTACTAAGAAAAAGGTTCAAAGATGGTGTGCATTTGAGAATGCAACTTAGAACCCTTTAACTCTTCCTTTATTCTGATTCCAACTAGAACATCCAAGTCTGCAGAAAAAGCGAGCCAAGACTAGTTCTGTTTTCTCTGCCCCATTCTAGGGCAGTGCAAGCAAAAAAACCATGTAGGCCCAAGTCTCACTTTTGAAAGTGTCTATATCTGCCCAAGAATCCTTTCAATAGTTGGAAATCCATCATAGTGGTCCCTGGGCTCTGTGACAAGGATGTTTCTAACAGCATCAGGCTGAAGAGATGCTCTTTGACAGTTTGCATGTAATGTATCCCCAGAATAAATGGATATTACCTCCTGTTCCTTTTTCTTTATCTACAATATTACCTCCATTATAAAGAAAGAAAGGATAAGTTATCCTACTAATATACAAAGCATTATCACACATTCACACATGATGTTACACTTCATCTTTACAACAATCCTGGTATCATTATTCCCATTATAAGAAAGTGACACCTGTTGTCACCCATGCCAGGATGAATGTGACTTGTCAAAAATGTACCTTTGAGACATAGGCAGCAGATGTTCTTAATTTTTTATTGAATATCTGCTCTTTGATTAATCTTCCTTGTGTAATTCCCCTCTTTTCCCCCACTCCTGGCTTTAAAGATAATGCCTCTTAAAAATGGATATAAAATTTACAAAAAAGAATATGTTGTCTAAGGAAAAACTGTTAGACTAACTATTGGAGCACTGAGAGTCACTTCATTAATTGGTTATTATGTGATCCTAAGAAAGGTACATACAGGAAAACCTTTCTGTGCCTCGTCTAACCTTTCTGTTTCTTCATCAAGAGGACAAAATGTTCTGCTTCTTTCCATAGGGTTTGGAATTAATTGATGCAATAGAGGAATTAATTTGGGTATTTTGCATACTAGATGCTGGGTGAATCAGAGCATTTTATTGGAAATAAATGTATGATTTTGACAAAATAATTAGTTAACTGATAACGGTTTTACCACTTAATACCCAATAATTAACCATGATACTTTATACTTCCTGAGTTTGGTGCTTTAACAACATATTTTTGGAGCGATCAGTGGTGGGACTCAAATAATTTAACAAGCAGTTCTCTGCCCTAATGCCCATTTTAATTATAAAAAAACCAACATACTGAAAGGTAGTTTATTATTTTGTGCACTTAATACTTAAATAAAAGAAATCAAAGAGGTACACAAGAGTAGTTTATGGTATAAGAAAGAGTATTAAAATATTAATAAAAAATATTAAATAATACGTGACAAAAACAATGAAACTGTTATTTAATATATTTGCATATTGCTTCTTGACTGTCATCCTCACTTACAATTTCTTTCACTTGTGGACGGAATGGACATGACTACGGGAGCTTAAAATACACTGTTGCGCAGAAGAACGTTAAAAAAGAATGAGGAATGTAAATTTGTGATTTCCACATTGGGCGACTGCCCAGGCCCCCACCTTACATAGAACCTTGATGACAAGTGTCATTTTAACAACCAGTTAGCCGAACTCAACCAAAAATTAGGTATCAGTTCTGCTGAACCCGTGCAAACAAGGTGAATTCCACCACTGGGTGCAATTCGTCACTGTGGTCAGAAAAAATAAAACTGTACAGCTGACGTTAGTACCAGACCTGAGAGAGCACTGTGAGAGGGCTGGCAGACTTTTAAGCAGCTTTGTTTTTGATGCACCTAAAAAACAGTTGTCTCTTTCCTCTCAGCAGAGGGCACCAGTCTAACAGTATTAAAAACTTCTAATGGATGGGACAGGAAACATTTTCTATTTTGGCTTCAAACTCTGATGTATTCCTATTCACTGGGCCTTAGGAAACGGGTTCTGAGTTTCCTATAGAAATATTGTGATTTGCATACTAAAGAGAGAAACAAAACACATGAGCTGCATTCCTCTTTTACAGTCTTTAACATTTCCTTTTAGATCAAGAAAGAACCACAGGATAATTCCGATATTCCTCAAATGAAGACAGACCTCAAAGGAAGTCCACGACTTATAACTCACACCCAGGCTCAAGGACCCAAAGGCCAGGCTGTATCCCAAAATAAGGTGCTCTACATTACCTTGGATGTGTACTACAGGAAAAACCAAAAAATGAAACACAGGCTTTCACACAGTGGGAGGGATAGCTTGTCTGAGGCACTGCACACTCTCCAGGCTGTCAGAAAAGAGAGAGAGGCTAGGCGGGGCAGAGAGATGCTGGTGCGGGGTGTAGAAGGAATCGAAGGCTACGTAAACCTTCGAATGCCCCTCTGTTGTTTTCCTGATGATTGCCACCTGGCAATTACATTCGCCCGGAGTAAATGTGAGCAGAAAGAAGAGAACCAGATATTTGGCCGGCATGACAGGTCATCTATGGACTGTGTCAAATTTTTGATCCACGCAACTGAGAAGAAGGGAAAAAGGATCGTCAAATGTGGGGAACTTCACAAACAAGGGTGCAAACTCTGCGTCTATGCTTTCAAAGGAGAAACCATCAAGGACGCAATATACAAGGACGGCAGATTTCTTTCCATCCTGGAGGACCATGATTGGAAACTCATTGAAAACCTGGACTCTGTTGTAGAAAGCACGCAGCGAGTTGATGACTTAGAGGGCAAGTTCTTCCAGGTTGAGGTTGGGAAAAGGATGGGCTCTGGGGCAGCTGGCACTCAGAATTCTGATTTGGTAGCCACTCAGAAATTTGATATGGCGGCCACTCAGAGTTTTGATTTGGTAGCCACTCAGAGTTTTGGCTTGGCTGCCACTCAGCGTTTTGACTTGGCTGCCACTCAGAATTCTGAGTTGGTGGGAAGAAACAGCTGGGAAGATATTGTGCCCCTGTACCCTATTTTGAAAAACGAAACTGAAAACATTAGAAAAAACTTCAAGGAATCAATGAAAAGAAAAAGAGGGAAAACAATATTTCAGTTGCATAAAACAAACTTTGGGAAACTGACAAAAAACTCTACTCAGGTTAAAACAGTGAAACTTCTTTCTCATCTCAGTGACTCAGTTGGGTACATATCATGGGACAACAATGGAAATAGAGGTACTGCCACCTGCTTTGTTTTTAAAGGGCTGTACATTTTCACTTGTCGACATGTAATAAGTGACATTGTGGGAGAAGGAATAGAGCCAAGTCAGTGGGCAGACGTAATTGCTAAATGTGCAAGGGTGACATTTGGTTATGAAGACAGCCTAGAAAACAATGAAAACTATTTTTTCATTGAACCTTGTTTTGATATATCTGATATAACTCTTGATTATGCTGTTCTGAAACTGAAAGAAAATGGACAACAAGTACCTTTGGGATTATATAATAGAGTTGGTCCTGTGCCACTGAATGGGTTGATATATATTATTGGCCATCCAGATGGAGAGGCCAAGTCTACCGATGCTTGTGCTGTAATCCCTCAGAGTCAGAGAGTAGAGAGATACCAGGAACATCTGCAGGATAGAGTGACCGAGGGTCATTATGACTATATGCGGTATATTCACATGTACACACAAAGAAGTTTCCTGGAAATGGCTCCCAGTCCTGATGTGATTACCTATGACACCAGTTTTTACTTTGGGTCTTCTGGCTCCCCAGTGTTTGATTCAAAGGGTTCATTGGTGGCCATGCATGCTGCTGGCTTCACTTATGATTACCAAAGCGGAATTTCCAGTATCATTGAGTTTGGGTGTTCTATGTATTCCATCCTCCATGATATTCAACAAAACCACAGAGCGTTATATGAAGAAGTATTCACAACTCATCAGGATGTAGAAATGGTGAGTGATGGGGTCAAGGACACTGAGAATTCAGTCTCTTTGTGAGCTTTAGAAGAATTACCTGTGGAGTGGTATTCTATAGGTAATGATGGCAATTTTCTAAATTCCAAAATGATTCATTTCCTCAGTAATAATAATTAATATTACTGACCGTTTCGTAAGCACCATGCATTTTTTAAAATTTTTTCCTTTATTGAGAGAGCGAAAGAGAGAGAAAGAGAGAGACAGAGAGAGAGAGAGAGAGCACCATTGAGCTGTTCCTGTGTGTGTCCTGACCTGGGATCAAATCGGCAACCTCTGTGCTTCGGAACAATGCTCTAACCAACTAGCTATACAGCCAGAGCTGCATTTTTTTTTTCAAAACACATGAAGAAATTAGTTGTAACAACTCTATGAGATGGATTAATATTTTTATTTTAAAATCAAGTAAATTGAAGGATAATATTAAGTGATAATTAGGTTTAGGACACTAGAGGTAGAGTAACCATTTCTTTTTATTTTTTTATTTTATTTTTTCATTTTTCACATCTTGCCCTAAGTTCAGCTGCTTGAAGGCATGATCCAAGACTTGGTCACCTCGGTATTCTCAATGTCTGGAACAAAGAAAGTTAAGTGCTTAGAAAATATGTGGGTCAATCAATTGCAAAACTAGGGCTTCTGTTCATCTTAACTAAGGTGCTAAATGCTCAGTTAAAAATCATCCCGAATCAATCCTTTCAGAATTTCCAAAATCCTAATAATACTAATTTGTGTACATATAGTTGTCTTGAAATTCAGAGAGTAGTATCCACTCTTCATGAATTTATAGGCTATCAGGAAAGGAGGATATCTTAAGACTATAGTACTTTATTTCCCTAGTTTGAAAAAAATGTCCTTTTCCTGTTCTAGGATCCCATCCAATATACCACAATACATTTGGTTGTTATGTTTCTTTAGGATCTTCTTGGCTGTGACCATTTGTCAGACTTTTCTTGTTCTTGATGACTAACAGGAAGAGCACTGATCAGGTGTTTTGTAGCATGCTCTTCTATTGGAATGTGATATTTTTGTAATGTTAGAGTGGGCTTGTGGGTTTTAAAGGGAAGGTCAGGGAAGCAAAGTGCCATTTTCAATATCTATCAAAGGTATACACTGTCAATGTGATGTATGACTTGGGGTTGGTCTTGATCGCCTGGCTAAAGTAGTGTTTTCCAGGTTTCTCTACAGTAAAGTTAAATTCTCCCCGCTTTCCTATTAAATACTCTTAGGAAGGAAGTCTGTGCACGCCACATACTGAAGGAGTTGGGAGTTATGGTCCCCTTTCCTTATGAAGGTACTCCTGAAATCCCTACAGAAGCTATTTGGAATCAAGCTGCATGGGAGACTTGTCTCTTCCCTCCCACTTGTGTACATTGGAACAGCATCATGGATACACTTATACTCGGGGTTATGATCCAACAGCACTTTATTGTGTTGCTTCAATTGTTCCAATACCCTTCCACTTGGTTATTGTGTCTCCTCTGACATTCCTCCATTAGTATGTTATGCTTGGGGTTTTTTTCTTTCTTTCTTTTTGTTTTTAGCACTTCCTTAACTCCTGGTTTTTCATGGTGCTTCCAGGCCCCTCTGGTAAATTCCCTGCCTTTGTACTCGAGTCAGCTGTTTCTCCAAGGAACTCTGGCTAGTCTCAGTGGAGAATCATATTACAAACCAAGATCCTGGCAGTAGGTGTCTTTTCTTTCAGGTCCTCTCAGCTGACAACAAAGAAATATGTGTGTATTATACTAACTCATGTATACATACATCGTTACACACATCTGTATGATAAATGGTTCTTACTGATGTTTCCTACTCCAACCCATTCCCGCATGGGTCATTTCTGCCTCCCCCATGCTCATCTGTGAACTCTCCAACAGTGAGAAACTGGGCTCCTACCATCCCCCACCTGTTTACCGAATTGTTAAATTCCTGTATACACATATAGCAGTATCATAATTGTTCGCATGGGCCAGAACAAGAAATAACTTTGTGAACTGGAGTGCAGTGTTTGTGTCCAATTTCTTTTGCCTTCATTCTTAGACTCCTTTCATAGTTACTGTGGTCAGCACCTATCCCCGCCCCTTCAGTGTGTTTGCTCCATGCATTTACAACATGGTCACACTGTCGGGTCACAGCTTGCGTTCTATTCTTAGAAACTTTGACTAGCTAAGTGATTTTTTTAATTGCATACATTAAGGATAATTGGTCATGCTAAAAATTCTGTATCTATTATGTGCACAATGTGATGTATCTACCATTACAACATTATATGGAATTGTTTAACCACCCTAAAATTTTCCTGGGTTTCACCTACTTTCCCCTCCCCTCTCTCCTGAACCTCTGGTGACCACTGATCTTTTCATTGTATTTATACTTTTCTTTTTTCCAGAATGTCATATACGTGGAATCATGTAGTATATAGCTTTCCAGATGGCCTTCCTTCATTTAGCAACATGCAATTGAAATTCCTCTGTGTCTTTCAGGGTTTAATATTGCATTTCTTTTTATCACTGAATAATATTCACTATATGGATATACCACAGTTGATTTTATCGTTTACCTGTTGAAAAACCTTTTAATAGCTTCTAGTTTTTGATGATTATAAATAAAGCTGCTATAAGCATTTGTGTACAAATTTTTGCATGAACATATATTTTTAATTCGGTTGGATAAATACCAAGGTAGTTGATTACAGAATTGTATGGTAAAGTTATGTTTAACTTCTCAAGTATCTGCCAAACTGTCTTCCAATGTGGCTGTACCATTCCCACCAGCAATGAAGGAGAGTTCGTATTGATTCACATCCTCACCAGCATTGGGTTTTTTCACTTTTTTGGATTTTGGACCTATTAATACTGGTGAAAGGCATGATATTCTTCAGGGTACTATGGGCTTTATTTATGAAACTGAAGTTGCTGTGTATGATCTGGTATATGTGTATATAGTTATGGTATCAGTTTATATTATTTCAGGATAATAAACAACTATAAATACTACAAAGATAAGGTATTCAATTAAGAAACAGAGGTTAGCCCTGGCCGGTTGGCTCAGTTGAGACTGCTGGCCAGGTTTATAGAAGTCCTGGGGTTCCATTCCCGGTCAAAGCATAAAAGAGAAGCGCCTATCTGCTTCTCTCTCTCTTTCTCTCTTTCTCTCTTTCTCTCTTTTGCCTCCTGCAGCCATGGCTCGATTGGAGAAAGTTGGTCTTGGGTGCTGGGGATGGCTCCATGGCCTCTGCCTCAGGTGCTAAGGAAAGTTCAGTTGCTGAGCAACAGAGCAAGGCCCCAGATGGGCACAGCATCATCCCAAAGGGGATTTGCTGGTGGATCCCAATCAGGTTGCATGCAGGAGTCTGTTCTTCCTTCCCTCCTCTCACTGAATTAAAAAGAAAAAGGCAACAGAGATTAGATGACTGTGGGACAAGCAGTGGAAGAGAGGATCTATAAAGCTCTAGCCAGAGGATGTCAGAGAAAGCATTGGTAGGGGAAGAGAAGTCACTGATTGATGGGAAGTCGACACTGTCTCACCGGTCACCATGATAATGAAGTCATAACTTACAGAGAAGTTGCAAATTTGCTACATCAGATGCAACCTACAAGTGGGAACTTGTGTAGATATTATATGTTCCTGCCTGACTGCCATGATCTTTCAAGAAATAATGCCTACTACTTCTTTTTCACTCTCCAAATCTCTTATTTAGATTTTATTTATTGACTTTAGAGAGAGGAGAGAGACAAAGAGCAAGAATCAGAGATAAATAGAGAGGGGAACAAGGCACAGGAAGCATCAACTCATAGTTGTTTCTCGCATGTGCCTTGTCTGGGCACCTGTGACCCCAGCACTCCAGGTCAACGCTTTATCCACTGCAGCAGCACAGGTCAAGCTCCAAATTTCTTATGAATTCTTCTCTTTGACAAATGCTAAGCCATAACACACACAGGGATTTGCGGGGGAAAAATAGTTCTCAGCTTTATAAAAAAGTAGTGTTGCTATGTAACCAGCACACAAAACATACACACACACACACACACACACACTACATAAACATGTCTACAATCACAAATTACTGTTGGTGACATTGTAATGTGGTTTTATCATAAAGTGTATGTCACAACTTTGACTGATTACTTTGAGTCATCTGCACACTCACCATCTGGAAATAAACTATGCTATAACGTTATTCTATCACCAGGTGCTTTTTGTTTAGAAGAAATATTTTGACACAGAGAAGTATCAAGTAAAAATAATCAGGCTAAAATTTGTCACAAGGAAGATAGAAAAGTTTCTTTCGGTTTCCTTTTGATTTTACTACCACCCACCTCTTCTCTGCCTTTATGTTTCACATGAGAATTCCACATGAGCCTACAAAAACATGCAGCATGACCTCTCTTTCTCATTCGTACTTTGCTTCTTTTCCAAAACATTCATTTCCTTATTGTTGTCCCCCACCCAAAAACAAAATGGATGTCTGAGTCCTAGCTGCCATTATCGCCATGCTCCGGCCCTCGGAACTAGGCCAGTGTTCCCCTTCCACCCACAACCCTGTGGGCTCTATTGCTTTCCTCTCGCAGACATCACTCTTGAAGACAACTCCCTGCCCCATTTCAGGCTTACTGATACTAATAAGACAAAAACTAAACCAATAATTGCATTTTACTATACATTAAAATATAGTATGACACATAAATTAGGAGAAGAGGACGGAAGAAGACAACAGGGGAGAGGGTAGCATGTTACAGAAAGTGCTCAGGAAGACCTCACTGTAAACCTGTTACTTGACAGAGACCCGAATACAGAGAAACAGAGGCAGGCACAGCCCTGTAGTGGAGGGTCCCAGACTGAGGAGGCCCTGCAGGAAGTGCCCAAGAGGATCCCTGGGGCATACCAAGAGAATACTTGAAACTCCATTTGTATTTTTCCTTTTTTTTTTTTTTTTTTTTTTGCATTTTTCTGAAGCTGGAAACAGGGAGAGACAGTCAGACAGACTCCCGCATGCGCCCGACCGGGATCCACCCGGCACGCCCACCAGGGGCGACGCTCTGTCCACCAGGGGGCGATGCTCTGCCCATCCTGGGCGTCGCCATGTTGCGACCCTCCTGGGTGTCGCCATGTTGCGACCAGAGCCACTCTAGCGCCTGGGGCAGAGGCCACAGAGCCATCCCCAGCGCCCGGGCCATCTTTGCTCCAATGGAGCCTTGGCTGCGGGAGGGGAAGAGAGAGACAGAGAGGAAGGCGCGGCGGAGGGGTGGAGAAGCAAATGGGCGCTTCTCCTATGTGCCCTGGCCGGGAATCGAACCCGGGTCCTCCGCACGCTAGGCCGACGCTCTACCGCTAAGCCAACCGGCCAGGGCCTCCATTTGTATTTTTAACACAAAAATGAAAAATGAAATGTTCCTGACAATATGTGAATTTGAAAACAAAAATATAATTTAAATAAGATCATAGTGGTTGCATTCTCAATTTGTTAAAAATTGTAGGTGTGGGAGATGAAAAGTTCAGAGATCCCTACTGCCTAAAGCAGGGCTCTTTTGACAGACAGAGGTACATGTCATCCTGTCTGTACTTTCCGACCAAGTCCTATCTGAAATAAAATAGGTAGCAATATCCCATGTATATCGTTTTAGTGACATCTACTTTACAACAGAGACCCTATTCTTTTGTATTTTTGACAGCAACTAGACCCATGCCTTGCAGAGAGAGCTTCCTTATGAACAAATGAATGGGTGAGTGGAAGGATGGCTGGGTGTGGGGGTGGGTGACTCACTGAGCCTGCATGTATGGAAACACTGCAAAGACAGCCTTGGCACAATAAAGGAGTTGGGGATTTGGCATCTGATATGAGTTAATTCACCCAAGGACTTCCCTTGCACAATTTATTTACCTGTATTCCTAATCTGTGAAACAGGAAGTGAATAGAAAGCAGATGAGTTTTGGGGGCTGACCGTGAAGATCAAATGAGATAGAAATGAGCCAACCACCAAACACCACTCTAGAAGGATCAGAGGTTGAACTCAAGTGTTTATCCAACTCCAGGACCCAGAACCTGAAACACCTGCAGCCCCCTTAAACTCTATAAGGCACATTTGCCTCTAAGAAGTCCTTGATAAAATAAGGCACTTTGGAAAAAGAAGTCAACGGATAAGGGAATTCTGGGAGAGAGTCTGATCTCAGGGCCATTTGCTTTGTCCTGAGTGCTGCCCATGTGACTTCTGAGTCATCCTTACAGTTGGAAGAGGCATATGTGGCCCCAGGGTTTCTGAGTCCCACTGTGTGAGCCCAGAGGGAAACCACCCAGCTCCCCTGCATCCTGACCCCAGGCCACATCCACATGGGAGACAGTGGATGTGGATATTGCCTTTATTGGAGGGAACAAACCTTGGGTACTGTGCGGCCTCCTTCTTGGAGCCTCTGAAGTCTGGGGATTGGGTTTGTTCCTTCCTAAGAGGGGTCTGTCTGGGAAAGTTTGGCTACTGAGGATTCAGGACTTGTCGGTAGCCGTTCAACAACTGCTGGCTGACAAGGTCACAGCAGAAGAAGACCCACAACAGCTGGCTGACAAGGTCACAGCAGAAGAAGATCAAAAACTGCTGATTGACAAAGTTATAGCAGAGAAGACCAATGGCTTCGGGTTGACGAAGTCACCCAAAGGAGAGACACAACGATACTTCCCCCTTTGACTTTTTGAATTAATCTGGCCTTATATCCCCCCTTTTCTGGGTGTGTGCTATTATTTATAGCACAGGGATAATAGTACCGTGCTTTCCCTGTAGATTCGTAGTAATTTCTTTGGAAATGAGACAGAGGGTGTGAGTTCCACAGAAAAGCCTGTAAGCCCCTTGAACTGGACTCATAGACATAAGAGGCTGGCTATGATATCCCTCGTAAAGGGTTAAGTTTGTAGGAGAATTTCTTCTTAATCATGTTAGAAAGAATAGATTGTGACTTGTGAATGGGTAGAAGGCAGTGGCTGTGCACAGAGCACCTTTCAGCCTTCACTTAATTCAACATTTTTCCTCCCTAGCCTTTTCATGTGATAGAGTAAAGAAACATTCCTTTCTTCTTGCTTATTTTATCTGCAGATAGTGGTACACTCTGAGAAGAATAGAGTCAGAACTTAACTAGTGTTTAAATATAATAAATAAGTAATATTTGACTAGACAATAGTATCTTAGGTAAGGTATAGTAGAATGGCCCATTGTGTGGCCTAGGATGAGAGCGCAATCGGCAAGAAAATAATGTTTTACTAAGAGAATTGTCTTTTGACTAAAGGCAGTTACTGGGCTTTCTCAGTGAGATGTTCGCATGAGTAAATACTTCCCAAGATTTTTTGATAATGAGAAAAATGTAGGGGAATCCATAGAAGTAATAACAGTTAATGTCTTATGTTGCTAGGCTATCTTGCAAGTACACTCTGTATATCTTTGGGTGAAAGCTACTCTTTTTTTTAAAAAAAAAATAAATTTTTATTAATGGTAATGGGATGACATTAATAAATCAGGGTACATATATTCAAAGAAAACATGTCTAGGTTATTTTGTCATTAAATTATGTTGCATACCCCTCACCCAAAGTCAGATTGTCCTCCGCCACCCTCTATCTAGTTCTCTGTGCCCCTCCCCCTCCCCCTAACTCTCTCCCTCCCTCCCTCCCATGTCCTCCCTCCCCCCACCCCTGACACTTCTCCCAGGAAGAGATACAAATGGCCAACAGATATATGAAAAGATGCTCAGATTCATTAGTTATTAGAGAAATGCAAATCAAAACTACAATGAGATACCACCTCACCCCTGTTAGATTAGCTATTATCAACAAGACGGGTAATAGCAAATGTTGGAGAGGCTGTGGAGAAAAAGGAACCCTCATTCACTGTTGGTGGGACTGTAAAGTAGTACAACCATTATGGAGGAAAGTATGGTGGTTCCTCAAAAAACTGAAAATAGAACTACCTTATGACCCAGCAATCCCTCTACTGGGTATATACCCCAAAACCTCAGAAACATTGATACGTGAAGACACATGTAGCCCCATGTTCATTGCAGCACTGTTCACAGTGGCCAAGACATGGAAACAACCAAAAAGCCCTTCAATAGAAGACTGGATAAAGAAAGCTACTCTTAATGTTATGTCAATTTCTTTATAGGCAAGCCTTTTAGAATCTTGTGAGAAAAAGTAGGACACTGCATAAACTCAAAGCCATTTACCTAAGCAAGCGGTGGTCCATTGTTAGTCCTTAATGATTTCGTCTGCTAATCTCTCTCTGCCCCTTAACTCACAACAGCAGTAAAGTTAGTTAACTATTAGTACTAATACTTTAAAAGTTTTTACCAATGTTGTTATCGCTATTCAAGTTATTTTGTACTTTGAATGATTTGCTACCTGGTTTGTAATTTATAGATATAAATTAACTGTTATCTGGAAACATGTAAACATAGTGAAACAGAAGCAATGATTAACACCATGTAATTGTAACTCAGTGTGTGTGTATAAAAAGGGAGCTATACTAGCATTTGGCAGAGATGCCTGGCAGTAAATGCTAACCAGAGAATAAAGAGAAAGAAAAGAATCTGGCTCTCTCACTCGATTTCGCCGACACCGTCTCCTCCTGTGGAACCCCTGGATCCCCCCCGGGGCTAGACCCCGGCAAGGACTGCCCCTAAGCTAAGGTTGCTGGAAGTTTAGAGACCCCATCTTAATCCTCTCTCAAACAGGGTTCAGCTTTTTAAGTCACAGTGAACGCACTGTGAGAACTGACCATAATTTCAAACTTTAGCATGTGTGTGTGTGTGTCAATAATTTTCCTTCCACATGCAGAACAAGAGATGGTAATCCACTTCAGCTGGAACATAAGGAATGAAGGAGAGGGATGCCTCAGCAGCCCTTAGGGATGGAAGCCCAGGGAGGGTCATGAAGAGACAGACACTGATCATCGGAGGAGAGAACACAGACCAAAAAGTGAGAGGGAAGTCTGGACTCATGGTGATAACGATCTTGGCCAGACATACTGAGAAGTACATTTGAAGTGAAGTGAAAAGGAAAAGGAAAAACAGTTCTGCAGAACTTAAGGAAAACAACGGCTTTGCCTCTCAGATTCCCATTTGAAAAGTAACATGTATATCTTTAGCTCCTACTGGACCACTTTGGTCCATTTGCGATGGCATCCCAGCCAACTCGACCTTTCTGCTCATCCCAGGGTTTCCTGGCTCCCTGAGCCTGGCTAATGGCGGATGCTTCCACTCCGTCTCATTACCAGTCAGTCTCTTGGGATAATTAGCGAGATACCATTTGAGGTGGCATCTTCCATTTCTGTATTAAGTATAAAGCTGACCCTCACAGAGAAAACCACTGTCTAGAGCTGCCTGGGTCGGGACTACAGGTACCGAGGAGGGGAGTCGTCGTGGCTGCGTTCTGAGAGCTCTGATGCAAACCCACCACGACTTAGTGTTAGTGACAGGGTAGGAAGGGTTCAAGGACTCTGTGGAGCCACCAAGGAAACCAAACCTTCACCCGATGTTTATGTGGCGCACTTGAAATTGTTCAACACCTCCGAGGACCCGGTGTTTACCCTGAAAAGGCTACAGTTGCACATTCCCTTGGAACTAGGCACCTTGTTGGCTGTATGCAGTAAGTATCTGCATTTTATTATAAATGCGACAAGAATACATTTTGTCCAAGTGACAGGTGGAGGGCAGCTCTACTGTTGTCAACTCCCTAAACTGGTAAAGAACACTCACGTGGTTGGGAGAGGTGGGAATGCAGCAAATACTACAGCCAGGCCATGGGAGTCGGGGGACAAGCCAGAGCTTTCAGACAGTGACTGCTTCAGGAAGCCCTGGAAGTCAACACATCACAGGCAGAATCACTGATACGCATGCGTGCGTGTGTGTGTGCGTGCACACACATACATCAGCCGTAGCACACTCAGCAGCCCTTCCCTCAGATTTCCCGATATCAGTTAACAGACACTTTATATTTTTATTTATTTATTTATTTATTTATTTTACAGAGACAGAGAGAGAGTCAGAGAGAGGGATAGACAGAGACAGACAGACAGGAACGGAGAGATGAGAAACATCAATCATTAGTTTTTCATTGAACTTTGCGACACCTTAGTTGTTCATTGATTGCTTTCTCATATGTGCCTTGACCGCGGGCCTTCAGCAGACTGAGTAACCCTTTGCTGGAGCCAGCGACCTTAGGTTCAAGCTGGTGGGCTTTTTTTGCTTAAACCAGATGAGCCGGCGCTCAAGCTGGCGACCACAGGGTCTCGAACCTGGGTCCTCTGCATCCCAGTCGGACGCTCTATCCACTGCGCCACCGCCTGGTCAGGCGACACTTCATATTTTTGCTGCTCAAATCAAAAGCCCAAGAGTATTAAGGAGCCCTCTGTTTCTTTCATTTCTTCTTTCATAACTTTGTAACTTCTCCAGATTCTACCAAGAAAAGAGAATCAACAAGTGCCCTGCTACAATAGTTTGTTCTTCACCTCAGTACACATGTTGGTACTAGTTACCTGTACCAATTTAGGATGACAAGAAAAAACATGGTTTGGTGACACTTCTCACTTTCTTCATAATACATTTACACGTGTGCTCTTAAAGTTTGCTCTCTCCAACCCCATCCAGCACCTGCAACTGAAGCACTGACTATTCTCAGAGTATAGTTTACTCAAAGTCAAATCCGGGAAAGCTCTCCCATTAGCCCACCATTACCATCTATTTTTAAGTGAACATGTATTTTTCAGTGAGTTACAAAAAGGCTTGTCACCAACATCACCTACCAGGTATCATGTCCCCCTCTGACCAGCTGTTCTCACACAGCACCCAGTACTGAAGGCATCCGCTCCTATTCGGGATCTTAAACAGATGTTTTCTCAGATCATGGGTTGGGAGATGCCTGACTTCGAAGTCCCCCATCAGGACTGTCAAGTTCCACATCTAGTGGCCTGCGTCCTGGACACCAGGAGTGCGGGTGCTGGCCTCTTCCTTGGACTTGGCAGAGTCCGGTGTGCACCAGCCCCTTGAACAAATAAGCTCATCCATCCGCCTGCAGGGAGGAGGTGAAATGGGAGTCACCCAGTCTCACTAGACCCCACCGCAGGAGCGGGCGCTTGCTGCCCTCTTGGGGGCCATTTGGTCCCCTGGAAGCTGACAAATCGCATGGCACTGGTCAACGCCGGCGGGATCCGGACCTGCCAGGTGTGGCCGGTTATCCGCAGCGGCCGCAGTGTCTGGCCTGGGGTGCTGGTCCCACGCACGTCGCAGCGGCTGAAGGGTGGAGACGACCGCGTGCTCGGCACCCGAGGCCGCGGTGACGCGTTGTTTGCCCCGCAACCCAGCGCGCCGCCGCGATCACAGCCCCAGGAAAGCGCGGCCCTGCGGCTCCTCCCACAACCGCCCCTGCTAGTCACACTGCGACAGGGACTCGGGCAGTCGGGGAAGAGGTTGGGATCCACGCTAGGCCGGGAAGGCTGAAAGTGGCCCTGGACCGAGTGCAGGAGCGCCTGCACGAGTGGGACGCGGCGGGACCTTCGAACCCGCTAGGACTGGGCGGGTGTGTTCCCGGACCCCGCCTTCCCGTCGCCAGCCCACCAGTCCTTTCCTCCCACGGCCGCAACCTCGCCGTCTATTGGCGAGAAGCGGTGCCACTTTTGGAGAGCGGGACTTTCCGCTCGTGGACTTGGCAGGAACGTCCCCGGGATAGCCCGCTGAGCGCCATTTCTGCAGCTCCTGCCACTCCCGGTTCGTCGGTGACCGGCTCGGTTGGGTCAGACTCTGCGCTTCGGTAAGTGGCTCTTCTGCATTTGATCGGACCTGGAATTCTTAGGGAGTGATTAGCATGCAGGTTTGGGAATGGGAAAGGGGGAGAAGCAACTTCTAATTGCCAGCACCCTCTTCGCGTTCCCTACTTTCAAAGGTCCCTACTAGAAAGGCGCCTGGAGAAAGTCTAGGCAGCTGTTCCACTCGCGCGCCCTGAGCAGCTGGGGGCTGGGGTGGGGGTGTATGTTAATAGTGCAAATTCCATGACTGCACTCCAGAGGTTCTGAATAGTGATCTTGGAGGGTGGGACCCTGTACTCTACCATGCTTGTTCAACATCCACAGGAGGTAATTCACAAACACATGTCAAGTTTAATCAGAGTCAAGGTCCTTAATTTGCAAATGAGGAAACTGAGATGCCCAGGTAGGGTGTGGAGAGAAGTTTTCAGGAAGACACCTTCTAATTGTTTTGTTGTTATTGTTGCTGTTTGGGGTAGAGGGGGTTCTTTCCTGCCCTTAGTTAGTGTTCACCATTGCTGCCCTGTCCCTTCTCAGCGGAACACCTGAGGGGAGCCACCGCAAGTACCCCAGCGTTCTCTCTGTGTCCTGTGAACTCCTGCCGCCTTGGTCTCTCAGCTCTGTCTCCTCAGAACAGGTATTGTTACCAGAACAAGCAGAGTTTTGTGTTGTGTTGTCTGTCATTTTTATTTATTTATTATTTTTTACTATTTCATGAGAGACGGGCTGAGTAGGTATAAGAGCATCTTTAATTTAAATTGCAGCAACTTGAGAAGGCACGGAATCCTGTCTAAAAGAACTGCCTTACCACTCTCTGCTGCTGGTGATTTTTATAGGGTTCAGGGGCTGTTAATAATGGTGTAAGGGGAAAAATAAAATGATTGTGCTGTTAGTCAGGTAACAATGTGCAGGAGGTGCAGTCTGGTTGCAAGGATGCCCCCCCCCCAGAATGTTCTTCTGACACTGGCACAGGTCCATCTGCTGTCCCTGGTGTTGCTCCAGAGTAGCCAGGATCTGGTGCCTCTGGGAACTTTCTGCAGGAGAACTCTCTGTATTTCTTAGGCAACAAAGTTAAGATGAAGGTTTGCAAACTAAGCTTCTAGTTATCTACACTGCCTTAACTCATAGCAGGAAATTCTGTGACTGAGCCCTTATAAGAAATTATTGCAATTTAGTCCCTTATATAATATAATCCCCTATTTATTAAAACTAAAAACCTACTATCACTGGAGCCAGATTTCTAACGTTTGGGTTCCCCTATCAAAATTCCAGCCCACTCCACCTTGCTGCCCCCTCTTACACCTTGACCTGGACTGTCTCCCGGAAGTCACCCGCAGTAGCCATAGGGAGCATGTCATGCGTGACTCCTCCAAATGCATGTGGTCCAGTTCCGTGCCAACCACGGTTTCATAAATGTTTCCCTTTTTCTCTTATTTTCTTTTCAGACAGTAGGATAAACTTGGTCCCTGTCCGTCCATTTGGCCTTCAATCCAAGGTAATATCTGCTTTAATGTTCTTGTCTACTACGTCTGTCATAGGTGTCACTGCTGGTTCTGTTTCTGTTCATTGATGACACTCACCATGGACCATATTTTCCTGCCACTTTTTTATGCCAAATCACTTTTGATTGGATAACAAGCTTGGTTAATTTCTTATGGGAGGGAGAAGTGCTGGAGATACTTATATTCCTTTCAGCATGCTTCAACTTCGTTCCTGTGCAGTTACTGACCTTGGAAACAGTTGTATCCCTGCAAGTCTTACTTTCCAAGTTTGTTGGGTGGCACCAGGGCAGCCTCTGGTGGACGGCTGGTTTTGACCTGCTGTGGAGACAGCACCTTCCCGATCGCTCTACCTGATAGCTCGTAAATTGTGAAGTGTTCTTGTTTGACTTTCAGGCCCAGAAACTATTGTCAGCTCTGTATGAACCTCAGAATTGTTCTATCTTACCTTTTGGGGATCGGGGGCTAGTTCTTCCCCTGGTTTCCGGTGGTTTCATTACTGTCAGTCACTGAAAGGGACTTAGCTGAAGTGTCTAGGAGTGCCCACCGCAGGCCTCCGACTCTCCACCTCCCTGTGTGGGTGCCGCTCTCCTCTCTCCAGTGCTCTGCCCCCCAAATTCGAACCACCTTGGACTCCCACCACTCTCAGCTTGTCTTCCCAGCTCAAGGAAAGTGCCAGGCTCTGTTGTGTTTCCCCTCCTTGACATGTGGCCCAGAAACTCTCCCAGGCTATGAGCTAGATGGCCTTAGGGCTTATCCTGTTGACTTCCCTCTCTCAGGGATCAGAGAACATGGTTCTGAGCTGCCTGATGTCCAGTGTTTGAAAGCTGTCATTTCGTATATCTTGTTTTGTCTTGTTTTACTCATTTGAAGTGGGAGGATAAACCCAACCCCTGTTTCTCCACCTGGGCCAGTAGTGGAAGTGACTTACATTCTCTTGGAACTCATCATGAATTCTGTGGAACGTGGAGAGAACCAGTCACTCAGGGCTACTGAAAATGACCAAAGTACCAGACCTGAAGTTTCAAAGGTATGTCTGCACTTGACACCTCTTCGCTGGAACTCACTCTAGCCATAGTGCTACATTAGAGTCCTGGCAGGGGATAGTTTATAAAGAATGGCTATTATAACCCCTTCCTTTGTTGTTCCAAATACATTTGGTGATATCATCCACATAAGTGCTTGTGAAACATGAAATGATAGTGTATAAATTAACCATGCAAAAAATGTCTTGTTAGACAAAGGGACTAATCAACAGTGTAGACACTTGCTATCATTGGAAATCTAGGCAGATGTAAAAAACAACCGATCTGATATTTACTGAGAAATTATTATATACCTGGAGTTATGCTTTCACTTACTATAGATTATCTCATTTAACATTTAATACAACACTCTGCAGTTGATATTATCATCATCTTTCTTTTACAAATGAAGAAACCAAAACTTAGTTTTCTGAAAGTCACAAAAGGAATGGACTTCAGAACAAGGATTTTGAACCCAGGCAATCAGAGCCCAGTTACTGACAGGCACACTCTTTCACTCAAAGATAGGCAAAATGGCCATGCTAAATCGAGATAGACACAAGTGATCTCAGTGCCAAGAGGACACTAATATTGTGTATGACTATGTGTATTTGTTTGTATTGGAATACGTATATTTGTTTTATATCTAGCCAATCCTGTGATTTAGCAAGCATTTAATTACACATCCTTAGTGCTGTTGAAACCATGTATAGAATGGAAATTGAACAGATGTTTAATGAGAATTTTTGAAATGTGATGTTTCAAATGTCCAAAAAAAAAATGTCCAGTTTTACTAGTAAGTGAGCAAATGCAGATTTTAAACACAGTTGAATTAGATGACATTTTATCTCTCAATTGGCAAACATTTAAAATAATAATTCTGAAATGCTTTAGAGAGTCAAGCATAGAGTTGATCTCATTGGATAGGGGCGTGAATCTACGTGATTTTTCTGGGAAGCAGCTTGGCAGTAGAATTGCTGTGAATGGCATTTGTAATCTTAGTCTCAGTATTTCCTCTGCTGGGAATCTGGGCTAGGGGAATAATCAGATGGGCAGACAGAAGTGTATACATGTAGAAATGTTTGTCACATCTGAGTAGTAAAACATTTTTTTTAAATCTAAATATTCAACTGTAGAAAAATGAATTAAAATTATTGTCCACAGAAATATCATATAGCTCATCAAGCTGCATTTCCCAAGGTTGTCTAATGACATGTGAAAGCACTGCTGATGGCTTAGTGAAAAACACAGTCTTAGACGGTGTAGTATAATTTAAGCAACATAAGATTTACATCTGTATATAAAATCGTAGAACCAAAAAAAAAGAGTAGAAGGTTATCTCTGGTGATGAAAAATAATGAGCATTTTTCTCCATTATTCATTATCTGTCATATTATCTAATTTTTATTCATAATATCCACTAGTTTTTCAATTATAAAAACATGACACATTATTATTAAGGGTGGTTCTTATTGAAAATTTCATCTTTCCTTTATTAAGGATACTGTCTTGAAGCAGACATGTTCCAGCATACCTGTTCCATGTGAGAATGCTCCATCTCACATAAGCGAGAGTAACAGAGACATTAAAATTAAACAAGAATTCAGTGGCGGTGAAGCATCTCATAAAAGTCAGAACCCAAATGCCAGCACCAATGGAGAACATTTTTTCAAGTTTACTTAATGAAAGCTCCAGAAAATCAGGCAGTAGAGTGTTTACAGCACACTGTAAACCTAATGAGAATATCTACTCAGCTCTGAGAGCTAATGACATTTTCAGAGAAAGAATGAAGAATCCTTATAATAAGTACATTCTTGTCTTGGAAGAGAAAACAGTAGAAGGCTATATAAATTTAGAAATGCCTATCAAGTGCCTACCAATAGGGTCTCACCTTAAAATATCACTTGACCAAACAAAGAAGAACACGAAAGAAGGTCAGATATTGCGCCAATGTGAAAATCCCAACAAAGAAATCATTCTTTTTCACGTCGTGGCTGTTGGGAAGACGATAAAGAGGATTGTTAAGATCAGGGAACTTCATGAAAAGGGCCGGACACTGTGTATCTACACCATGAAGGGCGAGACTGTCAAAGAAGCCCTGTGCGACGACGGCCGATTTCGGCCTGACCTGACGAACTTGAGTGGAAACTCATTGAAAATTATAAGAACATTCATGGGAAACAGTCCCCGGTGGAGGAAGTGTCTGGAAAAGTCTTAGAATTGGACATTTATGAAAGTCCATCTGTCAGAAAATGTACCCACGAGAAAACTGAACAGGACAGTGGAAATGTCACTGGTGAAATGGGTCCCCAGGACCTGATGCCATCTCAGATCCATCTCAGATCCAAGACCAAGAACCAGAGACGGAGGGGCTGAAGATGTGGAACGAAATCTAGAGAATGTTCTCCCACCTCGGAGGCTAGGGCATGATATTGAAAGTATAAAATACCGCACAAAATGCGAAATTAAAAATCATTACGATCTCAGCAGAAAACACAGGAAATGATACTCACGGAATCGGCCAAGGCCCTAACTGCTGATAGAGAATGCTCTTCATCGGGATATTCAAACAGACGCAACCAAACACTTGTTAAAGAATTACAAAATATTGGACAAAATAATAATGCAGAAATATCCGCATTTTAGTGAAGATGTACTTTGGATGAGAAACTATTTTCGAGAAGAACAGAAGAGAACCCAACTGCCACCATTTAAACAATTCAAGATATACAAAGAGTGCTTTGCAAAAGCGCCTAAAAATTCTACTTCAGTTGCAACCTATGAACTTTGTACTCAGTAATTCGGTTGGGTTCATCTCTTGGAACAGTAATGGAAACACAGGCAATGCTACTTGCTTTGTCTTCAATCACGGTTATATTTTCACCTGTCGACATGTTGTACTCATGATAGTGGGAGAAGGCACAAATCCACGTTTGTGGCCGGATATAATAAGCAAATATGCAAAGGTAACATTCACTTATAAAACGTTTCGCCCTCCTGCTGAGGAATGGTTTTCCATCAAGCCATGGTGTGAAGTGTCTGATGGAGCTCTCGATTATGCCATTTTAAAACTAAGAGATAATGGAAATGGATTTCCTCCAGGCTTATTTAGACATGTTTCCTCTCTGCCACCTAGTGGTGTACTTTGTTTAGTTGGTCACCCAGATGGCCAGGTCAAGGAAATAGATGAGTGTGTTGTAATTTCTTTAAAGGAACGTTTGGAGAGGTACGCAGAACATCAGCAACATGTTGTGTTTGAACAGAATGCTGCCACTTACGAAACCGTCTCTCTGTTTACCCCAAGAAGTTTCTCACAAGAGGCTTGGAGCACTGACACACTTACTTATGACACCTGTTTTGCCAGTGGGGCCTCTGGTTCCCCAGTATTTGATGCGTTTGGCAGAGTGGTTGCTATGCACTCCTTCGGACACTTGTATATTCGCGGGCGTAAGAAATATGCCATTATTGAATTTGGCTATTCAATGGATTTAATTCTTTTTGATCTTAAACAGAAAGATGATACTTTGTATAAATTGTTAAGCGAAGAGAAAGAGGAGACCATCATTCAAGAGAAAAATAACAAACAAGACTCATTACTTCAACATCCTCAGATGGAACCCATGAAACATTAGAAAAAGGGATGCGGTTTTCATAAAAACACTCTAATAATTTAGAGTATCTGGGCTGCTCCATTAAAGTATAATGAATGCATTAAGTTTTTATCTTTAAATTTTATTTACAAAATTATCTTTAATACCATGACCTTGATCAAAAGTGTATATAGGTTTCAAGTAAATATTTCTGTAGCACTTGAACTGTTGAATATGTTGTATACCCATCACTCAAAGTCAAATCATTTCCTATCACTTTATATTTGTCCCTCATTATGCCCTTCCCACCACCACCCTCGTTCCCCCTCTCCCACATCCCTTTCCTCCTAGTAACCACTTCAATTTTATCTATGTCCCTGAGTCTCAGTTTTATATCCCACCTATGTGTGAAATCATACCTATTTTAGCTTTTTATGATTTGCTTATTTCCCTCAGTATAATGTTTTCAAGGACCATCCATGTTGTAAGTGTCACTCTGTCATCGTTTCTTATGGCTTAGTAGTATGTCATTGTTTATATGTACCACTTCTTTATCCAATCCTCTGTCGAGAGACACTTTGGTTGTTTCCATGTCTTGGCCACTGTGGATAATGCTGTGATGAACATGGGGCTGCATGTGTCCTTATATAACAGTATTTTCCAGTTTTGGGGGTAGATACCCAGTAAAGCAGTGGTTCTCAACCTGTGGTTCACGATCCCGGCGGGGGTAGAATGACCAAAACACAGGGGTCACCTAAAGCCATCGGAAATACATATTTTATTTAAAAATGTATAGTATAATAAATATGTATAATAAATATGTAGAGGGATTGCTGGGTCATATGGAACTTTTCTTCTTTATTTTTGAGGAACCACCGTACTGTCTTCTACATAATGGATGTACTGCTTTACATTCCCACCGGCATGAATGAGGGCTCCATTTTCTCCACAGCCTCTCCAACACTTGTTATTATGTCTTGTTGATAATAGCCAATCTAACAGGCGTGAGGTGGTATCTCATTGTAGTTTTGATTTGCATTTCTCGAATAGCTAGTGAAGATGAGCATCTTTCATATATTTGTTGGCTGTTTATATGTCCTCTTGGGAAAAGTGTCTTTTCAGGCCCTCTCCTTATTTTTTAATTGGATTGTTTGCTTCTTTGTTGCTGAGCTTTGTGAGTACTTTATATTATATATTTTGGATATCAACCCCTTATTGTAATGAATATACTATCTTAATTAGAAAACTTTTTTGTTTTTTTTATCTTTCCGAAGTTGGAAACGGGGAGGCAGTCAGATAGACTCCCACATGCGCCCGGCCGGGATCCACCCAGCATACCCACCAGGGGGCAATGTTCTGCCCATCTTGGGGCTTCGCTCTGCCATAATCAGAGCCATTCTAGCACCTGAGGCAGAGGCCACAGAGCCATCCTCAGTGCCCCGGCAAACTTTGCTCCAATGGAGTCTTGGCTGCGGGAGGGGAAGAGATAGACAGAGAGGAAGGAGAGGGGGAAGGGTGGAGAAGCAGATGGGTGCTTCTCCTGTGTGCCCTGGCTGGGAATCGAACCTGGGAATCCCGCATGCCAGGCCGACGCTCTACCACTGAGCCAACGTATATTATACACATTAGAGAGCAATTAAATATCGTTTTTTTTCCCCCTTTGGCTTTCTTAATTTGAAACAAGCCTCACTTAAAATACCTAGCTTCCTTATACACATACAAAATATTTGGTATTTGTCATCCTAAAGCCTAGGCAGGTACCTTCACCCCATAGTCATAACTGGTGAAGTGATTCTTGTTCTCCACCTAACAAGATAATAACAAAATAATACACTTTTAGAGTTAAGGGGGAAAGTTGGATTGTTCCTCTAAACCCGCAAATTCCCTGGTAAACTTAATTGCTTCCCTTGTATGTCACCTGTGTGTGACATCAGCACCTCTTGCAAAAGCCAATGGAAAATCCCAGACATTCATTCCTGTCTTCCAGTTCTCGCTTCTCTGGCAGCGGGAAGCAGTGACTTGCCTGGTCTCCATTCCTGCCCTTTCATGTTCAGAGTCAAGAAAGCCAAGAGCTAAATGAGTCAGTGTAATCCGCAATGATGATTCTGCAGGAAACTCAGATTCCTCTAACTTGAGACATTTGCATGTCATTTCTGTTCTGCCCCATCTCCTGCCAACTACACCTTAGAATGAGCGTGTAGAGATTGGAGTGTTGGCCACATTTGGCTCAGGGCTCCTTAGCACCTTCAAGGGTATCCAGGCACCTCGCTATGCCCATGCTGTGCCCTGTAATGGGCTTCGTGCCAATGGCGTATGCAGCGCTCCTTCAGGTAGCTTCCATTCCAGGGCACCTTCTCTGTCCCCAGAGATGACAGACAATCTCCACATCATCATTCTCTGCGACACACTGCTCCTCCTGACTTGTTAGCGTCTACAGTGCCTGTGAAGAGAAGACATTCGGCACTTCCCCTCCTACAATAATTCATCCTCTACGTTCTGTACCACTGGAGGAAGATTTAGGGAATAACAGGTATTTGATAAAACTACCAATTTTTAAACTTTTTTTATAGTACTATTACAATTATGCTCTTAATATTTGCTCTCTGCAAACCCACCTAGCACCGGCAGTCGAAGCATTGACTGTTCTTAGTGTATAGTTTGCATTCGATTCAGTTAGGAAAAGCTTTCCCAATTATTCCACTACACCAACTTTCAAGTAAACGCCTATTTGTCAGTGAGTTACATGCAAAACAACATTGTCACCATCATCATTGATCAAATATAATCTTTCCGTCTTAGACCAACTGTTCACACACAGCAGCCAATACTGAAGACATGCTTTTCTGCTCAGGTTCTTAAACAGTGGTTCTCAAGCCGCTTGCAAAGCAGGTTTGCCATCCTCTGTTGGAAGCTGCCTGACTCTGGAGTGTCCATCAGGACCAGGGCAGCAGGAGCGCCTCTGCTGGCCTCTTCCTCCTGCTGTGGAGACCGATGTGCCTCAGCCCCAGGGTCATGGAGGCTCTTCTGCCTGCGGGGAAGTGGGGAGGGGAAATTGGCATCCCCGAGTCTCACTAGAGCCCTCCGCAGGAGCTTGTGACTTTCCTGAGACCATTCGGTTCCCTGGAGGTCAGTGATGCACAGGGTATGAACCAACCCCCGCGGGATCCAGAGCAGCCTCTGTCGGTTCTGGGCCATTCTGCACAGCGGCCATCAGGTTTGGAACAGGATGTTCACCACACCGCTGTCACCCTGCCGCCCAGTCCACAGCAGCACCAAAAAAAAAAAAAAGGCTTTTTAAAGATTAAAACCCCTTTTATGCTTGATGAAAATCTGCCTTATTGGCACTTTCATGCATACAATGTGTCTCTCATCACTTGTTCTTGTGTAAAAGAAAGAAATGGTCAAGAAAACAGCAATAGGCTCCCCTGAGTCTGTTTCTCAAGCTTCCCTGGGGAATAAAAATAAAGAAATTAAAAAGGTAGTTTCAGGCTGGTGGGACTTTCTGAAACCAACACAGCACAGAATACTTCACTGGCTCCAGCTTCCCTAGGAGTCCAGAAAAGCCAAGAGCTAAAGGAGCTGACAGTGGGTGATGGGGAAGAATTAGGGAGGGGCGGGGTGGAGGCAGAGGGGCGGAGGTGGACAGGCTTCAGCAGGAAGAGCCCTGTTTCTGTGAAAACGAAACTTTCCTCAGAGACAGGAAATCATTTCCGATCTCACTCAGCCCCACTTGCCAGCGGTCCGGCTGACCGAAGTGAACGTGGTCACACTTCAGGGCCAGCTATCTGCGCAAGTCCAACAAGAACTGACCTAGGTTGGGCTCTGGAGTTCCTGGTGCTGGTGGTGAGGTGAGGTGCACCCCGAATGGGTGAGCATGGAAGGCTGGGGTGCTCTGCAGGGCTGGTGGGTGCTCCTGCCCACCTGTGGGCCTAGAGAGCACAGGTTTTATTGCAGTGGCTGCTTCTTGGCATTCCTGTGTGCTGGGAGAGCGCGATGCTGGGCTTAATGGAAGCCTAGGGTCAGCAGTGATCAGATCCCTGCCCTCTACCGCCTGGCTCAGCTCTAAGAGGAGATCCCAGAGCCAGAGAGCTGAGTGAGAAGGGAGGAGGAGGGGGAGAGAAAGAGCTGAGGGAGGAGGAGAGAGAGAGGAAAGGATGCCAGGGGAAGAGAGAAGGGAGAAGACAGTGGAAGAGCCAGGGGAGAAGGAAGTGGGGATGGAGGGGAAAGAGAGAGATGAGAGAGAGGTAAGAGAGGTGAGGAGGGAGATGAATCCCCAGAGGAAGCCCTTGGGTGGGGT
This sequence comes from Saccopteryx bilineata, assembly GCF_036850765.1. Lineage (NCBI taxonomy): Eukaryota > Metazoa > Chordata > Mammalia > Chiroptera > Emballonuridae > Saccopteryx > Saccopteryx bilineata. The sequence goes on from NC_089490.1 coordinate 393,708,608, forward strand.
AGACATGGACCAAACTGGCTGTACCTCTTTTTCTCTTTACAGGAGGACATAGCACCAGGGAACTAGGTCAGCAGATCCTTGACTTCTCCAGCTGTAAAGCAGGGCTGGGGGTAGGATGGCTAAGGACACTTCACATTTGATGTAATGTGGGTCAGTCTGGATGCTGGAAACCACGGTGGGGAAGGACACGGCATAATTTCCAACCTTTTGCCCCTCTCCGCTGTGGTTGCTCAAGGTCGTTCCAGTGGACGCCAGACCCACTTTGGTTTCTGCCCACTTTACATTCTTTTTCGGTCCATGTGTATAATCTAATCTCCCCTGATAGCAACTGGGTTCTCTCTCAAAGTCTGTAAGATGAGTCAGCAGCAGTGAATCCCCAAATTCTCTTCATTGTTGGGCAATAACTTCCTGCTTTCGAGGACCTTATACAACATAGCCCAGCTCCTCAATTACAAGTACCTCGTTTTTGTTTCTCCAGGGTCTCTGCTGATTAAAAAGCCTCTCAGTGGTAAGTATATTGATAATGATAATTCTAACAGAAGTAATAATTACTGGGCAACCTGTTGTGTGCCAGGCACTGTTCTAACAACTTCACATTCAATATAGTCTGCAATCATCAAACAGTGAAGGCTGATTTCACAACTGCTCCCATCCAGGAGGACTGAGGAATGAGGCAGAGTATTCATTAATATGCCCAAGGCCAAGCAGCTAGTAAATGGTAACCTGAGATTTGAACTCAAGTGGTCTTACAAAAATCAACCTTCCCCTAGCACGTTCATTTTCATTATCTCATTTAGAATCATCGCCTCCATTTACAAATAGAAAACTAAGGCTGAGAGATCCTCGAGTGAAATGTACACATAAAACCTATGTAATTTTATGAACCAATAAATTCAATTAAAATATAAATAAAAAAAGAAGTCCCTGGCACATAATAGGTTTTCAGTAAATTATCTTCATGAATGAATAATCGGAAATGGCTTGGTCAAAGAATTTGTTCAGTCTTGTATTTCAATATGTATTGTCAAATTGCCTTCCAAAAGGGCAATCAATCCATTTTCTGTTATTTACATTTCATTTTTTAACTTTGTTCTGGTTTCAAAATCTCATGTTTCCAAACCTTTCCCTTGTGGTTAGAAACAGTGATGAGTGGTGGAAACAGTGATTTGTAGGAGGAGGAGCCCAAAGACTTGTGAAAGCCAGTGGCCAAATTTCCATAAATTTTGAGAACTAGTTGTAAAGTATAACCATTAGTTTAAAATTATGTAAACTTACAAATAAATAAATGATATTTAAAATGAAAGTAATAAATGTTCAAAGCAAACAATAAAGAAAAAAAGGAAGGAAAGAACACATGGCTGCCTAAGGCTGGGAGAGGCTGAAGTGAGTTTCCTGAGCAGCTGAGCAGCAGTGAGTGAGGAGCCAGGGCTCCTGCTGCGGAGTGCAATGCGAAGAGACTGGGCATAGTCTCCATAGGTTTCTTTTTGTCTCAAAATTTTAATACCGTATTTATTAGCATAGTTAAGAAACAGCTAAATTAGAAGCTAGTTATTCATGCTTTTTAATGTTTTTTTCAGTTACAGTTTCATTTAATATTATTTCATATTCTTTTCAGGGATACATCATAGTGGTTAGACAATCTTATACCTTACAAAGTGATCCCCAGATAAGCCTAAGACTCACCAGGCACTATACATAGTTCACAACATTAGTGACTAGATTTTCTATGCGGTACTTTACATCCCCATGACTAGTCTGTAAAGACCAATTACACTTTTTAATCCCGTCACCTTTATTCCTTAACCCCCAACCCCCCCCCACTGTGCAATCTGGCAAGCATCAGTCTGTTCTTTCTATCTATGAGTCTCTTTCTGTTTCGTTCATTTGTTTTTTTGTTCTTTAAATTCCACATATAAATGAAATCATATGTATTTGTCTTCTGCTGTCTGATTTGTTGCACTTAGCGTAATACCCTCTAGGTTCATCCATGTTGTAACAAATGAGAAGATTTCATTTTTTATAACAGAGTAATAATCCATCCTATATAAGTACCACCTCTTCTTTAAAGCAGTCTTTAGATGAATTCCACTTGACAAGAACTCCAGGGGCTAGAGCATAAATTAAGAAGCAACATGAATAAGCAAACCAGGAAACTTTTCTATTCTCTTCAACAAATCAAGGTTTTTTTCTAGAATAAAAGAAACTTAAAATGTGTCATAATTAAAGACAATTTATGTAACTCAATTAGATCTTGGTCTGATAAAAATTAGTATTGTGATTTTGTAAGAAAAAGTCCTAAATTTTAAGAGATGGAAAGTTATAATTAGGGTTGAAAAGTCATGATGTTTCTAACTGTAAAATTATCTAGTAAAATAAAAAGATGTGCCAAAAAAAAGAGCAATTATTCACCCTATAGGACAGATATATGGAGGCTCTATTCTGTCTCATTTTTTGTAATCTGAAAATATTCATAATAAAGAGTCATCAAAAGTGTACTCTCTGGGGCTATGTGATCTTCAGTAAATAGCTTAATCTCTCTGGGTGTTCAAGTTCTCTACCAATAAAATGGGACTAACCTATCTCACAGAGTTGTAAGAATTATCTGTGGTAGTTATGAAAAGCATGTAAAACAGCATGTAGTGTGCTATATGCATATTCCATTTATTCTTTGAAAATATAAATGGATCTTTATTGAGAACTTGCCATGGGAAAGGCACTGTGATAGATGATGAGATACTGAAGACGGGCTGCTGCTGTCCTTCCATGGATTCCACTCTGGTGGTGATTATCACTCCAGAAGATTTGACTCTTTTACTTACATTGTTCATACTCTTCTGGGGAGGCATCAGAAAAAAGAGAGAGGGGGGAAAATACCTCTTTAAACAAACAAAAGCTACAGCAGCCTGAGCAGATGGTGATGCAGTGGATTACAGCATCGACCTGAGACACTGAGGACATAGGTTTCAAACTCCAAAGTGTGCAGGTGGAGCACAGGCTCACCAGCTTGAACACAGGGTCACCAGCTTGAGCATGAGATCATACACATTACCACATGGTCACTGGCTTGAAGCCCAACATCATTAGCTTGATCAAGGGGTCAGTGGCTCAGCTGGAGCCCTTCGGTCATAAGAAGGCAATTAATGAACAACTCAGGTGCCTCCACAATGAGTTGATGCTTCTCATCTCTATCCCTTTGTGCCTGTCTGTCCCTCTCTATCACTCTTGCTAAAAAACAAAAAAAGAAAAATGTAAAGCAGCAACTATCAATAAATAAAATGCTCACTGTAGGTTTGTCTTTAAGGTTCTTTTCTGACCCGTTGACCTGTGATTACACCATCCCTGTGTCATCTCCAACTAGGCAGATGCAAGATTTGAACATCAGTGTAACTAGAACACACATTTGAATTCTCCAACTGCAAAACCAACTAAAAGGTATTTACACCTGCCTATAAATTTTGTCTCTGCCTTGTAGCTCTGGCTTTGGGAGGTCACCTACCTCCTCTAGTTATTTTTTCCCACCTGCAAAAACAGGTATACCTATTTTGTGTGGTACCCTAGGGCATTAGAAGTTAGAGATAAAGTTTGTAACTTATTCAGTATAATCCTCTATCAAGGGTAGATATTATTATTGGGGTGGTTATAGTTGGAAGATGAATGTCTACTTGCTGGGTTCACATCTCTGAGAAGGGCAAGGCTGCAGCCAAAAGTAAGGTGGGGTATGGGTCCCTGTTTGTCTTACCCTCTGTGCAATGAGTTGTAGATCAGAACATACTGCTCTAATTTGAACTTTTTTAGTCTTTCAGCTGAACTGCCTACTCATCTTCAAGCCATCATGAGCTCTACGAACCCCAAGTCACAGAAGGTCCCATTCAATTCAAAGAAAAATATGAAAATTGAGCAGTATTTTCCTCAGGTATGTTTGTAAGTGCCATTTACAGAATATCAGTATTAGACTTAGTAGACCTGACACAGGGTTCCATAGCCTTCCTGCCAAGAAACTACCTCATTGAATATAGGGAATATTAAATAAGTTACAATCTTTCTCATTCATTTTATACTTTCCATTTTGAGGGATGGCGGTGAGGAAGAGTTTTCATAAAAATCTCAGCCATCTCAAAGACTGTAACAAAAAGCTATTATAACACCTCCTGAACAACAACAAAAATCAGAAATAATGTATTACAAAAAATATAGAATCAAAACAAATTAATGTTATTTCACAACTTGAAAATATATACCACTCGACTGTTTGATAACAATAATACATTTGTCTAGCACTTTACAATTTATAAAACAGTTTTAAAATATTGATTCTTTCTATAAGCTTATTAGGCAGGCAGGGGGGATTTTCTTATTCTTAATTTATTTATAAGGAGTGGAAAGAAGTGAGTTGTTTCTTAAGGCAGTAGTGGAATGAATACTTAGACTTAAGTTTGCTGAGAGTAAGTGAGGGTTCCTTCTACTAACTGGGCTCTGTTATCATATTGAACCCTCGTATCCTTTCCTGAGTCTACAGCGCTCCTTGAATTTACTAAGAAAAAGGCTCAGAGACGGTGAGCATTTGAGAATGCAACTTAGAAGCCTTTAACTCTTCCTTTATTCTGATTCCTACTAGAACATCCAAGTCTGCAGAGTAACCGTGCCAAGGCTAGTTCTGTTCTGTCTGCCCCATTCTAGGGCAGTGCAAGCTAGAAACCATGTAGGCCCAAGTTTCACTTTTGAAAGTGAAGATATCTGCCCAAGAATCCTTTCAATAGTTGGAAATCCATCATAGTGGTCCCTGGGCTCTGTGACAAGGATGTTTCTAACAGCATCAGGCTGAAGAGATGCTCTTTGACAGTTTGCATGTGTGCTCAGAATAAATGTATATTACCTCTTGTTCCTTTTTCTTTATCTACAATATTACCTCCATTATAAGGAAAGAAAGGATAAGTTAACCTACTAATATACAAAGCATTTTCACACATTCACACACGATGTTACACTTCATCTTTACAACAATCCTGGTATTGTTATTCCCATTACAAGCAAGTGGCACCTGTTGTCACCCATGCCAGGGTGAATGTGACTTGTCAAAAATGTACCTTTGAGACATAGGCAGCAGATGTTCTTCATTTTTTATTGAATATCTGCTCTTTGATTAATCTTCCTTGTGTAATTCCCCTCTCCTCCCCCATTTCTGGCTTTAAAGATAATGCCTCTGAAAAATGGATATAAAATTTACCAAAAAAAAAAAATGTTGTCTAAGGAAAAAATGTTAGACTAACTATTGGAGCACTGAGAGTCACTTCATTAATTGGTTATTATGCGACCCTAAGAAAGGTACTTACAGGAAAACCTTTCTGTGCCTCATCTAACCTTTCCATTTCTTCATCAAGAGGACAAAATATTCTGCTTTGAAATAAGTAAATCAGAAAAAAACAGGAACTGTATTATTCCATACGTAGGTGGGACATAATAGTGAAACTAAGAGACATTGATAAGAGTGTGGTGGTTCCGGGGGGGAGGGGGGAATGGGAGAGGGATAGGGGGTGGGAGGGGCACAAAGAAAACAAGATAGAAGGTGACAGAGGATAATCTGACTTTGGGTGGTGGGTATGCAACATAATTGAACGACAAGATAACCTGGACTTGTTATCTTTGAATATATGTATCCTGATTTATTGATGTCACCCCATTAAAAAAATAAAATTATAATAAAAAAATAAAAAGAAAAAAAAAAAGAAAAAAAAAATATTCTGCTTTATTCCATAGGTTTTGGAACTAATTGATATAATAGAGGAACTAATTTGGGTATTTTGCACACTAGATGCTGGGTGAATCAGGTCTTTTTATTGGAAATAAGTGTATGATTTTAACCAAATAATTAGTTAACTGATAACGGTTTTGTTTACCACATAATGCCCAATAATTAACCATGGTACTTTATACTTCCTAAGTTTGGTGGTTTAACAACAAATTTTAGGAGGAAGCAGTGGTGGGACTCAAATAATTTAACAACCAGTTCTCTGCTCTAATGCCCATTTTAATTATTAAAAAGCCAACATACTGAAAGGTAGTTTATTATTTTGTGTACTTAATACTTATATAAGAGCAATCAAAGAGGTTCACAAAAGTAGTTTATGATATGAGTTTTAAAATATTAATGAAAAAATATTAAATAATACCTGATAAAAAACAATGAAACTGTTATTTAAGATATTTGCATATTGCTTCTTGACTGTCATCCTCACAATTTCTTTCACCTGTGGACGGAATGAACATGACTACGGGAGCTTAAAATACGCTGTTGCTCAGAAGAACATTAAAAAAGAGTCAGGAATGAAAATTTGTGATTTTCACATTGGGTGACTGCCCCGGCCCCCACCTTAGACAGACCCTTGATGAAAAATTCCATTTTAACAACCAGTTAGCCGACTCAACCAAAAATTAGGTAGTTCAGCTGAACCAGTGCAAACAAGCTGAATTCCACCACTCGGTGCAATTCGTCACTGTGGTCAGAAAAAATACAACTGTACAGCTGACGTTAGTACCAGACCTGAGAGAGCTCTGTGAGAGCCCTGGCAGACTTCTAAGCGGCTTTGTTTTTGATACACTTAGAAAACAGTTGTATCTTTCCTCTCAGGAGTGGGCACCAGTCTAACAGTATTAAAAACTTCTAATGGATGGGACAGGAAACAGTTTCTATTTTGGCTTCAAACTCTGATGTATTCCTATTCACTGGGCCTTTGGAAACCGGTTGCGAGTTTCCTATAGAAATTTTGTGAATTGCATACTAAAGAGAGAAACAAAAGACAAGGGCTGCATTCCTCTTTTACAGTCTTTAACATTTCCTTTTAGATCAAGAAAGAACCACAGGATAATTCCGATATTCCTCAAATGAACACAGACTTCAAAGGAAGTCCACGACTTACACCTCACACCCAGGCTCAAGGACCCAAAGACCAGGCTGTATCCCAAAATAAGGTGCTCTACATTACCTTGGATGTGTACCACAGGAAACACCAAAAAATGAAACACAGGATCTCACACAGTGGGAGGGATAGCTTGTCCGAGGCACTGGACACTCTCCAGGCTGTCAGAAAAGAGAGAGAGGCTCAGCTGGGCAGAGAGATGCTGGTGCGGGGTGTAGAAGGAATCGAAGGCTACATAAACCTTGGAATGCCCCTCTGTTGCTTTCCTGATGACTGCCACCTGGAAATTACATTCGCCCGGAGTAAAAGTGAACAGAAAGAAGAGAACCAGATATTTGGCCGGCATGACAAAGCATCTACTGACTGTGTCAAATTTTTGATCCATGCAACTGGGAAGAAGGGAAAAAGGATCGTCAAATGTGGGGAGCTTGACAAACAAGGGTGCAAACTCTGTGTCTACGCTTTCAAAGGAGAAACCATCAAGGACGCAATATACAAGGACGGCAGATTTCTTTCTGTGCTGGAGGACTATGACTGGAAACTCATTGAAAACCTGGCCTGTGTTGTAGAAAGCACACAGCGAGTTGATGACTTAGAGGGCAAGTTCTTCCAGGTTGAGGTTGGGAAGAGGATGGGCTCTGGGGCAGCTGGCACTCAGAATTTTGATTTGGTAGCCACTCAGAATTTTGATTTGGTGGCCGCTCAGAAATTTGATATGGCAGCCACTCAGAGTTTTGGCTTGGCTGCCACTCGGCGTTTTGACTTGGCAGCCACTCAGAATTCTGAGTTGGAGAGAAGAAACAGCTGGAAAGATATTGTGCCCCAGTACCCTATTTTGAAAAACGAAATTGAAAAAATTAGAAAAAACTTCAAGGAAGCAATGAAAGGAAGAAGAAGGACAACAATATTTCAGTTGCATAAAACAAACTTTGGGAAACTGACAAAAAACTCTACTCAGGTTAAAACAGTGAAACTTCTTTCTCATCTCAGTGACTCAGTTGGGTACATAGCATGGGACAACAATGGAAATAGAGGTACTGGCACCTGTTTTGTTTATAAAGGGCTGTACATTTTCACTTGTCGACATGTAATAAGTGCCATTGTGGGAGAAGGAATAGAGCCAAGTCAGTGGGCAGACATAATTGCTAAATGTGCAAGGGTGACATTTGGTTATGAAGACAGCCTAGAAAACAATGAAAACTATTTTTTCATTGAACCTTGTTTTGATATATCTGATGTAACTCTTGATTATGCTGTTCTAAAACTGAAAGAAAATGGACAACATGTACCTTTGGGACTATATAATAGAGTTGGTCCTGTGCCACTGAATGGGTTGATATATATTATTGGCCATCCAGATAGAGAGGCCAAGTCTATCGATGCTTGTGCTGTAATCCCTCAGAGTCAGAGAGTAGAGAGATACCAGGAACATCTGCAGGCTAGAGTGGCTGAGGGTCATTATGACTATATGCGCTATATTCACATGCACACACAAAGAAGTTTCCTGGAAATGGCTCCCAGTCCTGATGTGATTACCTATGACACCAGTTTTTACTTTGGGTCTTCTGGCTCCCCAGTGTTTGATTCAAAGGGTTCATTGGTGGCCATGCATGCTGCTGGCTTCACTTATGATTACCAAAGCGGAATTTCCAGTATCATTGAGTTTGGGTGTTCTATGTATTCCATCCTCCATGATATTCAACAAAACCACAGAGCGTTATATGAAGAGGTATTCACAACTCATCAGGATGTAGAAATGGTGAGTGATGGGGTCAAGGACACTGAGAATTCAGTCTCTTTGTGAGCTTTAGAAGAATTACCTGTGGAGTGGTATTCTATAGGTAATAATGGCAATTTTCTAAATTCCAAAATGATTCATTTCCTCAGTAATAATAATTAATATTTCTGACCATTTCCTAAGCACCATGCATTTTTTTAAAATTTTTCCTTTATTGAAAGAGAGAGAGAGAGACAGAGACAGAGAGAGAGAGGGGACCATTGAGCTGTTCCTGTGTGTGCCCTGACCGGGGATCAAACCGGCAACCTCCGTGCTTTGGAACAATGCTCTAACCAACTAGCTATACAGCCAGAGCTGCATTTTTTTTTCTAAGCACATGAAGAAACTAGTTATAACAACTCTATGAGGTGGATTAATATTTTGATTTTAAAATCAAGTAAGTTGAAGGATAAGATTAAGTGATAATTAGGTTTAGGACACTAGAAGTAATGTAATCATTTCTTTTTGTTTTCCTATATTTTTTTCATTTTTCACATCTTGCCCTACATTCAGTAACTTGAAGGCAGGATCCAAGACTTGGTCACCTCGGTATTCTCAATGTCTGGCACAAAGAAAGTTAAGTGCTTAGAAAATATGTGGGTCAATCAATTGCAAAACTAGGGCTTCTGTTCATCTTAACTAAGGTGCTAAATACTCACTTAAATATCATCCCAAATAAATCCCTTTAGAATTTCCAAAATCCTAATAATACTAAATTGTGAAGATATAGTTGTCTTGAAATTCAGAGAGTAGTATCCACTCTTCATGAATTTATAGGCTATCAGGAAAGGAGGATATCTTAAGACTATAGTACTTTATTTCCCTAGTTTGAAAAAATGTCCCTTTTCTGTTCCGGGATCCCATCCAATATACCACAATACATTTGGTTGTTATGTATCTTTAGGATCTTCTTGGCTGTAACCGTTTGTCAGACTCTTCTTGTTCTTGATGACTAACAGGAAGAGCACTGATCAGGTGTTTTGTAGCATGCTCTTCTATTGGAATGTGATATTTTTGTAATGTTAGAGTGGGCTTGTGGGTTTTAAAGGGAAGGTCAGGGAGGCAAAGTGCCATTTTCAATATCTATCAAAGGTACAGAGTATAGACTGTCAATGTGATGTATGACTTGGGGTTGGTCTTGATCGCCTGGCTAAAGTAGTGTTTTCCAGGTTTCTCTACAGTAAAGTTAAATTCTCCCCGCTTTCCTATTAAATACTCTTAGGAAGGAAGTCTGTGCATGCCACATACTGAAGGAGTTGGGAGTTATGGTCCCCTTCCGTATGAAGGTACTCCTGAAATCCCTACAGAAGCTATTTGGAATCAAGCTGCATGGGAGACTTGTCTCTTCCCTCCCACTTGTGTACATTGGAACAGCATCATGGATACACTTACACTCGGGGTTATGATCCAACAGCACTTTATTGTGTTGCTTCAATTGTTCCAATACCCTTCCACTTGGTTATTGTGTCTCCTCTGACATTCCTCCATTATACGTTATGCTTGGGGTTTTTTTCTTTCTTTCTTTTTGTTTTTAGCACTTCCTTAACTCCTGGTTTTTCATGGTGCTTCCAGGCCCCTCTGGTAAATTCCCTGCCTTTGTACTCGAGTCAGCTATTTCTCCAAGGAACTCTGGCTAGTCTCAGTGGAGAATCATATTACAAACCAAGATCCTGGCAGTAGGTGTCTTTTCTTTCAGGTCCTCTCAGCTGACAACAAAGAAATATGTGTGTATTATACTAACTCATGTATATATACATCGTTACACACATCTGTATGATAAATGGTTCTTACTGATGTTTCCTACTCCAACCCATTCCCGCATGGGTAAGGTCAGCCTCCCCCATGCTCATCTGTGAACTCTCCAACAGTGAGAAACTGGGCTCCTACCATCCCCCACCTGTTTACTGAATTGTTAAGTTCCAGTATACACATATAGCAGTATCATAATTGTTCGCGTGGGGCAGAACAAGAAATAACTGTGAACTGGAGTGCAATGTTTGTGTCCAATTTCTTTTGCCTTCATTCTTAGACTCCTTCCTAGAGTTACTGAGGTCAGCACCTTTTCCCTGCCCCTTCAGTGTGTTTGCTCCATGCATTTACAACATGGTCACACTGTCGGGTCACAGCTTGCGTTCGATTCTTTGATCCTCTGACTAGCTAAGTGATTTTTTTTTTTCCTGAAGCCGGAAACGGGGAGAGACAGTCAGACAGACTCCCGCATGCGCCTGACCGGGATCCAACCGGCACTCCCACCAGGGGGCGACGCTTTGTCCACCAGGGGGCAATGCTCTGCCCCTCCGGGGCCTCGCTCTGTCTGTTGCGACCAGAGCCACTCTAGCGCCTGGGGCAGAGGCCGAGGGGCCATCCACAGTGCCCGGGCCATCTTTGCTCCAGTGGAGCCTCGCTGCGGGAGGGGAAGAGAGAGACAGAGAGGAAGGAGAGGGGGAGGGGTGGAGAAGCAGATGGGCGCTTCTCCTGTGTGCCCTGGCCGGATATTGAACCCGGGACTTCTGCATGCCAGGCCGACGTTCTACCACTGAGCGAACCGGCCAGGGCGATTTTTTTAATTCCATACATTAAGGATCATTGTTCATGTAAAAATTCTGTATGTCTTATGTGCACAATGTGATGTATCTACAATTACAACATTATATAGAATTGTTTAATCACACTAAAATTTTCCTGGGTTTCACCTACTTACGCTTCCCCTCTCCCCTGAACCTCTGGTGACCACTGATCGTTTCACTGTCTTTATAGTTTTGTTTTTTCCAGACTGTCATATAAGTGGAATCATGTAGTATATAGCTTTCCAGATGGCCTTCTTTCATTTAGCAACATGCAATTGAAATTCCTCTGTGTCTTTTCAGGGTTTAATATCTCATTTCTTTTTATCACTAAATAATATTCATTACATGGTTATACCACAGTTGATTTTATTGTTCATCTTTTGAAAGACCTTTTAATGTATTCTAGTTTTGGATGATTATAAATAAAGTTGCTATAAGCATTTCTATACAAATTTTTGCGTGAACATGTTTTCAATTCGGTTGGATAAAGACCAAGGAGAGTGATTACTGAATTGTATGGTAAAGTTATGTTTGACTTCTCAAGTCTCTGCCAAACTGTCTTCCAGTGTGGCTGTACCATTCCCACCAGCAATGAAGAAGAGTTCGTATTGATTCACATCCTCACCAGCTTTGGGTATTGTCACTTTTTTGGATTTTGGACCTATTAATACTGGTGAAACGCATGGTATTCTTCAGGGTATTATGAGATTTCTTTATGAAATTGAGGTTGCTTTGTATGATGTAGTATATGTATGTATAGTTATGGTATCAGCTTATAATATATCAGGATAATAAACCACTATAAATGTTACAAAAATAAGGTATTCAATTAGGAAACAAAGTTTAGCTCTGGCTGGTTGGGTCAGTGGCGGACTGCTGGCCCCATATTTTGCAAATCTGATGTTCAACTCCCGATCAAGGCACACAGGAGAAGCGCCTATCTGCTTCTCTCTCTCTCTCTCTCTCTCTCTCTCTCTCGCCTCCACCTCATATTAGTAGAGCCTCATTCCATAGGGGGCTTGCCGGTGGGTCCAGGTTGGGGAACTAGCAACAGTCTGTGCCTGCCTCCCTCCTCTCACTTAATTTAAAAAAAAAAAAAAGGAAATAGGTTAGAGGAGTGTAGCAGCTGAAGGGCAACGACAACTGACATTCTTGAGCTCTGCACCAGGGGTCGCTGTGACCGGCTGTCGGACCCTCAGACCACGACGCCTGCGCTCTTTCTGCCCCGCTCCACCCGCGCGCGATTAGCCCCGCGATAGCGCGGGTCGCCGGCTCCTCCTACACTGCCCCGCGCTCGCTTTTCTCCACACTTGACACAGTGGACCCGAGGGACTTGTGAAGGAATGGAGAGACAACATTGCTCAAAGTTTGTCCCGGAAGACGAAAGCTGGCTGTGGACCGAGAGCGCGAGCGAGTGGACGCTGGGGCGCAGCGGGACGGTCACGGTGCCCAGGGCGGCTGGGCGGGCGTGTCCGGGATCCCGCCACTCCCCGTGACAGCCCGTCAGTCCCGGCCCGCCACTCCCCGTGACAGCCCCAACCTCGCCGCCTATTGGCCAGAAGCGGGGCCTCTGGAGAGCGGGATTCTCAAGTCCAGACAGGCGGGAAGGACCCGGCGACAGCCTGCTGGGCGCCATTTCGGCAGTGCCTGCCACTCCCGGTTGGCGGTCCGGCTGGGTCAGGACGGACTCTTGACTTCTGTGAGTGGCTCTTTTCCGCATTGGAGTGAGACCTGGAGTTCTTGCAGGGGCTGGGAGCAGCTGGGGGCTGGGGTGGGGGTGTATGTTAATAGTGCAGATTCCATGACTTCACTCCAGAGGTCTGAATGGTGCTCTTGGAGGGTGGGGCCCTGTCCCTCCCGTGGTCACAAGTCCACAGCGCGTAATTCACGGACACAAGGAAAGTTTAACGTGAGCCAAGCTCATTAACTTGCAAGTGAGGAAACTGGGATGCCCAGTTAGGGTGTAGAGAGAAGGTTTGAGGAAAGACACCCTCTAATTGTTTTGTTGTTGTTGTTTGAGGGAAGAGAGGGTTCTTTCCAGCACTTGGTTAGCTGCCGCCATTGCTGCCCTGGCCCTTCTCAGCAGACCTCCTGAGGGGAGCCACCGCAAGTACCCCAGCGTTCTCTGTGCCCTGTGAACTCCTGTCACCCTGGTCTCTCAGCTCTGACTCCTCAGAACAGGAATTCCACCTGCTCTGCCTTGCTGCGCTCCTGGCCGGTGTCCTGGACGTCTCCAGGCAGTCACCCCAGTAACCACAGGGAACGATTCATTTGTGTCTGTCTGTTGTAACATCCACCGGGTACAAGAACAAATGTCGGAGACTTTCAGGAGTATAGATGTAACTTTATTGGCCAGTTTTACCTGCGCAGGGGCAAATTCCTGAGGTGTCCGGAGACACTGTGCTCACAAGAAGCTGCAGATGGGAATCGCACCTAGCGCTCACAGCTAAATCTTTTTATAAGCTAAGTAAGCAAGCATATACAGAAGCAGATGTGGCAGTAATCTATTTGCTAAGGGGGCTGCACATAGCATAGCAACAGGGGCTGGAGTCTAGCTCATTGGCGAATTCCAAACATAAACTTCTGATAAGGGTCTTTTAACCAATAGAATGCAAACGTTTGTCTTCTTTTTCTCTTTTTTTTTCTCTCAGCCTCACAGGGTCCCTATCTGTCTCTGCTTCTTGAACGACCTTGGGCATGTTATTCCTAACAGAACAGGAGCAGAACCTGCCTGTAACCCTTAAGTTCCCTGTTCCATTAGTGCCCTGCTTATTTTCTGATCTTCTCTTGGTCCTTACATTCCCTACTCCTGTTAGGGCATAAATCAAACCCTTGATTCTTCATCAGTGGGAAGAATGGTATAAGTAGGTTGAGATAGGACCATTACCTTTACAGTTTCAATTCTTTCCTTTATAAATGCAAGGAGTTTATTAAGAACTATAGGCCCAACAGTGAGAACTAACAAAAGTATCAGTAATGGCCCAGTAGTTGTAGATATAAGAGTAGTGAACCAAGGGGAAGTTCTGAACATAGAGGCATACCAACCTGGGTTATCCTCTTCATCTAACTTCCTATCCTTTAATCTATTTGCTAACACTTTAATATTCTCCCATTCTGGTAAACCTAAAGGTACCCGAGGCGTCCACTTTACAGACCTGTGTGCTGCGGGAGAGTCACAGAATTCATCACCAAAAAACTTTGAAAAATTTACACTAAAAGTTACTTGGTTGCCCCATGTATTGTTTTGTGCTATTGTAATGCTATCTGCTATTCTAATCAATACCCATTCATTTAATTCTAGTTCCCTACTGGGTAAAATACAGAAAGTCATTAGTCCTAAGTGGAGGAGAAGGTGAGCTTTAAAGGCTCTCCAGGGGTCTGCTTGACTTGCCATCTCCAGGATCCTGCGTCAGGTGGTTGGGCTGGTTTCACGTGGGAGAGATGGATTCAATAGGGCTTTTCTACTACCCGGACTGCAGAAGGGGTGCTGAGCAATACCTGGAATGGTCCTTGCCACCGCGACTCTAGGTTCCCTCGACGGTGGTTAAGGACCCAAACCCACTGTCCAGGGTCCGGTGGCGACAGCCTCTGGGCGTTGTCTTCTAATGCTGCAGTCCTCTGTTCTCGCAGCTCCCTTACTTCTCTCCCAATCTGCTGCAATGCCTGTAGGGACTTGAGGAAATTATGATTAGACATCTCTATTTCCTCTCTGGTGAGCTGGGGAACCAGTGGAACGGGTTGTCCAAACATAAGCTCATAGGGGGTCCATTTATTAGTGTTAGGTGTACATCTAACCCGGAACAGGGCAAAAGGGAGTAACTCTACCCAGTTTTTGCCAGTCTCCTCTCTTAACTTAGAGTTTTCTTTAATGTCCTATTCATTCTTTCTATTTGTCCTGAACTCTGAGGTTGTAAATACAATGCAATTTCCAATCAATTCCTAGCCTCATAGCTAATTCCTGGGAAATCTTAGAGATGAAAGCTGGTCCATTGTCAGATCCTATGGCTATGGGAATTCCATATCTAGGGATGATTTCTTTTAGCAGGTTCTTGCAAACTGTGGAAGCAGTTTCACCTTTGGTGGGAAAGGCTTCTGTCCATCCTGTAAAAGTATCTATTAGCACAAGTAGATACTTAAATCCTGCCTTTGTTGGAGTCATTTCTGGGAAATCTATTTCCCATAGCTCTCCTGGGTACTTTCCCCTATATCTAACTAAAGGGGGAAGCTTCTTGTTTATAGCATTGACCTTAGCACAAGCCTTACATCTAGAAACTATAGATTGTACTATATTTCTAATCTGAGGTCCCCCATAGTACTTCTTAATTAGTTGTTCTATCTTATTTTGCCCTAAGTGGGAACTTGCATGGATTTTCTTTGCAATTTATTCTATTATTCCTTGGGGTAGGTAGAGTCTGGTGTCAGGAAGTTCTATCTACCCCTGCCTATTTCTTTTACCCCCTAATTGCTTTCCCTCCTGCTCTTCCTCAGGAGTATACTTAGGGTTTGGAGGCAGCAAGGGTTGAGGCAAGAGTGGTAGAATGTCTGCAGTTCCTTCTTTTGCAGCTTCTCTGGCCGCGATGTCAGCAAAATGATTTCCTTGAACAATTGGAGAGTCCCCCTTTTGATGTCCTTTGCATGAATTATGGCTATTTTAGAGGGAAGCCAAATGGCATCAAGCAAGGCTAAGATCTCAGTCTTATTTTTAATTTCTTTTCCCCCTGCCATTAGCAAGCCTCTTTCTTTGTAAATGGCACCGTGAATGTGAGTAGTGGCAAAGGCGTATCTGCTGTCCGTGTAAATGTTGGCCACTTTGCCCTCAGCTATCTGGAGGGCCTTTGTAAGTCCAATTAGCTCTGCTCGCTGTGCAGATGTACCTTTTGGTAATGCCCTCTGCCATAAGACACTGTCCTGGGTAGTTACGGCTGCTCCTGCATATCTTTGTCCATCTCGGACATAACTGCTTCCATCAGTGAACAGCGTGAGGTCTGCCTTCTCATAGGCCTGGTCCCTGAGGTCAGGTCTGGCCCCTGTGACAGTGTCCAATATCTGTCTGCAGTCATGGACCACTGATGGGTCTGGCAACGGTAGCAAGGTGGCAGGATTTAAGACTGCCGTCTTCAAGAACTTACTGCTGGGGGATTCAATAACTGTGCTTGATACTGTGTCAATCGGGCATTGGAAAGCCACCTATCTGGTAGGGCACGCAGCATTTGTTTTAGATAGTGTTCTCCAATAACCTGGATGTCCTGACCCAATGTCAGTTTGTTGGCCTCCTTAACTAGGATTGAGGTAGCAGCAAGTGCCCTCAAACAGGTTGGCCAGCCAGACGCTATGGGGTCTAGCTTCCTGGATAGGTATGCTACAGGCCTCTTCCATGGCCCAAGCTCTTGGCTGAGAATTCCCAAGGCTACCCCTCCCTTTTCAGCAATGTATAACTGGAAAGGTTTGGCCATATCTGGTAGGGCCAATGCTGGGGCAGCTACTAGGGCCTCCTTCAGTGCCTGGAAAGCCTTCCTTTCCTTGTCTGTCCAAATAAACTGTTCTTCTTTGCCCCGCGTCAATTTGTGGAGGCGCCTGGCTAGCTCTGCAAATCCTAATATCCAGAGTCTGCAATATCCTACTGCTCCCAGAAATTCCCGCACTTGCCTTTTGTTAGTGGGTTCTGGGATCTGCAACACAGTTTGAATCCTTTGACTGGATAATGTCCTTTGTCCCCCTTGTAAGTTATATCCCAAGTAACTTACAGTTTGGGTGACAATCTGGGCCTTCTTGGCAGAGACTCGATACCCCATCTGCTGGAGATTCTGGAGTAGGTCTAAGGTGGCCGTCTTACATTGCTCTTCTTCTGCTGCAGCGATGAGGAGGTCATCTGCATATTGAAGCAACATAGTTAAAGGGTGGGCAGCTCGAAACCCCTGCAAGTCCTTACACAAAACTTCATTAAAGATAGTGGGAGAATTCTTAAACCCTTGAGGAAGCCTGGTTCATGTATACTGTCCCACTAGTCCATTTTCCAGATTATTCCATTCAAAAGCAAATATTTCCTGGCTCTTGGGGGCCAATAGAATGCAAAAGAAAGCATCCTTCAAATCCAGTACTGAATAATATGTACAAGTAGGGGGTAACGAACTTAGCAAAGTGTAGGAATTTGGCACCGTTGGGTGAATAGTCTCTACCCGGACATTTACTTCTCGCAGATCTTGCACCAGGCGATAGTCCTGGGTCCCAGGCTTCTGAACTGGGAGCAAAGGTGTGTTCCAGGCTGACTGGCATTCCCGGAGGATACCCGCCGCTAGTAAGTGCTTCAGATGCTGTGCTATGCCCTGCTTAGCTCGTACTGGTATGGGATATTGCCTTACTCGCACGGGGTTAGCAGTGCTCAGCAACCGCACTATGACAGGTGGCTGATGAGTGGCTAAGCCTGGTGGGTTGGTTTCTGCCCACACCCCTGGCACCTTTTCCCGTATTTCCTCTGGCACCCCAATGACTTCGTCCTTACCTTCCTGTAGGACTGCCATCAAGTATTCTTCAGATATGGGTACCGTTACCTCGAGACTGACTTTTTCCTTTCCCTCCTGGGAACTGCTGTCCTCTTGCTTAAAGGTTATCGTGGCTTGAAGTTTCTGCAAGAGATCTCGGCCCATGAGAGGATAAGGACAATCTGGAATGACTAGAA
Organism: Saccopteryx bilineata; assembly: GCF_036850765.1. Lineage (NCBI taxonomy): Eukaryota > Metazoa > Chordata > Mammalia > Chiroptera > Emballonuridae > Saccopteryx > Saccopteryx bilineata. The sequence goes on from NC_089490.1 coordinate 393,726,542, forward strand.
ATGAGTGAGTAATAGTGCCTCTGCCTAAATTTGTGATTCTTGCGGTGGTCCGTGGATAAGCTACTGCTTTTCCCATTACCCCTATTATTTTTGTAGTTTTTTTTTTTGTATGTGTCTTTGTGGCTTCTTTAAAACTGAATAGGTGGCTCCCGTGTCAACTAGGAAGTCTATTGGCTTTCCTTCAACTGTTAAGGTGACCATGGGCTCCTGGGAGCCGACAGAAATGGAGCCCTGGCCCCATCAGTCTAAGGTTTGGAGCAAGACCTCTGGATCTGATCTTGCTTTAGCTTCTGACTGTTAACCCGTAACTTAGGGCAATCTCTCCTCCAGTGTCCTTTCTCCTTGCAATAGGCACACTGGTCCTTGCCTATTTGCTTCCGTGGTTGACCTTCCTCTTTGCCTTTTTGCTGCTCTCCTTTTCCCTTCTTCTCTGACTTATGAGCTGCAATGAGGATCTTGACAGCTGCTCTCCCTAGTTCTGAGTCATCCCTATTTATATATACTTTCTGAGCTATTTCAGTTAGCTCACTTTTATTTTTCCCTTCAAATTTTTCTAATTTTTGAAGCTTTTTCCTAATGTCTGTTGCAGCTTGCGTCACAAAAGCTATATTTACTAACCTGCAATTCTCCTCAGCTTCTGGATCTATAGGGGTATAAACCCGGTAGGCCTCCATTAGCCACTCTAAAAACGCGGCGGGGGATTCTTCCCTTCCCTGGATAACCTCACTTATCTTACTGAAATTAGTGGGTCTCCTGGCTGCTGCTTTTAAACCCCACAATAGAGCCCGGCGATACTGGAAGAGTGCTTCCCTTCCCCCTGAGGTATTCGGGTCCCAGGTTGGGGGCTGTTTGGGAAGGACATTTTCGACTTCCCCATTCGTTCCCCCGTCCTCTAAAACTGCCTTTTCTGCTTCTCTCATTATTCTATTTCTTTCTTCTGTAGTAAAAAGAGTTTGTAAGACCTGTTTGCAGTCATCCCACGTTGGCTGGTGGGTCCTAAAAACTGTCTCAAGCAAAGATATTAGTCCCTGCGGTTTCTCAGAAAAAGGAGGATTTTCCTGCTTCCAATTGTACAAATCACTGGTGGAAAAAAGGCACATAGATGAAGCAAGGGAGCGCTCGTGTACCAGCATCTGGTGCTGGAGGCGCTTCCTGGAGCGGTAAAATGGCCACGCTCCCCTTGGCACTTTTTGCAGGAGAAGGAGACAAAATGGCGGCGCCTCCTGCAGAAGGAGACAAAGGCAAGATGGTGGCGTCTCCTGCAGAAGGAGACAAAGGCAAGATGGCGGCGTCTCCTGCAGAATGAGACAAAGGCAAGATGGCGGCGTCTCCTGCAGGAGAAGACAAAGGCAAGATGGCGGCGTCTCCTGCAGGAGAAGACAAAGGCAAGATGGTGGCGTCTCCTGCAGGAGAAGGCGAATATATCGCCCCTCCTCGGATGTGTGGTGGACTCAAAAATCCACTCACATCCTGCTGCATGGAATCAGGTTCTCCCTGCCACCGATAGGGAGGAGGGAAATTTACTGGGTCTAAGGGATCCTCCAGTGGTTCAGGCAAGACAGGGTAAATTCTAGATGACGGTACAATGGACCATACCGGGGAATTGGTCTTCTCCTTTTCCTTCCTACTGCCTTTCCCTGCCCTCTGGTTACTTGCAGTAACACATACTGCCCTTCTCTCTCTCTTGCCATTCTTTATTTACTTTCTGATATACCCTGGCTTCTCTGTGGCAATATCAACCCACACATCTATATACAAATATTGGTCTGGATGGGGCACCTGGTAGATAATATCTCAGACAGCAAACACAATAGGAAAATCAAAAGTTCCCTCAGTGGGCCACCCTACATTGAAGGCGGGCCATTCTAACTGACTCAAGGTCCAGAGGGTCTCTTGGTCTGGAGGTGGCCCTCGGTACCTCTGGGCTCTTTTCTGAAAATCAGAAAAGTTGTTTAGCAGGCACTCAAGTGGAGAACCGGGTACAGACTCTTGTTGTCCCATTCTTCTGTATCCCACTTTGTTTGCTTCTAAACGTTCAAGAATTAACAAAACAATTATCAAAATACCCCAACCAATAAGCAAAAAGGCTAGAGTAAAAGATTGTCTCGCACTCAATTCAGGCATTCGCACACAGACAAAACGCAGCGCAGCGCGGTGCAGAAATTCCTAATGTGACTGGTCACTTCTAATGTTAACTCCTAGAGTTAACAATTCCTTTCAGAAAATGGCGTCCCTTTCTGAAAGCCCTGGGTAGGTTACCAGCGACATCCCACCTACTACCTCAGGTTTATATGCTCCGGAGCTCAAAAACAAAACCAGATGAGGATCCTCAAAGAGTACTTACTCAGCTCGAGCTGTCCCTCCGGACTCCGACCAAAAACTCCACCAAGGGAAATCCCGGGCGAGCCCCCAGAGATGTAACATCCACTGGGTACAAGAACAAATGTCGGAGACTTTCAGGAGTATAGATGTAACTTTATTGGCCAGTTTTACCTGTGCAGGGGCAAATTCCCTAGGTGTCCAGAGATACTGTGCTCACAAGAAGCTGCAGATGGCAATCACACCTAGCGCTCACAGCTAAATCTTTTTATAAGCTAAGCAAGCAAGCATAATACAGAAGCAGATGTGGCGGTAATCTATTTGCTAAGGGGGCTGCACATAGCATAGCAACAGGGGCTGGGGTCTAGCTCATTGGCGAATTCCAAACATAAACTTCTGATAAGGGTCTTTTAACCAACAGAATGCAAACGTTTGTCTTTTCTTTTTCTCTTTTTTTTTCTCTCAGCCTCACAGGGTCCCTATCTGTCTCTGCTTCTTGAACGACCTTGGGCATGTTATTCCTAACAGAACAGGAGCAGGACCTGCCTGTAACCCTTAAGTTCCCTGTTCCATTAGTGCCCTGCTTATTTTCTGATCTTCTCTTGGTCCTTACATCTGTGACTGTGCCATGTCCAGTCCCTTGAAACCATGGTTTCATAAATTTTGCCCAGTTTCTCTAGTGTTGTGTTTTGATAGGAGGATAAGTCCAGTCACTGTCCCTCTATTTGGCCAGAAATCCAAGGTCATACTTGCTTTAATGTTCTTGTCTACTAGTTCTGTCATAGGTGTCTCTTCTGGGACTGATTCTGTCCATTGATTGCTCTCCTCACGTGGGTCATATTTTTCCGCTTCTGTTTATTTTAATTATATAGCAAGCTTAGTTAATTTCATATCTGGGGGTGAGGTGCTGGAGATGCTTATACTCCTATCAACATATTTCAGCTTTGACCTCGTGCAGACACTGTCCTAAGAAATGACTGTCTATTAGCCAATTGACTGTTTTGAATGTCAGACTTGAGATGCATATTCCTGGGCCCCATGTCCTGTTCTTTTTCCAAGTGGTAAACTTCTGCACATATAGATGAACATTTAGAGAATCGTTCACTCTGCCAGCATTCGCCACTTCTTCCTGATTGTCATAGTCTGGAGACCTGTCCCCTCTACTGGGAAAGCTGCCCCTTGGAAAGTGCCGGAGTCACCCTAACCCACTGCCACCCAACCACCGAGCTGCAGCGTCTTCTGTGCAGTAGAGCAGGTGCTTGGCTGCAGACAGCCACTGCTGCCTCAGTGCCTCCTCCCTTTGCCTTGATCTCCATGAGGGGACTGCCGGGCACCCAGAAACCAAGTTTCCACCCCTAACCCCCCACTTTCTCAACCTGCTTTGTGTGCCATTTCCTAAGCACCTTGCATTTTAAAAAAATTTTCCTTTATTAATTTCAGCAAGAGAAGAAGGGAGAGAAAGAAAAACAGAGAAAGAGAGAGAGGATCATTGAGCTGTTCATGTGTGGGCCCTGACTGGGGATCAAACCAGCAACTTCTGTGCCTCGGAACAATGTGTGTATTACACTAACGCATGTATATATACATAGTTACACACACCTGTATGATAAATGTGTGTGTTTATCATAAGTAAATTCTTACTGATGTTTCCTCCTCCAATCCGTTCCCGCATGGGTAAGGTCAGCCTCCCCCATGCTCACCTGTGAACTCTCCAACAGTGAGAAACTGGGCTCCTTCCATCCCCCACCTGTTTACTGAATTGTTAAATTCCCATATACACATATAGCAGTATCATAATTGTCCGCATGTACCAGAACAAGAAATAACTTTGTGAACTGAAGTGTTTATGTCCAGTTTCTTTTGCCTTCCTTCTTAGACTCCTTCCTAGAGTTACTGTGGTCAGCACCTATCCCTCCCCTTCAGTGTGTTTGCTCCATGCATTTACAACATGGTCACATTGTCAGGTCACAGCTTGCATTCTATTCTTTAATCCTTTGACTAGTTAAGTGATTTTTTTAATTGCATACATTAAGGACCATAGTTCATGCTAAAAATTCTTTATGTCTTATGTGCACAATGTGACTTATCGTTTAACCAACCTAAAATTTTCCTGGGTTTCACCTACTTATCCCTCCCCTCTCCCTTGAACCTCTGGTGACCACTGATCTTTTCACTGTCTTTATAATTTCGTTTTTTCCAGACTGTCATATAAGTGGAGTCATGTAGTATAGAGTTTTCAGCTATATGGACTTCTTTCATTTAGCAACATGCAATTGAAATTACTCTGTGTCTTTTCATAGTTTAATTCTGCATTTCTTTTTATCACTGAATAATATTCATTATATGAGTACTCCACAGTCGATTTTATCATTTACCTGTTGAAAGACACTTTAATGGCTTCTACTTTGCGATGATTATAAATAAAGCTGCTATAAATATTTGTGTACAAATTTTTGCATGAACATATGTTTTTAATTTGGTTGGATAAAAACCAAGGAGGGTGATTACTGAATTCTATGGTAAAGTTATATTTAACTTCTCAAGTATCTGCCAAACTGTCTTCCAATGTGGCTGTACCATTTCCCCCCCGGCAATGAAGGAGAGTTCGTATTGATTCACATCCTCACGAACACTGGGGAGTGTCACTTTTTTTCATTAAGGACCTATTAATACTGGTGAAAGGCCTGATATTCTTCAGGGTGCTATGGGATTTATTTACGAAATTGAGGTTATTTGTATGATCTAGTATATGTATATATAGTTCTGGTATGAGTTTATATTATTTCAGGAAATAAAACCACTATAAATATTACAAAGATAAGGTATTCAATTAGGAACCACAGGTTAGCCCTGGCCGGTTGGCTCAGTGGCAGACTGCTGGCCTGGTGTGTGGAAGTCCTGGGGTTTGATTCCCTGTCGGGGTACACAAGAGAAGCACCTATCTGCTTCTCTCTTGTGCATGCATGCACACGTGCACATGCGCCCTCTCTCTCACTCTTTCTGTTCCTGCAGCTATGGCTCGATTGGAGCAATTTGCTCTTGGGTGCTGGAGATGGCTCTGTGGCCTCTGCGTCAGGTTTTAAGGAAAGCTCGTTAGCTGAGCAACAGATCAGGGCCCCAGATGGGCACAGCATCATCCCATTGGGAGCTTGCTGGTTGATCCCAATCAGGGTGCATGCAGGAGTCTGTTCTGCCTCCCCTCCTCTCAGTGAATTTTTTTTTTTTTGTATTTTTGTATTTTTCTGAAGCTGGAAATGGGGAGAGGCAGTCAGAGAATCCCGCATGAGCCAGACCGAGATCCACCCGGCATGCCACCAGGGGGCGACGTTCTGCCCACCAGGGGGCAATGCTCTGCCCCTCCGGGCGTCGCTCTGTTGCGACCAGAGCCACTCCAGCGCCTGAGGCAGAGGCCACAGAGCCATCCCCAGCGCCTGGGCCATCTTTGCTCCAATGGAGCCTCGGCTGTGGGAGGGGAAGAGAGACAGAGTGGAAGGAGAGGGGGAGGGTTGGAGAAGCAGATGGGCTCTTCTCCCATGTGCCGTGGCCGGGAATCGAACCCGGGACTTCTGCACGCCAGGCCGATGCTCTACCACTGAGCCAACCGGCCAGGGCCTCACGGAATTTTTTTAAAAAAGGAAACAGAAGTTAGATGAGTGTGGGACAAGCAGGGAAAGAGAAGATCTGTAATGCTGCAGCCAGAGCATGTCAGAGAAAGCATTCGTAGGGAAGAGAATCGCCAATTGATAGAAAGTCTGAGACTGTCTCACCTTCGTCACCATGATGATGAAGTCATAACTTACAGAGAAGTTGCAAATTTGCTACGTCAGATGCTACCTAATGTGATAAGGTACCAAAGAATGTGAAAATTGATATGAGTATGTTAGGAGAAAGATTTAGGTTTCTTGCCTCCTCCTTTCTGTAGAGAATGAAGAGAGAGCAATGTGGGAGTTTCCTGGCTTGCAGAGACATACTGTGCAGGAAACCCCCTTTTACTAGGAAGCTTAAAGGGCATTTTATAATTTAGGCTAAGCATACAGAGAGATTTGTAAATATGATTTTTTATACTTGTATGTGATTTAGACCAGGTCAGGATGGCAGATAGCATTGTATTGTAAATGAAGAGGGGAAAGGAGACTGGGATTCCCTCCCTTCCTCCACACCTGTAAGGAAGAAGGTAAACACCTAGACAGGTGCAGAGGAAAGGAAAGAATAGAGAGATTAAGCAAGCCCTTTCCTCTCCCCTCTTTCTTTCTTTATTGAGCCATTCACAAACACTTATCCTCTGACTCCATGTAAGCTCCAGCTCCATCCTGAAAACATGTAATCAATGTATATACCTCTAGACAAAGGGATGGCAAATGAACACTATAAGATTTGGGAATGTCTTTTAATATATAAAACAACAATTTTCGCTATTGAGTTACCGTATAAGTTTTAATATATAAGAAGGTTTTTTATAAATCCTATAGACAAATATTATAAGCTTGTTAATGATTGCGTCATCTTCCCCTCCTCCTCCTTTTCCCACCAACCTGTGTGTGATCCAGTATATATAACCAGCCTCAAAGCTATATTGGACACAGCATGATTTGAGTCAGATATAACCCATCTTTGTGATATTCAGCCGGCTGATTAATAAATCTCTTCCTTTTAATAAAACTCCTTAAAAATTCATTTGGACTTGCTGTCTTTACGTATACCTGGTGGAACGGTACTTTACAACATTTAGGGGCTCGTCCAGGATCCGGTGTTCCATGTCACCGGGTAGACACACCTGGATCAGCTGTTCTCTTCACAATATTGCCTGACCCTGCTGAGATCTCGAGGAGAGGCACCACTTGAAACTTCCAAGGCTCCCTGTTTTCCTGTGGGGTTGAACAACAATTCTTCAGATGCCCCCAATTCCCAAATTCGACAATTTGGCAGAGAAATCGAGGAGGTAGATAAAGTAACTCTTTTGCTTTACTGAATTCCAGCTTTTCTTCTCTGAATTCTAGCTTTTCTGTTTGGGACTAATCAATTTGGACTATTGCATAGAGGACTGGACCCGGTCTCACTCTTGCAGTAGGCTCTCCAAGATCGAGACGTCAGTGGGGAGTTTTGGGCCCTGCCTCGAGTTTTTCTGAAATGCATCTGATTGTACTCTAGGAAGACAATTAGTGGGGACCAGGTTCTGCCTCGGACTTCCAGCGACATCTAGTTGTGCTCTCAGAAAAAGACATTAGTGGAGACATTTGTTCAAGCTCTAGGAAGGTATCAGCGGGGACTGAGTTAAACAGGTTAATCAGTCCTGCCTCAGACTTCCAGGGACACCTTTCTGTTTGTCATATCTCACTCTTTGCATTTATTGTTTCTATCTAAAACCCCTGAGTGATTCGTGTGAGAAGGGATTTCTGGTGACTGAGCATTAGCCCTCCCAGGGATACGGCTGAGCAAGCACCTGAGAGGCCCCTAACAGGGGAACCCCTTCCTTTGTCTATTAAGCTGTGTGCCTACATAGTAAATTGTCTGTTTTATCTCTTTGTTTGTCAGGAAAATCTCTAGTATAATTTTAATTAGAATAAGTAAAGCATGCTCATTTAAATTTCTTGATTTGTCATTTGTGTATGTGAAGTCTTTGTTTAATGTCTAAATATGTCTGTTTTTAAGGCCTGAATTAAGTTCTTGCATGCAAAAACTGTAAATTTCTCGCTTAAAACCCGAGGTCAAAAGTGAAGGGAAATTCGTAAACCTCATATGAGCTAGCGGCTCTGTGCCAGCGTCCTCAAATTACAAAACTAGTAAAACTCATAGTATTATAGATTCTTAAATAGTAAATTGTCAGTACTGTAGATTCTCTTTGTTTGTCCAAGAAATGTCTCGTGACATATCATGGTTTGGGCCTCTCTCCCTGGACCCACTAAAATCTCTCTTCTTGGATCCAAGATCTCTGGTTTCAGTGCACTCTGTCTGACTTCTCCCCTGAAAAAATTATTCTTTTCTGTTGGCTCCTATCTCTTATCTTATGTAAAAATTGACACCTCCATAGTCAAACAGCCTTTATTCTGAGTACTAATTATCATCTGTCTTATCTTTCTTGCTTTTATTGGTATGCTAATTCCTGCATTCTTCTGGACAATTTCAATTTTGTAAATTGGAGGCCCTAGCTATTAAATATGGGAGGAGGGCCCAGTACACCAAAGACCCCCTTAGGTTGACTCCTAGAGCACTTTCAAGAAGCCTATGGTGACAACTATAGGTATGAAATTAAATGGTCAAAAAAATGACTTCACACTCTCTGTGAATCAGAATGGCCCACCTTTGGGGTTGGATGGCCATTGGCTGGAACTTTTAATCCCCGATTGCTAAAGGCACTCTGGAACATCATAACTGAGAATCCAGGCCAGCCTGACCAGTTCCCATACATTGATCAGTGGCTAAATTTAACAGTGAATCTGCCACAGTGGCTAAAAGCATGCTCGATACAGAAAGGGCACTATGTCTTCCCAGTCTGGCCAGATTTGGATCTAGGAGAAAAAGGGGATTCGAGCGAAAGAATTAAGACTCTGCTAGGAAAGAATCAGTGTGCATATTGCAATAAGGAAAAGGCTGGGGAATACGCACTGAAAAGTGATTCTCCACCCTCTGGAAGAAAAGGGCAGCAAGTGAGCGATTTAGGTGAGAGAAAAGTAAGAAGCCAAGCTGGGATGCACAGTGTGTGGAACGACAAGGTAAGAGCGCGGCCGCAGAGAGGCGAGCGCAGGCCTGCTCCTCCTTCACACACATTCCTGTTTCCGCCACCCTCTGCAGGCACACTCGAGCAGGAGGCGGTCGGAGGGCAGCTGGCCGAGCACCGAGATCCAAGCCCCAGCACCACCACTGCCCCGGCACATGGCCAGGCTGGGGTTCAGCCCACCTCAGGTTGTGCAAGAAGGGCCAGGTGGAAATGTTTAGAAAATAACAATCCATACTGTGGACTTCATTACCAGTTTCTTTAAATGAATTACAGCTACAAGAAAGAGAATAAGTAATAATGGGAAATGGGATTGTCAGGGACAGGCCCTCCAGCTGCCTCTTCCCTTCCCCCTCCCCTAAGACTTGAAAGTCACACAGGCCCTCCATTGAAACCCTGGTCGATAAACTGCGGCTTGCAAACCACATGCGGCTTTTTGGCCCTTTGAATGTAGTTCTCCCACAAAATACCATGTGCGGGTGCTACCTCAATAAGGAATGTGCTTACCTATCTAGTTTAAGTTTAAAGATTTGGCTCTCAAAAGAAATTTCAGAGATGACGTCAGAGTAATGGCGGAGTAGGAAGCGATACCGATAAATCTCCCCCAAAACTCAACAAGATCTTCAACCAGAAACAGAAAAACCTATACTTGGAGCTTCCAGATTCTTCACAATACACCCAAAGGTATGATTGAGTGAAAAATTGGCTAAATATATAACCAAACCCCGAAGGAAATAGGGAGTAAGAAATGCTCCGCCTTCCTCACTAACCTAAACAGGGCGTCTTTCTCTGGTAACTGTGAATATAGAAACTGAGGCGGGCAAAGGGGGTGAATAGATCCAGGCCGCCGCGGCACAAACGGCCGAACCAGGCTGTGGCACACAGATCCAAGCCGAGGAAAATCTGATCCTGTGGCAACCCGGGCAATACAAGCTAACACTCGCGCCAAACCCAAAGAAAGAAAGACAAGCAGAGCGGCCATTTTACCCGGTCTCCTGGTCGGTGCGCAGTTAGTGGAAGAGAGATTTCTTCCTAAGCCGCGGAAGTGGGTGCCCGTGTTGCCCCACGGAGAGGCAGGGTCAGAAGCCTTTCTGTGGGCTGAGGGCAGAGTCTCTGGGCAGCCTCAGCGCCCTGGGAAAGCCACGCACGGGAGGGAGTGAGAACTAATCCCAACGGTGGAGATTTTCCGTGCTGGAGGCTGTTTCACTCAGAGGGAACAGCGGCCGGCCTCATATCCTGGTTCACGCACGCAGATAAGGAGTGAGCGATTCCTCCGAGTGCCTCGGCAGTGCGCGCCCGTGTTATCGCACAGAGGGGCAGAGTCAGGGGCCTTTGTGTGGGCCAAAGCGGAATCTCGGGCCGCCCCAGCGCCTTGCAAAAGCCGCACACGGGGACGGAGCGAGACTCAATTCCAACGCTGCAACTTTTCCCTGCGGTTGGGGGTTTCACTCAGAGCGTGAGACTGCTGGCCGGATATCCTGGTTGCAGACAGTGAGTGAGAGTTTCCTCCAAGCGCCCCGGAAGTGGGCGCCCGCTTGTGTTACCAGATAGAGTGGCAGAGCCAGAGGTCTTCGAGTGGGTGGAAAGCCCGCCTGATTATGCTAGCAGCTCTGACTGACTGAGCCTTACCCAGAGCCCTGTGCTGAGTGGAAATAGAGTGGGGAGTTGCCAGCAATTTGAGCCTCTTACTATCCAGGCAGAGGCAGCAGCAACCCCATACCTGGACTATCAGGCTACTAATTGAGGAAGGAAAGACTAGGAGAAAGGCTCCAGGAAAACGGACTCTCTCACTGTCGGAGCCTATAAATGCTAATGAGCCTCGACTCCCAACGAGAATAAAGCACAATACATGACATTGCCATAGAGACTTATCAACTGCAAACCTCTACCTGAGCGTGCCAAAGGGGCAGAACCCGGGGTACAGAGTCACCGACCAGGAAGAGGGAGAGAAAAGAAAAAGCAAGAAGATAACCTCTCAAAATCAAGAATAATCTGCAGACTTTATAACCTATCCCATTTTATTATATTTGTTCGTTTGTTTCTCTTATCTTCATTCTTGAGACTTTTTTTTCCTCCTCCAATTTGGCCGATTAACTCTCTACCAGTCTTACTCTCTCCTCTCCTTGAACTACACTACCCATAAGTGTTACATCTCCCATTATCATTTCTCTTCTCTTCCTTTCTCTCTATGAGGGTTGCACTCCAAAACCCTTAACTCTCTCTCTCTCTCTCCTTTCTTTTTTCTTCTTTTAGTGGTTACCTCTTTTTTTCTCTCTCTCTCTTTCTTTTCTCCCTCTATATTAGTTTCTTCCTTTCTCCTTTACATCTCCTCTCATTCAAACCTCAATAACAAACAAATTATCTTATCTGGGACTCAAACCTATGTTTGTGGCATTTTGGGGGGTTTTTACTTCACCTTTTTAACTCACTAGCAGTGCTCCCATCCCTGGCTCTCCATATTATCTAGTTCTTGTTCCACTAAATACAATAGTAAGTTTTTAATTTGTCCCCCCGTTTTTCCATTTTCCTCTTATTCCTCTCATCATAACTCTTAGAAAACCAACACCTAAAAGCAAATCATTTTATTCTTGACCCAAATTTTTTCCTTATTTGCTTTTTGTGGGTCCATACGCTCTTTTTTTTTCTTTTTTCTTTTTTTTTTTTCCTTTTTTTTTTTTTTTTTTTTCTTTCTCTCTTTTTTGCCCCTTTATTACTTTTCCCCAATTCAGGCCCTCCATCACAGGCATTGTTTGTTATAACTCACAGCCCACCACAAGATTTTCTCAAGAAAGAGGGGAGAGGAGAGGAGAGGAAAAAAAGAGGGGGGGAATAATTTCCTTTTTTAAAAAATTTTTATTTTATTTTATTTTTCTTTATTTCATTATTAATTTTTTTTAAAAAAAACAACTCTTTTCGATTTGTTATTTTTTATTTTTTTTAACTTTTTATTCTTTATTAAATCTCATTAATACTATCAACAAAACCACCCTCAGATGCCATTAAGGAAGAGAAAATCGAATATCATGGATACAAAAGAAAGAGAGGTAACACAGATACATGAGGAGAAATCTATGGAGAAAAAATTTAATATATTGGAAACCTTGGAGCTAAATGACAGAGAATTCAAGATAGAAATCCTAAAAATCCTCCGAGATATACAAGAAAACACAGAAAGGCAATATAGGGAGCTCAGAAAACAACTCCATGAACACAAAGAATATATGTCCAAGGAAATTGAAACTATAAAAACAAATCAAACAGAGATGAAAAACTCAATTCATGAGCTGAAAAATGAAGTAACAAGCTTAGCTAATAGAACAGGTCAGATAGAAGAGAGGATTAGTGAAATAAAAGACAAGCAACTTGAGGCACAACAGAGAGAAGAAGAAAGAGACTCAAAAATTAAAAAAAATGAGATAGCCCTACAAGAATTATCTGACTCCATCAAAAAGAATAATATAAGAATAATAGGTATATCAGAGGGAGAAGAGAGAGAAAATGGAATGGAGAACATACTTAAACAAATAATTGATGAGAATTTCCCAAGCCTGTGGAAAGAACTAAAGCCTCAAGTTCAAGAAGCAAACAGAACTCTAAGTTTTCTTAACCCCAACAAACCTACTCCAAGGCATATCATAATGAAATTGACACAAACCAACAGCAAAGAAAAAATTCTCAAGGCAGCCAGGGAAAAGAAGAATAAAACATATAAAGGAAGGCCCATTAGATTATCATCAGATTTCTCAGCAGAAACTCTACAAGCTAGAAGAGAGTGGACCCCAATATTTAAAGTCCTGAAAGAGAGGAACTTTCAGCCACGAATACTATACCCATCAAAGCTATCCTTCAAATACGAAGGAGAAATAAAAACATTCACAGATACAGAAAAGATGAGGGAATTTATGATCAGAATACCCCCACTCCAGGAATTACTAAAGGGGGTTCTCCAATCAGATACAAAGAACAAAAAAAAAAACAGAGCCACAAGTAAAAGCTCCAAGAAGAACACAATAAAACCAAATTTAAACTGTGACAACAACAAAAAGAAAGAGGGGGAGAAGATGGAGATTAACAGTAGCAAAGGACGATGGAGTGCAAAAGTACTCACAAAATAGTTCGCTACAATGAACAGGGTAGGGACCCTTTTCATTACTCAAAGGTAACCACCATTGAAAAAACCACCACAAAAGCACATGAGATAAAAAAGATAGCAACAGAGGAAAGATGTATGGAATACAACCAAATAAAAACAAAAGATAGAAAAACGAAAGAGAAGGATCAAACAAGACACAAAACTAACAGAAAGCAAGATATAAAATGGCAATAGGGAACTCACAAGTATCAATAATTACACTAAATGTAAACGGATTAAACTCACCAATAAAAAGGCACAGAGTAGCAGAATGGATTAAAAAAGAAAATCCAACTGTATGCTGTCTACAGGAAACTCATCTAAGTAACAAGGATAAAAACAAATTCAAAGTGAAAGGCTGGAAAACAATACTCCAAGCAAATAACATCCAAAAAAAAGCAGGTGTAGCAATACTCATATCGGATAATGCGGACTACAAGAAAGGAAAAGTACTCAGAGACAAAAATGGCCATTTCATAATGGCTAAGGGGACACTGAATCAAGAAGACATAACAATTCTTAATATATATGCACCAAACCAAGGAGCACCAAAATATATAAGACAGCTACTTATTGATCTTAAAACAAAAACTGACAAAAATACAATCATACTTGGAGACCTCAATACACCGCTGACGGCTCTAGATCGGTCATCCAAACAGAGAATCAACAAAGACATAGTGGCCTTAAACAAAACACTAGAGCACCTGGATATGATAGACATCTACAGGACATTTCATCCCAAAGGGACTGAGTATACATTTTTCTCCAGTGTACATGGATCATTCTCAAGAATTGACCATATGTTGGGCCACAAAAACAATATCAGCAAATTCAGAAAAATTGAAGTTGTACCAAGCATATTTTCTGATCATAAAGCCTTGAAACTAGAATTCAACTGCAAAAAAGAGGAAAAAAATCCCACAAAAATGTGGAAACTAAACAACATACTTTTAAAAAATGAATGGGTCAAAGAAGAAATAAGTGCAGAGATCAAAAGATATATACAGACTAATGAAAATGACAATACGACATATCAGAATCTATGGGATGCAGCAAAAGCAGTGATAAGAGGGAAGTTCATATCACTTCAGGCATATATGAACAAACAAGAGAGAGCCCAAGTGAACCACTTAACTTCCCACCTTAAGGAACTAGAAAAAGAAGAACAAAGACAACCCAAAACCAGCCGAAGAAAGGAGATAATAAAAATCAGAGCAGAAATAAATGAATTAGAGAACAGAAAAACTATAGAAAAAATTAATAGAACAAGGAGCTGGTTCGTTGAAAAGATCAACAAAATTGACAAACCCTTGGCAAGACTTACCAAGGAAAAAAGAGAAAGAACTCATATAAACAAAATCCAAAATGAAAGAGGAGAAATCACCACGGACACCGTAGATATACAAAGAATTATTGTAGAATACTATGAAAAACTTTATGCCACTAAATTCAACAACCTAGAAGAAATGGATAAATTCCTAGAACAATACAACCTTCCTAGACTGAGTCAAGAAGAAGCAGAAAGCCTAAACAGACCTATCAGTAGAGAAGAAATAGAAAAAACCATTAAAAACCTCCCCAAAAATAAAAGTCCAGGCCCTGACGGCTATACCAGTGAATTTTATCAAACATTCAAAGAAGACTTGGTTCCTATTCTACTCAAAGTCTTCCAAAAAATTGAAGAAGAAGCAATACTTCCAAACACATTTTATGAGGCCAACATAACCCTCATACCAAAACCAGGCAAGGATGGCACAAAAAAAGAAAACTACAGACCAATATCTCTAATGAATACAGATGCTAAAATACTAAACAAAATACTAGCAAATCGAATACAACAACATATTAAAAAAATAATACATCATGATCAAGTGGGATTCATCCCAGAATCTCAAGGATGGTTCAACATACGTAAAACGGTTAATGTAATACACCATATCAACAAAACAAAGAACAAAAACCACATGATCTTATCAATAGACGCAGAAAAGGCTTTTGATAAAATACAACACAATTTTATGTTTAAGACTCTCAACAAAATGGGTATAGAAGGAAAATATCTCAACATGATAAAGGCCATATATGATAAACCATCAGCTAACATCATATTAAATGGCACTAAACTGAAGGCTTTCCCCCTTAAATCAGGAACAAGACAGGGTTGTCCACTCTCTCCACTCTTATTTAATGTGGTACTAGAGGTTCTAGCCAGAGCAATCAGACAAGACAAAGAAATAAAAGGCATCCATATCGGAAAAGAAGAAGTAAAGGTATCACTTTTTGCAGATGATATGATCCTATACATCGAAAACCCCAAAGAATCCACAAAAAGACTACTAGAAACAATAAGCCAATACAGTAAGGTCGCAGGATACAAAATTAACATACAGAAGTCAATAGCCTTTCTATATGCCAACAATGAAACAACTGAGAAGGAACTCAAAAGAATAATCCCCTTCACGATTGCAACAAAAAAAATAAAATACTTAGGAATAAACATAACAAAGAATGTAAAGGACTTATATAATGAAAACTATAAACCATTGTTAAGGGAAATCGAAAAAGATATAATGAGATGGAAGAATATACCTTGTTCTTGGCTAGGAAGAATAAATATAATCAAGATGGCTATATTACCCAAAGCAATATACAAATTTAATGCAATTCCCATCAAAATTCCAATGACATTTTTTAAAGAAATAGAGCAAAAACTCATCAGATTTATATGGAACTATAAAAAACCCCGAATAGCCAAAGCAATCCTAAAGAAAAAGAATGAAGCTGGGGGCATAACAATACCTGACTTCAAACTCTATTATAGGGCCACAACAATCAAAACAGCATGGTATTGGCAGAAAAATAGACACTCAGACCAATGGAACAGAATAGAAAGTCCAGAAATAAAACCACATATATATAGTCAAATAATTTTTGATAAAGGGGCCAACAACACACAATGGAGAAAAGAAAGCCTCTTCAATAAATGGTGCTGGGAAAACTGGAAAGCCACATGCAAAAGAATGAAACTGGACTACAGTCTCTCCCTCTGTACAAAAATTAACTCAAAATGGATCAAAGATCTAAACATAAGACCTGAAACAATTAAGTACATAGAAGAAGACATAGGTACTCAACTCATGGACCTGGGTTTTAAAGAGCATTTTATGAATTTGACTCCAATGGCAAGAGAAGTGAAGGCAAAAATTAATGAATGGGACTACATCAGACTAAGAAGTTTTTGCTCAGCAAGGGAAACTGATAACAAAATAAACAGAAAGCCAACTAAATGGGAAATGATATTTTCAAACAACAGCTCAGATAAGGGCCTAATATCCAAAATATACAAAGAACTCATAAAACTCAACAACAAACAAACAATCCAATAAAAAAATGGGAAGAGGATATGAATAGACACTTCTCCCAGGAAGAAATACAAATGGCCAACAGATATATGAAAAGATGCTCATCTTCTTTAGCTATTAGAGAAATGCAAATCAAAACGGCAATGAGATACCACCTCACACCTGTTCGATTAGCTGTTATTAGCAAGTCAGGTAATAGCAAATGTTGGAGAGGCTGTGGAGAAAAAGGAACCCTCATCCACTGTTGGTGGGAATGTAAAGTAGTACAACCATTATGGAAGAAAGTATGGTGGTTCCTCAAAAAACTGAAAATAGAACTACCTTATGACCCAGCAATCCCTCTACTGGGTATATATCCCCAAAACTCAGAAACATTGATACGTAAAGACACATGCAGCCCCATGTTTATTGCAGCATTGTTCACAGTGGCCAGGACATGGAAACAACCAAAAAGCCCATCAATAGATGACTGGATAAAGAAGATGTGGCACATATACACTATGGAATACTACTCAGCCATAAGAAATGATGACATCGGAACATTTACAGCAAAATGGTGGGATCTTGATAACATGATACGAAGCGAAATAAGTAAATCAGAAAAAAACAGGAACTGTATTATTCCATACGTAGGTGGGACATAATAGTGAAGCTAAGAGACATTGATAAGAGTGTGGTGGTTACGGGGGGGAGGGGGGAATGGAAGAGGGATAGGGGGTGGGAGGGGCACAAAGAAAACAAGATAGAAGGTGACAGAGGACAATCTGACTTTGGGTGGTGGGTATGCAACATAATTGAACGACAAGATAACCTGGACTTGTTATCTTTGAATATATGTATCCTGATTTATTGATGTCACCCCATTAAAAAAATAAAATTATAAAAAAAAAAAAAAAAAAAGAAATTTCAATTGTTATACTGTTGGCTCTGTTAAGTAATGAGTTTGCGGACCACTGGGTTAGGAGTAGTAGCTAATTGTCCTCCACTGGTGTGTGAAAAGTTGTGAAAAAATATTTTCTATGGTAAAAATGTAGTATTATTTCAAAAGTCTTTTGTTAATTCTTTTATTTGCTAATTCATAGCCCTATAATGTTGAAATCTTAATTTAAATATTAGGAAATAGGCCCTGGCCGGTTGGCTCAGTGGTAGAGCGTCAGCCTGGAGTGTGGGGAACCCAGGTTCGATTCCCGGCCAGGGCACATAGGAGAAGCGCCCATTTGCTTCTCCACCCCCCCTCCTTCCTCTCTGTCTCTCTCTTCCCCTCCCGCAGCCAAGGTTCCATTGGAGCAAAGATGGCCCGGGCGCTGCGGATGGCTCCTTGGCCTCTGCCCCAGGCGCTGAAGTGACTCTGGTTCGGCAGAGTGACGCCCCAGATGGGCAGAGCATCGTCCCCTGGTGGGCACAGCGTCGCCCCTGTGGGCGAGCCGGGTCGATCCCGGTCGGGCGCATGCGGGAGTCTGTCTGACTGTCTCTCCCCATTTCCAGCTTCAGAAAAATACAAAAAAAATAAATATTAGGAAATATATAATAATTATTAATAATGTCTTTTTTTGTGATGTTTAGTTCATTATGATTTTTGAAGCAATATGTTCCAACATTAGGTCACTAAACCCAGAATGACAAATATTACTATTGATTGGCTTAACAGTAGAATTCTCAACATAATAAGTAAAAAGAAAAATAATAGGAAATAAATAACAAATTGTAGTAATAAAAAAACATTTAAATTTTGAACCCAAATTAAAACGGCTAAAAGAAGTAAACAGAAATCTCTTTCTCTTGAGCTTTTTAGACAGTCTATGTTAAGGTTCATAAAATTACAGCATAAATAAGGTACGCTTTCTTAGAATGTAAAAGGAATTTATGATTAAGTAGAACATAAGGATTATTTTATGAAATATTAATCATTTCAGTGGGTAATTACAACTAAATCATTAAAATGTAAGACATAAATATGATAGGAAATAATTTAAATCCTTTTTTCTCAAGTGACCTATAGAACTAGAAAGCTCAAAATTCCCTTTATCCGGGAAGCCTCAAACTCTAACAGGACCGTTAGACAATCGAGATCACCTCAAGAAAATGTTTCTCGTTGCCTGTCTTGAATAAAATTCTAACAACCAAGCTAGTGAGGAAGGTTTTGGACACTTACCACCAATTTCTGTTAGGCAGGATCAGAAAAGATACTGAGGCAGTCAACTTAGCCTTTACATAGCAATCATCTGTAGAAATTAAAATGGAAATGTATTATAAATTTTAAAAGGGTAGTACCATCAGCTGCTAAAAATTAATAAATGAACATAACTAAGCATTTTGGAAGGGACATTGCTCCTTCCTCAATCACATAATTCTGTCTGGCTCCCAAGATGGCTGGCTGGTCAACGACAGGTAAGATTACTGAAAGAAGGAACGACCTAAGACAGGCACAGTCAAAAGGGGCCATAAAGAGAAAGCTTGGATGGTGTCAGCGTAATGGCGCGGTAGGAAGCGATACCGATAAATCTCCCCCAAACTCAACAAGATCGTCAACCAGAAACAGAAAAACCTATCCTTGGAGCCTGCAGATGTTTCGCAATACACCCAAAGGTATGGTCGAGTGAAAAATTGGCTAAATATATAATCAAACCCCGAAGGAAATAAGGAGTAAGATGTGCTCCGCTTTCCTCCCTAACCTAAACAGGGCTGCTTTCACTGGGAACTGAGAATATAGAAACTAAGGCGGGCAAAGGGGGTGAATAGATCCAGGCCGCGGCACAAATGCCCGAACCAGGCTGTGGCACGGAGATCCAAGCTGAGGAAAAACTGTTCCTGTGGCAACCCAGTCAATACAAGCTAACACTTACGCCAAACCCAGACAAAGAAAGACAAGTGGGGCAGCCATGTTCCCCGATCTCCTAGTCGGCGCGCGCAGAGTGGGCGAGAGATTCTTCCGAGTGCCTCAGCAGTGCG
The DNA here is from genome assembly GCF_036850765.1 of Saccopteryx bilineata. Taxonomy (NCBI): domain Eukaryota; kingdom Metazoa; phylum Chordata; class Mammalia; order Chiroptera; family Emballonuridae; genus Saccopteryx; species Saccopteryx bilineata. The sequence continues at coordinate 393,746,019 of NC_089490.1, forward strand.
CGCCCGTGTTATCCCACAGAGGGGCAGAATCAGGGGCCTTTGTGTGGGCCAAAAGCGGAATCTCCAGGCCTCCCCAGTGCCCTGAAAAAGCCATGCACGGCGAGGGAGCGAGAGCCAATTCCACCGCTGGAAGTTTTCCATGCGGGCGGGGGTTTCACTCAGAGTGTGAGACTTCCGGTCTGATACCCTGGTCTGTGCACAGATAGTGAGCGAGAGTTTCCTCCAAGCACCCCAGGAGTGGGTGCCGGCCCGTGTTACCGGACAGAGTGGCAGAGCCAGAGGTCTCTGAGTGGGTGCAAGCCCGCTTGATTATGCTAGCAGCTCTAATTGACTGAGCCTTACCCAGAGCCCTGTGCTGAGTGGGAATAGAGTGGGGAGTTGCCAGCTCTTTGAGCTTCTTACTATCCAGGCAGAGGCAGCAGCAACCCCATAGCTGGATTATCAGGCTACTAATTCAGGAAGGAAAGACTAGGAGAGAGGCTCCAGGAATACAGACTCTCGCACTGTCAGAGCCTATAAATGCTAATGAGCCTCGACTGCCAGCGAGACTGAAGCACAATACATGACATCGCCATAGAGACTTATCAACTGCAAACCTCTACCTGAGCGTGCCAAAGACGCAGAACCCAGGGCACAGAGTCACCGACTAGGAAGAGGGAGAGAAAAGAAAAAGGAAGAAGATAAACTCTCAAAATCAAGAATAATCCGCAGACTTTATAACCTATTCCAATTTATTATATTTGTTCGTTTGTTTCTCTTATCTTCGTTCTTGATTTTTTTTTTCCTCCACCAAGTTGGACGTTTAACTCTCTGCCGGTCTTACTCTCTCCTCTCCTTGAACTACATTACCCATAAGTGTTACATCTCCCATTATCTTTTCTTTCCTCTTCCTTTCTCTCTATGAGGGTTGCACTCCAAAACCCTTAACTCTCTCTCTCTTTTTCCTTTTTTCTTCTTTTAGTGGTTCCCTCTTTCTTTCTCTTTCTCTCTTTCTTTTCTCCCTCTATATTAGTTTCTTCCTTTTCCTTTACGTTTCCTCACATTCAAACCTCAATAACGAACAAATTATCTTATCTGGGACTCAAACTTATGTTTGTGGCATTTGGGGCTGTTTTTACTTCACCTTTTTAACTCACTAGCAGTGCTCCCATCCCTGGCTCTCCATGTTATCTAGTTCATGTTCCACTAAATACAATAGCAATTTTTTCATTTGTCGCCCCATTTTCCTGTTTCCTTCTTATTTCTCTCATCATAACTCTTTTTTTTTCTGAAGCTGGAAACAAGGAGAGACAGTCAGACAGACTCCCGCATGCGCCCGACCTGGATCCACCTGGCACACCCACCAGGGGGCGACGCTCTGCCCACCAGGGGGCGCCACTATGCCCCTCTGGGGCATGGCTCTGTTGCGACCAGAGCCACTCTAGCTCCTGGGGCAGAGGCCATGGAGCCATCCCCAGCGCCCGGGCCATCTTTGCTCCAATGGAGCCTCGCTGCGGGAGGGAAAGAGATAGACAGAGAGGAAGGAGAGGGGGAGGGGTGGAGAAGCAGATGGGCGCTACTCCTGTGTGCCCTGGCCGAGAATCAAACCCAGGACTTCTGCATGCCAGGCCGACGCTCTACCACTGACTTTTTCTGGGGGATTTTTTTGCCCCTCTATTACTTCTCCCCAATTCAGGCCTTCCAGTACAAGCATTGTTTGTTCTATTTAGAACAATATAATTCACAGTTCACCACAAGATTTTCTCAAGAAAGAGGGGAAAAGGAGAGGAGAGGAAAAAAGGGGGGGAGAATAATTTCCCTTTTTTATTTTTTATTTTATTTTATTTTTCTTTATTTAATTATTAATTTTAAAAAAAACTCTTCGATTTTTTTTTAATTTTTATTCTTTATTAAATCTCATTAATACTATCAACAAAACCATCCTCAGATGACATTAAGGGAGAGAAAATCGAATATCATGGATACAAAAGAAAGAGAGGTAACACAGATACATGAGGAAAAATCTATGGAGAAAAAATTTAATATATTGGAAACCTTGGAGTTAAACGACAGAGGATTTAAAATAGAAATCCTAAAAATACTCAGAGATATACAAGAAAACACAGAAAGGCAATTTAAGGAGCTCAGAAAACAACTCAATGAACACAAAGAATATATTTCCAAGGAAATTGAAACTATAAAAACAAATCAAACAGAGATGAAAAACTCAATACATGAGCTGAAAAACGAGATAACAAGCTTAGCTAATAGAACAGGCCAGATAGAAGGCAGGATTAGTGAAATAGAACACAAGCAACTTGAGGCACAACAGAGAGAAAAAGAAAGAGAATCAAAAATTTTTTAAAAAATGACATAGCCTTCCAGGATTTATATGACTCCAGAAAAAGAATAACATAAGAATAAAAGGTATATCAGAGGGAGAAGAGAGAGAAAATGGAATGGAGAACATACTCAAACAAATAATAGATGAGAACTTCCAAAGCCTGTGGAAAGAACTAAAGCCTCAAATTCAAGAAGCAAACAGAACTCTGAGTTTTCTTAACCCCAACAAACCTACTCCAAGGCCTATCATCATGAAATTGGCACAAACCAACGGCAAAGAAAAAATTCTCAAGGCAGCCAGGGAAAAGAAGAATACAACATATAAAGGAAGGCCCATTAGATTATCATCAGATTTCTCAACAGAAACTCTACAAGCTAGAAGAGTGGACCCCAATATTTAAAGTCCAGAAAGAGAAGAACTTTCAGACACGAATACTATACCCATCAAAGCTATCCTTCAAATATGAAGGAGAAATAAAAACATTCACAGATACAGAAAATATGAGGGAATTTATCACCAGAAAACCCCCACTCCAGGAATTACTAAAGGGGGTTCTCCAATCAGATACAAAGAACAAAAAACAAAAAAACAAAGCCACAAGTAAAAGCTCCAAGAAGAACACAATAAAACCAAATTTAAACTGTGACAACAACAAAAACAAAGGGGGAGGAGAGGATGGACATTAACAGTAGCAAAGGACGATGGAGTGCAAAATTACTCACAAAATAGTGCACTACAATGAACAGGGTAGGAACCCTTTTCATTACTTAAAGGTAACCACCATTGAAAAAACCACCACAGAAGCACAAGATTTTAAAAAGATAGCAACAGAGGAAACATGTATGGAATATAACCAAATAAAAACAAAAGATAGAAATATGAAAGAGAAGGATCAAACAAGACACAAAACTAACAGAAAGCAATCTATAAAATGGCAATAGGGAACTCACAAGTGTCAATATTTACACTAAATGTAAACGGATTAAACTCACCAATTAAAAGGCACGGAGTAGCAGAATGGATTAAAAAACAAAATCCAACTGTATGCTGCCTACAAGAAACTCATCTAAGTAACAAGGATAAAAATAAATTCAAAGGAAAAGGCTGAAAAACAATACTCCAAGCAAATAACATCCAAAAAAAAGCAGGCGTAGCAATACTCATATCTGATAATGCTGATTACAAGACAGCAAAAGTACTCAGAGACAAAAATGGCCATTTCATAATGGCTAAGGGGACACTGAATCAAGAACACATAACAATTCTTAATATATATGCAACAAACCAAGGAGCACCAAAATATATAAGACAGCTACTTATTCACCGTAAAACAAAAACTGACAAAAATACAATCATACTTGGAGACCTCAATACACCGCTGACGGCTCTAGATCGGTCATCCAAACAAAGAATCAACAAAGATATAGTGGCCTTAAACAAAACACTAGAGCGCCTGGATATGATAGACATCTACAGGACATTTCATCCCAAAGTGACTGAGTATACATTTTTCTCCAGTGTACGTGGATCATTCTCAAGAATGACCATATGTTGGGCCACAAAAACAACATCAGCAAATTCAGAAAAATTGAAGTTGTACCAAGCATATTTTCTGATCATAAAGCCTCGAAACTAGAATTCAACTGCAAAAAAGAGAAAAAAAATCTCACAAAAATGTGGAAACTAAACAACATACTGTTAAAAAATGAATGGGTCAAAGAAGAAATCAGTTCAGAGATCAAAAGATATATACAGACAAATGAAAATGACAATACGACATATCAGAATCTATGGGATGCAGCAAAAGCAGTGAGTGATAAGAGGGAAGTTCATATCACTTCAGGCATATATGAACAAACAAGAGAGAGCCCAAGTGAACCACTTAACTTCACACCTTAAGGAACTAGAAAAAGAAGAACAAAGACAACCCAAAACCAGCCGAAGAAAGGAGATAATAAAAATCAGAGCAGAAATAAATGAAATAGAGAACAGAAAAACTATAGAAAAAATTAATAGAACAAGGAGCTGGTTCTTTGAAAAGATCAACAAAATGGACAAATCCTTGGCAAGACTTACCAAGGAAAAAACAGAAAGAACTCATATAAACAAAATCAAAAATGAAAGAGGAGAAATCACCACGGACACAGTAGATATACAAAGAATTATTGTAGAATACTATGAAAAACTTTATGCCACTAAATGCAACAACCTAGAAGAAATGGATAAATTCCTAGAACAATACAACCATCCTAGACTGAGTCAAGAAGAAGCAGAAAGCCTAAACAGACCTACTAGTAGAGAGGAATAGAAAAAAAACATAAAAAACCTCCCCAAAAATAAAAGTCCAGGCCCAGACGGCTATACCAGCGAATTTTATCAGACCTATAAAGAAGATTTGGTTCCTATTCTACTGAAAGTCTTCCAAAAAATTGAAGAAGCAATACTTCCAAACACATTTTATGAGGCCAACATAACCCTCATACCAAAACCAGGCAAAGATGGCACAAAAAAAAGAAAACTACAGACCAATATCTCTAATGAATACAGATGCTAAAATACTAAACAAAATACTAGCAAATCGAATACAACAACATATTAAAAAATAACACATCATGATCAAGTGGGATTCATCCCAGAACCTCAAGGATGGTTCAACATACGTAAAACGGTTAACGTAATACACCATATCAACAAAACAAAGAACAAAAACCACATGATCTTACCAATAGACGCAGAAAAGGCTTTCGATAAAATACAACACAATTTTATGCTTAAGACTCTCAACAAAATGGGTATAGAAGGAAAATATCTCAACATGATAAAGGCCATATATGATAAACCATCAGCTAACATCATATTAAATGGCACAAAACTGAAGGCTTTCCCCCTTAAATCAGGAACAAGACAGGGTTGTCCACTCTCTCCACTCTTATTTAATGTGGTACTAGAGGTTCTAGCCAGAGCAATCAGACAAGACAAAGAAATAAAAGGCATCCACATCGGAAAAGAAGAAGTAAAGGTATCACTTTTTGTAGATGATATGATCCTACACATCGAAAACCCCAAAGAATCCACAAAAAGACTACTAGAAACAATAAGCCAATACAGTAAGATCGCAGGATACAAAATTAACATACAGAAGTCAATAGCCTTTCTATATGCCAAAATGAAACATTTGAGAACGAACTCAAAAGAATAATCCCCTTCAGGATTGCAACAACAACAAAAATACCTAGGAATAAACATAACAAAGAATGTAAAGGACTTATATAATGAAAACTATAAACCATTGTTAAAGGAAAACGAAAAAGATATAATGAGATGGAAGAATATTCCTCGTTCTTGGTTAGGAAAATAAATAATATCAAGATGGCCATATTACCCAAAGCAATATACAAATTTAATGCAATTCCCGTCAAAATTCCAATGACATTTTTTCAAGAAATGGAGCAAAAAATCATCAGATTTATATGGAACTATAAAAAACCCCGAATAGCCAAAGCAATCCTAAAGAAAAGGAATGAAGCTGGGGGCTTTACAATACCTGATTTCAAATTATATTATAGGGCCCCAACAATCAAAACAGCATGGTGGCCCTGGCCCGTTGGCTCAGTGGTAGAGCGTCGGCCTGGCATGCAGAAGTCCTGGGTTCGATTCCCGGCCAGAGCACACAGGAGTAGCGCCCATCTGCTTCTCCACCCCTCCCCCTCTCCTTCCTCTCTGTCTCACTCTTCCCCTCCCGCAGCTGAGGCTCCACTGGAGCAAAGATGGCCCGGGCGCAGGGGGTGGCTCCTCGGCCTCTGCCCCAGGCGCTAGAGTGGCTCTGGTCGCAACAGAGAGACGCCCCAGAGGGGCAGAGCGTCGCCCCCTGGTGGGCGTGCTGGGTGGATCTCAGTCGTGCACATGCGGGAGTCTGTCTGACTGTCTCTCCCCGTTTCCGGCTTCAGAAAAATACAGGAAAAAAAATAAACGGCATGCTATTGGCAGAAAAATAGACACTCAGACCAACGGAACAGAATAGAAAACCCAGAAATGAAACCACATATATATACTCAAATAATTTTTGATAAAGGGGCCAACAACACACAATGGAGAAAAGAAAGCCTCTTCAATAAATGGTGCTGGGAAAACTGGAAAGCCACATGCAAAAGAATGAAACTGGACTATAGTTTGTCCCCCTGTACTAAAGTTAACTCAAAATGGATCAAAGATCTAAACATAAGACCTGAAACAATTAAGTACATAGAAGAAGACATAGGTACTAAACTCATGGACCTGGGTTTTAAAGAGCATTTTATGAATTTGACTGCAAAGGCAAAAATTAATGAATGGGACTACATCAGACTAAGAAGTTTTTGCTCAGCAAGAGAAACTGATAACAAAATAAACAGATAGCCAACTAAATGGGAAATGATATTTTCAAGCAACAGCTCAGATAAGGGCCTAATATCCAAAATATACAAAGAACTCATAAAACTCAACAACAAACAAACAATCCAATAAAAAAATGGGAAGAGGACATGAACAGACACTTCTCCCAGGAAGAAATACAAATGGCCAACAGATATATGAAAAGATGCTCATCTTCTTTAGTTATTAGAGAAATGCAAATCAAAACGGCAATGAGATACGAACTCACACCTGTTAGATTAGCTACTACTAACAAGACAGGTAATAGCAAATGTTGGAGAGGCTGTGGAGGAAAAGGAACCCTCATACACTGTTGGTGGGAATGTAAAGTAGTACAACCATTACGGAAGAAAGTATGGTGGTTCCTCAAAAAACTGAATATAGAACTACCTTATGACCCAGCAATCCCTCTACTGGGTATATACCCCCAAAACTCAGAAACATTGATCCGTAAAGACACATGCAGCCCCATGTTCATTACAGCATTGTTCACAGTGGCCAGGACATGGAAACAACCAAAAAGCCCGTCAATAGATGACTGGATAAAGAAGATGTGGCACATATACACTATGGAATACTACTCAGCCATAAGAAATGATGACATCGGATCATTTACAGCAAAATGGTGGGATCTTTATAACATTCTACGAAGCGAAATAAGTAAATCAGAAAAACCCAGAAACTGCATTATTCCATACGTAGGTGGGACATAAAAGTGAGACTAAGAGACATTGATAAGAGTGTAGTGGTTACGGGGGGAGGGGGGAGAGGGAGAGGGAAAGGGGGAGGGGGAGGGGCACAAAGAAAACTAGATAGAAGGTGACAGAGGACAATCTGACTTTGGGTGATGGGTATGCAACATAATTGAACAACAAGATAACCTGGACATGTTATCTTTGAACATATGTATCCTGATTTATTGATGTCACCCATTAAAAAAATAAAATTATTAAAATTAAAAAAAATAAAATAAAATAAAGAATGCTTAAGAATTAACAAAGGTGAGGCTCAAACCCTCACCCCAACAATGCTTGTGGCTTTCATCCACTGACCTGGACACCAGGAAAAAGAGACTCCCTAAAAACTCAAGAAAAACCAAACAGCTGAAGATGCTTCTTAAAACCAGTGGGATTTTTAGAAAATTTTAGTAACTTTACTAAAAGCCTTATTGCCAAAGGTTTATTTGCGACCAATTAAAAAAGATTTTGCCAGAAGGAAAGGGACAATTGGAAAAGCCAGACTTAGAATCTATTACAGAAGGCATAATATCCAAGTGTTTAGCTTGTGCCCAAATAAATACTAAGTAGAGAAAATATAAAAAGAAACAGGGAGAGAGCAACTTTCCCAGGTAAACATTTAGAAATAGAAGTAATTGACAAGTAGGTAGACGTTTCTCCTACTAAAAATGAGACCACAATCACAGTTGTTAAGAAATTGCTATATGAAATTCTTGCTTTGTATCCAAAATCTCACAGCTAGTAGGAAAGGAACTCAATATTAATCGGAAACTAATTTAAAATTACATTGTGCCTATAGGCCCCAAAAGTTCAGGGCAGGTAGAACGCATGAATCAAATCATAAAGGAAACTTTAACTTTTGTACCCCTCTTGCCCTTCCAGCACCAACAGCACTGTCTTCTCTTCAATCCTGTCTCCTTTTCAATCCGGCATGGAAGCAGGGCCTCGGCGTATTTCTGACTGACAGCTGGACACAGCGGCGGCAATGACCAGGACCAGGTTGTAGAGCTCGGCCCTGTTTTGCTCAGTACAGCGCAAGGTGAAGCTTTGCAGAAGTGCAGTTGCGGGAGCTCGACCTGCTGCACGGTGACCGAGGACAAGCTTGTCAACCACAGATGCCCCTGTCACAACACACCCCAGCCTCAAGTCCAGCGTGAGGCAGCAAGCCTCCCTTAGCATTTGCACTGAGCAGTGAAGGTCCCTCCTCCCCACCTGTGGCTGTGAACTAACCCAAACTTGCTGCTTCTTTCCGGCAAATCTCAGCTTCCAGGTACGTCTATGGAATTTGACATGTGGCTGCTGGCACTGCTACTGGTACTGCCCATAATGCTGGCTATCCAGCTGGTCCACAGGAAACACAAAGCCTCTGCCTGCCGGCCAAGAGCCAAAGCACCTCCCATGCCTACCTGACACTGCTCTTTGGGACCAGCATTGTGGAACCTGGCATGGTCATTGGACTGCTCTGCGTGCACTTAGCCTGGGATCACTGACTGTCGCAGCGGGCCTCCTTCCCACAGACGCAGCGGCGGCCCAACCCCAGAGTGCTGCACCTCATCTTGGGCAGTGTGCTACTCTTCTGGGCATGCTTCATGCCCTTCTGGATATAGAAGCTGCTGGCCCAGCACTTCGGCATTCAGCCGCTCACACCCCGTGGCAGGAGCACCAGTGGGCGCGTGGGCAACCAAGACTTCTGGCAGTGCCACCCCTGCTCCTGGCATGCCTTTGGCAGCCTGCTGTTCTCCAGCAGCCAGCTTGGTTGTCACTTAAGGTCAAGATTTTTTAAATTAAGAGTTCTGACTAAAAAGGAATTGTATAGTTTTAATAATAAAAAATATAGAGTATAAAAATATTTTTGAAAAAAAAGAAAAAAAGTTGTTATAAGAGCCAGTTAATGTTATATAAGTTGCAGAAAATTTATACAGGTTATAAAAAATTAATCAATAACATTTTATTTCTTCAGTAGACTGTATTACTACTAATGAAAATATCAAGTCTGTCTATTAAATATCTGTCACATGTTATAGGCTAATAGTCCTACACAACAGCCTCTTGCACCTTGTTAAATTAAGTCAAAGATTTGACTCAGGATATAGAACCAGTGGAGACTGTGGTAAGGAACCAAAGAAAGGAAAAATTGATATTAATATTTAGGAGAAAAAGGTTTCTTGCCTGCTCCTTTCTGTAGAGAATGAAGGGAGAGGAATGTGGGAGTTTCCTGGCTTGCAGAGACATACTGTGCAGGAAACCCCCTTTTACTAGGAAGCTTAAAGGGCATTTTATAATTTAGGCTAAGCATACAGAGAGATTTTGTAACTATGATCTTTTTATACTTGTATGTGATTTAGACCAGGTCAGGATGGCGGATAGCATTGTATTGTAAATGAAGAGGGGAAAGGAGACTTGGATTCCCTCCCTTCCTCCACACCTGTAAGGAATATACCTGTAGACAAAGGCATGGCAAATGAACACTAAAAGATCTGGGAATGTCTTTTAATATATAAAACATTTTTCGCTATTGTGTTAACTTATAAGTTTTAATATGTAAGAATGTTTTTTAATAAATCCTATAGACAGGCCCTGGCCGGTTGGCTCAGCGGTAGAGCGTAGGCCTAGCGTGCGGAGGACCGGGGTTCGATTCCCGGCCAGGGCACACAGGAGAAGCGCCCATTTGCTTCTCCACCCTTCCGCAGCGCCTTCCTCTCTGTCTCTCCCTTCCCCGCCCGCAGCCAAGGCTCCATTGGAGCAAAGATGGCCCGGGCGCTGGGGATGGCTCTGTGGCCTCTGCCTCAGGTGCTAGAGTGGCTCTGGTCGCAACATGGTGACACCCAGGATGGGCAGAGCGTCGCCCCATGGTAGGCGTGCCGGTGGATCCCGGTGGGGCACATGTAGGAGTCTTACCGTCTCTCCGTTTCCAACTTCAGATAAATGCAAAAAAAATAATAATAAAAAAAAATAAATCCTATAGACAAATATTATAAGCTTGTTAATGATTGTGTCATCTTCTCCTCCTCCTCCTTTTCCCGCCAACCTGTGTGATCCAGTATGTATAACGAGCCTCAAAGTTATGTTGGACACGGCACGATTTGGGTCAGATATACCCTGTGTTTGTCATGTTCAGCCAGCTTATTAAGAAATCTCCTCCTTTTAATAAAACTCCTTAAAAATTAATTTGGACTTGGTGTCTGAACGTAAACCTAGCGGAATGGTACTTTACAACACTACAAGTGGGAACTTGTATAGATATTACACGGTCCTGCCTGACTGCCATGATCCTTCAAGAAATAATGCCTCCCACTTCTTTTTCGCATTACAAGTCTCTTATTTTTTATATTTTTAGAATTTTATTTATTGACTTTAGGAAAGGAGAGAAACAGGAAGCAAGAGCAAGAGAGAAATAGGGAGGGGGATGAGGCACAGGAAGCATCAACTCATAGTTGCCTCTCGCAACTGCCTTGTCTAGGCAAGCCCCAGGCTTCGAACCTGGGACCCCAGCACTCTAGGTCAATGCTTTATCCACCGCACCAGTACAGGTCAAGCTCCAAGTTTCTTATAAATTCTTCTCTTTGACAAATGCTAAGCCATAACACACACAGAGATTTGCATAAAAAATAGTTCTCAGCTTTATAATGAAGTAGTGTTGCTATGTAACCGGCACACGTAACATACAAACACACACACACATACACACTACATAAACATGTTTACAATCATAAATTACTGTTGGTGATGTTGTAATGTGGGCTAATGGCGGATGCTTCCACTCCGTCTTCATTACCAGTCAGTCTCTTGGAAGAACTAGCGAGATACCATTTGAGGTGGCATCTTCCATTTCTGTACTAAGTATAAAGCTGACCCTCACAGAGAAAACCACTGTCTAGAGCTGCCTGGGTCGGGACTACAGGTACCGAGGAGGGGAGTCGTCGTGGCTGCGTTCTGAGAGCTCTGATGCAAACCCACCACTACTTAGTGTTAGTGACAGGGTAGGGAAAGGGTTCAAGGACTCTGTGGAGCCACCAAGGAAACCAAACCTTCACCCGATGTTTATGTGGCGCACTTGAAATTGTTCAACACCTCCGAGGACACGGCGTTTACCGTGAAAAGGCCACAGTTGCACATTCTCTTGGAACTAGGCACCTTGTTGGCTGTATGCAGTAAGTATCTGCATTTTATTATAAATGCGACAAGAATATATTTTGTCCATGTGATGGGTGGAGGGCAGCTCTACTGTTGTCAACTCCCTAAACTGGTAAAGAACACTCACGTGGTTGGGAGAGGTGGGAATGCAGCAAATACTACAGCCAGGCCATGGGAGTCGGGGGACAAGCCAGAGCTTTCAGACAGTGACTGCTTCATGAAGCCCTAAAGTCAACACATCACAGGCAGAATCACTGATACACATGCGTGCGTGTGTGTGTGCGTGCACACATATACATCAGCCATAGCACACTCACCAGCCCTTCCCTCAGATTTCCCGATATCAGTTCACAGACACTTTATATTTTTGCTGCTCAGATCAAAAGCCCAGGAGTATCAGGGAGCCCTCTGTTCCCTTCATTTCTTCTTTCATTACTTTGTAACTTCTCTAGATTCTACAAAGAAAAGAGAATCAACAAGTGTCCTGCTACAATAGTTTGTTCTTCACCTCAGTACACATGATGGTTAGTCACCTGGACCTAATGACATTTACAATGACAAGAAAAAAACATGGTTTGGTGATACTAAGTGTTTTTCTAATTTTCTTCATAATACATTTACACGTGTGCCTTTAAAGTTTGCTCTCTGCCAACCCCACCCAGCACATGCCATTGAAGCACTGACTATTCTCAGAGTATAGTTTACTCAAAGTCAAATCAGGAAAAGCTTTCCCATTAGCCCATCATTACCATCAACTTTCAGGTGAACATGTATTTTTCAGTGAGTTAGGAAAAGGCTTGTCACCAACATCACCTACCAGGTATCATGTCCCCCTCTGACCAGCTGTTCTCACACAGCACCCAGTACTGAAGGCATCCGCTCCTATTCGGGTTCTTAAACAGTAAGATGTTTTCTCAAGACCATCGGTTGGGAGATGCCTGACTCCGAAGTCCCCCATCAGGACTGTCAAGTTCCACATCTAGTGGCCTGCGTCCTGGACACCAGGAGTGCGGGTGCTGGCCTCTTCCTCCGACTCGGCGGGGTCTGATGTGCCCCAGCCCCTTGAACAAATAAGCTCATCTATCTGCCTGCAGGGAGGAGGTGAAATGGGAGTCACCTAGTCTCACTAGACCCCACCGCAGGAGCGGGCTGCTTGCTGCCCTCATGGGGGCCATTTGGTCCCCTGGGAGCTGGTGAAGTGCATGGCACGAAATGATGCCCGCGGAATCCGGACCTGCCAGGTGTGGCCGGTGTGGCCGGTTTCCCGCAGCGGCCGCAGTGTCTGGCCCGCGGTGCTAGTCCCGCCCCACGTCGCAGCGGCTGAAGAGCGGAGACGACCGCGCGCTTGGCACCCGAGGCCGCGGTGACGCATTGTTTGCCCCGCAACCCTGGATCCCGCGGCGCTATCACAGCCCCAGGAAAGCGCGGCTCCGCAGCTCCTCCCACGACCGCCCCGGCCCTGCTCCTCACACTGCGGACCAAAATCGAGCTGGCAGGGAAAGGGTTCGGATCCACGATTGGTCGAGAGGGCGGAAGGTGGCCCTGGACCGAGTACCTCAGCGCCTGCACGATCGGAATGCGGCGGGACCTCTGAACCCGCTAGGACTGGGCGGGTGTGTTCCCGGACCCCGCCTTCCCATCGCCAGCCCACCAGTCCTTTCCTCCCACGGCCGCAACCTCGCCGTCTATTGGCGAGAAACGGTGCCACTTTTGGAGAGCGGGATTTTTTCCGCTCCTGAACTTGGCAGGAACGTCCCCGGGATAGCCCGCTGAGCGCCATTTCTGCAGCTCCTGCCACTCCTGGTTCGTCGGTGACCGGCTCGGTTGGGTCAGACTCTGCGCTTGGGTAAGTGGCTCCTCTGCATTTGAATCGGACCTGGAGTTCTAAGGGGGTAATTAGAAAGGAGGTTTGGAGATGCGAAGGAGGGAGAAGCAGCTTCTAATTGCGGGCACCCTTTTCCCATTTCCTACTTTCAAAGGTCAAGAGTTTTACACCTAGAAAGGCACCTAGAGACAGTCTAGGCAGCTGTTCCAATCGGGCCCTGAGCAGCTGGGGGCTGGGGTGGAGTTGTATGTTAATAGTGCAAATTCCATGACTGTACTCCAGAGGTTCTTTTTTTTTTTTTTTTTTTTCTCTTTTGGATTTTTTCTGAAGCTGGAAACTGGGAGGCAGTCAGACAGACTCCTGCATGCGCCCGACCGGGATCCACCCCGCACGCCCACCAGGGGGCGATGCTCTGCCCCATCCAGGGCCTCACGCTGTCGCGACCATAGCCACTCTAGCGCCTGGGGCAGAGGCCAAGGAGCCTTCCCCAGTGCCCGGGCCATCTTTTGCTCCAAAGGAGCCTTGGCTGCGGGAGGGAAAGAGAGAGAGAGAGAGGAAGGAGAGGGAGGAGGGGTGGAGAAGCAGATGGGCGCCTCTCCTGTGTGCCCTGGCCGGGAATCGAACTCGGGACTTCGGCAGGCCAGGCCGACGCTCTACCACTGAGCCAACCGGCCAACGCACTCCAGAGGTTCTGAATAGTGATCTTGAAGGTTGGGGCCCTGTACTGTACCTTGCTTGGTCTAAATCCACAGGAGATAATTCACAGACACATGCAAAGTTTAATCAGAGTCCAGCTCCTTAATTCGCCAGTGAGGAAACTGAGATGCCCAGGTAGGGTGTAGAGAGAAGTTTTCAGGAAGACACCTTCTAATTGTTTTGTTGTTGATGCTGTTTGGGATTGAGGGGGTTATTTCCTGCCCTGGCAGCAATTAGTGTTCACCATTGCTGCCCTGTCCCTTCCCAACGGAACACCTGAGAGGAGCCACCGCAAGTACCCCAGCGTTCTCTCTGTGTCCTGTGAACTCCTGAACTCCTGCCATCTTGGTCTCTCAGCTCTGTCTCCTCAGAACAGGTATTGTTACCGGAACAAGGAGGGTTTTCTGTTGTGTTGTGTTGTCTGTCAGTTTTTTTTTGTTTGTTTGTTTTTTTACTATTTCATGAGAGACAGGGACTGAGTAGGTATAGGATCATCTTTAATTTAAATTGCAGCAACTTGAGAAGGCAGGGGACTCCTGTCTAAAAGAACTGCCTTACCACTCTCTGGTGCATGTGGTTTTTATAGGGTTCAAGGGCTGTTAATAATCGTGTAAGGATCAAAAGAAAATGTTTGTGCAGTTAGTCAGGTAACAATATGCAGGAGGTGCAGTCCAGTTGCAAGGATGCCCCCCCAGAATGTTCTTCTGACACTGGCACAGGTCTATCTGCTGTCCCTGGTGTTGCTCCAGAGCAGCCAGGATCTGGCGCCTCTGGGAACTTTCTGCAAGAGAACTCTCTGTATTTCTTAGGCAACAAAGTTAAGATGAAGGTGTGTGAACTAAGCTTCTAGTATCTGCACTGCCTTAACTCATTGCAGGAAATTTTGTGATTGAGCCCTTATAAGAAATTATTGCAATTTAATCCCTTATATAATATAATCTCCTATTTATTAAAACTAAAACCCTACTATTGAAGCCAACTTTCTAACGTTTGGGTTCCCCTATCAAAATTCCAGCCCACTCCACCTTGCTGCCCCTCTTGCACCTTGACCTTGACTGTCTCCTGGAAGTCACCTGCAGTAGTCATAGGGAGCATGTCATGCATGACCCCTCCAGATGCATGATAGGTTCCTTGCCAACCACACTTTCATAAATGTTTCGCTTTTTCTCTTGTTTTCTTTTCAGACAGTAGGATAAATTTGGTCCCTGTCAGTCCATTTGGCCTTCAATCCAAGGAAATATCTGCTTTAATGTTCTTGTCTACTACTTCTGTCATAGGTGTCACTGCTGGTTCTGTTTCTGTTCATTGATGACACTCATCATGGGCCATATTTTCCTGCCATTTTTTATGCCAAATCACTTTTGATTGAATAACAACTTGGTTAATTTCTTATTGGAGGGGAAGTGCTAGAGATACTTATATTCCTATCAGCATGCTTCAACTTCGTTCCTGTGCAGTTACTGACCTTGGAAACAGTTGTATCCCTGCAAGTCTTACTTTCCAAGTTTGTTGGGTGCCCCAGAGCAGCCTTTCGTGGAGTGTTTTGTTCCGCTGTGGAGACAGCACCTTCCCGAATGCTCTGCCTTAGAGCTCGTAAATTGTGAAGTTTTCTTGTTTGACTTTCGGGCCGAGAAACTTCTCAGCTCTGTATGAGCCTCAGAATTGTTCCGACTTACCTTTTCGGGAACAGGGGCTTGTTCCTCCCCCAGTTTCCGGTGGTTTCATCACTGTCACTCACCAAAGGGGACTTAGCTGAATTGTCTAGGGGTGCCCGCCACAGGCCTCTGACTCTCCACCTCCCTGTGTGGGTGCCGCTCTCCTCTCTCCAGTGCTCTGCCCCCCACCTTGGTCTCCCACCACTCTCAGCTTGTCTTCTCAACTCAAGGAAAGTGCCAGGCACTGTTGTGTTTCCCTTCCTTGACATGTGGCGCAGAAACTCTCCCAGGCCATGAGCTAGATGTCCTAAGGGCTTACCCCATTGACTTCCCTCTCTCAGGGATCAGAGAACATGGTTCTGAGCTTCCTGATGTCCAGTGTTTGAAAGCTGTCATTTTGTATATCTTGTTTGGTCTTGTTTTATTCATTTGAAGTGGGAGGATAAACCCAATCCCTGTTTCTTCGCCTGGGCCAGTAGTGGAAGTGAGTTATATTTCCTTGGAACTCATCATGAATCCTGTGGAACGTGAAGAGAACCAGTCACTCAGGGCTACCGAAAATGACCAAAGTACCAGACCTGAAGTTTCAAAGGTATGTCTGCACTTGACACCTCTTGGCTGGAACTCACTCTAGCCATAGTGCTACATTAGAGTCCTGGCAGGGGATAGTTTATAAAGAATGGCTATTATAACCCCTTCCTTTGTTGTTCCAAATGCATTTGGTGATATCATCCACATAAGTGCTTGTGAAACATGAAATGATAATGTGTAAGGGGTCGGGGCGGGGGGACAGTACAAAAAATGCCTTGTTAGACAAGGTGACTAATCAACAGTGAAGACACTTAATATCACTGGAAATATAACCAGTCATAAATAATAGCAGAGCTAGTATTTACTGAGAAATTACTATGTACCTGGAGTTATCCTTGTTAATTCCTATGTAGTGTCTCAGTTTTAACATTTAACACAACACTCCACTAGATCTTATCACCATCCTTCTTTTACAAATGAAGAAACCGAACCAAAAACTGACTTTCTGAAAGTCCAGAAGTAATGGACTTCAGAGCATGAATTTTGAACCCAGGCTAACAGAGCCCAGTTCCTAATTAGCACTGGCAAAATGGCCATGCTAAATCAAGATAGACACAAGTGATCTCAGTGCCAAGAGGAACTACTTATTGTGTATGACTATGTATACTTGTTTGTATTGGAGTCCATAACTCTGTTATATATCTAGCCAATCCTGTGATTTAGCAAGCATTTGATTATATTTCCTTAATGCTGTTGAAACCACATACAGAATAGGAACTAAACAAGATGTTTAGTAAGAACTTTTGAAATGTGATGTCTCAAATGTCCAAAAATGTATTAGATATGACCAGCTTTACTAAGTGAAAAAATGCAGGTTTAAACACAGTTTTAAAATTAGATGATTTTGTCTATCAGTTGGCACACATTTAAAATAATAATAGTGAAATGCTTTAGAGAGTCAAGCATAGAGTTGATCTCATTGAACAGGGCGGTGAATCCAAGCGACTTTTCTGGGAAGCAGCGTGGCAGCAGAATTGCTGAGAAGGGCATTTGTAATCTTAGTCTCAGTATTTCCTCTGCTGGGAATCTGGGCTAGGGGAATAATCAGATGGGCAGACAGAAGTGTATACATGTAGAAATGTTTGTCACATTCCAGTAGTAAAATATTGGAAACCCTCTAAATTTCCAGCAGTAGCAAAATAGATTAAAAATTATTGTACACCGAAATATCATATGGCCCATCAAGTTGTGTTTTCCAAGGTTGTCTAATGATATGTGAAAGCACTGGAGGATGGCTTAGGGAAAAATAGGCTTAGGCAGCATAGTATAACTTAAGCAATATCAGATTTATATCTGCCTAGCAAATCTTAGAAACAAAAAAAAATGCAGAAGGTTATCTCTAATGATGGGCTAATGATCGACATTTTTCTCCGTTATTCGTTATCCATCATATTATCTAAATTTTATCTATAATTTCTACTAGTTTTCTAATTACAAGAATATGAAACATTATTATTAAGGGTGATTGTTATTGAAAGTTTCGTCTTTCCTTTCTTAAGGGTACTTTGGTGAAGCAGATGTGTCCTGACGCACCAGTTGACCGTTCTTCTGACATAAGCGAGGGTACCAGCGCCATTAAACTTAAATGTGGAGTCAGTGGGGGTAGAGCATCCCTTAAATCTCAGAACCCAAGTAGCAGTAACAGTGAAAAACATTTTTTCACCTTTACTTTCAATGAAAGGTCCAGAAAATCAGGCCATAGTGTGTTTACAGCACACGGTAGACCTAATGAGAGTATCTACTCAGCTCTGAGAGCTAATGACATTTTCAGGGAAAGAATGAAGAATCCTTATAATAAGGACATTCTTGTCTTGGAAGAGAAAACAGTAGAAGGCTATATAAATTTAGGAATGCCTCTCAAGTGCCTACCAACAGGGTCTCACCTTAAAATATCACTTGGCCAAATAAAGAAGAACACGGAAGAAGGTCAGATATTGCGACACTGTGAAAATCCCAACAAAGAAATCATTCTTTTTCACGTCGTGGCTGTTGGGAAGACGATAAAGAGGATTGTTAAGATCAGCGAACTTCATGAAAAGGGCCGGACACTGTGTATCTACGCCATGAAGGGTGAGACTGTCAAAGAAGCCCTGTGCGACGACGGCCGATTTCGGCCTGACCTGGACGAACTTGAGTGGAAACTCATTGAAAATTATAAGAACGTTCATGGGAAACAGTCCCCGGTGGAGGAAGTGTCTGGAAAAGTCTTAGAATTGGACATTTCTAAAAGTTCATCTCCCAGAAAACGTACCCACAAGAAAACTGAACAGGACAGTGGAAATGTCACTGGTGAAATGGGTCCCCAGGACCCGATCTCAGATCCATCTCAGATCCGGGACCACGAACCAGAGAGAGATGGAGAGGCTGAAGATGTGGAACAAAACCTAGGAAACGCTCTCCCACCTCAGAGGCTAGGGCATGATATTGAAGGCAAAAAACGCCGCACAAAGCGCGAAATTAAAAATCATTACGATCGCAGCAGAAAACACGGGAAAGGATACTTACGGAACCGGCCAAGGCCCCCACTGCTGATAGAGAGTGCTCTTCATCGGGATATTCAAACAGAAGCAACCAAATGCTGCTTAAAGAGTTGCAAAATATTGGACAAAATAATAATGCAGAAATATCTGCATTTTAGTGAAGATGCACTTTGGATGAGAAATTATTTTCGGGAAGAACAGAGGAGAACCCAACTGCCACCATTTCAACAATTCAACATATACAAAGAGTACTTTGCAAAAGAGACTAAAACTTCTACTTCAGTTGCAACTTGCGAACTTCGTACTCATCTTAGTAATTCGGTTGGGTTCATCTCTTGGAACAGTAATGGAAACACAGGCAGTGCTACTTGCTTTGTCTTCAATCACGGTTATATTTTCACCTGTCGACATGTTGTACTCATGATAGTGGGAGAAGGCACAAATCCACATCTGTGGCCGGATATAATAAGCAAATGTGCAACGGTAACATTCACTTATAAAACGTTTCGCCCTCCTGCTGAGGAATGGTTTTCCATAGAGCCATGGTGTGAAGTGTCTGATGGAGCTCTCGATTATGCCATTTTAAAACTAAGAAATAATGGAAATGGATTTCCTCCAGGCTTATTTAGACATGTTTCCACTCTTCCAACTAGGGGTGTACTTTGTTTAATTGGTCACCCAGATGGCCAGGTCAAGGAAATAGATGAGTGTGTTGTAATTTCTTTAAAGGAACGTTTGGAGAGGTACGCAGAACATCAGCAACCTGTGGTGTTTGAGCAGAATGCTGCCACTTACGAAACCGTCTCTCTGTTTACCCCAAGAAGTTTCTCACAAGAGGCTTGGAGCACTGACACACTTACTTATGACACCTGTTTTTCCAGTGGGGCCTCTGGTTCCCCAGTATTTGATGCGTCTGGCAGCGTGGTTGCTATGCACTCCTTCGGACACTTTTATATTCGCGGGCGTAAGCAATATGCCATTATTGAATTTGGCTATTCAATGGATTTAATTCTTTTTGATCTTAAACAGAAAGATGGTGCTTTGTATCAATTGTTAAGCGAAGAGAAAAAGGAGACCATCATTCAAGAGAAAAATAACAAACAAGACTCGTTACTTCAACATTCTCAGATGGAACCCATGGAACATTAGAAAAGGGGATGTGGTTTTCATGAAAACACTCTAATAACTTAGAGTATCTGGGCTGCTCAATTAAAGTATAATGAATGCATTATCTTTTTTATCTTTAAATTTTATTTACAAAATTATCTTTAATACCATGACCTTGATCAAAAGTGTATATAGGCTTTAAGTAAATATTTCTGTAGCATTTGAACTGTTGAATATGTTCTATACCCATCACTCAAAGTCAAATCATTTCCTGTCACTTTATATTTATCCCTCATTATGCCCTTCCCACCACCCCCCTCCATCCCCCTCTCCCACATCCCTTTCCTCCTAGTAACCACTTCAATTTTATTTATGTCCATGAGTTTCAGTTTTATATCCCACCTATGTGTGAAGTCATACCTATCTTAGCTTTTTATGATTTGCTTATTTCCCTCAGTATAATGTTTTCAAGGACCATCCATGTTGTAAATGTCACTATGTCATCGTTTCTTATGGCTTAGTAGTATGCCAATGTTTATATGTACCACTTCTTTATCCAATCCTCTGTCGAGAGACACTTTGGTTGTTTCCATGTTTTGACCACTGTGGATACTGCTGTGATGAACAAGGGGCTGCATGTGTCCTTATATAACAGTATTTTCCAGTTTTGGGGGTAGATACCCAGTAGAGGGATTGCTGGGTCATATGGAACTTTTCCTCTTCATTTTTGAGGAACCACTGTACTGTCTTCTACATAATGGATGTACTGCCTTTACATTCCCACCAGCATGAATGAGGGCTCCATTTTCTCCACAGCCTCTCCAACACTTGTTATTATCTGTCTTGTTGATAATAGCCAATCTAACAGGCGTGAGGTGGTATCTCGTTGTAGTTTTGATTTGCAGTTGTTGAATAGCTAGTGAAGACGAGCATCTTTCATATATTTGTTGGCCATTTAATATGTCTTTTTGGGAAAAGTGTCTGTTTAGGCCCTCTACCCATTTTCCCCCCATTTTTTAATTGTATTGTTTGCTTGTTTGTTGCTGAGCTTTGTGAGTTCTCTATATTATATATTTTGGATATCAACCCCTTATTGTAATGAATATACTATCTTAATTAGATAACTTTTAAAGAATTGTGTGGATGTATATTATACACATTAGAGAGCAACTAAATACTGTTTTTCCCCCCATTGGCTTTCTTTCTTAATTTGAAACAATCTCAAGCCTCACTTAAAATACCTAGCTTCCTTATACACATACAAAATATTTGGTATTTGTCGTCCTAAAGCCTAGGCTGGTACCTACACCCCATAGTCATAACCAGTGAAGTGATTCTTGTTCTCCACCTAACAAGATAATGACAAAGTAATACACTTTTAGAGTTCAGGGGGAAAGTTGGATTGTTCCTCTAAACCCCAAAATTCCCTGGTAATCTTAATTGTTTCCCTTGTATGTCACCTGTGTGTGACATCAGCACCTCTTGCAAATGCCAATGGAAAATCCCAGACATTCATTCCTGTCTTCCAGTTCTCCCTTCTCTGGCAGCGGGAAGCAGTGACTTGCTTCATCTCCATTCCTACCCTTTCACGTTCAGAGTCAAGAAAGCCAAGGGCTAAATAAGTCAGGATAATTTACAATGAAGATTCTGCAGGTAACTCAGATTCCTCTACCTTGAGACATTTGCACGTCATTTCTGTCCTGCCCCATCTCCTGCCAACTACACCTTAGTGAGCGTGTAGAGATTGGAGTGTTGGCCACATTTGGCTCAGAGCTCGTTAGCACCTTCAGGGGTATCCAGGCACCTCACTATGCCCGTGCTGTGCCCTGTAATGGGCTTCGTGCCAGTGGTGTATGCAGCGCTCCTTCAGGTAGCTTCCATTCCAGGGCACCTTCTCTGTCCCCATAGATGACAGACAATCTCCACAGCACCGTTCTCTACGGCACACTGCTCCTCCTGACGTGTTAGCGTCTACAGTGCCTGTGAAGAGAAGACAATTGGCACTTCCCCTCCTACAATACTTCATCCTCTACGTTCTGTACCACTGGAGGAAGATTTAGGGAATAACAGGTATTTGAGAAGACTACCAATTTTTTAACTTTTTTTATACTACAATTACAATTATGCTCTTACTATTTGCTCTCTGCAAACCCACCTAGCACCGGAAGTCGGAGCACTGACTGTTCTTAGTGTATAGCTGCATTTGATTCAGTTAGGAAAAGCTTTCCCAATTATTCCACTACACCAACTTTCAAGTAAACGCCTATTTGTCAGTGAGTTACATGCAAAACAACATTGTCACCATCATCATTGATCAAATATAATCTTTCCCTCTTAGACCAACTGTTCACACACAGCAGCCAATACTGAAGACCTGTTTTTCTGCTCAGGTTCTTAAACAGTGGTTCTCAAGCCGCTTGCAAAGCAGGTTTCCGGTCCCCTGTTGGAAGCTGCCTGACTCTGGAGTCTCCATCAGGACCAGGACAGCAGGAGCGCCTCTGCTGGCCTCTTCCTCCTGCTGTGGAGACCGATGTGCCTCAGCCCCAGGGTCATGGAGGCCTTTCTGCCTGCGGGGAAGTGGGGAGGTGAAATTGGCATCCTCGAGTCTCACTAGAGCCCTCCGCAGGAGCTTGTGTGTTTCCTGAGACCATTTGGTTCCCTGGAGGTCAGTGATGCACAGGGTATGAACCAACCCCCTGCGGGATCCGGAGCAGCCTCTGTCGGTTCTGGGCCATTCTGCACAGCACCCCCCCCAAAAAGGCTTTTTAAAGATCTTTCTATTATTATCTGAACATAAGTTTAAAAGCCCTTTTATGCTGGATGAAAATCTGCCTTATTGGCACTTTCATGTATACAATGTATCTCTCTTCTTGTCACTTCTTGTGTAAAAGAAAGAAATGCTCAAGAAAACAGCAATAAGCTCCCCTGAGTCTCTTTCTCAAGCTTCCCTGGGAAATAAAAATAGGGAAATTGAAAAAGGGCCCTGGCTCTTTGGCTCAGTGGTAGAGCGTCGGCCTGGCGTGCAGGGGTCCCGGGTTCGATTCCCGGCCAGGGCACATAGGAGAAGCGTCCATCTGCTTCTCCACCCCTCCCGCTCTCCTTCCTCTCTGTCTCTCTCTATCCCTCCTGCAGCCAGGCTCCATTGGAGCAAAGATGGATGGGCTCTGGGGATGGCTCCTTGGTCCCTGCCCCAGGCGCTAGAGTGGCTCTGGTCGCGACAGAGCGAGGCCCGGAGGGGCAGAGCATCGCCCCCTGGCGGGCAGAGCGTCGCCCCCTGGTGGGCGTGCCCGGTGGATCCTGGTCGGGCCCATGCGGTAGTCTGTCCGACTGTCTCTCCTCGTTTCCAGCTTCGAAAAAATACAAAAAAAAAAAAAAAAAAGAAATTGAAAAGGTAGTTTCAGGCTGGTGGGACTTTCTGAAACCAACACAGCACAGAATACTTCACTGGCTCCAGCTTCCCTAGGAGTCCAGAAAAGGCAAGAGCTAAAGGAGCTGACAGTGAGTGATGGGGAAGAATTACAGAGGCAGAAGGGCGGAGGCAGAGGAGCGGAGGTGGAGAGGCTTAAGCAGGAAGAGCCCTGTTTCTGTGAAAACGAAACTTTCCCCAGAGACAGGAAATCATTTCCGATCTCACTCAGCCCCACTTGCCAGCGGTCCGGCTGACCGAAGTGAACGTGGTCGCACTTCAGGGCCAGCTATCTGCGCAGGTCCAACAAGAACCGACCTAGGTTGGGCTCTGGAGTTCCTGGTGCTGGTGGTGAGGCGAGGTGCATCCCGGAGTGGGTGAGCATGGAAAGCTGGGGTGCTGTGCAGGGCTGGTGGGTGCTCCTGCCCACCTGTGGGCCTAGAGAGCACAGGTTTTATTGCAGTGGCTGCTTCTTGGCACTCCTGTGTGCTGGGGGAGCGCGGTGCTGGGTTTGATGGAGGCCTAGGGTCAGCAGTGTATCAGATCCCTGCCCTCTACCGCCTGGCTCAGCTTTAAGAGGAGATCCCAGAGCCAGAGAGCTGAGTGAGAAGGGAGGAGGAGGGGGAGAGAGAGAGCTGAGGGAGGAGGAGACAGAGAGGAAAGGATGCCAGGGGAAGAGAGAATGGCCAAGACAGAGGAAGAACCAGGGGGAGAGGGAAGTGGGGTTGGAGAGGAGAGAGAGAGCTGTAGAGAGAGGTAAGAGAGTTGAGGAGGGAGTTGAATCCCCAGAGGAAGCCCTTGGGTGGGGTAGACATGGCCCAAACTGGCTGTACCTCCTTTTCTCTTTACAGGAGGGAACATAGCGCCAGGGAACTAGGTCAGCACAGCTTTGACTTCTCCAGCTGTAAAGCAGGGCTGCAGGTAGGATAGCTAAGCACACTTCACATTTGATGTAATGTGGGTCAGTCTGGATGCTGGAAACCACGTTGGAGAAGGGACACGGGGTAATTTCCAACCTTTTGCCCCTCTCCGCTGTGGTTGCTCAAGGTCGTTCCAGTGGACGCCAGACTCACTTTGGTTTCTGCCCAGTTTACATTCTTTTTCGGTCCATGTATGTAATCTCCCCTGAGAGCAACTGGGCTCTCTCTCAAAGTCTGTAAGATGAATCGGCAGCAGTGAACCCCAAATTCTCTTCATTGTTGGGCAATAACTTCCCGCTTTCGAGGACCTTATACAACATAGCCCAGCTCCTCAATTACAGGTACCTCATTTTTGTTTCCCCAGGGTCTCTGCTGATTAAAGAGCCTCCCGGGGGTAAGTATATTGAGAATGGTAATTCTAACAGAAGTAATAATTAATGGGCAACCTGTTATGTGCCAGGCACTGTTCTAACAACTTCACATTCAGTATAGTCTGCAATCATCAAACAGTGAAGGCTAATTTCACAACTGCTCCCATCCAGGAAGACTGGGGAATGAGGCAGAGTATTCATGAATATGCCCAAGGCCAAGCAGCTAGTAAATGGTAACCTGAGATTTGAACTCAAGTGGTCTTACAAAAATCAACATTCCCCTAGCACGTTCATTTTCATTATCTCATTTAGAATCATCGCCTCCATTTACAAATAGAAAACTAAGGCTGAGAGATCCTCGAGTGAAATGTACACATGAAACCCATGTAATTTTATGAACCAATAAATTCAATTAAAAATATAAATAAAAAAAGTCCTTGGCACATAATAGGTTTTCAGTAAATTAGCTTCATAAATGAATAAACAGAAAAGAATTGGTCAGTCTTGTATTTCAATATGTATTGTCAAATTGCCTTGCAAAAAGGCAATCAATTCATTTTCTGTTGTTTACATTTCATTTTTTTACTTTGTTCTGGTTTCAATATTTCAAGTTTAGAAACCTTTCCTTTGTGGTTAGAAACAGTGATGTGTGGTGGAAACAGTATGTGTGGTGGAAACTGTGATGTGTAGGAGGAGGAGCCCAACCACTTGTGAAAGCCAGTGGCCAAATTTCCATAAATTTTGAGAACTAGTTGTAATGTATAGCCATTAGTTTAAAATTATGTAAACTTACAAATAAATAAATGATATTTAAAATGAAAGTAATAAATGTTCAAAGCAAACAAAAAAGAAAAGAAAGGAAGGAAAGAACACATGGCTGCCTAAGGCTGGGAGAGGCTGAAGTGAGTTTCCTGAGCAGCTGAGCAGCAGTGAGTGAGGAGCCAGGGCTCCTGCTGCGGAGTGCAATGCGAAGAGACTGGGCATAGTCTCCATAGGTTTCTTTTTGTCTCAAAATTTTAATACCGTATTTATTAGCATAGTTAAGAAACAGCTAAATTAGAAGCTAGTTATTCATGCTTTTTAATGTTTTTTTCAGTTACAGTTTCATTTAATATTATTTCATATTCTTTTCAGGGATACATCATAGTGGTTAGACAATCTTATACCTTACAATGTGATCCCCAGATAAGACAAAGACTCACCAGGCACTATACATAGTTCACAACATTAGTGACTAGATTTTCTATGCGGTACTTTACATCCCCATGACTAGTCTGTAAATACCAATTACACTTTTTAATCCCGTCACCTTTATTCCTTAACCCCCAACCCCCCCCCCCACTGTGCAATCTGGCAAGCATCAGTCTGTTCTTTCTATCTATGAGTCTCTTTCTGTTTGTTCATTTGTTTCTTTTGTTCTTTTAATTCCACATATAAATGAAATCATACGCATTTGTCTTCCTCTGTCTGATTTGTTGCACTTAGCGTAATACCCTCTAGCTTCATCCGTGTTGTCACAAATGAGAAGATTTCATTTTTTATGACTGAGTAATAACCCATCCTATATATGTACCACCTTTTCTTTAAAGCAGTCTTTAGATAAGTTCCACTTGACAAGAACTCCAGGGGCTAGAGCATAAATTAAGAAGCAACATGAATAAGCAAACCAGAAAATTTTTCTATTCTCTTCAACAAATCAAGGTTCTTTTCTAGAATAAAAGAAACTTAAAATGTGTCATAATTAAAGACAATTTATGTAACTCAATTGGATCTTGGTCTGATAAAAATTAGTATTGTGATTTTGTAAGAAAAAGTCCTAAATTTTAAGAGATAGAAAGTTATAATTAGGGTTGAAAAGTCATGATGTTTCTAACTGTAAAATTATCTAGTAAAATAAAAAGATGTGCCAAAAATAGAGCAATTATTCACCCTATAGGACAGATATATGGAGGTTCTATTCTGTCTCAGTTTTTGTAATCTGAAAATATTCATAATAAAGAGTCATCAAAAGTATACTCTCTGGGGCTATGTGATCTTCAGTAAACAGCTTAATCTCTCTGGGTGTTCAAGTTCTCTACCAATAAAATGGGACTAACTTATCTCACAGAGTTGTAAGAATTATCTGTGGTAGTTATGAAAAGCATGTAAAACAATATGTAGTGTGCTACATGCATATTCCATTTATTCTTTGAAAATATAAATGGATCTTTATTGAGAACTTGCCATGGGAAAGGCACTGTGATAGATGGTGAGATACTGAAGACGGGCTGCTTCTGTCCTTCCATGGATTCTACTCTGGTGGTGATTATCACTCCAGAAGATTTGACTCTTTTACTTTCGTTGTTCATACTCTTCTGGGGATGCATCAGAAAAAAGAGAGAGGGGGGAAAATACCTCTTTAAACAAACAAAAGCTACAGCAGCCTGAGCAGATGGTGATGCAGTGGATTACAGCGTCGACCTGAGACACTGAGGACATAGGTTTCAAACTCCAAAGTGTCCAGGTTGAGCACAGGCTCACCAGCTTGAACACAGGGTCACCAGCTTGAGCATGGGATCATACACATTACCACATGGTCACTGGCTTGAAGCCCAACATCATTAGCTTGATCAAGGGGTCAGTGGCTCAGCTGGAGCCCTTCGGTCATAAGAAGGCAATTAATGAACAACTCAGGTGCCTCCACAATGAGTTGATGCTTCTCATCTCTATCCCTTTGTGCCTGTCTGTCCCTCTCTATCACTCTTGCTAAAAAACAAAAAAAAAAATGTAAAGCAGCAACTATCAATAAATAAAATGCTCACTGTAGGTTTGTCTTTAAGGTTCTTTTCTGACCCATTGACCTGTGATTACACCATCCCTGTGTCATCTCCAACTAGGCAGATGCAAGATTTGAACATCAGTGTAACTAGAACACACATTTGAATTCTCCAACTGCAAAACCAACTAAAAGGTATTTACACCTGCCTATAAATTTTGTCTCTGCCTTGTAGCTCTGGCTTTGGGAGGTCACCTACCTCCTCTAGTTATTTTTTCCCACCTGCAAAAACAGGTATACCTATTTTGTGTGGTACCCTAGGGCATTGGAAGTTAGAGATAAAGTTTGTAACTTATTCAGTATAATCCTCTATCAAGGGTAGATATTATTATTGGGGTGGTTATAGTTGGAAGATGAATGTCTACTTGCTGGGTTCACATCTCTGAGAAGGGCAAGGCTGCAGCCAAAAGTAAGGTGGGGTATGGGTCCCTGTTTGTCTTACCCTCTGTGCAATGAGTTGTAGATCAGAACATACTGCTCTAATTTGAACTTTTTTAGTCTTTCAGCTGAACTGCCTACTCATCTTCAAGCCATCATGAGCTCTACGAACCCCAAGTCACAGAAGGTCCCATTCAATTCAAAGAAAAATATGAAAATTGAGCAGTATTTTCCTCAGGTATGTTTGTAAGTGCCATTTACAGAATATCAGTATTAGACTTAGTAGACCTGACACAGGTTTCCATAGCCTTCCTGCCAAGAAACTACCTCATTGAATATAGGGAATATTAAATAAGTTACTATCTTTCTCATTCATTTTATACTTTCCATTTTGAGGGATGGCGGTGAGGAAGAGTTTTCATAAAAATCTCAGCCATCTCAAAGACTGTAACAAAAAGCTATTGTAACACCTCCTGAACAACAACAAAAATCAGAAATAATGTATTACAAAAAATATAGAATCAAAACAAATTAATGTTATTTCACAACTTGAAAATATATACCACTCGACTGTTTGATAACAATAATACATTTGTCTAGCACTTTACAATTTATAAAACAGTTTTAAAATATTGATTCTTTCTATAAGCTTATTAGGCAGGCAGGGGGGATTTTCTTATTCTTAATTTATTTATAAGGAGTGGAAAGAAGTGAGTTGTTTCTTAAGGCAGTAGTGGAATGAATACTTAGACTTAAGTTTGCTGAGAGTAAGTGAGGGTTCCTTCTACTAACTGGGCTCTGTTATCATATTGAACCCTCGTATCCTTTCCTGAGTCTACAGCGCTCCTTGAATTTACTAAGAAAAAGGCTCAGAGACGGTGTGCATTTGAGAATGCAACTTAGAAGCCTTTAACTCTTCCTTTATTCTGATTCCTACTAGAACATCCAAGTCTGCAGAGTAACCGTGCCAAGGCTAGTTCTGTTCTGTCTGCCCCATTCTAGGGGAGTGCAAGCTAGAAACCATGTAGGCCCAAGTTTCACTTTTGAAAGTGAAGATATCTGCCCAAGAATCCTTTCAATAGTTGGAAATCCATCATAGTGGTCCCTGGGCTCTGTGACAAGGATGTTTCTAACAGCATCAGGCTGAAGAGATGCTCTTTGACAGTTTGCATGTGTGCTCAGAATAAATGTATATTACCTCTTGTTCCTTTTTCTTTATCTACAATATTACCTCCATTATAAGGAAAGAAAGGATAAGTTAACCTACTAATATACAAAGCATTTTCACACATTCACACACGATGTTACACTTCATCTTTACAACAATCCTGGTATTGTTATTCCCATTACAAGCAAGTGGCACCTGTTGTCACCCATGCCAGGGTGAATGTGACTTGTCAAAAATGTACCTTTGAGACATAGGCAGCAGATGTTCTTCATTTTTTATTGAATATCTGCTCTTTGATTAATCTTCCTTGTGTAATTCCCCTCTCCTCCCCCATTTCTGGCTTTAAAGATAATGCCTCTGAAAAATGGATATAAAATTTACCAAAAAAAAAAAATGTTGTCTAAGGAAAAAATGTTAGACTAACTATTGGAGCACTGAGAGTCACTTCATTAATTGGTTATTATGCGACCCTAAGAAAGGTACTTACAGGAAAACCTTTCTGTGCCTCATCTAACCTTTCCATTTCTTCATCAAGAGGACAAAATATTCTGCTTTATTCCATAGGGTTTGGAACTAATTGATATAAAAGAGGAACTAATTTGGGTATTTTGCACACTAGATGCTGGGTGAATCAGGTCTTTTTATTGGAAATAAGTGTATGATTTTGACCAAATAATTAGTTAACTGATAACGGTTTTGTTTACCACATAATGCCCAATAATTAACCATGGTACTTTATACTTCCTAAGTTTGGTGGTTTAACAACAAATTTTAGGAGCAAGCAGTGGTGGGACTCAAATAATTTAACAACCAGTTCTCTGCTCTAATGCCCATTTTAATTATTAAAAAGCCAACATACTGAAAGGTAGTTTATTATTTTGTGTACTTAATACTTATATAAGAGCAATCAAAGAGGTTCACAAAAGTAGTTTATGATATGAGTTTTAAAATATTAATGAAAAAATATTAAATAATACCTGATAAAAAACAATGAAACTGTTATTTAAGATATTTGCATATTGCTTCTTGACTGTCATCCTCACAATTTCTTTCACCTGTGGACAGAAAGAACATGACTACGGGAGCTTAAAATACGCTGTTGCTCAGAAGAACGTTAAAAAAGAGTCAGGAATGAAAATTTGTGATTTTCACATTGGATGACTGCCCCGGCCCCCACCTTAGATAGACCCTTGATAATAAATGCCATTTTAACAACCAGTTAGCTGACTCAACCAAAAATTAGGTAGTTCTGCTGAACCCGTGCAAACAAGCTGAATTCCACCACTCGGTGCAATTCGTCACTGTGGTCAGAAAAAATACAACTGTACAGCTGACGTTAGTACCAGACCTGAGAGAGCTCTGTGAGAGCCCTGGCAGACTTCTAAGCGGCTTTGTTTTTGATACACTTAGAAAACAGTTGTATCTTTCATCTCAGGAGAGGGTGCCAGTCTAACAGTATTAAAAACTTCTAATGGATGGGACAGGAAACAGTTTCTATTTTGGCTCCCAACTCAAACTCTGATGTATTCCTATTCACTGGGCCTTTGGAAACCGGTTGCGAGTTTCCTATAGAAATTTTGTGAATTGCATACTAAAGAGAGAAACAAAAGACAAGGGCTGCATTCCTCTTTTACAGTCTTTAACATTTCCTTTTAGATCAATAAAGAACCACAGGATAATTCCGATATTCCTCAAATGAACACAGACTTCAAAGGAAGTCCACGACTTACACCTCACACCCAGGCTCAAGGACCCAAAGACCAGGCTGTATCCCAAAATAAGGTGCTCTACATTACCTTGGATGTGTACCACAGGAAACACCAAAAAATGAAACACAGGATCTCACACAGTGGGAGGGATAGCTTGTCCGAGGCACTGGACACTCTCCAGGCTGTCAGAAAAGAGAGAGAGGCTCAGCTGGGCAGAGAGATGCTGGTGCGGGGTGTAGAAGGAATCGAAGGCTACATAAACCTTGGAATGCCCCTCTGTTGCTTTCCTGATGACTGCCACCTGGAAATTACATTCACCCGGAGTAAAAGTGAACAGAAAGAAGAGAACCAGATATTTGGCCGGCATGACAAAGCATCTACTGACTGTGTCAAATTTTTGATCCATGCAACTGAGAAGAAGGGAAAAAGGATCATCAAATGTGGGGAGCTTCACAAACAAGGGTGCAAACTCTGTGTCTACGCTTTCAAAGGAGAAACCATCAAGGACGCAATATACAAGGACGGCAGATTTCTTTCTGTGCTGGAGGACTATGACTGGAAACTCATTGAAAACCTGGCCTGTGTTGTAGAAAGCACACAGCGAGTTGATGACTTAGAGGGCAAGTTCTTCCAGGTTGAGGTTGGGAAGAGGATGGGCTCTGGGGCAGCTGGCACTCAGAATTTTGATTTGGTGGCCACTCAGAAATTTGATATGGCAGCCACTCAGAGTTTTGGCTTGGCTGCCACTCGGCGTTTTGACTTGGCAGCCACTCAGAATTCTGAGTTGGAGAGAAGAAACAGCTGGAAAGATATTGTGCCCCAGTACCCTATTTTGAAAAACGAAATTGAAAAAATTAGAAAAAACTTCAAGGAAGCAATGAAAGGAAGAAGAAGGACAACAATATTTCAGTTGCATAAAACAAACTTTGGGAAACTGACAAAAAACTCTACTCAGGTTAAAACAGTGAAACTTCTTTCTCATCTCAGTGACTCAGTTGGGTACATAGCATGGGACAACAATGGAAATAGAGGTACTGGCACCTGTTTTGTTTATAAAGGGTTGTACATTTTCACTTGTCGACATGTAATAAGTGCCATTGTGGGAGAAGGAATAGAGCCAAGTCAGTGGGCAGACATAATTGCTAAATGTGCAAGGGTGACATTTGGTTATGAAGACAGCCTAGAAAACAATGAAAACTATTTTTTCATTGAACCTTGTTTTGATATATCTGATGTAACTCTTGATTATGCTGTTCTAAAACTGAAAGAAAATGGACAACATGTACCTTTGGGATTATATAATAGAGTTGGTCCTGTGCCACTGAATGGGTTGATATATATTATTGGCCATCCAGATAGAGAGGCCAAGTCTATCGATGCTTGTGCTGTAATCCCTCAGAGTCAGAGAGTAGAGAGATACCAGGAACATCTGCAGGCTAGAGTGGCTGAGGGTCATTATGACTATATGCGCTATATTCACATGTACACACAAAGAAGTTTCCTGGAAATGGCTCCCAGTCCTGATGTTATTACCTATGACACCAGTTTTTACTTTGGGTCTTCTGGCTCCCCAGTGTTTGATTCAAAGGGTTCATTGGTGGCCATGCATGCTGCTGGCTTCACTTATGATTACCAAAGCGGAATTTCCAGTATCATTGAGTTTGGGTGTTCTATGTATTCCATCCTCCATGATATTCAACAAAACCACAGAGCATTATATGAAGAGGTATTCACAACTCATCAGGATGTAGAAATGGTGAGTGATGGGGTCAAGGACACTGAGAATTCAGTCTCTTTGTGAGCTTTAGAAGAATTACCTGTGGAGTGGTATTCTATAGGTAATAATGGCAATTTTCTAAATTCCAAAATGATTCATTTCCTCAGTAATAATAATTAATATTTCTGACCATTTCCTAAGCACCATGCATTTTTTAGAATTTTTCCTTTATTGAAAGAGAGAGAGAGAGACAGAGACAGAGAGAGAGAGGGGACCATTGAGCTGTTCCTGTGTGTGCCCTGACCGGGGATCAAACCGGCAACCTCCGTGCTTTGGAACAATGCTCTAACCAACTAGCTATACAGCCAGAGCTGCATTTTTTTTTCTAAGCACATGAAGAAACTAGTTATAACAACTCTATGAGGTGGATTAATATTTTGATTTTAAAATCAAGTAAGTTGAAGGATAAGATTAAGTGATAATTAGGTTTAGGACACTAGAAGTAATGTAATCATTTCTTTTTGTTTTCCTATATTTTTTTCATTTTTCACATCTTGCCCTAAGTTCAGCTGCTTGAAGGCATGATCCAAGACTTGGTCACCTCGGTATTCTCAATGTCTGGCACAAAGAAAGTTAAGTGCTTAGAAAATATGTGGGTCAATCAATTGCAAAACTAGGGCTTCTGTTCATCTTAACTAAGGTGCTAAATACTCACTTAAATATCATCCCAAATAAATCCCTTTAGAATTTCCAAAATCCTAATAATACTAAATTGTGAAGATATAGTTGTCTTGAAATTCAGAGAGTAGTATCCACTCTTCATGAATTTATAGGCTATCAGGAAAGGAGGATATCTTAAGACTATAGTACTTTATTTCCCTAGTTTGAAAAAATGTCCCTTTTCTGTTCCGGGATCCCATCCAATATACCACAATACATTTGGTTGTTATGTATCTTTAGGATCTTCTTGGCTGTAACCGTTTGTCAGACTCTTCTTGTTCTTGATGACTAACAGGAAGAGCACTGATCAGGTGTTTTGTAGCATGCTCTTCTATTGGAATGTGATATTTTTGTAATGTTAGATTGGGCTTGTGGGTTTTAAAGGGAAGGTCAGGGAGGCAAAGTGCCATTTTCAATATCTATCAAAGGTACAGAGTATAGACTGTCAATGTGATGTATGACTTGGGGTTGGTCTTGATCGCCTGGCTTAAGTAGTGTTTTCCAGGTTTCTCTACAGTAAAGTTAAATTCTCCCCGCTTTCCTATTAAATACTCTTAGGAAGGAAGTCTGTGCATGCCACATACTGAAGGAGTTGGGAGTTATGGTCCCCTTCCGTATGAAGGTACTCCTGAAATCCCTACAGAAGCTATTTGGAATCAAGCTGCATGGGAGACTTGTCTCTTCCCTCCCACTTGTGTACATTGGAACAGCATCATGGATACACTTACACTCGGGGTTATGATCCAACAGCACTTTATTGTGTTGCTTCAATTGTTCCAATACCCTTCCACTTGGTTATTGTGTCTCCTCTGACATTCCTCCATTATACGTTATGCTTGGGGTTTTTTTTCTTTCTTTCTTTTTGTTTTTAGCACTTCCTTAACTCCTGGTTTTTCATGGTGCTTCCAGGCCCCTCTGGTAAATTCCCTGCCTTTGTACTCGAGTCAGCTATTTCTCCAAGGAACTCTGGCTAGTCTTAGTGGAGAATCATATTACAAACCAAGATCCGGGCAGTAGGTGTCTTTTCTTTCAGGTCCTCTCAGCTGACAACAAAGAAATATGTGTGTATTATACTAACTCATGTATACATACATCGTTACACACATCTGTATGATAAATGGTTCTTACTGATGTTTCCTACTCCAACCCATTCCCGCATGGGTAAGGTCAGCCTCCCCCATGCTCATCTGTGAACTCTCCCAACAGTGAGAAACTGGGCTCCTACCATCTCCCACCTGTTTACTGAGTTAAGTTCCAGTATACACATACAGCAGTATTATAATTGTTCGCGTGGGGCAGAACAAGAAATAACTGTGAACTGGAGTGCAGTGTTTGTGTCCAATTTCTTTTGCCTTCATTCTTAGACTCCTTCCTAGAGTTACTGTGGTCAGCACCTATCCCTGCCCCTTCAGTGTGTTTGCTCCATGCATTTACAACATGGTCACACTGTCGGGTCACAGCTTGCCTTTGATTCTTTGATCTTCTGACTAGCTAAGGGATTTTTTTAATTGCATACATTAAGGATCATTGTTCATGTAAAAATTCTGTATGTCTTATGTGCACAATGTGATGTATCTACCATTACAACATTATATGGAATAGTTTAAGCACACTAAAATTTTCCTGGGTTTCACCTACTTACACTTCCCCTCTCCCCTGAACCTCTGGTGACCACTGATCGTTTCACTGTCTTTATACTTTTCTTTATTCCAGACTGTCATATAAGTAGAATCATGTAGTATATAGCTTTTCAGATGGAATTCTTTCATTTAGCAACATGCAATTGAAATTCCTCTGTGTCTTTTCAGGGTTTAATATCTCATTTCCTTTTATCACTAAATAATATTCATTACACGGTTATACCACAGTTGATTTAATTGTTCATCTGTTGAAAGACCTTTTAATGGCTTCTAGTTTTTGATGATTATAAATAAAGTTGCTATAAGCATTTGTATACAAATTTTTGCGTGAACATGTTTTGAATTCGGTTGAATAAAGACCAAGGAGGGTGATTACTGAATTGTATGGTAAAGTTATGTTTGACTTCTCAAGTCTCTGCCAAACTGTCTTCCAATGCGGATCTACCATTCCCACGAGCAATGAAGGAGAGTTTGTATTGATTCACATCCTCACCAGCTTTGGGTATTGTCACTTTTTTGGATATTGGACCTATTAATTCTGGTGAAACGCATGGTATTCTTCAGGGTATTATGAGATTTCTTTATGAAATTGAGGTTGCTTTGTATGATGTAGTATATGTATGTATAGTTATGGTATCAGTTTATATTATATCAGGATAATAAACCACCATAAATGTTACAAAGATAAGGTATTCAATTAGGAAACAGAGGTTAGCCCTGGCCCCGTGTTGTGGAAGTCCTGGGGTTCAACTGTCGGTCAGGGCACACAGGAGAAGCGCCTATCTGGTTCTCTGTCTCTGTCTCTCTCTCTCTCTCTCTCCATAGCCTCCACCTCAGATTGGTAGAGCATCATCCCATAGGGCAGGGGTCCCCAAACTTTTTACACAGGGTGCCAGTTCACTGTCCCTCAGACCATTGGAAGGCCGGACTATAAAAAAAAACTATGAACAAATCCCTATGCACACTGCACATATCTTATTTTAAAGTAAAAAAAAAACAAAACGGGAACAAATACAATATTTAAAATAAAGAACAAGTAAATTTAAATCAACAAACAGACCAGTATTTAAATGGGAACTATGCTCCTCTCACTGACCACCAATGAAAGAGGTGCCTCTTCCAGAAGTGCGGCAGGGGCCTGATAAATGGCCTCAGGGGGCCGCACGTGGTCCGCACGTGGCCCGCGGGGCCATAGTTTGGGGACCCCTGCCATAGGGGGCTTGCCGGTGGATCCAGGTTGGGGCACTAGCAACAGTCTGTGCCTGCCTCCTTCCTCTCACTTAATTAAAAAAAATAATAATAAAAAGGAAATAGGTTAGATGAGTGCAGTCCCTGAAGGGCAACGACAACTGACAACCTTCAGCTCTGCACCAGAGGTCGCTGTGACCGGCTGTCGGACCCGCAGATCCCGACGCCTGTGCGCTTTCCGCCCCGCTCCACCCGCGCGCGATTAGCTCCGCCTAGCGCGGGTCGCCGGCTCCTCCTACACCCGCCCCACGCTCGCTCCCCTCCACACTCGACACAGTGGACCCGAGGGGCTTGTGAAGGAATGGAGAGACAACATTGCTCAAAGTTTGTCCCGGAAGACGAAAGCTGGCTGTGGACCGAGAGCGCGAGCGAGTGGACGCTGGGGCGCAGCGGGACGGTCACGGTGCCCAGGGCGGCTGGGCGGGCGTGTCCGGGATCCGGCCACTCCCCGTGAGAGCCTGCCAGTCCCGGCCCGCCACTCCCCGTGACAGCCCCAACCTCGCCGCCTATTGGCCATAATCGGGGCCTCTGGAGAGCAGGATTTTCAAGTCCAGACAGGCGGGAAGGACCCGGCGACAGCCTGCTGGGCGCCATTTCGGCAGTGCCTGCCACTCCCAGTTGGCGGTCCGGCTGGGTCAGGACGGACTCTCGGCTTCTGTGAGTGGCTCTTTTCTGCACTGGGGTGGGACCTGGAGTTCTTGCAGGGGCTGGGAGCAGCTGGGGGCTGGGGTGGGGGTGTATGTTAATAGTGCAGATTCCATGACTTCACTCCAGAGGTCTGAATGGTGCTCTTGGAGGGTGGGGCCCTGTCCCTCCCGTGGTCACAAGTCCACAGTGGGTAATTCACGGACACAAGCTCATTAACTTGCAAGTGAGGAAACTGGGATGCCCAGTTAGGGTGTAGAGAGAAGGTTTGAGGAAAGACAAATTGTTTTGTTGTTGTTGTTTGAGGGAAGGGAGGATTCTTTCCAGCACTTGGTTAGTTTCCGCCATTGCTGCCCTGGCCCTTCTCAGTAGACCACCTGAGGGGAGCCACCGCAAGTACCCCAGAGGGAACGTTTCATTTGTGTCTGTCTGTGACTGTGTCATATCCAGTCCCTTGAAACCATGGTTTCATAAATTTTGCCCTTTTGTCTTGTTTTGTGTTTTGATAAGAGGATTAAGTCTGGTCACTGTCACTTTATTTGGCCAGAAATCCAGGGTCATACTTGCTTTAATGTTCTTGTCTACTAGTTCTGGCATAGCTGTCTCTTCTGGGTCTGATTCTGTCTGTTGATTGCTCTCCTCACGTGGGCCATGTTTTTCTGCTTCTGTTTATTTTGATTATATAGCAAGCTTGGTTAATTTCATGGGGGGAGGGTGCTGAAGATGCTTATACTCCTATCAACATGTTTCAGCTTTGACCTGCAGACACTGTCCTAGGAAATGGCTGTCTATTAGAGAGCCAGCTGAGTGTTTTGAATGTCAGGCTTGAGATGCATATCCCCGGGCCCCATGTCCTGTTCTTTTTCCAAGTGGTAAACTTCTGCACATATAGATGAACATTTAGAGAATCGTTCACTCTGCCAGCATTCGCTACTTCTTCCTGATTGTCATAGTCTGGAGGCCTGTCCCCTCTACTGGGAAAGCTGCCCCTTGTCACCCTAACCCACTGCCACCCAGCCACCGAGCTGCAGCGTCTTCTGTGCAGTAGAGCAGGTGCTTGGCTGCAGACAGCCGCTGCTGCCTCAGTGCCTCCTCCCTTTGCCTCGATCTCCAGGAGGGGACTGCCAGGCACCCAGAAACCAAGTTTCCACCCCTACCTCCCCCCTACTTTCTCAACTGGCTTTGTGTACCAAGAGCTGAGGCCTCCTCCTCACTGGCCCCCCTACTACGGATCTCAGCCACTCGCCTAGCATTCCTGCTCACTCTCAACCTCCACCCACCCTGACCCCCCAGGCCCCCTACCCACAGGATTTTTCATCCACTTGCCATGTGATTGGTCCATGCTCACCCTATAAAGTTTTCCAGCTCTCCCTAGAATGCAGAATTCCTGACTGGAGGGAAAGATTCCCGGGAAATCCCCAAAGTAGGTGAGTGACTGTGGGTTGGAATGGACCCTCCTCTTAGGTGAATTACCCCTTTGGTCCAGGAGCTGACCTGTGGCTTTGAGAAAATTCACCAGAAGAGCAAGATGAAGAAAAACCTCAGGATGGGGGAGAGAAAGTAGGGAAAAACTGTACACCTGGATACTGTTGTTCCTGAAGGGGGAGGGAGACTGTCCCTGGAAGCGTAAAAAGAACAGAGTAAAGAAAGAGATGTGCTTTTTTTTTTCCTGGAGAAGCAGGGAGGCAGAGAGACAGACTCCCACATACACCCCACAGGGATCCACCTGGCATGTCCACCAGGGGGCGATGCTCTGCCCATCTGTGGCATTGCTTGGCTGCAACAAGAGCCATTCTAGCACCTGAGGTGGAGGCCACAGAGCCATCCTCAGCGCCCAGGCCAACTTTTCTCCAATGGAGCCTTGGGGGGAGGGGGGGAAGGGGGAGAGAGATAGAGAGAAAGGAGAAGGGGAAGGGTGGAGAAGCAGATGGGCACTTCTCCTGTGTGCCTTGGCCGACAATTGAACCCAGGACATCCACAAGCAGGCTGAAGCTCTACCACTGAGCTAGCCGGCCAGGGCTGAGATGTGTAGTATTTTGCAGAGCCCAGGGTGGGGCATGTGAAAGCTGGATGCATCTACGTTAACTTCAGGAAAGTGTTTACTAAGATCAACCTACCTGTGATGAATTGTTTTACAGATTTTGTTTGCAAACAGTAAGGTTTTCTAAACAGTAACGCATATCACTTAAAATGTGTTTTTCTGAATGATCTTTGTTCCAGGATAAAATACTCAAGTTACCAATGTCGATTGTGTCCTCAGGCACGTTCACCATTGAGAGAAATGAAGCCATTTATGTTTACATAGCTTGCTAACTTCATTCCTGTGACCTACTAGTCCACTGTTGTCAGCAAAATAAATTTCCCATTCCAGGACACTTTTGCCCAGGCACATGAAACTTGCAAATATCCTCATTGCTTATTCTGATAACTTCCTCAAAGACCCAACTGCTCTTCAATAGAAAACATCAAAGTACCATTTACAGCCCAAGACTCCTTGAATGCCTGCCTTATTGTAGCCACCAGCCCTAAACTGTTACTCGGTGCTTACCCTATCCTAGCCATCCCCCACATTAAAGACCCAGCATAAACCAGACTTCAGAATCTCAATAAATAACCGAACCTTGCCCGCCCCACCCCTTGAGACGCTACCAAATTTCTGTCAAGTTATTGCTCTCCGTGACCTCAGTTAGCACTAAACTTGGCGTTATCTCGTCACCAGGTTGTTTTGGTGATCTTTGTGGAGCCAGCATCTGCCATTGTTGGAGAC
The DNA here is from genome assembly GCF_036850765.1 of Saccopteryx bilineata. Taxonomy (NCBI): domain Eukaryota; kingdom Metazoa; phylum Chordata; class Mammalia; order Chiroptera; family Emballonuridae; genus Saccopteryx; species Saccopteryx bilineata. The sequence goes on from NC_089490.1 coordinate 393,785,481, forward strand.
CCCAGAAGAAACGAGGCAGTTTCTGCTGCCACAGCCCAACATCCTCAACTCAGAGGCAGTTCTGAGATCCTGTCAGCCTTGGCTCTGGAGCCCTCAGAGCTCAAGGTGGGGGAGGGTGAGTTCTCATTAGGTTGAACACCAAGTGCTGAGTTTATTTGGCCCCTGGGAAGAAAGAAAGCTTTTTACGGATCTTTTTTTATTATCAGGTCATAATTTTAAAAGCTCTTAAGCTTGGCGAAAATCTGCCTTATTGGCCATAGTGCATACAACGTGTCCGGATTCTCATCACTTGTAGATCTGTAAAAGGGACGGTCAAAACAACAGGCACAGGCTCACAGGCTCCGTGCGCCTGTTTCTCAAGCTGCCCTGGGGAATAGGAGTTCGGAAGCTTGTTTCAGGTTCGTGACTTTCTGAAAGCAACACAGCATGGAATACCCCACCCTGCTCCTGATTCCCCAGGTGCCTAAAGAAGCCAAGAACCCAAGGAGATGGGGCTGGGGCCCGGTGGAGGGGGTCGCGGTGGTGTGGGGGGGCTTAGTCAGGAGGAGCCAGGTGAACTTGGAAGTGGAAATAGCCCTCCCCCTGCAAAGACCGGTGATCCAAATCTCAGCGCCGCCGCCTCTGGGCAGGTCGGAGCTAACTTGGGCGGGCTCTCCGGGGCTCTGCGCAGCTTCAGCAGGAACCGACCTCGGTTGGGCTCTAGATACGACCCGGGTGTTGGTGGCGGAGCGAGGTGCGCCGTGGAGTGGGTGAGCGCGGGGCGCTGGGGTGTCCCGCTGAGTGGGTAGTGCTCGGGAGTCTGTGGGGCTGGGTGCAGAAGGGGCCGCCCCCGTGCGGCCGAGGGTGCACAGCTTTTATTTCAGTGGTTTCTTGTCACTCCGGTGTGCTGGGGAGCGTGGTGGTGGGCTGGATGGAGGCCTGGTCAGCTGTGGTCAGACCCCTGCCCTCCCCGCCGGGCCCAGTGCTAGACTGAGCGATAAGGGGCAGGGGAGGGAGGGAGATGGGAAGGAGGAGAGAGGGTTGAACTGAGGGAGAAGGGGAGAGAGAGGAATAGAGAGGGAGGGAGAGAAATCAAAGAGGGGGAGAGAGAAAGGAGCAGACTGGAAGTCGGAGGGAGAGGGAAGTAGAGATGGGGGGCGGGATATAGAGCTGAGAGAGACAGAGAGAAGAAAGATGAGGAGGGATTTGAATTCCAAAGAGAAGCCCTTGAGTGGGGTAGACATGGCCCAAACCGGCTGTACCTCCTTTTCTCTTTACTGGAAGACATAGCGCCAGGGAACTAGGTCAGCAGAGCCTTGACTTCTCCAGCTGTAAAGCAGGGCTGAGGGTAGGATAGCTAAGGACACTTCACATTTTGATGTAAGTGGGGGTTAGTCTGGATGCTGGAAACCACGGTGGGGAAGGGACGCGGGGTAATTTCCAACCTTTTGCCCCTCTCCGCTGAGGTTGCTCAAGGTCGTTCCAGTGGACGCCAGACTCACGTTGGTTTCTGCCCACTTTACATTTTTTGGTCCATGTATGTAATCTCCCCTAAAAGCAACTGGGTTCTCTCTCAAAGTCCATTAGATGAGTCAGCAGCAGCAGACACTGAACCCCCAAATTCTCTTCATTGTTAGGCAATAACTTCCTGCTTTCGAGGACCTTATACAACATAGCCCAGCTCCTCAATTACAGGTACCTCATTTTTGTTTCCCCACAGTCTCTTGTGTTAAAGTCTCCCTATGGTTAGTATATTGATAATGATAATTCTAACAGAAGTAATATTTATTGGGCAATCTGTTATGTACCAGGCACTGTTCTAATAACTTCACATTCAGTATAGTGTGTAATCTTTTCATTAATTGATTTTTAGAGAGATGGAGAGGGGAAGGTGGAGAGAGAAGCATTCATTTTTTTGTTCTACTTACTGTACAATTACACACTGTCACTGCCAAGATGTGCCCTAACCTATGACCCAACCTAGTAAAATGAAAAGATGACCCAAAAAAGAGCAATTATTCATCCTATATGATAGATTTATGGAGATCTATCCTTTCTTTTTTTTTTTACCTGAAAATATTCTTAATAAAGAGTCATCAAAAGTGTATTCTCTGGGGCTGTGTGATCTTCAGGAAATAGCTTCATCTCTGAGTGTTCAAGTTCTTTACCAGTAAAATGGGACTAATCACACGTATCTCAGAGTTGTAAGAATTATCTGTGGTAATTTATGAAAAGCATGTGGAACAGTACGTAGAGTGCCATATGCATGCTCCATTCATTCACTGAATATGTAAATGTATCTTTCCTGAGAACTTGCCATGGCACAGGCATTGGGATAGATGGTGAGATACTGAAGACACAGCGGCTGCCCTTCCATGGTTTCCATTCTGGGGGTGATTATCACTACAGAAGATTTGACTCTTATTTACATTGTTCCTTCTCCTTTGGGGAGACCTCAGAGGAAAAGGAGAGGGGAAACACCTCTTTAAATAAGCAAATAAAAAACTAAAGCAGCAACTATCCTTTCTATTTTCTCAGGAAAAGTCTCACTGTATGTTTATTTTGTTTCTGCGTTAGTTTCCTGTCCATTGTCCTGTGATTACACCACCCCCGTGCCATCTCCAGTTAAGTGGAAGCCAGATTTAAGCATCGGTGTAACTAGAACATACACTTGAATTCTCCCACTGCAAACCCTTCTCCAAGGTATTTACACCTGCCTTTGAACTCCATTTCTGCCTTGTAACCGTGGCCTTGGGAGGTCACCTACCTTCTCTAGTTATACTTTCCCCCCTGCAAACGCAGATATACCTATTTTACATGGTACCCTGGGGCATTGGCAACTAGAGACAATTTTTGTAGAGTACTCAGTATAGATCTCTACCAAGGGGAGCTTATATTATTGGGGTGGTTTTAGTTGGGGGATAAATGGTCTACTTTCTAGGTTCATGTCTCTGAGAAGAGCGAGGCTGAAGCCGAAGGGTAAGGTGGGGTACGGGTCCCCGTTTGTCTTACCCTCTGTGCAATGAGTGGTAGCTCTGAAGATACTGCTCTAACTTGAACCTTCTTAGTCTTTCAGCTGAACTGCCTACTCATCTTCAAGCCATCATGAGCTCTAAGAAACGCAAGTCACAGAGGGTCCCATTCGAATCAAAGAAAAATAGGAAAATTGAGGACTATTTTCATCAGGTATGTTTGCAAGTGCCATTTACAGAATATATCATTATTAGACTTAGCATCCTTGACACTGAGTTTCATAGTCTCCTGGCAAGAAACTACCTCATTGACTGTCAGGAATATTAAATAAGTTTCAATCCTTCTCATTTATTTTATACTTTCCAGTTTGAGGGGTGGTGGTGAGGAAGAGTTTTCATAAAAATCTCAGCCATCTCAAAGCAGCCTTTAACAAAATTCTATTTGAGCACTTTCTGATAACAATAAAAATCAAATATAATGTATTACAGTAAAATATGGAATAAAAACAAATTTAATATTTATTTCACAGGTTGAAAATATATACCACACAAATATGGCTCATCTGTTTGATAACAATAATACATTCATTTAGGGCTTTACAATTTATAAAACAGTTTTTAAAATATTGATTCTTTTTTTTTTTAAATGACAGAGGGATAGATAGGGACAGACAGACAGGAATGGAGAGAGATGAGAAGCATCAATCATTAGATTTTCGTTGCGACACCTTAGTTGTTCATTGATTGCGTTCTCATATGTGCCTTGACCGCGGGCCTTCAGCGGACTGAGTAACCACTTGCCAGTGACCTTGGGTTCAAGCTGGTGAGCCTTGCTCAAACCAGATGAGCCCGCGCTCAAGCTAGCAACCTTGGGGTCTTGAACCTGGGTCCTCTGCATCCCAGTCTGACGCTCTATCCACTGTGCCACCGCCTGGTCAGGCAAAATATTGATTCTTATTATAAGCTTATGAGACAGGCAGGGAGAATTTTTTTATTCTTAATTTGTTCATAAGGAAAGAAAAATGAATAGTTGTTTAAGGCCGTAGTGGAATGAAGACTGGGACTTAAGTTTACTGACATTATGTTGGGGCTCCTTCTATCAAACCTTTGAATCCTTTCCTCAGTTTAAAATGCTCCTTGAATTTATTAAGAAAGAAGTTGAGAGATGGTGGGCATTTCCGAATGCAACAACTTGAAAGCCTTTAACTTTTCTTGTTCCGATTCCAACTAGAACATCCAAGTCTGCAGAAAAGCCAAGCCAAGACTAGTTCTGCTTTTCCCTGCCCCATTCTAGGGCAGTGCAAGCTAATAACCATGTAGGACCTCAGGGCCCCCTTTTGTAAAGGGTCTATATCTGCCCAAGAATCCTTTCAATAGTTGGAAATCCATAATAGTGGTCCCTGAACTCTGTGACAAGGATGTTTCTAACAGCATTAGACTGAAGGGATACTCTTTGACAGTTTGTATGTAATGTATCCCCAGAATAAATTTGTATTACCTTGTTTCTCTTTTTTTTATCTAGAATATTAGTTTCATTATAAAGAAGGAAAGTGTAAGTTAATGTACTAATGTACCAGTCATTGTAGCCATCATCACACATGATGTTACACTTAATCTTCACAACAGTCCTGGTGTTGTTCTTCTCATTACCAGCAAGTGACACCTGTTGCCACCCTTTCCATGATGAATATGACTTGGCAGAAACGTATCTTTTAGACATAGGACTCAGATGCTCTCGTTTTTTTTATTGAATTTCTGCTATTTGATTAAGCCTCATTATGTAATTCCTCCCCCCATCTCTTAAGATAATGCCTCTTAAAAATGGATATAAAATTTACAAGAAAAGAATATGTAATCTAATGGGGGGAAATGTTAGACTAAGTACTGGAGCTCTGATACTCAATGAATTGGTTATTATGTAACCCTAAGAAAGGCAGTCATAGGAAAATCCTTTTTTGCCTCAGCTTCTTCATCAAAAGGACAAAGAGTGTTTATTTGTTGCTCTTCACCTCATAGGGTTTGGAATTAATTGATGTAATAGAAGAAATAAATTGAGTTCTTTGCATGAAAGATGCTAGGTGAATCAGGTTTTTATTATTAGAAATAACTATATGATTATGACCAAACAATTAGTTAACTGATAATGGTTTTATTTAGCATTTAATGCCCAATAATAAGCCACGGTACCTTATTCTTGCTGAGTTTGTTGCTTTAAAAACAAATTTTGGATGCAGTCCATCCTTGTGGTCAGAAAAAGTAAAACCGTACAGCTGAGGTTAGTAAACCAGACCCGAGAGAGCACTGTGAGAGGCTAGCAGACTTTTAAGCAGCTCTGTTTTTCATGCACCTAGAAAACAGTTGTTTACTCATATTTCTCAGGAAAATGCACCTGGCTAGCAGTATGAAAAGCTTATCTAACTGATGGCACAGAAAACTCAGCCTACATTTGGGCTCCCAATTCAAACTCTGATTTAATTCTGTTCATCAAGCCTTTGGAGATTGATTCTGAGTTTCCTCCACAAATTTTGTAGGCGCCGGCCAGTGGCTCAATGGGTAGAGTGTAGGCCTGGTGTATTGATGCCCTGGGTTTGATTTCTAGTCAGGGCATACAGGTGAAGTGACCATCTGCTTTTACTCCCCTGACTCTCCCCCTTCTTTCCCTTCTCAAGTCAGTGGCTCAGTTGGTTTGAGCATGTCCCTGGGCATTGAACATAGCTCAGTTTGTCCAAACGTGTCAACCTCAGGTGCTAAAAATAGCTCAGATGATTAGCACATCAGCCCTAGATGGGGTCAAGAGGTGGATCCCTGTCGGGGCCATGCAGGAGTCTGCCTTACTATCTTCCCTCCCCTCACCTATTAAAAAAATAAAAGTAATTTAGTGAATTGCATAATAAACAGAAAAACAAAAGATAAGCACTATACTTGTAATTTTACAGTCTTTAACATGTCTTTTTAGATTAATAAAGAGCAAGAGAATAATTCCACTATTCCTCAAAAGAAGACAGGCACCAGAAAAGGCATAAAAGATATAACTAATAATCAGGCTCAAGGACCCAAAGACCAGGCTGTATCTCAAAATAAGGTACTCTACATTACCGTGGATGTAAACCTCAAGGAAAACCAAGAAATGAAACACAGGCTCTCACACAGTGGGAGAGATAGCTTGTCCGAGGCACTGGACACTCTCCAGGCTGTCAGAAAAGAGAGAGAGGCCCGGCTGGGCAGAGAGATGCTGGTGCGGGGTGTAGAAGGCATCAAAGGCTACGTAAACCTTGGAATGCCCCTCTGTTGTTTTCCTGATAACTGCCACCTGGCAGTTACATTTGCCCGGAGTAAAAGTAAGCAGAAAGAAGAGAACCAGATATTTGGCCGGCATGACAAGGCATCTACTGACTGTGTCAAATTTTTTATCCGCGCAATTGAGAAGAAGAGAAAAAGGATCGTCAAATGTGGGGAACTTCACAAAGAAGGATGCATGCTCTGCGTCTACGCTTTCAAAGGAGAAACTGTCAAGGATGCAATATGCAAGGACGGCCGATTTCTTCCCGTGCTGGAGAAACATGATTGGAAACTCGATGAAATTGAGGGCATCGGTACAGAGTGCACACAGAGAGTTGATGACTTAGAGGGCAAGTCCTTCCATATTATATTAATAGTTAAGGAAAGCATGGACTCTAGGGCAGCTGGCACTCAGAATTCTGAGTTAGAAGAAAGAAGCACTTGGAAAGATATTGTGGCCAAGTGCCCTAGTTTGAAAGGAGAAACTGAAAAAATTAGAAAAAGCTTCAAGGAACAAATGAAAGGAAAAAAAGGGAAAACATTATTTCAATTGCATAAAACAGACTTTGGGAAACTGATAAAAAACTCTACTTTAGTTAAAATGCACAAACTTCTTTCTCACCTCAGTGACTCAGTTGGGTACATATCGTGGGACAACAATGGAAATAGGGGTTCTGCCACCTGCTTTGTTTTTAGAGGGCTGTACATTTTCACCTGTCATCATGTAATAAGTGACATTGTGGGAGAAGGAATAGAGCCAGTTGCGGAGTGGGCAGACATAATTGCTAAATGTGCAAGGGTGACATTTGATTATGAAGACAGTCCAGAAAAAGTAGAGAACTTCTTCTCCATTGAACCTTGGTTTGATATATATGATAAAAGTCTTGATTATGCTGTTCTGAAACTGAAGGAAAATGGACAACAAGTACCTTTGGGACTATATAATAGAGTTGGTCCTGTGCCACTGAATGGGTTGATATATATTATCGGCCATCCAGATGGAGAGTCCAAGTCTACTGATACTTGTGCTGTAATCCCTCTGGGTCAACGACTAGAGAAAGTTCAAGAACATCTGCAGGCTAGAAAAGCAGAGGGTTACAATCATTTTGTCCCCATGTTCAGTCAAAAAAGTTTCCAGGAAAATATTCCCAGGCCTGATGTGACTACCTACAACACCAGTTTTTACTTTGGGTCTTCTGGCTCCCCAGTGTTTGATTCAAAAGGTTCTTTGGTGGCCATGCATGCTGCTGGCTTCACTTACCAGTACCAAGAAGGACTTTCCAGTCTCATTGAGTTTGGTTGTACTATGGATTCCATCTGTCATGATCTTCAACAAAATCATGGACCATGGTGTGAAGAATTAGGCATACCTTCACCGGATATAGAAATGATGAGTGACGACAATTGAGGATAGTGAGAATTTGGTCTATTTCCGAACTTTAAGAGAAATACCTATGGAGTGTTATTCTATAGGCAAAGATGATTGTCTTCTAAATTCCAAAATGATTAATTTTGTCAATGTTAATAATTATTATTGATCAATTTTTTTGCACCACACATTTTCTAAGCACATGAAGAAACTAGTTCTTTGTCCTTTTCCCTTTTTATGTTCTTTTTTTGAGCACTTCCTTGAGTCCCAGTTCTTCATGGTGCTTCCAGGCCCCTCTGGTTCATTTCCTGCCTTTGTCCGTGGTCAGCCATTTCTTCACAGAGCCCTGGTTACTGTTAGTGGAGAATCACACTACAAACCAAGATCTGGGCAGTAAATGTCATTTCTTTCAGTCCTCTCAGCTGACAGAACAAAGAAACATGTGTGTTATCCTGACTCGTGTATATACACAGAGTTCCATACATCTGTATGAAACTGTATGGATGTATGATCAACATTTCTTACTGATGTTTGCTACTCCAATCCATTCACCCATGGGTCCTTTCAGCCTCCCCCATGCTCATCTGTGAACTCTCCAGCAGTGAGAAACTGGGCTCCTACCACACTCCACCTGTTTACTGAATTGTTAAATTCCCGTATACATATGTAATGGTATCATAATTGTCCACATGTTACCAGAACAAAAAATTAACTTTGTTGAGTAGAGTACCGTGTTTGTGTCCAATTTCCTTTGCCTTCAGTCATAGACTCCTTCCTGTGGTTACTGTGGTCAGCACCTTTCCCCCTGGCCTTCACCGACTTACCCCTCCCCTCTCCCCTGAACCTCTGGTGACCACTGATCTTTTCATTGTCTTTACAGTTTTGCTTTTTCCAGAATGTCATGTAAGTGGAATCATGTAATACAAGCTTTTTCAGATGGACTTCTTTCACTTAGCAGTATGTAGCTGAAGTTCCTCTGTGCCTTTTCAGGGTCTGATAGCTCATTTCTTTTTATCACCGAATAATATTCTATTATGTGGATATGCCACAATTTGTTTATTCACTCACCTTTTGAAAGCTGTCTTGATTGCTACTGGGTTTTGGTGATTATAAATAAAGCTGCATAGATAAAAGTGGAGTGGTTACCTGGGGGAGGGGATGGGGTGGGGGAGTAAAGAGGGACACATATACGATGATGGAAAATGATGGAAATGTTATGATGGGTACACAACATAACAGTTAAAATGCTATAGGGATGTTCACCTGAAACCTATGTACTCTTATTGATCAGTGTCACCCCATTAAATTTAATTTCAAAAGAAAAAATAAAGCCACTAGAAGAATTTGTGTACAAATTTTTGCATGAATATATGTTTTCAATTCAATTAGGTTAATACCAAGAAGGAAGATTACTGGATTGTATGGTAAAACTGTTTAAGTTTGTATCTGTTGAACTTCTGACGTGGTGATACCATCTGACACTCCCACCAACAATGAAGGATAGCTCACATTGATTCACATCCTCACCAGCATTAAGTATTGTCACTTTTTTTTGAGATTTTGGCCATATTAATACTGTTGAAATGCATGATATTCTTCAGGTATTAGGAAATTTATTCTTGAATTGGGCCTGCCTTGTACGATGCAGTATATGTATTTATAGTTATGGTATCAGTCTATGTTCTGTTAGGAGAATAAAGTCACTATCAAGATTATAATAATGAGGTATTTAATCAGGAATTAAGGGTTAGATCGGTGTGGGATAAGCAGGGGAAGACAGTGTTTTTCAGACTGCAGCCAGAGGAAGTCAGCCAAAGCATTGGGAGGGGGGAGAAGTGGCAGATTGATGTGGGGACATCTGAGACTCTTGCGCCTCTTGTCACCATGCTGGTGAAGTACAAATAGAGAGGTTGCAAAATTGCTATATCAGATGCAACATACAAGTGAGTACTTGTGTAGATATTACACAATCCTGCCTGACTGCCATGATGATTCAAGAAATAGTGCCTCCCATTTCTTTTTCACCTTTCAAGTTTATTGTAAGTTTTTCTCATTGGCAAATACTGACTCATAACACAAGGATTCTGGGGAGAAACAGTTCTCAATTTTATGAAGAAGTGGTGTTGCCATGTAACCAGCACACATACACACACACAATACACAAACATGTAAACAATCATAAATTATTAGTGAGGTGGTAATGCAGTTTTTACCATAAAGTGTATGTCACAAGTTTAACTGATTACTAGCTGCAAGTCATCTGCATACTTACAATTTCCTGAAAATAAATTATGCTATAAAAAAATTCTAACCTGACCTGTGGCGACACAGTGGATAAAGGATTGACCTGGAACACTGAGGTCACTGGTTCAAAACCCTGGGATTGCCCAGTCAAGGCACATACAAGAAGCAACTACTATTATTATGAGTTGATGCTTCCTCCTCCTCTTTCTCTCTTTTCTCTCTACAAAAAAACAAAGTCAATAGTAATAATTTTATAAAACTATCCCCAGGTGTTTATTGTTCAGATGAAATATACTGACAGAGAAGTATCAAGTAAAAAAACAAACAAACAAAAAAAAACACCAGGCTAAAATTCAACACAGGAAAAACAAAAAGCCATTTTCTTTCTGTTTACTTTGATCTTTCTGCTGCCTATCTCTTTTGTCTCTGCATTTTTCCCACATGGGAATTCCAGATGAGCTCAAAAAAAGCATTAAATTTAGCCTTTTATTCCTCATTGATAACCTTGTTTCTTTTCCAAAACACTCTATATTTGTGTCCCCCAGAAAAACATATATGGAAGTTCTAGCTGCCGGTATCTATGAACTTGAATTTGACTTTCTTGGAGATAGGGTCTGCGCAGATGTAATTAAGTTAAAGTTATGTAGATGAGATCATTTGGATTTTGGCTGGGCCCTACATCCAATGACTTGTAACCTCATAAGGAAAAGAAGAGGGAGGTTTGACCCACACCAAGAAGAAGGCTGTGTAGGGTAAAAAAGAGAGAGAGAGGGAGAGAATGACATGAAGATCTAAAGAACCCTGAGATGGGAAGTTGCGGTGCTGGTCCAAAGAGAAGAGGAGAAAGCACACCAAGAAGCCCATCAGTGTCCCTCCAGGCCGAACCCACTTCAAAGCCAGTGCCTCATGTAGGTCGCTACTCTTAGCCGCAGGAGCCAACCTTGTCACTTGTTTGCCAGCCCCCAGGTCTCCCCAGGCCCTTTATTTCCTCAACTAAACTTCTAACCTGTCCCAAGCTCCCCCTGCAAAGGAAGGTGTGAGAATCTGAACAGGTACCGGCGTTTGGGCGCCCAAGAATGAGATGTCACCAGAGCAAGGTGAATGGGAAGGGCACAGAGCTTCCACGCCCTGTCCAGGGCCACACTCCCCCAGCACCTGCACGTTTTCACCAGCCGATCTTGTTAGTTGGTTAGCTTTTACTAAAAAATGAAGCAATTACTGTTGATAAGCTTTGAGTGAATGAAAACATCAGAATACATTTGGTTGAACCCAAAGCACCAGAGCCGCTCAAAACTGAAAATAAAAGTGTGTAGTCACTCTTGTCTCCCTCCTCTCAAATCCCCTGATTTTTTTTCCCCTTTGACCAAAACCTCAGGTGCATTTGAAGAAAGATAGAGATGGAGCTGAAATCTCCTTGTCCCCCAATGGGTCCGAAGGCCACATACACTTGGTGTGGATGTGGAAGGAAAGGAATCGCACTCATCCCGGATCATTTCAGGCCCCCAAACCCATGAGAGGGAAAGGTTCTGGGCCCAGCAGTGGCCAGAGACGCTGAGAGCTGTGGGCTGGAGCTGAGGCAGTGGGCGTGCAGCACGCAGGGTTCCCTGGGCCTGCGTGCTCACCAGACACTGAGAGGTTCATGACAGAGGAACAACACACTGTGCTTAGGTGCTGACCCTGGAACAACAGGACAAGGGCAGGAAAAAGACTGACAAGTTTTTACTACTCCACTTTGTCACCCTTAGTTAGCCTGTTTCCATCACCCCGAACTTCCCTGGGCTCCTGGAGAGAATCTATAATTTGCAGTGTGCTCCTCTAGGAGAAAATGCACCCTAATTCTATAGGTGGGATCTAGGCAAGATTTGAGGTGGAAAGAAAGAGAAAGCCTTTGGATGGGCTCAAGGTACTGTTGTGGAATCAGTATGTTCAATCCCTACAACCGCTCAGCCAAAGGAGATCCTGCTTTTCAGGAACTGCTTCGTGTAGAACATACCAGTTGCTCCCAAGCCATTTCTCTGTCTCCTCTGAATATTCCAGCAGAAATAATATAGATAAGGGCTTAATATCCAAAATATACAAAGAACTCATAAAACTCAACAACAAACAAACAAACAATCCAATAAAAAAATGAGAAGAGGATATGAATAGACACTTCTCCCAGGAAGAAATACAAATGGCCAACAGATATATGAAAAGATGCTCATCTTCTTTAGCTATTAGAGAAATGCAAATCAAAACGGCAATGAGATACCACCTCACACCTGTTCGATTAGCTGTTATTAGCAAGTCAGGTAATAGCAAATGTTGGAGAGGCTGTGGAGAAAAAGGAACCCTCATCCACTGTTGGTGGGAATGTAAAGTAGTACAACCATTTTGGAATAAAGTATGGTGGTTCCTCAAAAAACTGAAAATAGAACTACCTTATGACCCAGCAATTCCTCTACTGGGTATATATCCCCAAAACTCAGAAACATTGATACATAAAGACACATGCAGCCCCATGTTTATTGCAGCATTGTTCACAGTGGCCAGGACATGGAAACAACCAAAAAGCCCATCAATAGATGACTGGATAAAGAAGATGTGGCACATATACACTATGGAATACTACTCAGCCATAAGAAATGATGACATCGGAACATTTACAGCAAAATGGTGGGATCTTGATAACATGATACGAAGCGAAATAAGTAAATCAGAAAAAAACAGGAACTGTATAATTCCATACGTAGGTGGGACATATTAGTGAAACTAAGAGACATTGATAAGAGTGTGGTGGTTACGGGGGGGAGGGGGGAATGAGTGAGGGAAAGGGGGGAGGGGGAGGGGCACAGAGAGAACAAGATAGAGGGTGACGGAGGACAATCTGACTTTGGGTGGTGGGTATGCAACATAATTGAACGACAAGATAACCTGGACTTGTTATCTTTGAATATATGTATCCTGATTTATTGATGTCACCCCATTAAAAAAATAAAATTATATATATAAAAAAAAAAAAAAAAAAAAAAAGAATCCCAAAAGAAGAAAGGGACATTCAGCTTGATTTAAAGACTGAAAGGCCACCAGGAACTCAGAGATCATTTCCTGGTAAAACACTGCCACCTGCTGGATGCAGCCCCAGTGTGCCCCTTCTAAACGAAAGCAGCCATTATTAACCTGTTGCCATTATTAACCTGTTGTTCAACTGTTGTATGTTGAAACAGGGCTACACAAGTTGGTCTGTTCCATCTGGCATCCCTTTGGGGCAGAGGTTCAACTCAGACTCATTGAATAACAAGGAAGGATTCAAAACGCGTTGGTAGTAAAATGCAAATAATGTGTATACTCAGATCAGCCAGCCTGGCCTTCGCATTGTCTTAGATTTTACATGAAGAAATGGAAGTTGCCCTTCTTGGAGAAACTTTATTTCCTACTTTATCATCTGGATTTTGTTGTTTTTATCCAGGAAGGAGTCACCTCTCTGCTGGAAGAGAGAGTGAAATAAGATCATCCTAACAAAATCAGGGACAAAAGTGACTTGAAAGTGATTATAGAATGATAAGGCTCTGTCAATCTCTGATGTTTCCACTTCTAGAGTTTAGCCCTCCATGGGTCCCAACTGAGATCTTGGGATGTTTATTAGCACCATCTCCCTTATCCAACCACAAACTCCAATTTTTATCTTGTCAGGATGATAGTTCTTCAGGAAACTCTATTCCGTTTTTCACTGACTCACTACGGTAGCGTGGGGATATAGTGGGGCTTGATCAGTAAAGCAATCCATGACAATTTAAGGAGTACAGAAATGATAGTCTCTGTCATATGTGCGTATTGCTTATCAGTTGGCCCCTGCAGACCTGAGTAGTATTAGAAAATGGCAGTGACCACCACAGAGTCAAACCAAGTTGTAGGTCCAATTGCTGCCACTGTGCCAGATGTGGTAGCAGATTCTCACTGCCTCGGGTACATGGTGTTGTGTGTGGCCATTGATTGGATGAATGTGTTCTTTTCTGTCATGATCAGGAAAGGGGATCCTAGCCAGTTCAACAAACATGGATGGAGTAGACAATAGTACATATTTTTTATTTTAGTCTCAAGACTATGTTAACATTCTCTTCCTTTGTTATGGTATAGTTAGGAAAAGTCTGGTCTATTTGTACTTCCTGTGGACTACCCCTCAATCCACTCTATCAATGATATCATGCAATCAGGTCAGATGAGCAAGAAGTCGCCAACAATTTTAAGATCATGCATCACACGCATTTCAGATAACACTGGGGAACTTTTTTTTTTTTCGTTTTCTGTTGCATGAGGTTTTAGAACTGTTTCTATATACTTCTACATCACTGATTCCAAATCTGAAATCTGTTTTTTTGGTGCATGCTCCAGTTTTTATGCAATTTTTGTTACAGTTAATGGCATGCATTGATTTTTAAATTGGAGTTAAAGGGCAACGATTCTTGGATTGAACATAACCACAACACAATTAATGTTTTACAAACATCACTTTTACATAATTATAGTTGTTTTTAAATGTAAAAAATTATTATCTGATAAAATAATTTTGTTTTAAGATTGAATCATGGCTTCTTCAAGTAGACATAAATGTAAGAATAGTCCTGACACCTTCTGTTATATATGTAGCTGTTACACACTTCAACGTCAAAGGTGCAATATTTCATCATTTGTGGCATGTGCATATATTGCCTATTTTCAAGTTCCCCTTGGCGATCAAGACAAGAATTGGGCTCCTCATATTGTGTGTCATAATTATGAGGAAATGCTTCATGACTGGACAAAAGGAAAGCAGAAAGGAATGCCTTTTGGTATTCCCATGGTTTGGCATGAACCTAAAGACCACAGCAGTGACTGTTATTTCTGTCTGATCCTTACAAAGAGCATCGGCAAGAAAAAACAGCATATGATCGCATATCCAAATATTCCTACAGCAATAAGACCTATCCCACACTCTGAGACACTCCCGGTTCCACTTTTCAATGGTTTTATTTCTTCTAAGGATGAAGAAAGTGAACATGGTGATCAAGTGTATTTTGATAAGATGCATGAGGAAATGGTTATAGATTCTGAAGGGTCTTCTTCTGATGCCAAGCAGTCATTAACCCCTCAGCAGTTTAGCCAACCCGAATTGAATGACTTAGTAAGAGATTTGGGCCTATCCAAAAAAGCAGCTGAGTTATTAGCCTCCAGGCTTCAAGAAAAGAATTCACTTCACCAGTAAGCTAAAGTATCCCATTTCAGGAAGTGTGAACAAATTTTTGTGGACTTTTTTTCCCAAAGACAAACACTTTGTTTAGTGTCATGATATCAGTAGTCTTCTCAGCCAGCTAGGTGTTACCACTTACAGTCTAACAGAATGATGGCTATTTCTTTTCTTTCACTATCTTATTTTTATTAATTTTAATGCAGTAATATTGATAAATCAGAGTATACATGTTAAGAGAAACTATCCCCAGATTATTTTGACATTTGATTATGTTGCATACCCCTCACCCAAAGTAATTATCTTCCATCACCTTCTATCTGGTTTTTTTGTGCCCCTCCCTCCCCCTACCACCTCCCTCTCCTTCCTCGCCCCCTCCCCAACCACCCCCCACTCCACCCCCTGTTACCATCACATTCTTGTCCATGTCTCTGAGACTATTTTTATGTCCCATCCATGTATGGGTTCATATAGTTCTTACTTTTTTCTGATTTACTTATTTCACTCTATATAATGTTATCAAGGTCCAACCATGTTATTGTAAATGTTCCGATGTCATCATTTCTTATGGCTGAGTAGTATTTCATAGTATTTATGTACCAAAGCTTTTTAATCTACTCGTCCTCTAATGGACACTTGGGCTGTTTCCAGATCTTCACTATTGTGAACAATTCTGCCATAAACATGGGGGTGCATTTCTCCTTCTGGAACAGTTCTATAGTGTTCTTGGGGTATATTCCTAAAAGTGGGATAGCTGGGTCAAAAGGCAGTTCAATTTTCAATTTTTTAAGGAATCTCCATACTGTTTTCCACAGAGGCTGCACCAGTCTGCACTCCCATCAGCAGTGCAGGAGGGTTCCCTTTTCTCCACATCCTCGCCAGCACTTATTTTGTGTTGTTTTGTTGATGAGCGTCATTCTGACTGGTGTGAGGTGATATCTCATTGTGGTTTTAATTTGCATTTCTCTAATGATTAGTGACGTTGAGCATTTTTTCATATGCCTATTGGCCATCTGTATGTCCTCTTTGGAGAAGTGTCTATTCATTTCTTTTGCCCATTTTTTGATTGGATTGTTTCTCTTTCTGGTGTTAAGATTTACAAGTTCTTTATAAATTTTGGTTATTAACCCCTTATCAGACATACTGTCAATTATGTTCTCCCATTGTGTGATTTGTCTTTTTATTCTGTTCTTATTGTCTTTAGCTGTGCAAAAGCTTTTTAGTTTGATATAGTCCCATTTGTTTATCCTGTCTTTTATTTCACTTGCCCATGGAGATAAATCAGCAAATCAGCCCGTGGAGATAAAAATCAGCTGTGAGAGATGTCAGAGAGCTTACTGCCCATGTTTTCTGCTAAGATGCTTATGGTTTCACACCTTACATTTAAGTCTTTTATCCATTTTGAGTTTATTTTCGTGAATGCTGTAAGTTGGTGGTCCAGTTTCATTTTTTTTGCAGGTTGCTGTCCAATTTTCCCAACACCATTTATTAAAGAGGCTGTCTTTACTCCATTGTATGCTCTTACCTCCTTTGTCAAATATCAGTTGTCCATAGAGCTGTGGGTTTATTTCTGGGTTCTCCATTCTGTTCCATTGATCTATGTGCCTGTTCTTATGCCAGTACCAGGCTGTTTTGAATACAATGGCCTTGTAGTATAACTTGATATCAGGAAGTGTGATACCTCCCCCTTTATTCTTCTTTTTTAAGATTGCTGAGGCGATTTGTGTTCTCTTTTGGTTCCATATAAATTTTTGGAATATGTGATCTATATCTTTAAAGTATGTCATTGGTATTTTAATTGGTATTGCATTGAATTTATAAACTGCTTTGGGTAATATAGACATTTTAATGATGTTTATTATTCCTAACCATGAGCATGGTATATGCCTCCACTTGTTTTTATATTCCTTGGTTTCTTTTATCAATGCTTTATAATTTTCCAAGTACAAGTCTTTAGTCTCCTTGGTTAAATGTACTGCTAGGTACTTTATTTTTTCGGTTATAACAGTGAAGGGGATTGTTTCCTTAAGTTCTTCTGACTGTTTGTTGCTTGTGTATAAAAATGCCTCTGACTCCTGAGTATTAATTTTATATGCTGCCACATTGCTGAATTCATTTATCAGGTCCAGTAGTATTTTGACTGAGACTTTAGGGTTTTCTGTATACAATATCATACCATCTGCAAATAATGATAGTTTTATTTCTTCTTTTCCAACTTGAATGCCTTTTATTTCTTCTTCTTGTCTGACTGCTGTGGCTAGGACTTCCAGGACTATGTTGAATAGAGTGGTGAAAGGGGGCACCCCTGCCTTGTTCCTCATCGTAAGGGGATTGCTTTTAATTTTTGCCCATTGAGTATGATGTTGGCTGTGGGTTTGTCATAGATGGCTTTTATCATGTTGAAGTATGTTCCCTGTATTCTCACTTTGTTGAGAGTTTATATCATGAATGGGTGCTGGATTTTATCAAATGCTTTTCTGCATCTATTGAAATTATCATGTGGTTTTTCTCCTTCCTTTTGTTTATGTGATGAATCATATTGATTGATTTGCAAATATTGTACCAGCCTTGCCTCCCCAAAATAAATCCCACTTGATCATGATGTATGATTTTTTCCATATATTGTTTGATCTGGTTTGCTAATATTTTCCTGAAGGTTTTAACATCTATATTCATCAGGGATATTGGCCTATAATTTTCTTTCTTTGTGTTGTCTTTGCGTGGTTTTGAAATCAGAATTTTGCTGCCTCATAAAAGGAGTTTGGAAGTCTTCCTTCCTCTTGAATTTTTTGAAATAGCTTGAGAAGGATAGGAGTTAGTTCTTCTTTGAATATTTGGTAGAATTCACTTGTGAAGCCATCTGGCCCAGGACTTTTCTTTGTTGGGAGGTTTTTGACAACTGTTTTGATCTCATTTGGTATAATCAATCTGTTTAGGTTTTCTGATTCTTCCGGATTGATTTTAGGAAGACTGTATGTTTCAAGGAATTTGTCCATTTCATCTAGGTTGTCTAGTTTTTTTGGCATACAGTTCTTCATAGTATTTTCTTACAATATTTTGTATTTCTGTTGTGTCAGTTGTTATTTCTCCACTCTCATTTCTAATTTTATTTATTTGAGTCCTCTCTCCTTTTTTCTTGGTGAGCCTAGTTAACGTCTCATTGCTCTTGTTTACCTTTTCAAAGAACCAGCTCCTAGTTTCATTGATCCTCTGTATTGTTCCTTTAGCCTCTATGTCATTTATTTCTGCTCTGATCTTTATTATTTCCTTCCTTCTACTACATTTGGGCTTTACTTGCTATTCTCTTTCTAGTTCTTTAAAATGCAGGGGTAAGTTGTTTATTTGAGCTTTTTCTGGCTTTTTTTCACTTTAGTTGTTCATTTTTTTATTTTACAGAGACAGAGAGTGAGTCAGAGAGAGGGATAGACAGGGACAGACAGACAGGAATGGAGAGAGATGAGAAGCATCAATCGTTAGTTTTTCGTTGCGCGTTGCAACACCTTAGTTGTTCATTGATTGCTTTCTCATATGTGCCTTGACCGTGGGCCTTCAGCAGACCGAGTAACCCCTCCTGGAGCCAGCAACCTTGGATTCAAGCTGGTGGGTTTTCCCTCAAAGCAGATGAGCCCACGCTCAAGTTGGCGACCTCGGGGTCTCAAACCTGGATCCTCTGCATCCCAGTCCGACACTCTATCCACTGCGCCACCACCTGGTCAGGCTTTTTCTGGCTTCTTAGAGTGTGCCTGTAGTGCTATGAACTTCCCTCTCAGTACTGCTTTCACTGTGTCCCATAAATTTTGAGATGTTGTATGCTAAATATCATTCATTTCTAAGAATTTTTTAATTTCTTCTTTGTTCTCATTCTTAATCCAATCATTATTTAACAACCTGCTATTTAGCATCCATGTGTTTGAGAATTTTTGAGCTTTTCTGTTGTGGTGAATTTCTAGTTTCATGCCATTGTGATCAGAGAAACTGCTTGGTATTTTTTCAATCTTTTAAATTTGTTGAAACCACTTTTGTGCCCTAACATGTGGTCTATCCTAGAGAATGTACCATGAGCACTTGAAAAGAATGTATATTCTGCTGCTTTAGGGTGAAAGGGTCTGAAGATATCTATTAAATTGAGTTTATATAGTGTGTCCTTTAAATCTGCTGTTTCTTTGTTAATTTTCTTTCTTGAGGATCTATCTAGTGATGTTAGTGGGGTATTAAAATCTCCTACTATTATAGTACTGCTGTTGATCTCACCCTTTATATCCATCAAAGTCTGCTTTATATATTTAGGTGCTCCTATATTAGGTGTGTAGACATTTATAATAGTGATATCTTCCTGTTGGATTGCTCCCTTTATCATTATGTAGTGGCCTTCTTTATCTCTTACTATATTCTTTGTTTTAAACACCATTTTGTCTGATATAAGTATTGCTGCCCAGCTTTTTTTCATTTCCATTTGCATGAAATGTTTTTTTTCCATCCTTTTACCTTCAGTCTATGTGCATCTTTTGTTTTAAGGTGTGTCTGTTGTAGAAAGCATATGTACGGGTCCTGTTTTCTTATCCATGCAGCTACCCTATGTCTTTTGATTGCATCATTTAATCCATTTACATTTAAGGTTATTATTGATATGTAGTTGTTTATTGCCATTTTATTCTTTAAAGCTGTATTCCTCTTTTGCTATATTCTTTTCCCACTTTGATCTTTTATACCATGCCCCTTAACATTTCCTGCAGCATTGGTTTGGTTGTAATAAATTCCTTGAGGTTTTTTTTGTCTGGAAAACTTTTATTTCTCCTTCAATTTTAAAGAATAGCTTTGCTGGATAAAGTAGTCTTGGTTGTAGGTTCTTGTTCTGCATTACTTTGAATATCTCTTGCCATTCCCTTCTGGCCTCAAGTGTTTCTGTTGAGAAGTCTGATGTCATCCTTATGGGGGCTCCTTTGTAGGTGATAACCTTTATTTCTCTAGCAGCTTTTAATATTTTCTCTTCATCACTTAGCTTTGGTATTTTAATTATGATGTGTCTTGGTGTAGGTTTCTTTGGGTTTCTCTTCAATGGCGTTCTCTGTGTTTCTTGAACTTGTGAGAGTTTCTACTGCATTAATTTAGGGAAGTTTTCGGCTATGATATGATTGAACAAAGTCTCTATTCCTTGTTCTTTCTCTTCTTCTTCAGGAACCCCTATAATGTGGATGTTATTTCTCTTTATGTTGTCACAGAGCTCTCTAAAAGTTTCCTCAGACTTTTTGAGTCTCTTTTCTTTTTTTTCTCTGCTGTCATGCCTTCATTTCAGTTGTCCTCCAACTCACTGATTTGATCCTCAGCTCTATCCATCCTGTTTTTAATTCCTTCCATTGTGGTCTCATTTCTGATATTGTATTTGTCATCTCCGACTGATGCTTTTTTAATATTTCAATATCCTTTTTTATACTTGCTATTTCTTTATTTAGGTGTTCATGATGACCATCCATTGTTGTTCTAAGATCCCTAAGCATCCTTACAATCTTTATTTTGAACTCAGCATCTGGAAGTTTGGTTATTCCATATCACTCAGTTCATTTCCTGGATGTTTCTCTTGTGATTTCAATTGGACTGCACTTCTCTTTCTTCTCAATATATCTGTCTGTTTGGGTGTTTTGTTTGTAGAGCTGGTTGAGTCTAGGCTTGGTGTTGTCTGCCTCTAGTTTTCACTTGTGTTATTTCTAGGTCTTCTTGGGTTGGTGTCAGCTATTATTTGTAGTCCACTTTCAGATTTGGGCTGCTTTGAAGTCTTGATTTGTTTGTTTTCTTAACAGGTGATTGTCTTGTTTGCTGATCTCAGCAAGGGGCTTATTTGAAACTGTATCCAGGAATACAGTGGGTGTGACCTGAGGCTCTGAAGTCCTCTTCTCCCAGCTAATCTCTCTGGGGGCAGATTGCTTTCTCAGCTTCAGTAGGAGGAGGTGTATCTCAGATCTCCATGGAGACCTGATTTACTGCTCCTCCTACCCACTTCTTGTTTTCAGCTGTGTCTTGTTGCGCTGATTGGAGCTGGAGAGATGTCTGGAGATCTGTGACCTGGAAGTATTTTGACTTTTGTTTTGTGGAAGGATCAGCCCCTCCCCCAGCTATGGCCGCCTCCAGCACTGAATGAGTCAGCTTTTCAGGTTGTCCCCTGCATTGCTCTCCTTCTCATCATCTGTCTCTATCCCCCCCCCTTTCCTTTTGGGAAAAGGAAAGTGGGCCCTTTCAACACACCTCATTCCCTAGTCACCAGGCAAGTGGCTGTGAGCTGTATTTACTGCTCTTTTCCTTGGAGTGGGATTCCTTCTGGGCTCTCAGCCTCACCCTCCCCTTCTGTTCCTGTAAGTAGGGGCGATTCAGGCTCTGCCTACCAGGTTTTTTGCGGCTTCTTCTTTGCTCCCTGGTTTTTGAGAGCTGTTCTTGTAGTCCATAGTTGGTTTTTCACGCTGATTGTTCATAAATTAGTTTGTAATTCAGTTTGGTGGTGTGAGTTGGGAGTCTGTGTGTCTCCCTACTCTACTGCCATCTTCAGGTTTTGGCGGCTATTTCTTGACAGCTCTAAATGGAGTCTGAAATGTGTTCTCCTACCCAATGGTATTATTTATGCAGTGGTTCCAATTGGTTATTCAACTAATCTGCGAGAAGATTAATAATGATATAAAAATTGTCCTCGACTTTCTGAAGGATGAGGAGCATAACTGGATCATTTGTGTGGATCTTAAAATGGTAAATTACCTGCTAGGACAACAGAGAGGTTTCATGAAGTATCTTTGTTTTCTATGTTTGTGGGACAGCCAAGCTCGGGAGAAACACTGGACACAGAAGGAGTGGCCGAAACATGAAGCTCTGGAGGTGGGGATGCAAACTAGTTAACTGAGACAGGATAATTTTTTTCCCCAATTCACATCAAACTTGGATTAATGAAGCACTTTGTTCAGGCTCTAAATAGAGAAAGTGAATGCTTTCCACATATTATTTCTGTTTTTTCTGCCTTGTCTTTTGAGAAGATAAAAGCAGGTGTATTTGATGGACCTCAAATTCGAACCCTCTTATGTAATGAAGAATTTGCCAGGAAGATGAAAAGGAGGAGAAAGCAGCATGGCAGTCTATTATAGCAGTTACAAAGAACTTCCTTGGCAACAAAAAAAAGCAGAATACTAAGAACTTCTTGTTCAAAGGATGCTCTTGGCTTTCCACAACATTGGATGTAACATGAGCCTTAAGATTCACTTCCTGGGACTTGAAGATGGCAGCGGAGTAGGCAGACATACAGACTCCCAGCTCACACCAGCCAAACTGGATTATAAACCAATTTATGAACAATCAGTGTGAAAAACCAACTCTGGATTACAAGAAAAGCTCTCAAAAACCAGGTAGCAAAGAAGAAGCCACAACAAACCTGGTAGGCAGAGCCTGAATTGCCCCTGCTTACAGTAACAGAAGGGGGGGTTAGGCTGGGAGCCCAGAAGGGATCTTACTCCAAGGAAAAGAGCAGTAAATACAGCTCACAACCACTTGCCTGGTGACCAGGGAATGAGGTGTGTTGAAGAGGCCCACTTGTCTTCCAAAAACAAAGGAGAGAGAGAGAGTCAAATGGTGAGGGGGAGAGGAATGCAGGGGAGGACCTGAAAAGCTGACACATTCAGTGCTAGAAGCAGCCATAACTAGGGGAGGGGCTGATCCTCCCACAAAGCAAAACACAATAGTACTTCCAGGTCACAGATCTCCAGACATCTCTCCAGCTCCAATCAGTACAATAAGACACAGCTGAAAACAAGAAGTGGGTAGGAGGAGCAGTAAATCAGGTCTCCATGGAGATCTGAGATACACCTCCTCCTACTGAAGCTGAGAAAGCAATCTGCCCCCAGAGAGATTAGCTGGGAGAAGAGGACTTCAGAGCCTCAGGTCACACCCACTGCATTCCTGGATACAGTTTCAAATAAGCCCCTTGCTGAGATCAGCAAACAAGACAATCACCTGTTAAGAAAACAAACAAATCAAGACTTCAAAGCAGCCCAAATCTGAAAGTGGACTACAAATAATAGCTGACACCAACCCAAGAAGACCTAGAAATAACACAAGTGAAAACTAGAGGCAGACAACACCAAGCCTAGACTCAACCAGCTCTACAAACAAAACACACAGACTTAATGAGAAGACAAAAAAGTGCAATCCAAATGAAACCACAAGAGCAACCTTCAGGAGATGAACTTAGTGATATGGAAATAATCAAACTTCCAGGTGCAGAGTTCAAAATAAAGATTGTAAGGATGCTTAGGGATCTTAGAACAACAATGGATGGTCATCACGAACACCTAAAAAAAGAAATAGCAAGTATAAAAAAGGATATTGAAATATTAAAAAAGCATCAGTCGGAGATGACAAATACAATATCAGAAATGAGACCACAATAAAAGGAATTAAAAACAGGATGGATAGAGCTGAGGATCGAATCAGTGAATTGGAAGACAACTGAAACAAAGGCAAGAAAGCAGAGAAGAAAAAAGAAGAGACTCAAAAAGTCTGAGGAAACTCTTAGAGAGCTCTGTGACAACATAAAGAGAAATAACATCCGCATCATAGGGGTTCCTGAAGAAGAAGAGAAAGAACAAGGAATAGAGACTTTGTTCAACTATATCATAGCTGAAAACTTCCCTAAATTAATGCAATAGAAACTCTCACAAGTTCAAGAACCACAGAGAACTCCACTAAAGAGAAACCAAATGAAACCTACACCAAGACACATCATAATTAAAATACCAAAGCTAAGTGATAAAGAGAAAATATTAAAAGCTGCTAGAGAAATAGAGGTTATCACCTACAAAGGAGCCCCCATAAGGATGGCATCAGACTTCTCAACAGAAACACTTGAGGCCAGAAGGGAATGGCAAGAAATATTCAAAGTAATGCAGAACAAGAACCTACAACCAAGACTTCTTTATCCAGCAAGGCTATCATTTAAAATTGAAGAAGAAATAAGAAGCTTTTCAGACAAAAAGAACTCAAGGAATTTATTACAACCAAACCTATGCTTCAGGAAATGTTAAAGGGCATGGTATAAAAGATCAAAGTGGGAAAAGAATATAGCAAAAGGAATACAGCTTTAAAGAATAAAATGGCAATAAACAACTACATATCAATAATAACCTTAAATGTAAATGGATTAAATGATCCAATCAAAAGACATAGGGTAGCTGAATGAATTAGAAAACAGGACCCATAAATGTGCTGTCTAAAGGAGACATACCTTAAAACAAAAGATGCACATAGACTGAAGGTAAAAGGATAGGAAAAAAACATTTCATGCAAATGGAAATGAAAAAAAAAGCTAGGTGGCAATACTTATATCAAACAAATTGGACTTTAAAACAAAGAATGTAGTAAGAGATAAAGAAGGCCACTACATAATGATAAAGGGAGCAATCCAACAGGAAGATATCACTATTATAAATGTCTACACACCTAATATAGGAGCACCTAAATATATAAAGCAGACTTTGATGGATATAAAGGGTGAGATCAACAGCAATACTATAATAGTAGGAGATTTTAATACCCCACTAACATCACTAGATAGATCCTCAAGAAAGAAAATTAACAAAGAAACAGCAGACTTAAAGAACACACTATATCAACTCAATTTAATAGACATCTTCAGACCCTTTCACCCTAAAGCAGCAGAATATACATTCTTTTCAAGTGCTCATGCTACATTCTCTAGGATAGACCACATGTTAGGGCACAAAAGTGGTCTCAACAAATTTAAAAAATTGAAATAATAGCAAGCACTTTCCCTGATTACAATGACATTAAACTAGAAATTCACCACAACAGAAAAACTCAAAAATTCTCAAACACATGGAAATTAAATAGAATGTGGTTAAATAACAAATGGATTAAAAATGAGATCAAAAAAGAAATAAAAAAAATTCTAGAAACGAATTATAATAAGCATACAACAACTCAAAATTTATGGGACACAGCGAAAGCAGTACTGAGACGGAAGTTCATAGCACTAAAGCACAAGCTAGAAAAAGCTCAAATAAACAACTGAACCTTACATCTAAAAGAACTAGAAAAAGAACTGCAAGTAAAGCCCATATGTAATAGAAGGACGGAAATAATAAAGATCAAAGCAGAAATAAATGACATAGAGGCTAAAGGAACAATACAGAGGATCAATGAAACTAAGAGCTGATTCTTTGAAAAGGTAAACAAGATAGATGAGACGTTAACTAGACTCACCAAGAAAAAAAGAAAGAGGACTCAAATAAATTAGAAATGAGAGTGGAGAAATAACAACTGACACAACAGAAATACAAAATATTGTAAGAAAATACTATGAAGAACTGTATGCCAAAAAACTAGACAACCTAGATGAAATGGACAAATTCCTTGAAACATACAATATTCCTAAAATCAATCTGGAAGAATCAGAAAACCTAAACAGACCGATTACACCAAATGAGATCAAAACAGTTATCAAAAACCTCCCAACAAAGAAAAGCCCTGGGCCAGATGGCTTCACAAGTGAATTCTACCAAATATTCAAAAAAGAACTAAGTCCTATCCTTCTCAAGCTATTTCAAAAAATTCAAGAGGAAGGAAGACTTCCAAACTCCTTTTATGAGGCGAGCATAATTCTTATTCCAAAACCAGGAAAAGACAGCACAAAGAAAGAAAACTACAGGCCAATATCCCTGATGAATACAGATGCTAAAATCCTCAACAAAATATTAGCAAACCGGATCTAACAATATATGCAAAAAATCATATACCATGATCAAGTGGAATTTATTCTGGGGAGGCAAGGCTGGTACAATATTTGCAAATCAATCAATATGATTCATCACATAAACAAAAGGAAGGAGAAAAACCACATGATAATTTCAATAGATGCAGAAAAAGCATTTGATAAAATCCAGCACCCATTCATGATACAAACTCTCAACAAAGTGAGAATACAGGGAACATACTTCAACATGATAAAAGCCATCCATGACAAACCCACAGCCAACATCATACTCAATGGGCAAAAATTAAAAGCAATCCCCTTAAGATCAGGAGCAAAGCAGGTTTGCCCCCTTTCACCACTCTTATTCAACATAGTCCTGGAAGTCCTAGCCACAGCTATCAGACAAGAAGAAGAAATGAAGGCATTCAAGTTGGAAAAGAAGAAGTAAAGCTGTTATTATTTGCAGATGATATGATATTGTAGATAGAAAGCCCTAAAGTCTCAGTCAAAAAACTACTGGACTTGATAAATGAATTTAGAAAAGTGGCAGGATATAAAATTAATACTCAGAAATCAGAGGCATTTTTATACACCAACAATGAACAGTCAGAAAGAGAAATTAAGGAAACAATCTCCTTCACAATTACAACCAAAAAAGAAAGTACCTAGCAGTACATTTAACCAAGGAGACTAAAGACTTGTACTCAGAATATTATAAAACATTGATAAAAGAAATCAAGGAATATACAAACAAGTGGAGGCATATACCATGCTCATGGTTAGGAATAATAAACATCATTAAAATGTCTATATTACCCAAAGCAGTTTATAAATTCAATGCAATACCAATTAAAATACCAATGACATACTTTAAAGATATAGATCACATATTCCAAAAATTTATATGGAACCAAAAGAGAACACAAATCGCCTCAGCAATCTTAAAAAAGAAGAATAAAGGGGAGGTATCACACTTCCTGATATCAAGCTATAGTACAAGGCCATTGTATTCAAACAGCCTCGTACTGGCATAAGAACAGGCACATCCATCAATGAAATAGAACGGAGAACTCAGAAATAAACCCACAGCTCTATGGACAACTGATATTTGACAAAGGAGGTAAGAGCATACAATGGAGTAAAGACAGCCTCTTTAATAAATGGTGTTGGGAAAATTGGACAGCAACCTGCAAAAAAAATGAAACTGGACCACCAACTTACAGCATTCACGAAAATAAACTCAAAATGGATAAAAGACTTAAATGTAAGGTGTGAAACCATAAGCATCTTAGCAGAAAACATGGGCAGTAAGCTCTCTGACATCTCTCACAGCTGATTTTTATCTCCACGGGCTGATTTGCTGATTTATCTCCACAGGCAAGTGAAATAAAAGACAGGATAAACAAATGGGACTATATCAAACTAAAAAGCTTTTGCACAGCTAAAGACAATAAGAACAGAATAAAAAGACAAATCACACAATGGGAGAACATAGTTGACAGTACGTCTGATAAGGGGTTAATAACCAAAATTTATAAAGAACTTGTAAATCTTAACACCAGAAAGACAAACAATCCAATCAAAAAATGGGCAAAAGAAATGAATAGACACTTCTCCAAAGAGGACATACAGATGGCCAATAGGCATATGAAAAAATGCTCAACGTCACTAATCATTAGAGAAATGCAAATTAAAACCACAATGAGATATCACCTCACACCAGTCAGAATGGCGCTCATCAACAAAACAACACAGAATAAGTGCTGGAGAGGATGTGGAGAAAAGGGAACCCTCTGCACTGCTTGTGGGAATGCAGTCTGGTGCAGCCTCTGTGGAAAACAGTATGGAATTCCTCAAAAAATTGAAAATTGAACTGCCTTTTGACCCAGCTATCCCACTTTTAGGAATATACCCCAAGAACACCATAGAACTATTCCAGAAGGAGAAATGCACCCCCATGTTTATGGCAGAATTGTTCACAATAGTGAAGATCTGGAAACAGCCCAAGTGTCCGTCAGAGGACGAGTGTATACACACACACACACACACACACACACACACTATGGAATACTACTCAGCCATAAGAAATGATGACATTGTAACATTTACAATAACATGGATGGACCTTGATAATATTATATAGAGTGAAATAAGTAAATCAGAAAAAAGTAAGAACTATATGAACCCATACATAGATGGGACATAAAAATGAGACTCAGAGACATGGACAAGAATGTGATGGTAACAAGGGGTGTGGTGGAGGGGTGGGGAGGGGGCGAGGAAGGAGAGGGAGGGGGTAGGGGGAGGGGAGGGACACAAAGAAAACCAGACAGAAGGTGATAGAATACAATTTGACTTTTGGTGAGGGGTATGCAGCATAATCAAATGTCAAAATAATCTGGAGATGTTTTCTCGTAACATATGTACCCTGATTTATCAATGTCACTGCATTAAAATTAATAAAAATGAGATTAAAAAAAAAGATTCACTTCCTGAACAGTCACCTTGATAAGTTTCCTGAAAATCTTGGAGCTGTTAGTGATGAGCAGGGAAAACACTTTCATCATGATCTGAACACGATGAAAGAGCATTATCAGGGGCGATGGGGACAGAAATATGATGGCAGACTTCTGCTGGAGCATCAAACGAGATTGTCCTCAAGAAGTACACAAATGTAAGAGCTACAAACGCAATTTTTTGCCTGAATAGAATTTAAATAAGTTTTGCGCAAATTTTATGATTAAAATAAGTGTTTTAATATGTTCTATTTCAAAATTGTAGACAAATTCTGATGTGATCATATTTTTTGTGTATTAGTGTATTTACTGATTTACTGCATTATATAAATACAAAGATGATGCCCAAGAAGACATTCTACTTCATTATGTTAAACTAAATGTTGAAAATTTTACAAGATGAAAACCTAATATCTTGAATTGCAAAACATCTGTAGCTTACAGAGAAAAACTAATGTCAGATTTGAGATCAGCACACTCAAGTACAAACAAGTGTTTTTGTGGATGCAACAAAAATTTTTGCTTCCCAGTGTAATGGGAAATAAACCCTCTGAAGAATCAGAGTCCTACTAAATCAGGAATATGACCAAGACTTCTCATCCAAAGTGAAAGCTAAAGCATTGAATCTTGCATACCCCACTATGAAGAAGAAAGCACATTGCCTCTTTGGTTTCTGTAGATAATATATTCCACACCTGGATATACTGCTTCGGCCCATTTATAGGGTAACCCAGTAGGCTTCCAGCTGTAAATGAAGTTTTGCTTTAGAAAGGAATCTGAAGAAGATCCTGGCTACGGTGAAAACAGTGCTGCTTCTTGGACATGCAGGCTAAGTGACCTTACCGTTTTAGATGCATCGGATGGGGGAAAAGGTACCATGTGGAGTTTATGGCAAGCCCAAGCAGAAGAATCACAGTGCAGTCTACTGGGGTTCTGAAGTATGACTATCCCATCTGCAGTGGAAATGCATGCTTTTTGAATGACAGCTTCTGGTGTGTTATTGGCCCAGTAAATATGGAGGACCTGACCTTGAGACTTCAAATGACTTTGCATCCAGAACTCCCCAGTATGTGGTGGGTTCTATTAGATTTGTCAAGTCAGCCCTGCTGGCTAGCTCAGTTTATTAGAGCATCGTCCTGTCACATAAAGGTTGTGGTTTTGATCCCCTGTCAGGGCACATACAGGAACAGATTGATGTTTCTGTCTCATTCTCTTTCTCTTCCTCTCTCTCTAAAATCAATAAATAAAATTTTGAAAGAAAAAAACAGAAAGGATTTACCAAGTCATAACATCAGATGTGGTCAAAAACTGTCTTTTGTAATATGGAGGTGATGCACCCAGATTGAGTACAGGAAGAACAAAAGATCACAACTGAGTCATAGGAATGTGTGGGGTGCATCCCTGCAAAGGCGTTCCCATCCTTCTTCCTCAAACCTGAGACTCTGTTAGGTTACATGGAAAAGAGAAAACGTGCGGCATCTCTGATTGGCCATTTTAACTCCTGAGCTCCCTGCTGGCTAAGACAGTTACAGGGTAGAAGTTGAGAAAGTCCCTAAGACAGCCTCCAGGTTCAATAATTGATTAAAACAAAAGTCATAGAACTCATAAGACTGTTATAGTCATGGTTCTGGTTTATTATGATAAAAGGATACAGATGAAAATCAGCATAGAAGGAGGATTTATTTCAGGTACACAATGCTGATTCAACATTTAAAAATGTGTTGATACAATCCAACATATCAACAGGCAAAAGAAAAAAAAAGCCATATGATCATATCAGTAGATGCAGGAAAAGCATTTGACAAGAATCCAACACCTGTTTATAAAAACTTCCAGCAAACTAGGAAGTGAATTTTCTCAAGTAGACAAAGAACATCATCAAAAAAACTCTACAGCTAATATCATACTTCATGGCGAGAAACTAAGTGCTCTCTTGGTAAAATCAGAAACAAGGCAAGGATGTCTGCTGTCATCACTCATATGTAACATCATACTGGAAGTCCTAGAGAGTATCATAAAAAAAGGAAATAAAAGATATATTAATTGGAAAGAAAGAAAACTATTTTTGTTCACAGATGACATGATGGTCTCTGTATTATGAAGGAAATCTCAAAGAATCAACAAAAAAACCTCCTGGAACTAATAATCAACTATAAAAAATTTGCAAGATACAGAGTTACTATACAAAAGTTCATTGCTTTTTTATATACCAGCAATGGACAATTAGAGTTTGAAATTTAAAACACAATACCATTTACTTTACCACCACCCAAAGAAAAATATTTAGACATAAATCTAACAAAATAAATAGAAGACATATATGGTGAAAATGCTGATGAAAAGAATGAGAGAAAAATCTAAATAAATGGGGAGACAGTCTATGTACAAATAGAGGAAAAGTCAATGTTGTCATGTGGTCAGTTCTTCCCAACTTGATCTATAAACAACATAATGTCAATCAAAATCCCAACAATAAATCTTGTGGATATTGACAAACTAATACTAAAGTTTATAAAGGAAAGGCAAAAGACCCAGAATTTCCAAGATAATATTGAAGGAGAAGAAAGAAGTTAAAGAACTGCCATTATTGAATTTCAAGGGTTACAGTAACTCTGCAGTAATCAAGACTGTGTGGTGTTGGTGAAAGAATAGACTAGTAAACCAGCGGAACAGAAGACAGCACCCAGAAATAAAGCTCCTTATTAATGTACTCAAATGGCCTTTGACAAAGGAACAAAACAATACAGCCAAAGCAAAAACAGTCTTTTCCACAAATGTGGCTACAACAACCGAACATCTCCAAAATGAATCTAGACACAGACTTTACACCTTTCACAAAAATCAACTCAAAATAGATTGTAGACCTAAATGTAAAACACAAAACTATAAAACTGCTAGAAGCTAGCAAAGGAAAATGTAGGTAACCTTGGATTTGGTGATGTCTTCTTAGATCCAACACAGAATTATTTAATCCATGAAATAAAAAATTGTTATGTTGTACTTATAATTAAAATGTCTGCTCTGTGAAAGACACTGTTAAGGGGGAGAAGACTCATCACCACATGGTGCGGAGGTGAGTGCTGGGAAGTCCAGCAGGCTGAAGGAAGTCCCTGGGAGTCGAGCACTGGGACTCTGAGGCACTTCTTACCACCCCTGGGCCCTATGACATCTGCAGCAAGCCAGATGGGGCAAGCACCCATTCTTGGGGGGGGGATAAATAAAGAGATAAGCCATAGATTGAGATAAAATGTTTGTGAAAGACATATGACCAAAGACTGTTATTTAAAACATACAAAGAGCCTGACCTGTGGTGGCGCAGTGGATAAAGCGTCGACCTGGAAATGCTGAGGTCGCCAGTTCAAAACCCTGGGCTTGCCTGGTCAAGGCACATGTGGGAGTTGATGCTTCCAGCTCCTCCCCCCTTCTCTCTCTCTCTGTCTCTCCTCTCTCTCTCTCTCTCTCTCTCTCTCTGTCTCTCCCTCTCCTCTCTAAAATGAATAAATAAAAAATTTAAAAATAAATAAATAAAAAATAAAATATACAAAGAAATTTTAAGATTCAACAGTAAAAAAACAAACACTCCAATTAAAAAGATGGGCCATGCCATGGCTCAATGGATAGAGCATTGACCTGGGGTGCTGAAGACCCACTTTCAAAACCCCGAGGTTGCCAGTTTGAGTGCAGGGTTGCCAGCTTGAGCAGCTTGAGTGTGGGATCATAGACATGACCCCATGGCTGCTGGCTTGAACCCAAGGGTGGCTGGCTTGAAGCCCAAGGTCCCTGGCTTCAGTCCAAGGTTGCTGGCATAAGTAAGAGGTCACTCGCTCTGCTGTAGCCCCCTGGACAAGGCACATAAGAGAAAGCAGTCAATGAACAACTATGATGCTGCATTTCATTTCTGTCCCTGTCCGTGTGTATTTTTTTCTCGCTAAAAAGATGGCCCAAAGACCTTAACAGATATTTCTTTGAAGACAGATAGCAAATAACCAGGTGAAAAAATGCTCGATGTCATATGTCATTAGAAAACCACAAGTTTAAAGAAGCAATGAGATACCATGACCTGAGTTTTGTGGAGTCCGTGTCAAAACCCATAGAAAGTACAATGCCAAGAGTAAATCCTAATGTAAAATATGGACTTTAGTTAATGATAATGTGTCTATCTTGGCTTCTTTTTAAATTTATTTATTCATTTTAGAGAGAGGAGAGAGAAAGAAGAGAGGGAGGAGCAGGAAGCATCAACTCCCATATGTGTCTTGAGCAGGCAAGCCTGGGATTTTGAACAGGGGACCTCAGTGTTTCAGGTCAATGCTTTATCCACTGTGCCACCACAGGTCAGGCAATATTGGTTTCTCAACTGTGGCAAATGTACCAGCACAGGAGATTACATACACTATGATTCCATTCACACAACATTCTTGAATTGACAAAAGTACAGACATGCAGAACATACGTACTAGTGATGGCCAGGGGTTACGGACAGGACAGGACGGTAGTAGGGAGGATTGGCTGTGGTTATAAAAAGCAACATTATGGGTGCTTGTGGTGATAGAAACTATATTGCATACACATTTGTACAAAAAGTATATTGTATAATATACATTTCTTATATTACATAATGCATAAGATATAGTATATAACATATTATATATAAATAATTTAATAACATATAGGGTATACTATATGATCCAATTATATTATTTCAATAAAGCAGCAATATTGTAACTACTCTGTATCTTGGTTGTGTCAATATTGGTAGTGATGTAATACAGTTTTGTAGTTACAGTTTTGTAAGATGTTACCATAGACGGGGTGGAGGGGAAGGTACATGGTATCAGTCCTATTAAAAGCATGTAAATCTACAGTTCACCAAACTGCTGCATCCCTTTGGACTGAGTCTTAGCAGAGTTCTGATTTGAGCCACAACTTGTGTGTGACCATTGGCCGGCAAGCATCGCCTTGATCCAGCAGGGGGCGAGTGAGCTCCAAGGCACCCGCTTGAGTAGCCAGGGGGCGTGCCTCTGCATCCTTGACGGACAGCTGAGGATGCGAGCGAAGATGAGGTAATACCACCCCGAACAAGAAGGGCGTGGGGGTGTGAGCGCGCGTGTGTGCGACTGCGAGTGTGCGGGGGTGTGCGTGAGACCCGAGATACTTCGTGTCTCAGAGCTCGCACTCTGGACAGCAATCACGTTGCATTAAAAAAGAGAGAAAAGAAGAAAATTCCATTCCTGGGAACGAGGCAGCAAAGTTGCAACCGGGCGACAGCTGCAGTCCCAGGGCCGTGTCATGGCGGGTCGGTTTTCGGCGTCTAGGGACTGGGGTAACCCCCGCAGGCGCAGATTTGCCTTAGTGCCGGGCCTGGGAGGAGCGATTCATTCTGGAAGCAACTGAGCTGAGCCACAGGGAGGGGGAGCTCTAGCCCAGGCGGCGACAGCACATCGTGCGGCCAAAGGGGGGAGCGGGAGGGGGCGCAGCGTGCCATCCGAGCGCCAGCGCGCCGCGAGATCCCACCCGGGCGACTGCAGAGCCCGAGGCGCAACTGGTGCAGGAGCTCGGTCATCGCCTCGCTGTCAGGTCCAGCTCGCCGCTGCCGGGGCTCCGGCGGCGCGCCCGCCGGGTGGCTTTGCGAGGCGGGGGCCTGTTCGCAGCGAGCCGGACATTTGCATGAAGCCACCCAACCCCGGGGAGCAGCGGCAGCAGCGGCGGCAGCGGCGGGCCCCTGTGGCAGCGCGCGGTCGGAGCCGGGCGGCCCTGGTGTCCGGGCCCCGGTGGATGCGCCGCTGGGGAGCGGCCCATGGGCCGGAGCTGAGGCTGCCCGGGGCGGCGGGGCGCGGAGCGGGGGGCGCGGTCGAGGCCGCGAGGCTGCGGCGCAGGAGGAAGCGGAGGAGAGCGGCCGCGCCGAGCCCGGGAGAGGGACGGCGCAGCGCCGCCGCCGCCGCAGCCCCGGGCTCGCCATGCTCCTGGCCTCGGCGGTGGTCGTCTGGGAATGGCTGAACGAGCACGGCCGCTGGCGTCCCTACAGCCCCGCCGTGAGCCACCACATCGAGGCGGTGGTCCGCGCCGGCCCCCGCGCCGGGGGCAGCGTGGTGTTGGGCCAGGTGGACAGCCGGCTCGCGCCCTACATCATCGACCTGCAGTCCATGAACCAGTTCCGCCAGGACACCGGTAAGCCAGCCGCCCCTGCCCGGCCCGCGCCCACCTCCCTCCCTGGCCCGAGATCTCCCGCCGCGTGCGCCCACCGGGGCCTATCCCCCCGGCACCTCCGTGTTGTCGTGTCACCCAGAGACGGTCGTGGAGGGGGCGCTTCCTCCCCGTGATCCTCTTAAGGTCCCTCTGCAGTAAACCCCCATGCCATGAGTCAGTGTTCTGGTTTGCAAACCTAGCTGCACCCTAGCCCCTAACAACTCCTCTTTCACGCCCCATTTTAAGCGCTTGGTGGGCCAGGTTAAGTTCTCGTGCCAGCCCGCCCACCAGCAATCCCAGCCTCTCGCCAAGGGCCCCTACTCCTCTCGCTCACGCAGGGGCTGACCCTGCTTTGCCCCAGGCACCCCTGGGCCTGCCACATGCCTCCTCATCGCCCACCCTGCTGCCCCTGCCCCTCCCGTGTGGGGTGACTTCCCACCGCGGGGTGCTGGGTGTGGGAACTGGGGGAAGGGAGCAGGGATTCCCCGAGGCTCTAAGCGGGAGTCTCGAACGCGAAGGGCTGGGCTCCGTGGGAGGCGAGACCGGAGTTGGGGATTCCGGGGCACGGAGCGCCCTGGATGCTGCGGCGCTGACGGGCGCGGCGGCGCGTGCACTCCGAGTGCCGAAGCAACAGGCCGGAGCAGCTGGAGCGCGGGGGGAGGGCCCGGGCTCTGGAATGCCGGGCAGCGACGCCGCTCCGCTCCCTTTGTCCGCCTAGCGGGAGGAGGCGGATTCCTGAGGAGAAACTGCCCCCCGAACCTCCTCCTGAGACGGTCACCTATGAGGGACACTCTGGCCTCCCTCTCCACTAAACTCCTATCTTCTCATAAGAAGCTGGTTGCCACGGCGGCCACCACAATCCCACTTGCCAGCTGACCAGCCCTCCCACGTCAGAGCCAGAAACAGAGGCAACGGGGCGGGCAGGGTGGCGGGTCCTTGGCGGGAGGGGCAGGTCAGAGCTCTGCTTGGCGCAGAGTGGCCAGGCTTACTGATGACTTGGGGCCAAGTCTGTTTCTGGAATTCTGGTCAGGATTTCCCAAGAGTGCGAAGAGGAGCCTGGAGAGGCAGGTGTGGGGAGGAGGGCTGGAGAGAATGGCTGGGACAGTCCCAGAAGGCTAGGGAACAGCTGTTGGTGCGGGGCATCGCAGCTTCCTTGGAAAGCCTCCATATCCTGTGTGCTAATTAGGATTGTCATGGGAAAGGGGTATCTTTCCACCCCTGTCCCCTTTTTTAGTCGTGACTCCCAAAAACCTCTTTGCCAAAGACTTTGCAGACACTAGCTGAGTGAGGCAAGTTTTCTGGGGAACGGCTTCCAGAAGTGCCCCCATCTGCAGGCGTAGGGGGGGTCTATAAACCCTGGTGGGAAAGGAAGAGAGGTGGACCCAGAGGGCTGAGAGGGGGGGGGGAGTAAGGGTGTTGGGAGACTGAGAAAGAGGAATAAGTGAGGAAGAGGGAGAGAACAGAATTGTGCAATGTGGATAGAGGTCGTGGAGGTCAGGACAGAGGAATCCGATTGGAGGCAGGGATGTGTGCCTAGAGGAGGGGACCCCTGAGCCATGGAGATGGGACCTGGAAGACCAGCGTCAGACACCTGACAGGGAATGCCAGTCCTGCTCTAAACAAATAGGCAGGCGGGTGCGGGCTTTTCTGTTTGAAACTAAATCTCTGCAGCATATGGAGAACCACCTTGGTGACATAAAGGTCCCAGCCCTTGTTCCCCATTTGGGAAAGGAGAAAGTTTAATGAGTGTTTAGGGACATGGCACCTAGGAAGGGTCGTGGCCTGAAGGGCCCTGCCTACAGAAGTGAAGCTCTGGGGAATGTTGGGCGGAAGGACAGAGCTACCTCCCACGGACGGTCTGGTCACTCTTCCCTGAGGACGGCTGACCACTACACTCTGGTCAGTTTAGCCCAAGGCTGTGCAGCCTGTCATCAGGGAAGAGTGGCTGGGGACCAGCAGACTTTAGACCCGAGGCAGAGAGCTGGGTTTTGATCATTTTAAAAACTGCCTCAGGGTGTGTTTCACATTGTCTGGCTCCTCAGTGCCAGGCCCTGCTCCGGGTGCTGGAGGCGCTGGGCTGAATTCCCAGGAATGCTGGGTCTGCTGAGAACTTGTCAAAGTAGAATAGGATCTCTGGGTTTCTGGACTTGGAGCTCCCTCCTCTCCATTCTCCACCAACACACACACACACACACACACACACACACACACACACAGTTCCTCTCAGTAATGCTCATTGATAAGGCTCTCACAGCGGAGAACTTTAAGCCACTGGCTCCCAGGCAACCTCGGCCAAGCCCTGGCAATGTTTAATTAAATTCCTCACCATCCCCATAGCCAGAGCTTGAAGCTGGGAACCAGAAACACCCCCATAAACAAAGGAGAGCTGGAAGTCCCCTGTGTAGAGGCGAGTCCTCTCTTTTCTCGTTGGCCTCTCTATGTGGGGACATTTCCTGACATGGAAGCTTTGTTTTTAGTTTTGTTTTTGTTTTTGTGTTTTCTGTTTTGTGTTTTTCAGAAGTAGCCTGCCCTGCTGCCAAGGGAGTGCTCACTCTCAGCTTCTCTGGGCTCCAGCCTCATCCAGCCCGTCTCCAGGGAGATGGCTAGGAGGTTGCCGACACCCTCTGCGGCCTGTGTTGGCCCTGGACCCTTCCTCCCCAGACAGCCTCAGAGTCTGAGCTTATCTGCATTCTATGCTGGGCTCCTCTAAGCATTTGGGGCTAGGGAACCTGGAAGAAGGGAAGAGATGGGGCGAGAGAGAGGCAACTGGCTGTTGGCTTCCAAAAGCGTCATTTGGGTCCTCTCCACCCGCAGTCATTCACCTTGCCATGTGATGCCTCTCTCTTGTTGTAGGACAGTGACTGGAGCTCTGTACTTCAGCATTACTTTCCCAGGGGGTCTTCCAGTGCACCTAGTTGCTGCTGTCTCCAGGGTCCAGGCAGCAGAAGGAGGGAAGACCCAGCTGGGGGGGGGGGGGTAGACGTGACTCAAGTCCTCACCCCAGGCTCACTGGCTTAAAATGTGACCTTGAGCAAGTGCCTTAACTGCTCAGGCCTCACTTTCCTCTGCAAAATAAAGAACAGCCTTGAGATTCCCTCTGGCTCCCTTCTCGTGATCATGCAGATGAGCATGTGAATGGGCTTGGCCCCTTCCATTGATGATGCTACTTAGAAGCGGCATGGTGTGAGGGAGGGATCCTTCTAGCTCAGAGTGTTCTATGCAACTGTGGCATCTTTTATGTCTTTAATGTGGTGAGAGGGTCAGATGGAGAGAGCTTAAGGGTTTGGCAGACCTGATTTATAGCCACCCCCCCATACCCTCCATCCTCTGTGAGCACAGGAATGGAGGGGGCAGAGGTCATGACGACCACATGACAGTTACAATATAGAGGATGCCCCATGCGCATTGTATCGTTATCTTGTTTAATTCTCTCAGAAACCTTATGAAAGACTTGTTCAAATTTACAGCAGAGAAAGCAAGTTGAAAGAGATTAAGTTGTTCAAAGGTTTACAGTTGGTCCACAGCAGCTAAGATTTGGAACTAAGGTTCCAAATCACAGGCTCCGTGCTCTACGCCTTCATGCAGCGAACACGTGTGGAGCATCTGCTTCCTGTAGGCACTGTCCCAAGCATGTGGGGTGTAGCAATAACACACACCTAAGTTTTTGTCCTCGTGGAACATTCTAGTAAGGGTGAGTGTTGCTGGGATTTGGGGACACAGCAGAGGCTATAACACAGTGTTACATGGATGTGGGTGAAATGTCTGAGAGACCTCAGGCCATTCTTAGAAAATGTTGTCTCCCATTTCCCGGAAGCAGAAAAATCTCAGGTGCTCTGGGGTGCAGGTGTCTGAGTTGCCAAGAAAAACTGATTTTCTTTCTCTTTCTTCCTCCTTTGTCTGGGAACATCCGTGATCACTATTCCATTAGAGCCTTTCTCTTGGGTCACTGCACCTTAGGATCAGGTAGATTTCCTCAGATCGTCTAGTTCCTGGTCGTGATTACAGAGAGGTCCAGGATTAGCCCATTTCAGACAGAGTGGACTCCGACAATGATCAGAGAACTGAATCCCACCATCTCTCTTGTTCCAGACTTGGGTTCTGAGGTCTGCCTCCTGCCTGTCATTTACCTGCTAAGACTGAACTGAACTCAGTATTTTTCCCTTCCGCACCCAGCTCTTCCTCTTGACACCCCTCTGCCTGCTACTAGTGCCACCATTGTACCCCTTGTCCATGCTCAGAGCCTCAGGGTTCTCTGGTGCACTCTGACCTTCAGAGTCTTATTCGGGTGCCCGGCACACACAGGCACGTAGACCATGGGCCCAGCAGTTGAAACTTCAGTGTGCATGATGAAAACTCAGGCTGCTTGTTCACATGCAGATTCCCAGGCCTGGCCCCTGGACACTGACCCCCAGGGCTGGAGGGCATTGTACCCCGGGAGATGCTGAAGCAGGTGATCTTGTGACCTCTCTTGAAAAGCATGCTTGTCCTCATGATCAAGTCCCTCCCATTTCCTCTCTGTAGGGTCCCTCCAGCCTGTCACCTTTTCATTTTCACCGCCAGCATCCTCATTATTTCTCACTTAGAACTGATGAACAGAGGAGCTCCATCTTGTCACTTCTCTGTGTCACAAACTTCACTGGCCCCTCATTGCCTACAGTAAAACCCGTTGCAGCCTGGTGGTCCCCAGCACCTACGCCCTGGCTTGCACATGCCTTTCCAGGTTTCTCTTTCTCTGTGCCTTGTATTTTCCTCTATACCCGACAACCAGACACCCTTTTACCCTCAGAAGCCCCCTCGGAGTTCTCTGACACACCCCCTCGGCTATTGGCAAGGCCTCTTCTACTGAAATGCCCTCCTTTGTCATTTTGACTTAAATTCTCCTGATCATTCAGGTCTTATGCTGTCATCCATTTCATGAAATGTTCTCCAAATGATGATAACCTTATTTAATATTTAACTGATATTATCAAGCCCCCGGGACATTGCCGGCACGGGAGATACAGCCCTGAGCAAAGGCTGGGGTGCCCATTCTTATGAGGTTGGAAGTCTTATGGAGGGAGACAGACATTCATCAACTTAATCACAAAAATGTCTGTGTAGTTGCACATGGAGATAAATGCTATAAGGAAAGTAGGAATGGGAACTTGACCCGGTCTGGGCAGCCCAGAGGAGAGCTGAAGGATGAACAGTGAAGAGGGTTGCCAGAGAGTTGAGGGGGCTGGGGACCAGCAACTGTGAAAGGGCCTGGAGGAGTGTGGCAGCGGACAGAGACTGAAGGAGGCTGAGGTGGCAGAAATCGGGGCGGAGTAGAGTGTCTTAGTGTGACGTTGGTGGGTGGAGGGGACCGCAATCTCAGGAGAGGTCGTGGAAAGGATTTCAGCACAGTGGGGATGTGGTCAGACGTTCTGCCAGCATGCATTTGGTTGGCACCCTTCCTGTGGCTCTCCCGCCTCTTGAATAGTCATGGTGTGAGACTGTGAGCTACCTGAGGAGTGCCTACGTCTTGGCATTCCTCACAGCAGCTCGTGGGTACTCAGCATCTGAAATAAATGATGAAATGCCGATGTAGCCAGAAGTCGTCAATCAGTACAGCACTCTGTGGCCAGACACTACAGCAGGCACTAGAAAGCACAGACCTCCCGTGTGACGTCTATGCTTCCACTTAAGGTGCCAGCATGAAAAGTGCCCAGATCCTGGGCACCCAGACTTCCCGAGGGTGGGGCCTGCACTGGGAGAGCCTTTTAAGAAATAGATGGCAGATGGCATAGGACTTGAACGGTCAGGAGAATTTCAATAGGACAAAAAAGGCAAAGGAGGTCATTTCAGTAGAAGGAACCGATGAACAGTAGAGGAGGAAGTCCCGCACCTCGGAGGGAACCCGTGAGGATGAAAGGGGCATCCGTATGTCAGGAACGGAGGAAATAAAGCCCAGAGGAGGACAGACCCGGAAAGATGTGTGAGAGCCGGGGCCTGGTCTCCAGCAGTTCTGGGACGGGCAGCACGGCTGTCAGAAACGCCTCGTAAACACATCGGTGTGAACTGGTCAAGTACATTGTCCCTCTACCCTGGAGAAAACAGAAAGTAGTGCCCTTTAAGTCTCCTAAACTTGATTTCCGCATCTCTGAAAGATGTTTCATAAAGTTACCACGAAGATTACATGGGCTGGGATAAGTGACGGTGCTTTCTAAACAATAAAGATTGCACAAATATGGCTTATATATAAACCTTCTCTTTCTCCTACTCCCCCCCCCCACACACACACACAGCGCTCACCTGAACTAAACTCTCCCCTCCACTCCTCCACCCTGCTTAGACACATAATAGAAAAGAAATTACGATGACAATCACCAGCTGTTATGGTGTGCTTGCCATGTAACAGGTGTTATTTCAGTGCTTAATATTCATTCCTTCATTTCAAATTCACCTTCTGAAGTAGCTTCCCTGGGTCCCAAATAGATGAGTAAACTGAGGTTTAATCACACAGCTGGAAGGGGCGGGACCTCTGCTATTGGATGCAAAGCCTGTGCTCTTTGTTCCGCAGGGAGCTGGCGGCTCAGGAAGGAAATGGAGGCAAACCAGGGGCTACTGCTGGCCCCTTCCTCCTGTCCTGCTAGCTCCCCCCCACACTCCCTCTACAGAGGTCCTGCTGCTGCTGAATAGGGGATTGTTCTGCCTCTCCCTTCTGCTTCTGAATGTTGATGTTTTGGGTCATTAAGGGGCTTGGAGATGGGGTGGGGGACGGGTTATGACCCTGGCAAAGTCTTGAATAGCCATTGTTCCTTTTCTTCTCCCCCCCCTCCTGAATGGGATTCTGTCCCCAGTCCTGGTGTCTCCCTCTGGGTTGGAGGAAGGCTGGGTCAAGAGGCCGGAGAAGGGGAGCCTTTTCCCACCACTTTGGTGGCTAGGACTCAAGATGACAGATTTGGCAATTCCAGCCACCCCAAAGCTCTCCCCAGCTTCCCCATGCTGCCCCGAGCTGGGCACCTTCAGCCTGGATGATGCTACCCATAAAATGAGCCCTAGTTGGATCTGAATTCAGGTTTGGGGTGAGTAGGGGAGAGAGAGGCAACAGTTACAGGCTTAGTATTCCCTTCTGGTCCTACAGGCTCATTTGTGCTGGTCTGTCCCCGGCAATGACCCTGGCCTAGGCCCTACTTCCCACTCCCAGCAAGATTGTAACAGTTAAGATGACATTTTTAGGAGGGTTTGAGCTTCTTGAACAAGAGACCTGGGATAAATAGAAAATTGTTCTTATGGCCATTATTGTTGATGTTGACACAAGATTTAGTGCTGGGAAATTTGAGAGAGTGCCGTCCACATGATCTTCCTTTCTCTTCCCACAGTCACCAGCCAGCTAAGGGGCCACCGTCTGGGCCTCCTTCCTAGCTGGAGGCAGAGCCCCCTCTGCATTTCCATGGCCCTGTGTTCTTTTCCTTCCTAACCTTAGAGGAGGAGGAGAGATGGGATATGATATATTTATGAGCACCTACTGTGTGCCAAGGGCCCTATCTGCCTTAGGGCAAAAAGAAACCCAGAACCTGGCAGATTACAAATGTGTCTCTGTTGAGTGAATGAGTCACAATTAACTTTCACAAAAATTCAGTCAAGGAGTTAACATCCTGTTTCTCCCAGGAGGAAAGGAGGCTGGGTGGAAGGGGGGGGGTCTGTTTTAGCTAGTAAGTGCACACACTTGGCTGCAGACCAAAGTGTCCCCACTGCACGCCAGGAGGCGCTCCTGCTGGTAACCAGCACCGCCTCCCACGTCTTTCCCTTGTGGCTTGCCTATTTTCACCAGTGTGTGACTGCAGACCCCTAAAAGTCAGGGATGAGTCTCACTCAAGCTGACACCCCAACAGGCAGCCTAGTGCCTGGCACACAGTAGGACTCATTTAATGTTTGCCTATTAACGAAACACAACTCAGATTCATTGCTTGCTGACCCCGACTGTCTCTTCCATCCCCCTGTGGCAGGGACCCTCCGCCCAGTCCGCCGTAACTACTATGACCCGTCCTCCGCCCCCGGGAAGGGCGTGGTGTGGGAGTGGGAGAACGACAACGGCTCTTGGACGCCCTACGACATGGAAGTGGGCATCACCATCCAGCACGCCTACGAGAAGCAGCAGCCCTGGATCGACCTCACTTCCATCGGCTTCAGCTACGTCATTGACTTCAGCACCATGGGCCAGATCAACCGGCAGACCCAGCGCCAGCGCCGCGTGCGCCGGCGCCTGGATCTCATCTACCCCATGGTCACCGGCACCCTGCCCAAGGCCCAGTCCTGGCCGGCCAGCCCCGGGTCGGCCGCCTCGCCCCCCGGCCCGCCCTGCTCCTGCCCGCAGTGCGTCCTGGTGATGAGCGTCAAGGCGGCCGTGGTCAGCGGAAGCACTGGTCCCCTGCAGCCCCCTGCCGCCCGCAAGAACGTGGCCCCATCCGGAGCGGTCAAGGTGCCCCCAGCACCAGGCCCGGGGGCCAAGCCACTGGACAGCATGGGCAGCATCCGAGGCCCGGTGAAGGCCGCCCCGTCGCAGCCGGTCCAGCGCCAGGCCCCTGGCATGCCGGCAAGGGTGATGGCGGGCTCTCCTGCCAGCCCCCCGGGAGCCAACAGCAAGACGGGAAGGGTGGCCCTGGCGACCTTGAATCGGACCAACCTGCAGCGGCTGGCCATCGCCCAGTCCCGGGTGCTCATCGCCTCTGGGTAGGTGTTCGCATGGTCGCCCCTGAGCCTTGAGCATCAGACCTGGCACGTGACGGCCATCCCTCAGAGCTGGAGGAGGGGCTGCCAGGACTGAAGCTCCCTGTCATCCTGTCCCACCTCCTGGCTGCAGGTGGGAGGCAGGACACTGCGGTGGATGAAGGGGCTTCAGCCTTTAGGGGCTGAGCTCTGGCTTCTGACTGAGACGTGGCCTCTTCCCAGCCCTGTGATGGGGCAGTCCCAACATCAGAGCCCTAACTCCCTGCTCGGGAAATGCTGGCAGTCCTACTCAGGGCAGGGCTGTGTGAGGGCTAAGGGCCACCAACAAGCCCAGTGACAGTGGGCCTTAATTACACTCCCAGCACATTCCAGTTTGGGGGCTTTTCTTTAATCCTTCAGAGCAACTCTGTGAAGTAGGCATATGATCCCATCTTACACATGCAGAAACTACAAGTTCATGTGCTCAAGGGCACATAGCTAATCCTCGGCAAAGACCAGGATTTGCACTCTTGATGCCTGACGTCAGAGCCAGACTCGTTCTGATTCTGAGG
The DNA here is from genome assembly GCF_036850765.1 of Saccopteryx bilineata. Lineage (NCBI taxonomy): Eukaryota > Metazoa > Chordata > Mammalia > Chiroptera > Emballonuridae > Saccopteryx > Saccopteryx bilineata. The sequence continues at coordinate 393,829,206 of NC_089490.1, forward strand.
TGCCCCTCCCTGTCCAGCACGCACCACGGTGCCTGGCATACAGTAGGAGCCAAATGAGGGTCTGTTCCGTCCCTCTGGTCTCTCTGGCAACTGGAAGGGTCCCTTCAGATTGCAATAACAGCCCGTATTAGCGAGTACTCACCACGTGCTGGACACATTTCCCGCATTGTCTCAGTTACTCCTGTGACAAGCTGGTGATGTTGCATGTTCTGTGATGATTGCCTTTTATGAACTTGGTCTGCTCGCTCAGAAATGGGGGAGACCTGGGTCCACGCGGTGCCTGAAGCTTCACCTGCCAGCTCCTGGTTTCCTCTAAGACTGGCCCCTCAGAGCCACCCAGTCTTCCTTTTCTCCAGAGGTCCCCTCCCCTGCCTGCAACCCAGGAGTCCTGGACAGTGGGGAGGGGAGGGTTTAGAGTTAGGTTGGACACCTGGGTGTGAAATTCAGGCTGCCAGAGGGTGGTCCCTGCTCATAGAGATTAGAAGCTTTGCAAGGTCCAGTCTCCTCGGTATGAAATGGGGGTTACGCTGAAGACCTCCTGTGAGGGGGTGCACCCCTGAACAGGTGAGCAGGTGCACTCCCCAGCACTACCCCAGCCCCTCGCCCTCTGATGCAGCTGTCAGGCATGGCACTTAGCTCAGAACTGACTCCCCACGGAACCCACGCAGCTTGTGTGCTCCGGAGTGGGGAGGTGGGTGAGCCTCGGTTCTGGTCTCCCAGTCCACTGCTTTTTTGCTCCAGGACAGCTTCTCATTGATGTGAAAGCAATTTACAAATGGGCCTGTGCTGGTCAGATGCAGGGGATTTTCACACGGGTCCCTCTGAGTGGGCAGAAGTGTTTGGGAGAGGGGACTGGGCCCCTAAACTGTGCCTCTGCTCCATCTCTCTACACTGTCGCACAGCAGCATCCGGGGCCTCTGGCGGAGGTCGGCAGGGTTACTGGTATGTGTAAGAACCCGACTGCCTAGGCTTGAACCCAAGTTCCTGGCTCTGTCTTCAACTTGCTGGTCTATAAAATGGGGGTACGAATAACTCCTTCCTTATAGGATTGTCAGGAGCATTAAATGAAATAATCTGTTGTATCGATTTAGCACAATATTTGATATATAATAAGAGTTCGGTCAGAATTAGCTGCTATTGTTGTTACAGTTCTTCACAGGCATCTACTGAATATGCGCTATGTAGTTGTCCCGCGGAAGTCAAAGCCGAGCGGCCTAGACAAATGCCAAGTGACCCCATGCCGTAAGGAGGGAAAGGGAGCCCCAGATCGCTTTAAATCCCAACGAGGGGATCGGCAGCCCTTTATCTCTGAGCTTCATTCCCTCTGCCAGCCAGTCGAGTGGAGCAAGAGAACAGGCTGGCGGGCCGGCAGTGAGGCTTGCAAAAGGCTATAGAAACAAGTTGTTTTTGCTCTGCTCTGTTTTCCTGACGAGGGCGGCCCCTCCCTGTCTTCCAGCCCTTTTCTTTTCACCTCTTACCACCTCCCTCACCCCCACTACCATCTTCTGCTCCCGTCTTTCTTGGCCATTTAATTGGCGTGTTTATTCCCTTTGTCTGGCATTGCCATCGACCTTCTGTCGTCCACGGCCCCGCCCCCTCCTCCCGCTGCCCATGACCTCTTCAGGCAACTTTCCCACGGAGAAAAGGAAGACCAGGGAGGGTGGGAGAGGTGGGACAGGGAGAAGGGTCTGGGGGGAACAAAAGACCCTGTGAATTATTCAGAGACACAAGCAGGGGGCTTCTAAAGAGAAGAGAGAGGGGGGCTGGACAGGGGAGGGCACGAGTGGCTCCTCTGGCCCGATTCTCCAGAATGGAGGCTTCTCTATCTCCAGTGAGGCCACGGTTGCCAGAGAGACAAGACCATTGTTCTGCCCAGGGGTTCCTGGGTTGGTTCATGACTCCCAAGGAAAACACTGCTTCTCACCATGGTATCTGCACAGCTGTTCTCCCACCTGCGACGCTCCTCCCCGGCCACCTTGCCAGCTGTTCTCTCTTCTTAGTTCTATATTTTAATGACAGAAATTAAAACTTGTACTTTCCATAACTGAGATCAGCCCAACACAGTAGGGATAGAGTGGGTGTCTTCTGACTGGCCAACAAGTGGTTAGACCGACAGCTTTGGCTGAGCTGAATGGCTTGGAGGGTGTGGAAGTACACCTGTCATTCCAGCTGCTGGTTTCTACAAGGAGGGCTCAGGCTCACGGGGCTGGGGCCCCAAGTGACGGGTGTGGACTACATGGCCAGTCTCTGTGGTTCTCATTTTAACCAGTGGGGGAGGGGTGGCCAGTTGTTGCTGACTCAGCAATCCTAAGTACTGTCTAGCACCGGGCTTGACACTTCAACACTTGATGTCTTCAAGAATCTGAGAAAATTGGGCTATTACAGCAGAAGACTGTATCAAACCCAGCTTCCTCTTACAGTTGGGAAACAAAAATGTAAATTGCGTAGGGCTCGGCTATTTACAAAGTATTTGCTCTAGATCCTCCATGCTCACTGGGAGCCCACAGGACAGAGATGTAGGGAGGGTGCCTGGTTAACTCGGATGCAGTCAACAAATGCAAAGAGGCTGCGTGGCCCTCCACAAGTCACATGTCTCTGCACAGCTGGACTGGGAGGCGGACTTCCTGTCCCCTTGTTAGGGAGAAGGGGCTCTTTCCTCCACACCTTTCTGTGTTTCATAAACAAATATCCCCTTTTTTCCCAAGCCCCAGTGACACCCAGAACCTAGTGACAAGCTCTTCCGCCATGCTGTCCCTTTCCTGGCGTAGCAGGGATGCCCACCTCCCGTGTAGTCTCCACAGGAGCACCCAGCGCCACCTGCGGACCCTTCCTCTCTGCAGACCTTGCCCCACCCCCGAGTTCTTGTGCTGCCATGAGGGTGTGCCCTGCAGGTTGGAATAGTTCCTGGTGAAGCAGATTGGGTGTGGAAACCTGCCAGTCCGGTTTGTGGGAACAAAAGTGGCTTTTGTCACCCAGATCACAGCTGCTTATCAGTGGGAGTGGGGGAGCCTTGGAGTGGTTAAGGGGTCAGGCAGGTAAAGGGCTGAGAGGCAGGCTGCCCCCTGGCGGAGAGCAGGAGGCCCGTCCTCCAGGTGGAGCTCCCTCAGGAGGCGTCTGAGCTGTGGGTGGAGCACCCCGGCTCAAGCTGCCACCTGGTTCTTTTTTTTATATATATAAAATTTTATTTTTATTTTGTTTATTCATTTTAGAAAGGAGAGAGAGAGGGAGAGAGAGAGATAGAGAGAGAAGAGGGGAGGAGCAGGAAGCATCAACTCCTATATGTGCGTTGACCAGGCAAGCCCAGGGTTTCGAACCGGCGACCTCAGCATTTCTGGGTCGACGCTTTATCCACCGCGCCACCACAGGTCAGGCCTGCCACCTGGTTCTTAGTGGCTGGAGTGGGAAATTGTCAAGAAGTCTCCCTAACATCTTCTCACCCCGGACCCTCCCTGGTTTACAGAGAAGGAAACTGAGGCTCAGAAAAGGTAACTGACTTTGTGAGGTGCTACTGGCAGGATTGGGATTCGAACACAGTTTTCCTGATTCTCCGTCTACCATACATGCCTGGCCCCGTGGGGCGCGTCACAGAGCCCAGAATCTACTCCGTGCCTCTTTCTTGGACTACTTTTCCTTGTTTTTAATTCCCCTCCCCCCCCCCATCTGGGTTTGATTTATCTTGGGGACAATTTCAGAGGAAAGTAGCCTTTGGTGGCCTGCTGAGACACAAACACTCCCACATCTGTTGTTTCCACATCCTTCTCACAACCCTGGTACACGTGTCATGGTCCCTGGGAAGAGACAGGGCCCCTGGAAGACTCAGCATAGCTGGGGAAGCACCCCGGAAGCACGTGGGGGACAGACAGATCCACTGCTCAGCCTTGAGGTCCATCCCAGTCCTGCGGCCTCTTCGATGTGAGTTTATTCCTTCACTCTCTGAGCTTCATGTTCTCTGACTGCAGCGTGGGGTGACAGGGTGACACAGGGTAAGTGCACAGCATCGTGAGCGGCTAAACCAGGGGGCGCTGGAGCCCGATTCCCTGCGTTCAAATCCTTAGCTGTGTGATCTTCATCAAGCTTGCTTAACCTCTCTGTGCCTCAGCTTCCCTGCCCAGTAAAAGCAGGGCTGATAGTAATAGCACCTCTTGCAGAGGTTGCTGGGAGGGTTGGATGATTTGTATATCATGAGTGGTGAGGATGTGCTGGGTAGGAGGCGGGCTCTGTGCACGTTAGTGATTATAACACATGGATGAAGGCTCAGGGGCTGTTTTGTTCACTGCGGTGTCCCTGGCCCAATACGAATAGACAAAGAAATAATAAACAAAATTAGCACACCAACCAACATGCACTTCCTCCTCCTCCTGCTTTCCCAACACCACCTACCCCCAGAGCAGAACTGCAGGCTTCTCAGGCTGCCTGGCTCCTGCCGCCAGCTGTGACCCAGGCCGGTGGCATCTCCGGGCCCACATCACCCTCCAAGCCCAGCTGTGGAAGCCTGGGGGCGGTGATGGCGCAAGAGCCAGCCCCATGTGTCCTCTAGTTTTCGAGAGGCCGCTGTGGGAGGCCTCGTCTTTCCCAGGCAGCTGTGCCGTCTCCTCTCCAGCTTGGCCTGAGCTGCTGGGAGAGGGACCGAGAGAGGAGGAGGCTTTGCCTGATATTTATATTTCTCAGGGAAGAGGAGAAGTGACAGCTGTGGGAGCAATGGTTTCCAAATGTCGGCCTGGGCTTGGCTGCATCCGCACCCTCTCCGCGGGCGCGCGGAGGGACCAAGTCCTTGCGCCCCGGCGCGTGCCCGAGCTCTGGCTCCTTCAAAGCTTCTTGGGTGACTCTGAGGTCCGGCCCGGGGCGACCTTGTTTTTCCGATTGTCATTCCTTCAGAAAATATTCATGGAGGGCCTACTCGTGTCAGGCTTCTGACAAAATGGACAAAAAATGTTTGCTCTTGGAGAGCTTAGATTCTAGAATGGGAGATAATATGCACTAACTTACTTTAAAAGATTCTAAGTTCCACGGGTAAGAAAAAGAAAAAAATATAAGAATGTAAGAGGCTTTGGGGGTCCCAAGGTAGGAGAGGTATGTGGGTAGAGAATTATATAAGACGGTCTCCGTAACCTCCCTGAGAAAGTAAGAAAGTTGAAGGAAGGAATCAGGAATATATCTGGTGGAAGAGCATTTCAGGCACAGGGAACAGACACGCAAAGGCTCCGAGGCAGGATGTGCCTGGTGCACGCCCGTGTAGGAAGAGCAGCTAGAACTAAGAGGTGAATGATACGGGGAGAACAGAGAGGGGAGGATTGGGGTGGAGAGCGTGGGCAGAACAGGGCTGTGCAGGCCTGGCTGTGACTTCGTGTGAACTGAGGAACCACTGTGGGACGTGAGGCTCTGCATGCAGGAATGACGCGGTCTTAGTTTCAGAAACCTTCCCTCCAGCTGCGGCTGGGGTGCTAAGAACTCGGCTGCGCCTTTAGCAGGGGTGATTCATTTCTGTAGGAAAGGGGATCACTTCGTTCAGCAGGTGAAATGTTGAGGTTCCAACCCTGGCTCATTTTGTCCCACTTGTCAGAACCATAATCCACTTGCTCTTTCCTTCCACAGGGTCCCCACTGTCCCAGTGAAGAACCTGAATGGGTCTAGTCCTGTCAACCCTGCCCTGGCCGGTAAGAGAAACTGTGGACGGCCTTGCTGAAGGTAGAAAGTCCAGTGAGCACTTATTCATAAAAGAGAGGAAACTCGGATGTTCATTAGAACAAACGGGGACTGTAGGGGTCGGGGTTGGAGGAGCACAAAGAGCGTGGGGAGAACTGATTGCTAAAAGCAACACGTGCCCTTGAAGATGGGAGAATGGGTGGGTTTCTGGGGAAAGCAGGGGGCGGGTGGAGAATCCCTGAGTTCTGGGAACTCTGTGGAGAGGGGAGGGGAGGGGAGGGGAGGGAAGGAGAGGAGAGGAGAGGAGAGGAGAGGAGAGGAGAGGAGAGGAGAGGAGAGGAGAGGAGAGGAGAGGAGAGGAGAGGAGAGGAGAGGAGAGGAGAGGAGGTTGCCTGGCAGGGAGGCGTGGAGGGGTGTGGGGGAGCCAACACTCCAGTCCTCCCTGGCGCACACTCTGCCCTTCCAGGCATCACCGGGATCCTGATGAGCGCCGCGGGGCTGCCTGTATGTCTCACCAGGCCACCGAAGCTGGTCCTCCACCCACCCCCGGTCAGCAAGAGCGAAATAAAATCCATCCCAGGGGTTTCCAACACAAGCCGCAAGACCACCAAAAAACAAGCCAAGAAAGGTATCCGCCTCCTTATCTTATGGGGGGACTGAGACTCCAAAGATTTGGCTCCCGGCCCTGGCTCTGCCTCCATCACTGAGGGTTGCCCACTCTGTGCCTTAATTTCTGTGTCGGCTAAGCGGGCCTACCTCGCACCTGTTCTGCTGATTATACCACAGTGCGCGGTGCAGGGCTCGGACGGAGACATCCTTAAGAAATATAACAGTGCAGTGCAAAATTATAGAAACACATAAAAACATGAAGCGTGACACAAATCAAGTATGGTAGAGTGAAAGGTCACCTTGGCATTGGAATCAAAACAGACTGGGGTCACCTCCCAACTTTGTCACTGGCAAGTCGTAACCTCAGAGGGTCTTGGTTTCCCCACCTTTACCAGGGGGTGAGAGCAATCACAACCAGCGTCCAGCAGGCGCGCCCTGGGATGCACCCGTGGCAACTGGCAAGAAGCCTGTTTGCTGTCCTTCTTAGGCATCCAGATGCTCTCTGGCCCCTTGAACCCTTTTCAGGATCCCACAAGCCCACAACTAAGGGCTCAGTACTTTGCTTGCCCCAAGGGCCCTGACTCAGCCCTGTGGACGGTCTTCCTGGTCACCGGCACTGGTAGCTAAATGTGTCGACCGTCACCCTGAAGCCCCCACCTTGCAAACATGTTTTGAAATTTCAGTTTGATCAAATGTACGTTGCGCTTTGCCCGGGGCCCGGCGAGTCACGGGCTCTCCGTTAATGGAAGTTGAATTGTTGTAAGAGAAGCAAGACAGTGGGAAGGAAGGGCCAGCGTCCAGCTTCGGGCTGTTGCCTGATCCACTTCCTCAAACCTTTGTCCTACTTTTCCCATCTATTAGAATTTCTCTGCTTAAATGAACTCGAATGCCTTGCTCATAATCTGATGGGAACTGACAGGATTTTGCACTTTCCCACTCTTCCTGTAATTATTAATAGCTCATGCCGGATCCCTAGCTGGCAACGTGCTAAGAGGACCGCACCTCCGTTAGCTCATCTAATCGTCCACACTCCTCTTAGAGTAGGTGCTATTGCTCTCCCCCGTTTTATAAGTAAGAAACGGAAGCTCAGAGATGTTAAAAGAGTCCCCCCGAGGAGACACTGATCCTTTATTCCTTCCGTGCCTGCTTGTGAGGCCGCAGCATCTCATTCCCTGCCTTCAGGCGAGGCTGCCTCCAAGGCGTCCAGTCCCCCGAGACATTCCGGAACCACCGCACCAGTCAGGATGCTTCTCCGAACCGCAGCCTTTCCCCGCGGAGGGGCCGCCTCTGCTGGCGGTGACCGCACTGTTGACAGCCAGGGAAGGCGGCCCCGGAGCCGGGATCATAACTTCCGGGTTTCCCATGAAAATAATAGCACTTTGACGCCACACGATCGATGGAGACAGTACTTGGCACACTGTAAAATAGATGTGATAAGCCTTACCTAATGTTTTGTTGTTGTTGTTTTCAAGCCTGCAACATTATACAGGGCGCTTTAATTTCTGCTATCTGATCACATCATCTGCGCAGGTCCAGGCTCTTGGGTTGTGTGGGAGAGAAACCCACTCCGTCTTTCTCATTAAAACGTGCGTTTGTTGCAGATAGACAGGGAGATGTCAGGAGGTGATACAGGAGGTAAAGGCAGGCGGGACCACCTCCCACCTCCTCAGACCACCTCTCTGCCTCTTCTCTCCCCTGAGTCCCTTTCAAGTTCTTTACATCCTATTGCAGAATGAATCCCTCCCCTTTCTTGCTTTAGGCCTGGCTGATAAGGCTCCTCTCTGGTACGCCCAGCTGGGCCAGGCTGTGAGGTCCCTCGGCTCAGTCTCAGTGGCACACTGATCATCCTGTCTTCACAGGGAAAACCCCAGAAGAAGTGCTGAAGAAGTACCTGCAGAAAGTGCGGCACCCGCCCGATGAGGTGAGTGCCGGGGGTGCGGGGCGGGACTCGCCATCTCCCCGCCCACCGACACCCACCAGCCCTTCCTCTGCCGGAGATTCCCACAATGCCTGCGGCCCCGGGCTGCTTTCTAAGTCCTGACAGGTACAGGGCTGGTCGGAGCAGGTGCCCACCTGGGCTCCAAGGTTGGGGGTCCCCCAATGTGGCTAACCTCGCTCACCTCCCACCATCAGCAAAGAGCTGATCGACTCTAAACTTACCTGAACATGGCTGTCTGACTTGAAGAAAAACAGAATGACAAACAGTGGGAACTGACCTTAAAACGGGCTGGAGGCAGATCAGGGGTTCTCCACCGGAGGCGGCTTTGGCCAACTCTGGGGGCAGCGGGCATGTTACTGGCATGTAGACGGTGGAGGTCAGGGCTGCTGTTAAACACCCTCCAGCGCTCGATGACCGGGACAGCTCCTGCAGCAAAGAGCTACCCAGGCGCTAACGGCAACAGGGCCGAGATGCAGCAATCCAGTTGTGGGTCCGTTTCGATAGCAGTCCCTCTGGTATACTAGAATTTTAATTCCTTTACAAAAGTTCGGCTTAACCAGAGCTTATCAGTGGGTCTGTCAGCAAGTGCGTGCCTCGTTCACAGGCCCCTGAAGGACACCGAGGAAGGGTGGTGCCTTGTCACAGCCCTGAGGAAGACTGTAATTTTGTTCGCCAGACCAAGTTTACATGTGCTGACACCAGGAATTATTTCAGGAAATCTTCTGTTGTAGAAAGCAAGACAGAACTATATTAAGAGTCCCAGAGGCACGGACACCCTGGTTTGTGGGCTTGCTAGCAGAGGAGCAGTGACAGCTCCCCTGACCGCCGACCATTCGGGACCGGCATGGAGATATGCCAACCTCCCGCGCAGGGTGGCCCTGACGGCCTCTCTGCTCTGTCCCCTGCCGCCCCAGGACTGCACCATCTGTATGGAGCGCCTCACGGCCCCCTCGGGTTACAAGGGCCCACAGCCGACAGTCAAGCCTGACCTGGTGGGAAGGCTGGCCCGGTGCGGCCATATCTACCACATCTACTGCCTGGTCGCCATGTACAACAACGGCAATAAGGTGAGTGCCGGTGTGGGGCTGCCACCACCTCCCACCCAGGGCCCTGACCGAGCAAGAGCCTGGCGTCCCCATGGGAGTTGCGCCCGGGTGACGTAGGGTCATAAAGGTATCCCGGGGAATAAATTACACAAAATTACCATGTGGCAAAATCTACCTTTATCTTCCCTTTGGGTTATGTTACCCAGTCCCCCAGCCTCTGCACTAGGCACAGTGGTCAGAGAGGTATAGACGTCTGTCCCTGAGGGTATTGAAGGGAGTGGTCCATTATCATGGCCCATTGCTGGGTGAAGTGGGCTCCCTCGATGAGGGAGAAGGAGTTCTCATCACCGCACTGGGCCCATGGTGAGCGTTCATTCATACTGACATAGGTGGGCTTCCCAATCATCCTTCCTTCTCTAAGACTGGTGATTTTCAGTCACAGTTCATTTTCTGTGGACATTTTCAAAACACCCTTGCTAGCCCCTTCAAAGGCCTTGGGGCTGTTTCCAAGGTCTACCTAGTAATCCCGTAAGACCCCCCTGCCAGAGGGGGGAGGCTGGGACGTTCCTCTCGTCCGTTACTGACGTGGTGTGGTAGTCCCCGTTAGCGCTGGCCTCCGGGACTCTGGGAATGTCCTTGGAGGATAACTCTCTCCTTACAATATCCCAGCTTTTCTTATGTTCCTTCCTGCATCTGGAATAACCTTTATCTCCCACCCCCACCATGAATTCAAACTGTACTCATTTCTCCGGGTTCAGCTTGGATTGCATCAGAATCTAAAATTTCCCTCATCTCCTCCAGCCTCTTCCTCGTCCAAAGCCTTTCCTGGCTTTGGGGGTGCTGCTGTGTGCTTCTCTTGCTGTAGAAAAAAAGGAGAAGGCAAGAGAGGCAGCTGCCCCAGGAGTGAACCCTGGCTCTGCAGCTGACTGACCTGGCGAGATTTTCAACTCGGAGATTTCATTTTCCATCTGGAAGATGGAGACAAAACAATAGCTACTTTGTAGGGTGCTGTTACCATTATCGTTCAAACGGACACCTCCTTTGTATTATTAAGGCTATAATCTTTTCCTTTCATCTTTATGTAATGCCATGGTTGAATTCTCCAAAGTGCTGGGGGTCTTTGTAGTGTCTTAGGAAACGCTGCTCACTCTTCGGGGGGACATTGTGTATCCAAATCCCACACTCAGCTTCCTGACCCTGAAGTAAATGGTTGCAGTGGGACGTTACATTTTCAGAGGTGGCTTTGGGTTTAAAGGGGTTTCTCATTCGTTCCTTTTTTGATGACTGTATTGAAGAATACTCTAGTACCTCTTCATATTTATTTCCATGGTTGGTATTTTAAAAATGTTTCTTTAGACACTATCCTGTATTCTCCTTGGCATGGATACGTTGAAGCATTTCTTTAATTAATCTTCTTCACACAAAAGAGAAGAGAAGAGGGCCCAGAGGGAACGGAGTGATCAGCCCAGGTCCTGAAGCAGGCTGGGGCCACAGCAGAGAGTGGAACCCTGGCTTCCTGACCCCGGGCCTAGGGTTCCCATTCCTCAGTCACATGGAGCAACTGCCCCGAATACAAGCTGCGCCTTTAAATGAGTAGAGCTTGAACTGAAATGTCCCGAAATAGCTTTGCAGAGGATCCCCGCTTTCCGGAGGAGGCACGGGTGTCCCGGAGAGCTTTGGTCCCAGCTGTGCGACAGCATTTTTACACACGTTGCTCCCTGGGCACACACGCCTTCCTTCTTCCCATCCCCTCTCTTCTTGAGAGGCTGGGAATAGAACTCACTGTCCAGGCTCTTCTCCCTCCCGTCTCGGCCACCCCTCACCAGGCCCGGCTGTGAACAGTGACCCCACCCATCACTGCAGCCAGAGTGCCCCCCCCCCCCCGCGGCACCCCCTGCAGAGCCCCGAGGGGTGGTGCTCAGCCTGGTCGGCAGCTCAGGCACAGGGCCCGTACATGTCGCTCAGCATGGAGTGCGGGGCTGTTTGTGTCATTTACCTCCTGTTACCGTGCGGAAAGCAGAAAGGGCCCAGTACGGGGGCAGGGGAGGGCGGCTACAGGCTGTTGCTCATTTGGGTGCATTTTCTCCCTCCCCCCAGACCCTGTATCTCCGGTATCTTTTGGAATTGGGTGGGGACGTCATCACCAGAACTGCTTCCCAATCTGGTTGTTCTGCACTCTTCTCCTCAGGACGGCAGCTTACAGTGTCCAACCTGTAAGACCATTTACGGGGTGAAAACAGGCACCCAGCCTCCGGGGAAGATGGAGTACCACCTCATCCCGCACTCCCTGCCTGGCCATCCGGACTGCAAAACCATCCGGATCATCTACAGCATCCCACCGGGCATTCAGGTGAGCCCGCCCTCCACTGCGGCCTGGCCTGTCGCTGGGAAGTCCGAGACCAAGGTGCTGCCCGCTCCCCGGTTCAGAGACGGCCGTCTGGCTGTGTCCTCACATGATGGAAGGGGAGAGGGAGCTCTCTGGGTCTTTCTCATAAGACCACTAATCACATTCATGAGAACTTCACTCTCCTAATCTAATCACTTACCAAAGACCCCCCACCTCCTAATACCGTTGTGTGGGAGATTAGGTTTCAACATATCAGTTTTGAGGGGACACAGACTTTTAGTCTATAGCATTCTATACCTGCCCTCCCAAAAGCCATGTCCTTCTTGAATACATTTAATCCATCCCAACAAACCCAGAAGACCTAACTCATTCCAGCATCAACTTTGAAGTGTAAGTCCAAAGTCTCCTCTAAGCATCACCTCGGTCAGAGACAGGTGAGACTCAAGGTACGATTGATTCGTCCTGAAGCGAATTCTCGTCCAGCTGTGAACTTGTGAAGAAACCAAACAAGTCGGGTGGCAGAGCCTCACCCAGACACTGAATCTGCCAGCACCTTGATCTTGGACTCCCCAGCCTCCAGAGCTGTGAGAAATGAATTTCTGTTGTTTAAAAGCCAACCCGGTTTGTGGCATTTTGTTACAGGGGCCCAGGCTGCCAACAACAATGTTATGCCCTGAAAAGTCTCCTTCCCACACTCGCCCCCGCCTATCCACCCAGCCTCCCCTCCCCCACTGTCCACCATTGTTCTTTACTTCTTTTGTCTCTTTCCCAGATTCTTTGTGCCCACGCAACAAAGGCCGCAGCCACTCCTCCCATCTTTACACAAAGTGTGACATATTAGACATATTGTTCTGCATGCACTCTGCATTTTTCAATTAACAATATAGCCTGTATATCTTTCCATGTCCGCCTGGAGAGAGCTTCCTCATTTTCTTTCTTAGCTCTGCGTAATAATCCATTGTATAAAGCTACCGTAATTCATATTCAGCTGTCTCCCACTTGATGGGCACATGGATTGCGTCCAATCTTTTGCTACAACAAATAATGCTGTAATGAATAACCTTGTATGCATGTGAGTGTGCCTGTAGAATAATTTTCTAGAAGTGGAATTTCCTTGTCAAATGGTATTAGCATTTGTAATTTGATAGCTATTCCTTGGCTCTGATTTTTGCGAGCATTTTCTTTCCTCTTTTGATTCTTTGAAAGACAGTCCTAAAGAACAAATTGAATTTAACTGGCACCAAATACGGACGCCTTCCTTCATCACACATCAAAACGTTTTCTAAATGCTCTCGGGTGCTTACTGGATTCATTTCTTTAGTAAATATTTATCAGTTCACCCTCTCTTTCCCTCTCCTCCTTTCCCTTAGCATTTTCTTTTCTTTCATTTAGCAAACGTTTGCATGTGGATTGTGGACCTGGCATGTTTGATACTAAGAGACACAATGGTGAGCAAGACGGACACAGTCCTTGCTCCCCTGCAGTCCCTATTCTAGTAGGAGAAAGGAGACAATAAAGTAAACAGATAGATAAACAAGGGACTTCCAAATAGTGATAAGTGACATGGAAGAAATAAGATGGGGAGATGGGATAGCCTGTTGTGAATTGAATAAAAAAACATGGTTCCTTCTTCAAGAGACTTACCTACTTGTCAGCGAGAAAAGTAACCGTAACACCACTAAGCCCCAGAGCAAGAACATGCTGGGGGCAGCTTCCGTTCCTGGTTGGTCCTCACGAGCTGGGGACTTTGACCACCCACTTGACCTTCCTGAGTCAGTTCCCTGAGCTGTGCATCCAGGGACCTAATATGCAAAGGTTTTGTGAGGTTGGGACCTGGCGTCCGTGTGTGCATATTGTGGCATTGGACACAGCAGCCCGAGGCTCACCGCCTGGTCACCATCCTCACTGAGGTAGGAGGAGGGCTTGTGTCTGGCTGACCGGGAGGGGGAGGCGTTCTTGTGCAGGGCAGTTCAGTTGCCAGGGGTCTGGAAAGAGATGAAGACACAGGGAAGAGAGATTTCAGTAAGAGGAGACAGCAGAGTCGCAGAGGAGAAGGTGGGGGTGTTGAAGGGAAGTGTCTCATTCGGGGCCTTCCCCGGTTAAGGTCATGATTTCATTGCTCTTTCTCAGCTCGTGGAAGCTGGAGCCTCTGTAAGAAGCCGAGACCTTTAAGCTCGGCCTTCACTGCAGAGAACAGTCCCCTCCCCCGGGAGACACTCTGAGGCTGAGTCGTGACTGCTTCACTTAGCAGTGCGCCAGGAGCACGCAGCCTTTCTGGGTCAGCGCCAGGCGGCCGTCTGTGCCACCAGCACAAACGGGGAAGGTCCCAAGCAGGAGAGGGGCAGGCAGAGATGTGGTGGGAACAGGCCCTTCACTAAGACAACCTGGCTTAGACACAGCTGTGGCCATGGGCATGTCGTGAATGTGGCGTGATTTCATGTGAATATGAAATTCGGGACATTCTGGCCTGCATCTCCGGGAAGACACTGCTGCGCTTCTGGCTGGGCAGGAGCATTCCCGTCCCTGTGACCCCGCTACAGTTACATGCCATTCTGTCTACAAAGTCACAGGTGATCTTGAACCACGCTATTGAAAAAAATGAATTAATCCCAGAATTGTTTTTTCTTCTTTTCCAAGTGAGAGGAGGGAGATAGAGAGACAGACTCCCACATGCACCCCAAGCAGTGATCTACCCAGCAACCCCTGTCTAGGGCCAATGCTCTGCCCATCTGGGGCCCATGCTTCTAACCAAGCTATTTTTAGTGCCTGAGACAGAGGCCACAGCATCAGAGATGGTGTCCTTGAACCAACTGAACCATGGCTGCAGGAGGGAAAGAGAGAAAGAAAGAGGTGGAGGGGAGGGGTAGAGAAGCAGATAGTCACTTCTCCTGAGTGCCCTGACCAGGAGTCAACCTGGGACATCCACACTACGTACCAATGCTCTACCACTGAGCCAACCAGCCAGAGCCCCAAAATTTTAAATCATCTGGAATCATTGTCCATAATTAAAGGAAAAATTTGGTTTTTTGCAGTTTTGTCTTTCTTCCCTATGTTCACTCGTTCATTCATTTATTCAGCCAGGACGCATTTCCCAATCATCTGTGCGGGGGCGGGGGCTGATGCCAGGACGGGCATGGAGCCTTAACGTTGTATTCTGTTCATCAAGAAGGGATTTTAAAACAGGTTTTACAGGTGCTGAGATGGTCACTGATACTCAGAAACGATAGACAAACTTTTGTACATAGGGGGAAAAAAAATGTCACCCGGCAAAAATCCGTCACTTTTCAGGAATTTCTCAAAGGGATATGTGGACCCATTCTGGACCCTGCCTGGGAAGCCTGGTTTCTGGCTAAATTCTGCTTCCATTTCTTTCCCACCCACTGGCCTGAGACTGCTTAATAGTGGCGACAACAGTTGAAATGTTCGATTTCTAGTCGTGAATTTCCCAAGCTGTACTGTTAAACAAGAAAACCCTGAGGACAGAGGAGAACATCCACACGACTCATTCAGAGAGCTCTAAGCACGGGGCCCCGGCTCCGGGCTCAGAGGGCCTGGCTTACTCCGAGTGGTGTGCAGGGCAGAGGCCCGGAGTGTGCCTCAGAAACCCCGAGCTCACGCTTGGACGAGGCCATTAACACTGTGGACGCCGTTTCACCTCCGAGGGCTGCGGTATTCCCCTTTCGTCAAACAGACCTTGGGCAGAGTGGATGATGGTGGTGACGCTAACATTCACTCAGCTATTAGTGTGCAAGCGGGCGCCACGCGCACTTAGCATTCATGACAGACGCCCGAGATGAGAATTCTACATCCGTCCTGTTGAGTGGGTGGAAAGCCAAGGCCCCAAGAGGGGGCTCCGGCTGACCCAGCTGGGAGGCTGCTGCTCGGATCCCAGACCAGGCCTGCGGGCTCCCCTCCTGCTGCATTTGGGGTCTGTTCCCTGGTTAGACTCTGCGGCCATCCGTATTGTCTTCGTTATTTCCTTTCGTCAGAGCCTGCATCCCCTCAACAGAGCCGTGTTGAAAAACGCCCTTTGTTCTCTTTCTTTGCTTTCAGGGGCCAGAACACCCGAATCCTGGGAAGAGTTTCAGCGCCCGTGGCTTCCCGCGACACTGTTACCTTCCAGACAGCGAGAAAGGGAGAAAAGTAAGAGCAGGGGTGTCAGGTTACTAACTCCTGTGTTAGGGACCCAAGTTTCACTTCCTATGCTGCAAAGAGGGAAAGAGAACTGGGTCTCTCTCAGCTCCAGGTGCATGTGGTAACAAGGTCGTGGCTGAGTCAACCACAGGGAAGGGTGGCTATGATTAGGAGGTCGTGGCTGAGTCAACCACAGGGAAGGGTGGCTATGATTAGGATTTTGGGGTTTTTTTGTATGATGGTGGCCAGGGTTTGGCTTTTCCCTCTCCTGGAAATGCCTGGCACCATTTCCTCTGTTTAGAACCCTTCCCTTAGGACTTTGCTGCTTAAGAGCTGGTCCTGGTAGCGACTCCAGTGGCAGTGTCTATAACAGGGGTCCCCAAACTTTTTACACAGGGGGCCAGTTCACTGTCCCTCAGACCGTTGGAAGGCCGGACTAGAAAAAAAAAAAAACTATGAACAAATCCCTATGCACACTGCACATATCTTATTTTAAAGTAAAAAAACAAAACGGGAACAAATACAATATTTAAAATAAAGAATAAGTAAATTTAAATCAACAAACTGACCAGTATTTCAATGGGAACTATGTTCCTCTCACTGACCATCAGTGAAAGAGGTGCCCCTTCCGGACGTGCGGCGGAGGCCGGATAAATGGCCTCAGGGGGCCGCATGCAGCCAGCGAGCCATAGTTTGGGGACCCCTGGTCTATAAGCTTGATAGAAATTCAGAACCTTAGGACCTACTTCATTTTGACAAGACCCCAGGTGGCCCGGGAGCGCAGCCAAGCCTGAGAAGCACTGCTTGGAGGCGGGTGAGAGCCCGAGTTGTAACGTCTGCTGCTATCCTCACAGCTGTTGTGATTCCCTACCTCCGGCCCGTACCATGTTTACGGTCACTTGGTTTTGAACCCAATGCCTTTTTTCAGGTGCCTTCTTCACGCAGGACAGGGCTTTAGGCATTTGCCTTGCTCAACAACAAAGATTTATTTTTAAAATTTTAGCTGAATCAGAACATTCCACAAGCCCTAACACCTCTCTGGGCCTCACCTGTAAAATAGAGACTATAATAGCCCCTGCCAGGCCTCACTCAGAGTGAGGTTGTGAGGGCCAGATGAACAAATACATATGAAACGGCCTTGCAGAAGTCAAAGCGCTTCAATCGTGTCGTTGGAGAGATATTCCCCAACTTTAGCTGTGGGTAAATTACGAGCACATTCCGGTGGCAGTGGTGTTGGCGGACTTCAGAAGATCTCAGATGAGAAGGGCCTCGAACTCCTAGGTCCTAACCTTTAAAGTGTAGTTATGATGTTGCAGCTAACATCTGTGGAATAGTGTGTTCCGGGCACTACTGTTAAAATACTTTTCACGTAGCACCTGCTAAACGGCTCACAGCCTTTAGAAGCAGATCATATCAGTGCCATTTTATAAATCAGGAAATTAAGTCTCAGCGAGGTGATCTACCTTGTCCAAGGTCACACAGTTGGGCAGTGAAAGAGCCAGGACTTACCTGCAGGTGCCTGGCTCCACATCCCAAGTTTCCCTTCCCTGTGCCCCTGAAGGCGTCCTGATGCAGGAAGGGGAGGGCCCTTGGCTGGACTCTCTGCCATCCCCAGGATCGCCTCTGGCCCACACTGAATGTCTGACTGTGGTCTCCTCCTGCCTTTCCTCGGGTAGGTTCTGAAGCTGCTGCTGGTGGCCTGGGATCGCCGCCTCATTTTTGCCATCGGTACCTCCAGCACGACGGGTGAGTCGGACACCGTCATCTGGAACGAGGTCCACCACAAGACAGAGTTTGGCTCCAATCTCACCGGCCACGGCTACCCAGATGCCAATTACCTGGATAATGTGCTGGCTGAGCTGGCTGCCCAGGGCATTTCTGAGGACAGCACTGCCCAGGAGAAGGACTGAGCTGGAAGGGGCTTTGAGGAAAGGAGTTGTGGGGGCCACAGGTCAGGAATTGGAGAGAGTCCAGGTAGAGGTTGGTACCATGCCCTCCCAACTCCCTTATCTCTTCTCCTGTCCTGTGTCCTTTCCCATACCTCCCAGCCACAAGGGGGAGCCAGATTGAATAAGGGGACATCATTCATAAACCTCATCCATCACAAAAGAGACATGGGATGAGGGCCATCCCTGCTCTGTTCCCATGGAGTTTTTGGTGCTGGGTAGGCAAGGACACCGCCCCTCACCCCCTTAAGTGGGGGCACGGTCAGCACACTTAGGATACGGACGGTGCCTGAGCACTCCATATCCTGGCCTTGTGAAGCCTGAGGTTCATTGCCTCAGCTGGCTTCTTGCTGCTTCCACTTCTAAAAGTGGAATTTTCGCTTTTCCTTCCTCCCCTGGAGGCGAGGAGCTCTCACTGTGCAAGGTTGGGGGACACAGGGGTGAACCGCTAAACCGCTGTGACATCAAAAATCAATGCCTTGGTAGAGAGCGAGGAAGCACTTCTTGCCAAGAGGGTCAGGGAGGCAAAGGCCTCTGGGAGCACACTCAGCTCTCAGAAGAGCCCTCAGCTTCTCTGGGCCCTCCTTCCTCCTCACACCACTGACCTGTCCAAAGAGGCATCTGCTTCTCTCATGCAGATGGATGGGCTCTGGGATTCCTCTGGGTGGCACCCCAAGATGTTTCCGGCCACTCTCTGATCAGACCAGAGCTTGTATCCCATTTAGCATCTGAACTGTGCTCAGGGAGAGCAGCCCATAGCCTTGTTCCCAACTCATCCCAGACCAGCTCAAAAGGTTCCATGAGTTTCATCAGGTCACTGTAAGTAGGGCCTGTGCTGGGCTCTGTGCCATCTGCGTGCGTGCGTGTGTGTGTGCGCGTGTGTGTGCGTGTGTGTGCGCGTGTGCGCGTGTGTGCGCATGTGTGTGCGTGCGTGTGTGCGTGTGCGTGCGTGTGTGCGCGTGTGCGCGCGTGTGCGCATGTGTGTGCGCGCGTGTGTGCGTGTGTGTGCGTGTGTGCGCGCGCACGTGTGCACACCACTGGGCCAAGTTGGCGGAGAGTCCCATCACGTCCTCACAGTTTGTTCTGCAAGATGTCCAGCCCCAGTTCTGATGGGGACCAGCCAGCCAGACTGTGACCCCTTCACTTCTCTCACCCTGTGCCAACTCATCCCACTGTAAACGTGGGCCCTGCTGGAGTGTCAGAACTGTGTGGGGAGATGTGTGACGTGAGGGCTGGGCTGACTCCTTCTGCTAGCTCTTCTGCGATTGGATCTGACCCAGTCTCCATCCAGCCTTGTTTCTCTGAGGGCTTCAATCCGTGTCCATGCAGATTTGTTCCCTGGAGCCCAGGGGTGGTGCTGGGTCCTTCGTCTCCCTCGTCTATTACAGGCTTAGAACCGTCTTACGGTCTAGTCCAACCTGCGTCTGGGTTGTGCTCCAAGGCCCTGCTGACGTCCTCCCCAACATTCCTCTTGCCTTTGGCTCCTGTTAAGGAATGAACTAGGGGTCATGGGGGTCACGGAGGGGAGAAGGGGGATCATGAAGGGAAACCCAATTCCCCCTCTGAAAGTGGGTTCTTTGAACTATATGTTTGGGGGAAGTTCCTCTGGATACTAATTTGAATTTATATACCTCATGTTTTGGGGGTTTGACGTATATATATGCATATATATTTCATAATATTGGGAAGGTTTTGATGCTAGAAAAATCAAAACTAAAGAACCTTCAAAAATGGTACTTAAATTAGAACCAGAAACCAGGCTTTCCTGAGAGTCGGCTTTGGCGCTGTTTGCTGTTAAGCCTGCAGCTGTTTTGATGTTTGTGTGACCAGTGGATTTACCTGAGTATCACCCAGTTCCTGGGGACATGCTGGTGCTGTGCCTTTACGCATTTTCCAAATGGCTGAAAGGACATTAACCGGCTCCAGAAGAGGGAGCTCTGACAGGAAAAATTGCGTCCGCCATCTTGGTTCCAGTCTCTCCCATCAGCCGGCAGCCATTTATCTCACCAGCAAACCAGGAGGCCGGTCCTGAGTTGACCACACCACAGAGCAATGTCCTGTTGTTCGGGAAAGCAACATCCGAACTCAACAGAAGAGACATCCCTGCAGTGTTTAATGCCACGCCCACACCCTAGCCAGGCTACCACACCCCAGAATTCCCTCGAGACCTCATCGTAGGCCACTGCCATCTCCGCCTGTGGCACCCTTGCCCAGTATTTGCTGGGCTTGTCACCCACAGCGATGAGGAGTTAGACAGAGGGTCCGTGGGGAGAAGCACAACTGTGCAGTGGAGGCGGGGAAGAAATAAGGCATGCTTTGACAACTGGCAATGGGAAGTGGGGAGAAATGGGCTTCCTGCATCAGGCAGAGGACGGTGTGGGTGGGAAAGGGGACCCAGAGAGTGTACCAGGCAGGCTGTATGCCAGGGGCAATACCACTTTAAGAGTAAGTCTTCATACCTTCGAGCTTTCCCCCCACCACCCGGGGTGCTGACTGTGTCTGTGCCCCATTTCTTTTCCTCTCTGAGGATGCTCAGTAGGGGCTACCTCATTCTCATCTTTTTGTGGGACATTCTGGGCCTAAGGAATCGTAAATTTTCCTTCTAACACTGTGCCAAGCAAGGCGGGTGGCATTCCTTTGCCCTTTCTCTTGAGCCAACTTGGAAAGGTACAGCCCTGGGTTCAGTGAGAACCCTGCCAGGAATGGCCCTGCGCGTCCACCACTCTGACACGGGAGTTTCCCCACCGGAGCCCTGCTGAGCCCCCTGGCCCATGCAGGCACTCCCACGCCTTTCCTCTCCTCGTCCTCACACCAGCAGCCCGCTTCCTCCCTTCCTGAGTCTCCGGGGGTGACACACCCTGCCAGATGCTCATCCCTTAAAGATTAATTGTGTATATGTGATTGTGTGTGTCTTCATGTTTTCATCACTTTCCTCTGTGGTTTTAGACTTGGTCAAAAGTACTCGTCTTGGTATTGCACTGTTGTGTGCATGAGAAGATTGGGAGGAGGCCCCATGTGGTACATGAAAGGGCCCTGTCCCCTTTCCTTGTCTGTGATCACTGGCATTTGAGTGGGGGTGGGTTTCTGGGAGAGGGCAGGTGAATGTCCTCCTGTAAATCTTTGTGACTGGTGTGTTTTGAAGTTGTCGGTATTGCTCTGTGAGGGGACATCGCCACCTGGTGCTCATGAGGTGTATGTGCAGAATAATAAATGGCAAGTGAACAACCACAAATCCTTGTCGACCTTCTGCTTTCTGTAGCTCAGGGCACCTATCCACGAACGAGTTGGGGTACTTCCCTGAACCTAGAAGCAACTACAGTCCCTTCCAGTGAGTGGGGTGGGAGGGCGTCCCTTTCCTCTATTTGCTTTTCACATCTTTTCCACCCACACATTTGACCAAAAGACCTGGCTTGACTTTTGGTTCCTCTAAAGAAAACAGACCACATGACAGGGGAAACAAGTAAATGAACCTGTGGGGAAAAGATCTTAAAAACCATGAATGTCCACTTCTTTTAAAGTTCCCTTTGCCTGGCCGCACTAAAGTGTGTGTTTCAATAGTTCACAAACTGTTCTTTTCTCAAGTAAATGTTTAGTATCAATCATCCTGATGTGAATGAGGACACAAAAAATAAAATGCAAGTGGAAAGCAACCTTTGTTCCCCAACTGTGTCTCCAATTCTGAGAGTCCACGGACTATGCTTTTCTCGACAGCTGGACTGGCCTTCCCACAGACCCAGCCTGAGCTCACCAGCCAGGAGAGCAGGGCTGGGAGCCCTCCCTGGGGGGCTCCGACCCTGGGCAAGAACTTGAGGAAAGTATAATACACCATGAAGTCCCCTATTCCCGTTTCCTCCAGGTGAACAGTTGGACAGTGATCCTTAAGTACATATTTTAATGCATATTCATGTGCAGTGTTGTTAGCCAAAATACAAGTTGGTGAGGTTTTTCATGTCCACGGGTAGCCAGTGCATTAAAAACCTGGAAGCCTACTGCTCTGCTCTCACTCTGACTCAGTAATATTCTAAGAATTCATGGGAAAGTCCGTATTTGCAGAACGGTGGTTAGCTCAGCTGAAACTTACCCCACAAAACACCCCGAGGTTTAGAGGAACATTTTCATGCCTAAGAGGCAGGGTTAAGTGAAGGGGGTGGTAGAAACTGGTGTCCCCAGCTGAGCAGTCGGGAAAGTGGGGCTCCACCTCCTTCATTCCCTTCTCCTCCTCACAGAGGGAGGAGAGGGAAGCCCCTCCTTCCAGCTGTCCCACAGGCTGGGACACTCCCAGCTCCTCAGAAGGAGGACCTATTGTGAACCTAAACTCTTGATTGTGAATGTGAACCAGGGAAAGACAAATTATCCCTCAGAGAACATCACTCACTAATGACAATTGATTTGGTGAGAAATATATAACTTTTTTAAATGTTTAGGGAAGGGCCCTGGCTGGTTGGCTCAGTGGTAAAGTGTCAGCCTAGCGTGTGAAAGTCCAGGGTTCAATTCCTGGTCAGGGCACACAGGAGAAGCGCCCATCTGCTTCTCCACCCCTCCCCCTCTCCTTCCTCTCTATCTCTCTCTTCCCCTCCCGCAGCCAAGGCTCCATTGGAGCAAAGTTGACCCAGGTGCCAAGGATGGCTCCACTGCTTCCACCTCAGGCACTAGAATGACTCCGGTTGCAACAGAGCAACACCCTAAATGGACAGAACATTGCCCCCCTAGTGGACTTGCTGGGTGGATCCTTGTCGGATGCAAGCGGAAGTCTGTCTCTCTGCCTCCCCGCTTCTTGCTTCAGAAAAACAAATAAATAAACAAACAAACAAATAAATAAATGTTTAAGAAGGACATTCATAGGTTTACCCTGATTATTACAATTAGGCGAGATTGGTTTTTTGTGTTTTTTGTTTAAGGAGATAGTGAGGCAGACTCCCACAAGTGCCCTGACTAGGATCCACCCAGCAACCCTGTCTAGGGCCAATGCTCGAGTATTGAGCTATTTTTAAAGCCTGGGTCTGGAGCGTTCTAATGGATCTATCCTCAGCACCTAGAACCACACTTGAACCAATCGAGCCACTAGCTGTGGGAGGGCAAGAGAGTGAGAAATGGGAGAAAGGGAGAAAAACAGTTGGTTGCTTCTCCTGTGTGCCCTGACAGGAAATCCAACCAGGGATGTCCATATGCTGGGCTGATGTTCTAACCACTGAGCAACCGGCCAGGGCTAGTGATTGATATTAAAACTGGGTGAAACTTCAAGTGCTGGGTGACAGTCATGCATCCTGTCAGGTGCCCCTGCCAAGTCAACCAGGAGCTGAAAGCAATATGTCACAAAAGGTGTTGGATGTGTTTTTTGTTTCATTTGAAAGCATGCATTTGATCACGCGAGCCCCCTTTCTGCTGGAAAAATTAAGGTAGGGTACATAGGTGGTGTCTGTTCTGTTTGGGTTTCCAGGAGGATGTAAAACTGAAGTGTAGGCTTACATTGTCTTGCTTTATTCCTTGGCTCCCATCCCCAGAAAAATGCAGACTTCCTGTTAGAATATGCTGTGCGTGGGGTGGGGGGGGGGTGTGTGTGACAGGAGTCAGGAAGGGGAAGGGCCCCTCATGGGAGAGGAAGGGGTTGCACTTCGGTAACACAGACCAGGAAACTATAATACGTGATTTACCCAAACCTGTGCTCTTTTCTTTGCCCCGTTCATGACGAGCTAAGAGAAGGAATCCAGGGAGGTAGTTGTGGATAAGAATTCCAATTTCCCCTCAGCACCAGGCTCTTTTCCAGTTATTATCCTTGTTTCACCTACTCTTTTTCTACAAAGTGTGCATCCCCCTTGCCATCCTAATAGAGGTTTATAAGTTAAAATATTTTTCTGAGGACTGTGAACTAGTCCAAAGACCAAGGGTGGTCTGGTCTAAGGAAGTCTAAAACTGTGGGGAAGTTGGAAAACCTGGGTTTGGCTTAAGCAACATTTTCCTGTTCGGATGGTGTTGAAATGACTCAGAAGAGATGACACGGAACCCCCAAAGCTGAACAGCTGTGGCCAAACGGGGCTCTGTGTCTTCTGGGGGCTCCGTCAGCCTCCGGGAACGGAGGCAGCTTTTATAAAACAAAATAGTTGGAGGGTAACCAACTTAAAGGCAGATTTCTTTTTTTCTTCATTATTTTCAAGGCAGAAATTCTTATAGCTCATAAATTGGAAACCACAGCCAACCTCAGATTAAATGCATCATGTCCAAATTCAAGTGTCAACATTTCTTTCGCCTCTCTTTTTACCCTTATGCATTCAGGTGAAAATAATGAACGGTGCACGCAGGAAAAAGAAAGCCACTTTATGTTTTAATACGTAGGATGACTTTTGCTTAAAAAGTCACACAACTTCTCCCCAGCCCCCACCCCAAACTCATCTATGTAACTCTATTAATTTCCTGGCCCAAAGAACTAAAGAAGTCACAAAGTTATACCTGTGTTCGGTTGCATTTGCCACTTTAATAGAAAGAAGGAAACACAGGCTGGATGCTCTGCCCGGAAATGAAAGAGTTTCCCGGGAGAGATTTAGGCTGAGCACTGCTCCTGCTCTTGGTCAGGGGGGTCTCTGGTCTCCACTGTGCCGGGAGCCAGACTCTGCCTCTCGCCCTCCATTTTCTGGTATCCGCTCCTCTTGTACCTCCGGGTGCGATAGATGACCAGGGCGATGAGCACTGCCAGCACAGTGGTGACCCCCACCGTGACCCCGGCAGCTTCTCCCCCCGACAGACCGCTGCGGTTCCCACGGATGACCTTCATGGTCCTGCGCAGCTCCAGCGGCTCGCCCAGCCTCCACTGGTTGGTCTGGAAGTCTTTGATCCAGGAACTTGAAGTCTCCGTATTAGTCACTATGACAGTGTTGGTGGCAGCCTGACTCATGAGGGGTGGCCGGGTATAAGGCGGGAGCCTGGCAGGGGGCAGAGACCCCCCTGTAAAGAGCCCTGACTTGACACAGTAGGACACTTGGCACCCGTCACTGATGACGGCTAGGTGTTGGCTGAAGCCCCCGGGACATTTTTTCAGGGCAGGTGCCCCTAAGTCTCTGGATATGGCAGAATCCACCAAGGGGTTCCCAACTGCACAGCTAAAGAACCCACCGAAGGGGACCGAAAACCTATATCCCAACTCATAGTCCTGAGAGGCACATACCTTGAGGCTTTCAAAGAGTCGTAACTGGAAATAGCCCGCGGGGCACGACTGTGCATTTGTCAGAGGGTTAATGCTTTTACCACTGAACAGGCCCCCGAAGAGCAGTCCTGAGTTTTCTGGTACTTGGTCACTGGCCACACACCAAAAAGCCTTAAATTCAGCCTTTGCCACTCGGAACACATCTTCACACACCGTCTTGCAGAAGACAAAGAGGGTGCACTTCCTTGCACACTCCAGGCCATTGTAACCTTCCTCGTGGGTCTGGGTGAGCAGGTGGATGGGGGAGTAGCCAGAGGGGCAGGAGAAATCGCCAGTGAGAGGATTCTTCTGCTCCAAGTGTTGGCAGACGAGGACAGCCTCGCTCCCTGACAGCTGGGTGCACTCCTGATAAACCCCACCAAAGGTGAAGTTGGTCATTTTCCCCTCGCAAGAGCCGTCGTCGGTGTTGGCCTGAAAGTTGAAGTTGGGCGAGTTGAGATCCGTGCATCCGGGGTAGGTGTTGAAGGCATAGTAGCGTCTCACAGCAGCTTCCACCGTCTTGGACAACTTCTTCACCAACGGCCCCGGCAAGTCGGGCAGCATGTCAGGGTTGATGAAGAAGTGCAGGGGCAGGCCAGCGCGGTCTATGGCCACCAGGTGGTTGCCGATGCCCTGCTGCCAGGTCTGGAGCGTGATGCCTGGGTAAAAAGGAACCCCGCCCATGCTTTGCACCCTGGAGTTGGTCCGGTTTGAGAGGTAGGCCTTGGCGAAGGCATTCTGGGAGGTGTAGTTCTCCTCCAACTTGAAGTTCACGATGTTGAGGAAGGCAGCTCCGGCAGAGGCGGTCACGGCGCTGCGGCTGCTCTGGCTGTCCTGGAGGAAGGAGGACCGGATGTGGTCCTCCTGGATGAGGACAGCCCCCGCGTCCACGCTGGTGATGACATGGGTGCCGTAGTTGAGGACCAGGAGCTCGGCCAAGTAGGTGGCCATCCGTGTCTGGTTGTTCTCCAGACGGTCAGAGATGTCCAGGAGCAACTTCCTAAACCCCAAGTTTAGTTCTGAGACGGGGTTGATTTTGACTGTGTAGATCAAGTTTCTAACCTGAACCTGAGTGGTCACAGCCTGGTCCTTCACTTGAAGGGTCTTCATCCTCTGGAACTCCGCGGAGAACTTGCCATTGACTTTGGAGAAAAGGGAGAGCTCCGTGTTGATGGAGAAGGAGGTGCTGCTCTGGTAGTTCGCCCAGGACTCCAGGATCTCCGAGTTCATCTCCAGGTTGCTCTGTTTCTGGGGGATGGTGAAGATTTCATCGGGAAGGATGTACTGCCCGTCCTCCGTGGTCCTGCAGTTGCTGTAAGTCAAGTCCATCACCCGCCCCATGTCCACATTCCGCAGATTATCCCAGCCCCCTCCAGGCAAGACTTCCAGAACAGGGAGTTTCAAGGCATCCTTGCACTTCTGAAACCCAGCCTCGTGTGTCTCTCCCAGAGGCCTGTCCACTTTAGCCCAGGCCGCCACTGCCCAGAGGAGGAGCGAAACCCCTAAGCGGCTCATGGTTCAGACAGCCCCGGCCACAACCCAGCCCTACACAGCAGCCAGCGAGCTCAGTGCAAACTGAACCGACGGCAAAGAAAGCAGTTGCTGAAACAATAAAAAAAAAATCAACAGTTCTCCTAAAGCCACCAGTTCCTCTTTAGGCGAGTCTAACTGCAAAGTAGGGAAACGAGAGTCTACTGGAACACCGTGGTTCATTGGGACTTTGCAGCAATCTCGGTGTGCTAGATATCCCGAACAGTGCACTGTCTTACCTGCCTCCTGCTGCCCCTTGCTGGGCTCGCTGCCACAGCAGGGCACTCAGAAGACGTGCCACCACCTGCCTTACGGTTTCCTCCACACGCACGGTCTGCATTGGTTTTGCTTTCTATTCACTCTCTTGACGTAGTAAATATTTCCTGGTTGTTCCTTCTGGAAGGCCAATACTAGCTTCTTCACACTGTAAATGCAGAGGTGAATGGCGGCATCACTCTGGCTGAGACAGCCTGCCTCCACCGTTCCTAGGCTAGAGGTGGGTCCAGGCCAAGGCCCGGGTTTCCTGTTCACATGAGGGTGAAGGCTGTCCCACAGAAGAAAGGAGTGAAAATCTTGGCCACAAGTTCTGTAGAGTTTCCTGGTGCTAAGCCTGAATAGTCCCAGCTTTGGGAATCATGTTATCTTGGGGGGGCGGGGGGGCATTGAAGGGATCCAAAGAGGATTCCACTTGCTATACACTGGGAACTCCAGTCCATATTGTCCTCAGCATTCAAAGTGAAGGTGATGGGTTCCCATACTGTATTTGTTTCTTTTCAGACAGAAATGTTGGAACAAAGAGAAAATCCACACTAGAATCTAGAGTTTGATTTAGCAAAAGAAAACAGTGGCCAAAGAATATATGTGTATACATACTTACACAGTGTGTGTGTGTGTGTGTGTGTGTAGCTGGCAATAACCTGGTACCTGCTGTTATAACTGTCATTCCACTGTCAAGAGCAGTGTAATCAGTATAGGTGCACAATAAAGAATGTGGCTCTTGGCCCTGGCCGGTTGGCTCAGTGGTAGAGCGTCGGCCTGGCGTGCGGAAGTCCCGGGTTCGATTCCCAGCCAGGGCACATAGGAGAGGTGCCCATTTGCTTCTCCACCCCTCTCCCTCTCCTTTCTCTCTGTCTCTCTCTTCCCCTCCCGCAGCCGAGGCTCCATTGGAGCAAAAAATGGCCTGGGCACTGGGGATGGCTCCTTGGCCTCTGCCCCAGGCGCTAGAGTGGCTCTGGTCATGACAGAGCGATGCCCTGGGTGGGCAGAGCATCGCCCCCTGGTGGGCGTGCCGGGTGGATCCCGGTCGGGCGCATGCGGCAGTCTGTCTGACTACCTCCCCGTTTCCAGCTTCAGAAAAATACAAAAAAAAAAAAAAGAATGTGGCTCTTCATTACTTATTGTTTTAAATAAAAGCAACAATTCACTTGTTATATCATTAGAAGCTAACTTCACAAATTTTCTTTAGTGTACTAATGCTAGGACATTAGACCCCATAATTTAGAATAGTGTTTCCAGCCTCACTGATCTAGTACCAGGATTA
Organism: Saccopteryx bilineata; assembly: GCF_036850765.1. NCBI lineage: Eukaryota > Metazoa > Chordata > Mammalia > Chiroptera > Emballonuridae > Saccopteryx > Saccopteryx bilineata. Next base: position 393,857,114 of record NC_089490.1, read on the forward strand.
ACTAACAAGCCCAGCTCTGTCGACTCTTTGGGACAACTAGGGCACATCTTAGTATACTGAGTGGTAGCCATGGAAACCAGAGGAGTGAACAGACTTCCCAGTGCACTCTCATGGCTCCCCAAATCAGTCCATGAACCGGATGCAGTGCTGAGGTTGAAAAAGGTGATGTTTCCATTTGTAAGTATTGGCTACACTGTCACCTGGGTGCATCCTGGGAAGACTGTTTCCAGGAATCAAACTGCCTCAGATTGCCACGGATGCAACTGATAGTTCTCAGAAAGTACGGGGCCAGTTGCTGACTTTCACAAGATGAGCTTCACTAGATTTTATTAAAATAATGAATGTATTGTGTTCTGAAAACCAGAAATAGACATTCTGGGTCTATTCATGCCTGAGTTACCATGCCTCAGGAAACTCACTTACACCCAAGAATGGTTAATTTGTGACCCTGTGTTCAGTACATATCTGGCTAGAGAAGCAAGCCTCTGCACACAATGTCCTGGTTAACTTACAAAGCAGTTCTGACTTTATAGCTGAGTAGAATAATCCAAGTATTAGAAAAGTTAGAGTTAAATACGCTTTAGTACTTCCAATAATTCTGTTGAATATCCATACGTTTTCTTCAAACTGTTTCGGGGTTAATTCATCAGAACCAGAAAACGCTCAGTTATACAGTTTTGAAGACATGCTAACAATTTCCTGCTCTTTATTTTCCCTTTAATAAATCCTGTTGAGACTTCAGTCTTCTGCAAAAAGAATATAAGTAAGATGAATATCGAAAAATTGAAAATAGCTAAAAGAACCAATAAGAGTAAAATTACTTTGCATCTATATGACAAAATATTCCATAACCATCATAGTTAATATTCAAACAATTTTAAAAACAGAAGAAATTCTTATGCTGTAATATGCAGTGAAAAAAAGCATGATACACATTCAACATGCTTTCAACTATATATAAATAAAGAAAACTAGAAGGATATACAATAACCTGTTGACAGTGTTATATATAGTTTGTAGGTTTTTGTGGCCCCTGAGAAGAAAGAATCATTTTATGTGACCCTCAAGGCCAGATTTATCTGCTGAGGTGGACTCCCCATGGTCAACCAAGGGTTCCAATTTTATGCATAATGGAGTCTAGGGGCCATTTACTGACAGGGGCTCATCACTGTGTATACCAGGAAGAACCTCAGACTGGACCTTTGGCCTCCCACACTATACCCTGTTTGTTTACACTATCTGAGTCAACCACTGCAGTGAAGCGTTGATTTTACCTCTCTATCAATAGACTGAGACATGCCTCATCCAATCAGAACTATGCAAGTCATTTGCATCTATACTGACTAATCAAAACTGCACAATTTAGACCAATCAAAACTGTGTGATTTGGATACCTCATTTACATAAAATGACATAATCAACAACCACAGGACCTTTGCCTCTCCTTTGTCTCAGTGGAACACAATTTAGATTGCTATCTGAATCGGTGTCTCCCAGGCTGCAACTCCTTCAAAAATATGCTTTTTATTCTTCATTAGAGTCCAAAATTAATTTTGACTTATAGTTCTATTATTTAAATGTTTTCCTCTTACTTTTCTGTATTTTATGAGTTTTCAACAATGAGCATGTCTTTGATCATTTGACAATTTTTTATTGAGCACCTACCAAATACCAAACTCAGGGATGGGTACTGAGCCATCATTACTTTTGTACTCAGTAAAATAACCAACAAATAAAAATGAAATTTAAAAAATGAAAGAACTTATTTCTGGAATTTCCATTTACCTGAAATGGGCCAGAGCCTATATGACTCCTTGATTGTGGTGCTCACGAAAGTTCTCTTTTCAGTCCCCAGGGAAACAATGAAAAGAGAAGTACAAATAATGCGAATTTCAGTTCAACTGAAATTTGCATGCCAGCAGCGGGCACTGCTGCTCACAATGGTCAAGGGTGAGGAAGCAACCACGAGTTTGACCGCTGTGTCACACCCACTTCTTTCTAGCTTTATTCTGCTCACCAGCAAATTCCTCTACTTTCTCCTTGTACTGAAGTGCACGTGCAATCCCACAAACTCTCCAGATGGCCACACTCAAGGGCCCCTGTCTAAAAAGCAGACTTTGGTCTCTAAAAGAAAAAGCCAACATTTCTACAAAAGGTATCCATCTGTGTTTCAGAAGAGCAATTTCACTTCCTCCAACAGGAGGCCAGAGGGAAGTCCCATGTCTGCTTTCTTTCTTAGTTTGAGCGCGTGCAACCTTCCAGCACCCTCTCATGCAGAGCCGTGCCATGATTTAGGTCTGAGGTTCAGTCCTGTGGGGGCTTGGCGCTGGTCCAGATGTTTCCTACTTCTGTATTTCACCTGCGGTCTGAAATGCTGTGTGGGGGAAGGCTGGGGGGAGGGGGGTCCTGGCTATGTTTTAGCAGGAATCTAGGAAACTAGTCTGAAAACTGACAAATGATTGCTAAGTGGATCACAGAACTCTTTTATAGATTCTGGAATAAGCTTGCTTCCAGAAAATCTAGGAGGTGTATCCGTCAACAGAGTGACAATGTTTTCTTTTCTGAACTGATGATTCCTATTCCAATGTTTTCAGAGTTGCTTTGTCAGCTTCTTCCCTTCAAAGACTGCTCTTCCCATCAGAATTGTTTGTGTCCTGACCACATGAATAAGAACAGAGTGGTTTCTTGACTCCAATTAATCTTGTGGGTAAAAACAGAAGGCCCATGTGAAATTCTGCATATGCCCATTAAAGCTAAAACCAGAATTTGGCAGCCTTCAGCCATTGGCTTTATTTATTTTTTCTCTACTAACACTTTGCCCTCCCAATTTTTTAAGTTCTTTTCTCTTCATCAACTCTTTCCTTCTGCTCTCTTTTCTCTTGGCGATTTCCATATTTAGGTTTAGAGGATATAAGGCTGAGATTGGAAGTGATACTTTCACTGTACCAAAGAAGGAAATTCTGATGTGACAAAGACGTAATCTCCCCCCGCCCCACCCCCACCAGGGTTCAAATTTAATTTCTTTTTTAATTTTTAAATTAAATTTCTTGAGGTAGCATCGGCTATAAGATTACATAGGTTTGAATGTACAGTTCTATGCTATATCATCTGTATATGGCGTTGTGTGCCCACCATCCAAAGTCAAGTCTCCTTCCTTTAGGACACCACTTCTACATCATGGCAGACATCACTAATCAATCACACCTTCCATTTCCACTGAGCTCTGTGCTGCCTTGGTATGCTCAGCACAGTTCTCCTGGACATCCTAGTGGAAGTCTATTTCATCCACCCACTCAATAAATACTTACTGGGCATCTGTTATTTGTCAGGCACCCCTAGTAAGTGCCATTTTGAAGTACCCAGTGTCAAATTTAATGCTCCTTTAAGAGTCTGGTTGTCTGAGTAAGCTCTCAGAGAGACCCCTACACCCACACCGAGCCCCATAGAGACTGTTCAGTTAGGACCAACCTCCTCCCTGTCTGCCTTTGGATTTCGTAATGACACCAGCCCAGTATGGAGAGCGCCTCTTGTGCTTTCCTTCCGCTGAAAGCAGCTTGTCGTGGGGGCTCCACACACAACAGGGCTGGGCACGTGCTGAGATTTCTCTGATGTCTTCGCTGCTCAGTCTCTCTCTGTCTTTCCTGTTATGAAACTTCCTCTTGGAAGATGATTTGAGCAAAAGAAGCAACTGGGTGGCATCTGACTTCTCTGGGCTAACTGCTGGCATATTACATATTTCTATATTTGTTTCATTATTGAGTAACACAAAACCAAACTAACAGTTTTTTCCTCTTTTACCACAGGATCTTCAGATGGACTTTGAGCAGAGACAAAGTAAAATGTATCACCATTTTTATTTCTACCTGAAATAATTATAAATAGGTGGAAGGAAGGAAGGAAGGAAGGAAGGAAGGAAGGAAGGAAGGAAGGGAGGGAGGGAGGGAGGGAGGGAGGGAGGGAGGGAGGGAGGGAAGAAAGAAAGAAAGAAAGAAAGAAAGAAAGAAAGAAAGAAAGAAAGAAAGAAAGAAAGAAAGAAGTTAGATGAGATGAATCTTTGAGAATTATGAGTAACTGGGAACTTTGGGTTCTCCACAGAAATATTCTTATTGTTTGTACTATTTTGTCTGTGATTAGAATATGAAATTAAGAACATGGATTGAGTTATGGGTCTGTCTGGTTTCTAGAATTTGTTCTGTTTTGTATTGTCACACAAAATGTTTCAACAATGAGACCGATAAACATGAATGTAAAATAGAGGTTTCAGAATTTAAATACAGGCAACATCCGGGCTCCACCAGTGACGCTGGGCAAGTTCTGGAGTCTCCTTAAGTCTCCATGTTCGCAACTGTGACACACAAACAGCAGCATCGGCCTCGATGTTATCGATGAAGCTGTTAAGAGGACCGACTGACATCATCCAAGTAGAGCTCTATACAACCAGGAAGGAGATCAGCGTATGTGTCTGCTCGCAGCTTTGCTGAGCTTGTTGCTGCCGTCTTCAGGCTGACTGTGGTTCAGTCCTTACAGAATGAGAATGTGAGCAAAGGCGTGCTAGCGCAGCTCAGGAGCTTGGCTTTCCCCTGGTCATCCACTCGACAGCATGGGAAGCCACAGGGATTGAGAGAGACCGCCTGAATATATTTTGGTGATGTCCTAAACAAAGACACACATCTCTTTAAAGAAAGCAATCTGATAGAAATACCTACCATCTGGGTTAATGACACAGGTAAATTAGAAGTGGCTGGTTGCTTCATCAAAGAATCCATCCTAGGAGTCTTTCTAGAATGAGGTTGAAAACTTTTTCTTTAAATGCCTAGCTAATCAATATTTTAGGTTTTGAAACTGTATGGTGTCTATTGTAACCACTCAGCTCTGCCACTGTAGTACAAAAGTCAATGATATTTAAACATGTGGGTATAGCTCTGTTCCAATAAATATTTGTTTATAAAAATATCAGGACTTGATCTTGTCCAGGATATATAGTTCACTGATCCCCAAGTTAGATTCATAGAATTATAGAATCCCATGACTGGAAAGGACCCTCTCAGCTCACATTTGAGCCTGCTTCAATACAGTCTTTTTTTTTCCAAAGTGAGAAACGGGGATGGGGTTGGGAGTGGCAGACAAACAGACTCCCGCATGCGCCCGACCTGGATCCACTTGGCATACCCACTAGGGGGCGATGCTCTGTCCATCTGAAGCATTGCTGCACTGCAACTGGATCCATTCTAGCACCTGAGGCAGAAGCCATGGAGCTGTCCTCAGCGCTCGGGCTAACTTTGCTCTCATGGAACCTTGACTGCGGGAGGGGAAGAGAGAGATAGAGAGAAAGGAGAGGGGGAATGGTGAAGAAGCAGATGGGTGCTTCTCCTGTGTGCCCCAGCTGGGAATTGAACCCGGGACATCCACACGCCAGGCCAACACTCTAGCACTGAGCCAACCAGCCGGGGCCTCCCATACAGTCTTACAAAGCGCTCATCCAACCTGCGCCTGGATTCCTCCAGGGCAGGGTGGCTCCCTACCTCCTCTCTATGGTCAGTTCTGATTCTTAGAAAACTTAGATGGTCAATAACTATTTTTTGAAAAGATTAAATAAATAAATGTAAGAAACTTACAATCTTAGAACTCTATTACTAAGATTCTGGAAGAGTCACTGGCAGAGACCTCCAGATCCCAAGGTGATGGGAACAACAGGACCAGACATTACCTTTAGAAGGAGCACCCAGTTTATACTTGAAGTGGACAAGAATACACGTACCAGAAATCATTTTGTGTCAGCTATCTGAGGCTTGTCAAATTGGAGCTGGACACATACAAAAGGACAAATATTATATGATTCCACTTATAAGTGGTACATAGAATAAGCAAATTTATAGAGACAAAAGGTGGAATAGCAGCGTAGCATTTACAAGGGGTTGGGAAAGAGAGAAATGAGGGTTTACCAGTCATCCCCCATCCCCTCACTTCTCAGACCACTTGGCCTCCCCAAAGAAGAGATCTGGGTTCACAGTCTCCACCTGCCCCAAAGCTCCGTGCCCAGGCTCAACCAGAGGAAGGCTGCTAGATTCCGCAAATACCGATACAGGATGTCCGAGTCAACTCAAATTTCATATAAACAACAAAATTTTTTCCTGGTTCTTTTTTTTTTTCTCATATTTTTTAAATTACACTTATTGGAGTGACATTGGTTAATAAGATTATACAGGATTCTTTTTTTTAATATTTTATTTTATTTATTCATTTTTAGAGAGGAGAGAGAGAGGGAGAAAGAGAGGAGGGGGGAGAAGCTGGAAGCATCAACTCCCATATGTGCCTTGACCAGGCAAGCCCAGGGTTTTGAACCGGCGACCTCAGCATTTCCAGGTCAACGCTTTATTCACTGCGCCACCACAGGTCAGGCAGATTATACAGGTTTCAAGTGTACAAATCTATGATTCATTCTCCATATATTGCACTGTGTGCCCACTATCCAAAGTCAAATCATCTGTCACCATAATTTGCTACCCTTTACCCTTTACTGCACCCACCTACCCTTCCCTCTGGAAACCACCACACTGTTGTCAGTATCTGTGAGTTTTTGTTAAAACAAATAATTTTTAGTGTGTGTGTGTGTGTATATATATATATATATATATATATATATATCCCAAGCAATACAGGGGTGGGCAAAAGTAGGTCTACAGTTATTTGTATGAAAAAACACAAATAAATAATAATAAAAGAATAAACTCTGTGTTTTATGTACTCACAACCATAAGTCTACTTTTTCCCACCTCTGGATTTGGGGCATACTTGTACTAAGAAGAGCAGTCACTGGTTATCAAAAACTCAGATTTGCCCTGGCCGGTTGGCTCAGCTGTAGAGCATCGGCCTAGCGTGCGGAGGACCCGGGTTCGATTCCCGGCCAGGGCACACAGGAGAAGCGCCCATTTGCTTCTCCACCCCTCCGCCGTGCTTTCCTCTCTGTCTCTCTCTTCCCCTCCTGCAGCCAAGGCTCCATTGAAGCAAAGATGGCCCGGGCGCTGGGGATGGCTCTGTGGCCTCTGCCTCAGGCGCTAGAGTGGCTCTGGTCGCAACATGGCGACACCCAGGATGGGCAGAGCATCGCCCCCTGGTGGGCAGAGCGTCGCCCCTGGTGGGCGTGCCGGGTGGATCCCGGTCGGGCGCATGCGGGAGTCTGTCTGACTGTCTCTCCCTGTTTCCAGCTTCAGAAAAATGAAAAAAAAAAAAAACAACTCAGATTTAACTGAGTGTCTTATATTTTATCTGAAAAGCCTAAGCAGTGTTGAACACAGGGAGACTCCAGCTCCTCCCTCACCTCTGAGCTCAGAGGAAGCATTGGGCCCCCGGTGGGAAATGGCTTCTCCAGTAGCTGGTCGGAGGAGCTGGACAACGCAACCCAGACGCACAGAGGGCTCAATTCCACACTCCCGTGAACGTGGATGGGTTAAAGAGGAGAGAGAATGAGGGATCTGGCGACACTGGCTCTTCCTTTCTCCCTGCAGTGAACTGCTTTGAGGACCAGAGGGTTCCTGTGGTCCGTCTGAAGACATCTGCATGACCAGACAACTGCCTGTGATCCTCCTTAAGCTGCCACCTGCTCAGTAGCTACCCCCTGCATGTGTCTGGTCTCCTTCCCTGCCTTATCTGCCTTACATTTCTCACCCTGGCGGCGTGCCTCCCGATGAAACATGAACTGATGGGGAGCATTAATACTATAAAGTCCCTCTTATGTGCTCAGGGGCGTCCCTCGCCACTTTAATGGACTTTTTATTTGGTTCTCCTCCCTCTTACACTGTAAGCTCCTGATGGGAAGAGAGTGTGTCTTTTGGTTCATCATTGTATTATCAGAGTCTAGTGCAGGAGCTGGTACATAGCAAATGCTCAATCAATACTTGTTGTTCTTGAATAAAGCAGACAAGGCTGACAATACTTCTCAGACATGTCCCTAGAAAATCAGGCCATGACTGGTTGGGAATGATCACTCAGGCCGAAACAACAATATTATAGAAATCTTGTTTCAACATTTTTGAGCACTTACTCTGGGTCCAGCTTGCGCCCTCTGTACTTCGTATTATAAACTAGTTTGGTTTTCTGAACTACGTTGCATCCTGGGTGAATCTGAGATGGTGAGAGCCTTGTGTCTTCCATTATAAATGACTTAACTGGTAAGAGCCCAGAGGACCTCTCCTCTGTGCCAAAGAGCTTCTGCCTTAATCCCTTTTGACCTGGTATACCCATTCCAGACCCACCTTGGTCCCCATCCCTGCCAATGACCTGCAGTTAGTGAGGCTGACCTCAGGTGCCCAGTCGCTGTCCCTCTTAATCCTCCTACAGGGCGTGCAGGCGGGGCTTGACTGGGAGGAAGGAGGGACTATCACACACCTAAACTGCCTTGTCACTGTCTGACAAATTGTTTCTCCATCCAATCAGAACTGGATTCTGATGATATTTCCATCATGCTGACTGCCAAGAGAAGGACAAAGGAAAGTAGGGGAAGACTAGAAAAGAGAAATAGGTCAGCATAATGTAAAAAGAAAATAGGAAGGGTTTTTTTAAAAAATCCTTGTTAACAGAGAGCCAAAGCTGAGCTTCGCTAATGAGAACCAAGGCCTTGGTTCTGGGATTTCCCGGGTCCTGAGTTGGCCTTATTGTCCCTCTCATCCTGGTCCTCTCTGGAAACCAGGCTTTAATTTCTACTTCGGGAAATGAGGGCAGCCCAGGACAGTAACGGTAGCACAGGGCTAGAATTCTGGAAACTTGGATTCTATTCCTCATTCTGCCATTAACCTGCAGGTGACCTCAGACAAATCACTTCCCCTCTCTGAGTCTCTGTTTCCCCATCTGTAAGATAAGAGGCTTCGCTGGGATCCTTTCCAACATCTGCATAATGCATGTTCCGTGTGTCCTCAATCCAACTGCAACCTAGAAACTTATGGCTGGGGTCTCTTACTGAAAAAATTGAAGACTATTCTATTCTATTGTACATGGGTCACAAGGCATGCCTGTTTCCCCGCTGCTGCGCCTGCTGCTACTTCCTCTCGGTGACCCTGAGTGGTTTGTAATTTATGACTCCTGGGTTCCCTTTTCACTGGGGCTGGCTGTGGGAAGCTGCTTTGCTCTGGTTTGTGCAGTTATTGTTCCAAAGTAATCCTCAATTTGTCTCTGCTGAGGCCGTGTGCTGCTACAGGACCAGTGTTGATGCTGATTCTTGCTTTGGCATCCACGTCAATTAAAACCTCACACCCGTGTGAACACAGGACTGGGCTTCTGAGAGCCCTTGGAAGATGGCAAACCTCCTCCTAGCCATTTTCCACAAGTGAGCGAGTGGAGTTTTTCTCACCTGTATATGGTGACTGAGACAGCCCCTCTTGTCTCCCAGGACAGTCCCAGCCCCCCGTGAGCACCGGACATGACTGGTGGCCTGGATCACCTGCCAAAGCCCCTGAAGCTCTGGTACATTATGATGGAGTCGATGTCTGGCTCAGAAAGCCTCTTAGCCATGGGGCTTCAGCTCCTGCTCACTGTGCTGGTTCTGAGCTCGCTCGCTCTCTGGCACACAAAGAGGCCCCTTTCTTGGTTTTGAGCTCGAATCTATGTGCTCAGAGAAATCTGTGTCTGTCCATCTCTACAGGGGAGGAGTGTCTTCCGTGCGTCCCCTCAACCAGCCAAGTTGTCTCTTGTTCTGGTTATTTCTCACAGTTAACATTTTCGTAGCCAGAGTGAGCATCTGCATGTGTCCTGTGGTATCAGGACCTTGAGAACCACTCTTTCCTCCGGTCACACCCTCTCCCCCAGGGAAAGAACACCTTCGCTGAAGTCTGGAAGCCTTCTTCCAGAGGTAACAGCTTTCTTCCCACAGGGGGCGCTCAGGCTCCAGTGGGCCTGCCTTTCTCTCCCCTTGCACTCCAGGAAAAGGTGGAGAACAGGACTTCTCCTGAGAGCAAGGAGAGGGAGGGAGCAGCTAGCTGGTCAGGGCGCAGAGATGGAGAGAAGGCAAGATGAAGAGAGCCGAGGTCCTGGGTGCAGAAAGGTCCAGATTGGCTGGACTCGCAGTAGGAAGTGACCAAGAAGCAGTTCACTCTTTCCCCTTCACATCTATGGTGTGTGTGTGTGTGTGTGTGTGTACTCTGCATGTCTTTTTGTGTGTGTATATATGTATATGTGTGAGTGTGGAGAAAAAGTTGCACAGTGAAGACAGAGTCTGAGTCCTGACCTCATCACTTTCCCGCAAAACTGCTTCTTTTCTCTGGACTTTTCATTTTCTCATTCACAAAATTAGAGGATTTTATTAAATGTTGTAAAGCCAGTAGCCACGGCCACCATCACAGCCACCTGGCTAATGCAGGTTCGCATTTGATTCGGACAGATGGTAATAAAACAATGGAGCCAAGAACTGGTGAGCCATTAGCTTTAATCCTAGCTTGCACCTGGTGGGCAAGTAAAAACACACACTGGGCTCCAAAATCCACTCATTCAGTGCTCACAAAGCTACTGACTTATCCGAGTTTCCTAGAATCAAAGTTTCTAGCTCACTAGCCTCATTCTCCTTTGTTCTCCATCTCCTTTTCTCTTCACAAACTGGCTTCTCCTTCAGCATTCGCCATCTTGGCTGCCTCTCCTCCCCTCCACGTGGCCTTTCTCTGCTCTCCTACAGCATGGGCCCCTCCTAGAACGTAATCACTCTTCACTGGAACAATGTGATCTCTCCTTTTAAAAACTTTTGGTGTGAAAGCCCTCCCCCAACACATATTTACATAATCACGCCCATCCCAAGCAAGAAGGGCAACTAATATCATCACCTGGGTGACAAGCTTCCATGTGGGCAGCGCCATCTTTAACAAAGTGAGCATAATATATTTTTTCTGGCCAACAAATGTATAGATCATAAACCTAATTTTAGCAGTGGAACCTTTATTTTCAAATGCAAGCTTGCATTGGAAACTAAGATATAAAAACACAAAAAGGAGCTGCCCTGGTTTGGCCCTTGGAGGAGGCCTGTGTGGACCCCTGGGTCCCCCCAGAACACAACCCAAAATCTAGTTTCTTCCCATTGAAGCCTTGCAATTATGATGAGAAGGTGAATCTTTCCCTCGCCGTTCAAGTCATGAGACAGAGCTAACTCAGCCCGATTTCCCTGAAAACAGGAAGTCACATTTGCTAATCTGTGAAGACCACGCGGCATTCAGCCTCATGGAGCCTTTCACCTCCTTTTGGATAATTCGTTGACAGGCCACCGGCCAGCGGTTGTGTACTACACAGAAAGATTGCTGGTCTGGAGAGGGGTGCCTCCATTAAGCAGTTGTGAGTCATTAGCAAATTGTGTCACCGCTCAGAGCTTCTAGTCTTTGTGAGAAGAGGGGAGTGGAACAGACTCGTCACTAGGAGGTCCCTGATAACTCTAAATACTTTCTGAAGTATAGTCAGATGGTTAATGTTCTCACATAAATTTGCTGTGGAAATACTACGTGTCAGGCACCACCTGGTTTGTCAAGGAGGTCAGAGTCTAATGGGTGGACACTGACCAATGAGGCACTGCATGGAGAGGGAAGTACAGGGTGCTAAGAGATCATACGGGTGGGTCTCAGCTTGGACCAGGGGTCAGGGCAGTTCTCCCTGAGAGAGAAAGAGACAGAGGAAGAGATTGAGAGGGAATTGGGAGAACAATGAGGAAGAAGTTTAGGATGTCTCCAGATTAGGAGATGGGTGTGACCCAAAAGACCTGGATGACTAAAAGAAATCATGACAAATTCCCTTTCTCATGCACCAACTTGGCAGGTAAAGCAAACTCTTAGTCCTCTGTATATTCTACTTTGCTCCAAAATGCTGGAGCAAGCTGCTTGCAAAGATATATTTAACAAGTACAAGATAAAAGACTCAAAGAATGCTGAAAAGAAAAAAGTAGAGATACGAACTAGAGCCAGGAATGAGACCAAAGCACATGCCAGAGTGACCTAAATTCTCGCCACAGATGGGTCACAAATTGTACTCAAAAGTTCTCAGCAGCCAACGTAGAAAGACTTATGTTGCCATGTTCAGTGATGCAATCACAAGGTCAGTGGAACAAATATGGAAGAACTGTTGATAAGAAGGCAGTTGTTCCAGAGCTGAGTTCCCCAGCACAAAGAATTCGCTGTGAAAGCTGATGATACAATGTTGTGTGCTAAATCCTCTTATCTGGCTCAGTCCAGGCTTTAACACACCATCCCCCTTCTTGTATCTCCCTGATGCCAATATCTTGATACACTGCCATTCCTGACTGTTTTCCTTCACCAGAGACTACAGCACACCTGATGATTTCTTTATTCTGAATACAGACAAGAAGGTTAACAACTTGGGGAGAAGACAGATAATTATACAAGAAAAAAATGTCCAGTATAAAGTTTCATAAGGGCTGATAGATGACATAGAGGATGTCATGGGAACACACTGCAGTAACTCTTAGCCAAGTGGTCAGAGCATAAACCAAGTAACAGCGTGAATTGAAGGACTGAGGCAGAACAGTGGTAGCCAACGTTGACATGACTTAGGGATGGCTGTCACCATCACCGGGATTTATGTTACACATTAAAGGAGCAGAACTTCAGAAATGTGTGTCCTTTACTCAAAAGCCATCTTATACAAGAGTTAGACATTTTAAAATTCACATTCAACTCTGCTGTGAACTCTAACAGCTTGGTCGTCCTGTCTCAGATCACGCCCTTTTCTCAGCTCATGGCCCTCTGAGATAATGCAAGAAGATGAAAGAAAGGATGTCGGAATCATGGAACAGATGGGGCTCAAATCCCAGGGATACAGGAGGCAGAATCCAACTCTAGCACATGAAGTGGAAGTATGTTGGGGATGGGCTGAAGAGAATAAGTGAGTCCAGTAATCCTACAAGGCCAAGAGTGAGAACTGGCCTGGAAAGAAGATATGGAATCAGAGCTTCGAGGGGAAAACATCTCTTTCTTTACCCTGTTCCTTAAGCCAGGTGGTCCCACTCAGTCACTGGGGGGTTCAGTCATGACAACTAACCTTTTAGTCCTCTATATTCTAGGTCTCTCACTTGCTTTTACCTCAGCTCTTTGCTCTCTGTGACTTTACAACTTTGGATCTGCTGGGTTTGGCTCCTGTTTCTGGCCCCCGGGGATTTTATGGTCCCAGAGGTATGATCCTTGGCTCTTTTCCGACATGGTTTACGTGTACTGCATTCTCTCCTGGCTCTGAGTAACCATTACTGAACCCAATTCAGTTAGGGTTTTCAGGTTTTTAATCCAGTCAGCCTTCCTGCAGTATCAACCCTTGAATAAGTAGGAATTCGTGACAAGGAAAACATACCGTTTGTCTCACGTAGTGAATACACTGATATGAGCACTGTTATATTGTAAAAAGGTTTCTATCGAATGCTGTGGTGCTAGCGCCATGCCCCAGTTGGCTCTAAGGCATGGTATCCTGGACCCACCGCCTGATGCCATCAAGCTAAGGGATGTCATGGAAAAGAAGATTTATTTTCTGTTACAGATGACCAAATCTAAAAATAAAATTCACGACAAGAAAAGTAAAGGGAAGAAAACAAACTTCTGTTGAGCCTTATTATACAGTAGACATGTAGGTTGGGGGTCTTAATTGAAATAGCTTCTTTAACTTGTTATTCAGATTTGATGAGTCACTTATTATGCCTATTTATATATAGCAAAACTTGATATTTTTTTAACTCAAGGAACTAATAAGCACATAAAAGACATCTGCTTCTTCCTCTCCTTAAGTTTTTTCAATGCATCTTTGATCTCCTTGTTTCGCAAACTATATATGAAAGGGTTCAGCATGGGAATCACAACTGTATAGAACATGGACAGCATTTTATCTTGGTCCCATGAGTATCCAGCACTAGAATGGAGATATGAGAAGAGACCAGAGCCATAGAAGAGAATCACTGTGGTCAGATGAGAGGCACAGGTGTTGAAAGCCTTCTTCCGCCCTCAGGTTGAATGGATCTTCATAACAGCAGTAGTGATGTAGCCATAGGATACCAGAACAATAAGAGCTGATGTCCCACCAACTGCACACACAACAATAAAGTTCACTACCTGGCTAAGGAAGTGACTAGAACAAGACAAGACCAGCAGGGATGGCAGGTCACAGAAAAAGTGGTTAATGACTTGCGGCCCACAGAAACGGAGCTGGAATATGGAACTGGTTTCAACCAATCCAGTGAGAAGTCCTCCAGTGTACGCTGCAGTGGCCATCCCCACACAGACGATGGGTGACATGAGGGTTGAGTAGAGCAGAGGTTTGGCAATGGCAGCATACCGGTCATATGCCATGGCTGCCAGGAGACAGCACTGAGTGGCTCCCATCCCAATGAAAAAGAAAAACTGAGCAGCACAACCCACAAAGGAGATGGTCTTCTGCTTCTTGAAGAAGTCACAGAGCATCTTAGGGGTTACAGAGGTGGTGTGCGAGATATCAACAAAGGACAAGTTCCCAAGGAAGAAATACATGGGGGTGTGGAGGTGCGGCTCCATCCTGATCAGGACAATGAGACCCAGGTTCAAAGCCAGAATCATGAAGTAGATCTCCAGGAACAACACAAAGAGGAAAACCTGCAGCTCTGGATGCTCTGAAAAGCCCAAGAGAATGAAACTGGTCATCACGCTGCCATTCCTTCCCATGGCCATATATCTTCTTTCTGCTGTGAAAATCCAGGGGAAGAAACCATGTCATTCTGTCATGGAATCCTGAGCTCCCTGAGGCAGAACAGACTGGAAGGTAAATGTCCTACCTCTATCTGAAGCACAATTCCTTCTCCAACATTTATGGGTCTTTCTTGGAGTCTGTGGTCACCCTTACCGGATGCATTTCCTTTTTCTTTTTCTTTTTTTTTTTTTTTTTTTGTATTTTTCTGAAGTTGGAAATGGGGAGGCAGTCAGACAGACTCCCGCATGCGCCCGACCAGGACCCACCCAGCATGCCCACCAGGGGGTGATGCTCTGCCCATCTGGGCATTGCTCTGCTACAACCAGAGCCATTCTAGCGCCTGAGGCAGAGGCCACAGAGCCATCCTCAGCACCCGGGCCAACTTTTTTCCAATGGAGCCTTGGCTGCAGGAGGGGAAGAGAGAGACAGAAAGGAAGGAGAGGGGGAGGGGTGGAGAAGAAGCAGATGGGCGCTTCCCCTGTGTACCCTGGCCAGGAATCGAACCCGGGACTCCTGCATGCCAGGCCGACGCTCTACCACTGAGCCAACCGGCCAGGGCCTGCATTTCTTTATGGAAAGGTGACACGCCAAGGAATAGACTGCCATATATGCATTATCAAGATCCTTACCTTCACTGCCAATGTCACTACTTTACCAAAGGAAGCTCGTAATAGTACATGGACTAAATACTCCTGCCTTTTCTTTTCGGTTGCTCCAGGTATTGAGATGAACTTATCGAGCCTCTTGGATTTACCCTAGGTATGCTGTTGTTTCTTTAAGAAAATAAATATGTGCCTGACAGGGGGTGGCGCAGTGGATAAACCATCGACCTGGAACAGTGAGGTCACCTGTTCAAAGCCCTGGGCTTTGAACAGGCAAGGCACATATGGGAGTTGATGCTTCCTGCTCCTCCCCCTTCTTTCTTTCTCTTTCCTTCTCTAAAATAATAAATGAGATCTAAAAAAAAAAAAAAAAGAAGGTGAGATTACAAAATTAAAAAAATATATATGTCAAGAATTTAAATGCCCAAAGAGACAATTTTGTGTTTCTTATCATCATAGTTTATTCTGTATGGGGTCAAGATATTCTTTCTTTTAAAAGCAGTAGAGTGAAGCACTCAGAGTGTTAGAGACTGGCATCCCCTTTAAAGATTAAAGAAAGAAGTAGAAAAAATCAACACTGTGGAATGCTAATGCTCAATTTGCACAAATATTATCAACTGATCAAACACCTTACAGCATGTATTTATAGAACTACATGTGAATGATGTCAAAAGTAACAAAACATTACTGTTAAGTTCAAGATATTCTTCATAATGCACAGGCCAGACAGGAAGGAGAGACATCACAGCACAGCAGATAGGGCACCTTGGATCCTGGACGTAGCCGATAGAGGCTTCCAAGAAAAGGTGTTAGAAGAGGATCCCAACAATGAGCAGGGGGGAACCAAGGTGAAAGTTTGGTGTGTGAGAGGGTTGGAAGGTGGTTAGTTGAGAGAGCTTTAGATTAAGGTGTAAAAAGCTTAGGAGAGCATAGTGTTTGAGGAACCTCAAACATGTCATTATGGTGGGAGCACAGGGTAAACAGTGTTAAGAGAAGATAACAGAAATCCAACTTTGAGAGACCGTGGGAGGTTGGGCAAATTATAAAAAATCTCCAAAAGCAGAGATGACAAGAACATTTGTTTAACTGTTTATATGTATATAATTGCACTTGCTGTATACACAATTACATATGTGTGTGTGCTTATTCATATTTAATTTTAACCTTCTCTCCACTTCTAGACTTTGACCCCCATTTACCCTGCCCTGTTCTTTTGATAGTGCTTATCACCTTCTACCATTGCATATAAAAACTGGTGTATTGATTATTGATTATCTGTCTCCCTCCATGAGGATGTGAGTTCAATGAAGACCAGGATCAGTAGGAATTTTTGTCTCCTTTGTTTATTAAAGTATCCCATGCACCTTGACCAGTGTCTGGCACATTGTAGGTGCTCAATAAATATTTGTTAAATGATTATCATGTTAGAGAGTTTACCTTTCTCCTGTGGACAAGAGTGGAAACATGTAAGTTTTGTTTTTGTTTTTTAAATTTTATTTGCATCTTTGTAAACATGGGTTTAACAATATAACGGAAAGCAATGTGGCAGTGTAGAAGCCGTGTAAAAGATGGATGGGAGAGCAAGGACTGAGAAGGAAGGTTAGAAAGTTGCTGCAAAGGCCAAGAAAAAAACCTTTGATTATTTCATTGAGACAGGTCAACTTAGAAACAATTGTTCCCCTAAGATGTCACAGCACCAGTCATTCAGAAGAAAAACTACAGTATACATGGCCAGACCCCTCACCCCACTTCACTGTTCACATGTACAGTTATCATCCAAGGCATATTTTAGCAAGATACATCATAATTCTTTTCTCTTGCTACCCCAAGAGTCTGTTATAGCTAGTCTATTATATTTGAAGAATGTGATAAAAAGCTGATTATCATTTATTTTATGATTATTGATAACCTGGTTATTTTAACCTTAATTACCTGTTGATAAAGATGTAATATATGAATTCATAAATGTAATGTATGTCATACACTGTTTCCATATATAGTTTCTATATATATAGAAATAGAGTATACAGAAATTACATATGTTGATATAGCAGGGGTCCCCAAACTTTTTACAGAGGGGGCCAGTTCACTGTCCCTCAAACCATTGGAGGGTCGCCGCATACAGTGCTCCTCTCACTGACCACCAGTGAAAGAGGTGCCCCTTCCGGAAGTGCTGCAGAGGGCTGGATAAATGGCCTCAGGGGATCTCATGCAGCCTGTGGGCCATAGTTTGGGGACGCCTGATATAGAGTATATGAATGTAGTGTGTGTGTGTGTGTGTGTGTGTATGGTCTGAGAACTCTCATCACTTAATTTCACAGCATTTTTGCAGGATCTCACATTCATTAGCTTACTTGCAGTCATCCAAAGCAGGGCTCTGAAGTCAGACAGAGCCCACCTCTAATCAGTACACTGCTACTCACTAGCTGTGTGGCCTTGGTCAAGCTTTCACATCACTCTTAAGTTTTTTCTGATTTCCCTCAACTGAAAAAAAAAAGAAACAATAATAAGACTACTTCCAAGTTTATGAGAATTAAGCCAAATAACTTGCATCAAATTTTGAAGTGAAAAAAGAAATATTTTATTACTTAAATAATCAGCACTGTCAGGATTTGAACCCAGGTTTCTTCATCCTTAATCCAAGGTCTGCTCTCCATTGCACCGGCTGCCTAAACGCAGGAGGCGTGTACTTGTACATGATAACAATATCCCTTACTTACGTTATCTCCAATATTTATAGCAACACGTTGGTTTATTTCATAACACCAAACTCTGTATTTTCTTTTGTTTGCTGACTTGTTCTGTCTGTATTCTTGACTATAAAGTAAGGGAAAGCATGATAACTTCAGTGTCCGGCACATAGTAGACATCGCATAATATTTGCTGAATAAGTTCAGTTTACAATTCCAAAAGACACATATGTCAGAACAGCAGCTCACTGAAGTCATGACAACTCAAGGAGTTATTAAGTGACTAAGCCAAAATTTAAATAACCCTCGATTCTTTGATATCAGAGCCTGCTCTCTTTCTTGAATGCTAGAAAAAAATGTGGCCATAGGGCTGGGCAATCCACAAGCCTGTATTCTAGGTGTGACTGCAATAGATATGACTCTGCATCCCAATGGACTGGATGAGACTGGAACCTAAATGCTTAAAATCACTGTGCAAAGAGTTTCCTTCTTCGCAACCTGGGCAGCTCCATTTACATTTTAACAAAGCTATCCACCAAGGCGAAAAGGGATGAAGTTTTAATATGGTAGTTCTCAAATGATCTGTTTGATCTACAGGGGATAATTGCTGTTCAGATGTCTTTGTAGGGTACAATAAAGAAAACTTAGGAGGACTAGTCTGTAGGAAAAAATAGGTGTTTTCCTCTTTCATCCATTCTTTCTCCTCATCTGTTACAATGCTAGGTATATTATAGGTGCCCAGTCATTATTTGGTGACTGGATAAATATAGCATTATAAAATATTTACTATATAGACACTATATGTTTGCCCTAATCCCAAGACCACCAGACATTCTCTATTTTAAATACTGCAAGGACATTCAGGAAATTCTAAGATATACTTAAAATAATGAAATAGGATACCAGAGGTAGAAACCAGTTAACCTAGACTTTCCCCCATTATAGATAATAAAACTAAAGCCAAACAAGAGAGAGTGAAGGTTTGTACATTTGGTTGGGACAAGAGGTGAAATCAGGACCTGTATCTCATTCTCCAGGAGTAGCTCCTTCTGCTTTACCCTGCTCTAAAATGTGGAATCTCAACGGCAACTAGAAAGGAACTAAGGAGACTAGTAATTCTTTTTTAAATTGCAGACATACTCACACATGCACACATTCCTAGGTCTAGAATAGCATGCAAAGCATAAGCCTGAAAGCTGAAATAAAAATGTTAGTCTAACCCCTGTTCCTCATACCTTTCACTGTGTGACCTTGGGAAAAATTATTTGCCTTTCTGAATCTTACCACTCTCATCTTCTGTCTATACAATAGATTAGCTTAGGTTAGTGCTTTCTAATCCACAGTCCCTCCTTCTTTCTTTCCATTTGTAAATAATGGAATATTTTGTTTAATCTTTTGCAGAATCCAGAATATCAAGTTGAGTCCAGATCTTCTGGTTAAAACTGAGCAGTTGGGAGAGAGAATGTCAGTGTCTTTTCTGTTAAACCATCCCCTCCTGCAAGGGTTTAACTCACCCATTATATGATTCTAGAGTTCACCAGTAACCATTTCTAAGGGAGGACAAAGAGCAGACTCACCTACAACTCCTTAAGCTCTGGGTCTCAGTCAAATGGCTAATACCTGAAGCTTGGAGCAAAGCTCACCTCTTTGGCACCTGGAGCACTGGTCTTAGCCAAGGAGAGAAATAAAATTTGGATGTAGTGATTTTTAATTTACCACTAAGGGAAGGACTTAATGAGACTTTAAAGGAAGGTTAGTTCTCTTTTAGGTATCATTGGGTCTCTTTAGGTTGTGGGGTATGACATGTCCCAGGGAGCACCAACTGCCAACTTGGCTTGATGCCTGGGCTCGGTGGTGAAGAAGATGCCAGCTTTGGTTGGGTGGAGTTGATTTCCCTTGGCCATGCTTCCACAACATTATTGGTCCCTGGTCTGTTTCCAATAAGATATCCCTAAAGGCAGTGAAAGCCAAGAGTTACTTTTAGCTATAAAATATGTAACCATTTCATCATCAGCAATTACCTTTGCTTATTTATTTTTTTATTAACAGCAATTGCTTTTGTAAATCACTGGATACTTACAGAATCTCTTCAGTGTAAGAATATCTTCTGAATGACTCCATGAGTTGAAACTAAGACTAAAGGTGTAAAAGAGAGAGGAAAAGAGAGGGAGAGAAAGAAGAATAGAGGGACAGAAGGAGATTATTGTAGGAAAACAATAGAACAGTCTAAAGGTAGAATGAATGTTCTGGAAAGGAGTAAATTCTTCATCACTGGCAGTAAGGAGAAGATAGTCCACTTGACAGTGATGATCTCACTCATATGTAGAATCCACAAATACTAAATAAAATAACTCACAGAAATGGAAAATAGATTGGAGGTTGCCAGGGGCAGGCGGTGGAGAGCGGGGGAAATGGATGATGCTGATCAAAAGGTACAAACTTGCAGCTATAAGATAACTAATCCTGAGGAAGTAATGTACAGCATGATGACTATAGTTAATGATAATGTATTGAATATTTTAAGGTTGCCTAAAAAGTAGATCTTAAAAATTGTCATCACAAGAAAAAAATTGTATCTATGTGAGGTGATGGATGTTAACTAAAACTATTGTGGGGATTACTTCACAATATATACATATATCAAATCATTATTTGGTATACCTGAAACCAGCCCAATGTTATATGTCATTTATAGCTCAATAAAATGGGAGGGGGGGTAAAAGAAATAGACTAACAAAAAGCGTCTGAATTAGTTGACCTTATAGGTTCCTTAAAATGCTAAAATTCTATGATTCTGTGAAATAAAGGCAAAGAGAAGAGAAGAGAAGAGACTGCCACTCATAAGGATATTAAAAATGGGTTGCAATGGGGGGAGGAGGAGAATCACTTGACAGACCTTATTTTTCAAAAGATCAATGTGCAGGGAGTTTAAAAGAAAATCCTTTGCTGTTTGATCAAGGCCAGATTTCTTTCATATACGTATGTTGTTTATGATTTATCAAATATCCAACTTGGAAAGACTTGAAGTCTATTTGTGTGTCTTAGGGAGGGACATGCAAGGAACAGAAGAGAGTGGGCACTGTGCAAACCCACAGGACACTGTGGCTTCTTTCAAGGATTTGAGAAAGATGGCGGCCACACCCTGTTGATGTTGGCTGCTCTCCAACTTGTCTCCACATGAGAAAAATCTGCAGTTTTCCTTTTTCATTTCCAAACCCCACCAACTTCTCTTCTACCAGGGCCATAATCTCCCACTGTGAAGCTAGTATTATACCTCTTCCCCAAATTACCAGCTCTTGGCCTTATGCCTGTACTCTTAGGTCTCTCTAAGGTTTGGTATTGGAGAAAAGGTCACCATGGCCAGTGCCATCATTTGCATGTAATTAGTCTTTGAGAGATTTTAAAAAAATAACAAAAACAAGACAAACCTCTCATTTCTTGTTCCTTATTGTAGGGTGAAGAATGTAAGCATAGACTGCTGGAAGACTGTGGTGTGTTTTTTTAATTCCTGTCCCTCTCCTTTCCTCCCTCTCTCCCTCCCTTCTCCTCAAAACAAAATTTCAGCAAGGACTCTCTATTCCTTTCATATTTACAGAATATAAAACATCATCAGTAGAATCAGTGAGGCCTCCTACATCTCCACCCTAGCTCCTTTTTGTTAGGCAGTTCTAACTTAATTGTTCATGCCTTCAGAGTCTCTCCAGTTCAATCCTTCCTCCTTAACATGTAGATGAACTTCCCTAAGGCATAGATCCAATTACACTGTTCCTGGCTCAAGAATACTCATTTGTTTCTTTTTGTTCATTAATAGCCTGATGACATCCAAATTCCTTATCTTGATCCTTAAAGCCATCACCACCCAGTGATACTTGATGAACATGGCATGGAAATCAAAGAAGAAAAGAAAAAAGACATGAACAAAAGGCCACTGCATGTGGCAAGAAGGAAGGAAAGTGTAATCTTCCCAGCACAGTTTCAATACCCCATTAATCCCAGATAGGGTATTTGGGGTGGTACCCAGTGGGGGCTACTGAAGAAAGTGAGATGCCAGTTTAGCAGTGAAGGAAGAGAAGGAAATGGACAAGTACGTATAGCATCTGGGCAATGTCAGGTGAAAGAATTCTCAAGACTGGGAAAATTGGAACAGGTTTGGAGACTGAAGTCAAGGCCATGGAGGGGATGCTCTGAAGCAGAGGTTATCGGTCATGGCGTTCACCAGATCACTACTAGTCATTGGCAGAACCAGAGTTTAAGTAAGCCTTGGCCTCCAATCACCAGAGACAAAGGAAGGCTGCATGAGAACACAGAGGCAAGTGGTAACAGGGAACACAGGAACCCAGATCAGGAAGGGAGGGGCATAAATGGGAAGGGGTGGCAGAGAGGACAAAGTTAGAGGACTTCATATTATTGCTTAAAGTTGTCCTTGTCTGTCTTTGTATTGTAAATTATTGTTTTTAGTTCATTGAAAATGTCTTAATAAAAGTTGATTTTTCTGAATCCAGGGGAAATGAAGATGGTGTTCCCTGAAATTTATTCAGTCTTAGATTAGATTTATAAACCAGCATGATAAAACCTAGAAAAGAGTTGCTCAAACCACATGTGCTGGGCAGAGGTGACGCTCCACATAGAGTTCCCATTGTTTATTCTTTAAAGAGACAATTCCTTCCATCCTGTTTGGGGTGATGGGAAAGGCAAATAGAACCTCTTCAGGGAGACCTCACTGCTGCCCTGCTGAGAGAGCCTTCTCCAAGCCTTTCCTACAGAAGCCCTTCTGTGACCAAGAACACTAACAAGCATGGAGCCATTGGGAATCCTGCATCAAATTAACTCATGTGCAACACTAAGTTGTCCTTTAAAACAGACCCCCCCCCAAAAAAAAAAGAAAAGAAAAAAAAACAGACCCGAAAATGATCCAGAGCTGATGTGACTTGGGAAATGTACAACTACCCTCAACTTGCTTGATCTTAAGAGTAGCTTTTTGTCAGCAGGGCTCAGTTCCAAGGAGAAGAGACAGCTGTGGTTGGAGGCAGGAAGTTAGAGTGATAAATATTCACTGGAGAGGGCTATCCAGCTGGATCCCAGATGGTGGAAAAGGCCTTGTCTATGAGAGGCTATAAAAAGCCAGATGAAGAGGAGACACAACATTCCATGTGGATGTTGATAGTGTGAGGAAGGAAGAGAGGAAGAAAAGAGAAGACAACTATGGATTATCAAGTATCTGTTTATTTTACTGAATTATTAACTCATCTTGAAAATATAAAATTTGTCTTGAAATTCTATCAGATGTGGCAGATGGAAAGATGAGTGAGGAGCCAACGGATTCCCTCTGCGCACTGTCCATATTATATCTTGTTTAAAGGTCTCAAGACATCACTCTTCTCAAGTTGTTCACCAGTGACTTGGGGCAATCTGCTTAAGAGAAACCACACATGGCTGGGAATGGTATTTCCTCTCTTCAAGACCAGGTTCCAAGCTCAATAATACAGGAAATATTTCTGGATGAACTTCACCTCATTGTGATTATTTCACTCTTCTCTATGCTTCCAAAGTCAACATATATTTAGTCCTGAATGTTTAGGAGCAACCAGAAAGATAAATCAAATGGTTTCAGGGTTCATGCCCCTCCAAATCTCCTAGTGGCACAATGTCTTGACCTCTATAGCTCCACTAACTTTAAACCTCTGCCACCCAGTCACATGATTTGTCAGCCCACCCAGATCTCACTATAATGGGAAACTTTAATTTTAAAATCTCAAACACTATACCTGACTAGGCGGTGGCACAGTGGATAGAGCATCGGACTGGGATGCAGAGAAGCCAGGTTTGAGACCCCAAGCTGCCAGCTTGAGCACGAGCTCATCTGGTTTGAGCAAGGCTCACCAGCTTGAGCCCAAGGTTGCTGGCTCAAGAAAGGGGTCACTCAGTCTGCTGTAGTCCCCCCCCCTCACCATCAAGGCATATGTGAGAAAGTAGTCAATGAACAACTAAGGTGCTGCAACGAAGAATAGATGCTTCTCATCTCTCCCCCTTCCTGTCTGTCCCTATCTGTCCCTCTCTCTGACTCTGTCTCTGTCACAAAAAATTAAATAAATAAAATAAAATCCCAAACTCTAAAATTTACCTTTACTATAACTTTCTGGTTTCTTACTGTGCAACCCAATGCATCTATTCTTGGTGACTTCTTGCTCCTCAGGCCCTCCCAAGCTCATGATCCATCACCCTGGCTTGAAATGTTCCTACCATCCCTCACTGTTTTCATCTTTTTCCAGTGCAATTCCCAGACTTAGGTTGCTGATGGAATCAGCTATATAAATGTGGTCTCTACAAAGACATTTACTGCGGCATAAAATCCTTCCTGAGCCTCCTGGTGATTCCCTATCATATTCCTCACAGCTACCCCAACATAACCTTTCTTGACACCCTCAACTGAATGTGATTTCTCCTTCTTCTGAACTCTCATAGTTTACATTTGTTATTCCCTCATGGCTTCCATAACTTTGTGACTCAAACGATAGTTATGTATCTATTTGTATTATTTCCTTTTGAGATCTTATAGGGTTTTAATTTCTTATCCATCTTTATCCCAATGCCTGGCATCAAACAGATGCTAGTAACTGTTCCCTGAATCAAACAGGACAACTCTTCTACAATAGAACTTTAAAAAAATAATAGCTTTATCAGGATATCAACCGCAAGAGCTCAGAAGTGGGTCATTTCACAGAGAAGCAAATTAAAACATTCCCTGAGACTATTAGTTTCCGGTTGCTTCCTAACAAATAAGCACATATTTAGCAGCATCAAGCAACAGACATAGCATCTCACAGTTCTGTAGGTCAGAAGTCCGCACACACGTAACTGAGTTCTCTGCTTACTGTCTTCCTCCTGAACAGGATAAGGGAGGAGACTGGAGTCCTTTAGCCCTACCCACGTCTTCAACCAAAATGTCACCTTTATTTTGCATCTTATGAGGTAGAGAGGGAGGAGGCTGTAACGTCTCTTTTGCAGATGAGAAGTAATAGGTTGAAGTTAGTTGGAAAGAACATGTTGCTTAGTTCAAAGAGGAATTTTCTCAGACTTCTCTTAACTTCATCCAAAAATAAAAGGGACTGACAAGTTATGAACCCTCTCTAGATCAGTGGTAGTCAACCTGGTCCCTACCGCCTACTAGTGGGTGTTCCAGCTTTCATGGTGTGCGGTAGTGGAGCAACCAAAGTATAAATAAAGAGATGGATTTAACTATAGTAAGTTGTTTTATAAAGATTTTTTAGAAGTATGTTGTTTAGTTTCCACATTTTTGTGGGTTTTCCCCCCTCTTTTTTGCAGTTGAATTCTAGTTTCAAGGCTTTATGATCAGAAAATATGCTTGGTACAATTTCAATTTTTCTAAATTTGCTGATATTGTCTTTGTGGCCCAACATATGGTCAATTCTTGAGAATGTTTCATGTACACTAGAGAAAAATGTATACTCTGTCGCTTTGGGATGAAGTGTCCTGTAGATGTCTATCATATCCAGGTGTTCTAGTATTTCATTTAAGGCCACTATATCTTTATTGATTCTCTGTTTGGATGACTGATCTAGAGCCGTCAGCGGTGTATTGAGGTCTCCAAGTATGATTGTATTTTTGTTAGTTTTTCTTTTAAGGTCAATAAGTAGCTGTCTTATATATTTTGGTGCTCCTTGGTTTGGTGCATATATATTAAGGATTGTTATGTCTTCTTGATTCAACTTCCCCTTAATCATTATGAAATGACTATTTTTGTCTCTGAGTACTTTTTCTGTCTTGTAGTCAGCATTATTAGATATGAGTATTCTTATGCCTGCTTTTTTTTGGGTGTTGTTTTCTTGGAGTATTGTTTTCCAGCCTTTCACTTTGAATTTGTTTTTATCCTTGTTGCTTAGATGTGTTTCTTGTAGGCAGCATATAGTTGGATTTTCTTTTTTAATCCATTCTGCTACTCTGTGTCTTTTTATTGGTAAGTTTAATCCATTTACATTTAGTGTAATTATTGACACTTGTGGGTTCCCTACTGCCATTTTATAAATTGCTTTCTGTTAGTTTTGTATCTTGTTTGATTCTTCTCTTTTGTTTTTCTATCATTTGTTTTTGTTTGTTTGTGTTCCATACTTCTTTCCTCTCTTGCTACCTTTTTTAAGTCAAGTGTTTTTGTGGTGGTTTTTTCAAGGGTGGTTACCATTAAGTAATGAAAAGGGTACCTACCATATTCATTGTAGTACCCTATCTTATGAGTATTTCTGCACTTCATCATCCTTTGCTACCATTAATCTCCATCCTCTCCCCCCTTTTTTTCCTTTGTTGTCACAGTTTAAGTTTGGTTTTATTGTGTTCTTGGTGGAGCTGTTACTTGTGGTGTTGTTTTCTTTTGTTCTTTGAATCTGGTTGGAAAACCCCCTTTAGTATTTCCTGGAGTGGGGGCTTTCTGCTGATAAATTCTCTCATCTTTTCTGTATTTGTGAATGTTTTTATATCTCCTTCATACTTGAAGGATAGCTTTGATGGGTATAGTATTCTTGGCTGAAAGTTCCTCTCTTTCAGGGCTTTAAATATTGGGGTCCACTCTCTTCTAGCTTGTAGAGTTTCTGTTGAGAAATCTGATGATAATCTAATAGGCCTTCCTTTATATGTTGTACTCTTCTTTTCCCTGGCTGCCTTGAGAATTTTTTCTTTGTCATTGGTTTGTGTCATCTTTATTATGATGTGCCTTGGAGTGGGTTTGTTGGGGTTAAGAAAACTCGGTGTTCTGTTTGCTTCTTGAATTTGAGGCTTTAGTTCCTTCCACAGGCTTGGGAAGTTCTCATCTATTATTTGTTTGAGTATATTCTCCATTCCATTTTCTCTCTCTTCTCCCTCTGATATACCTATTATTCTTATGTTATTCTTTCTGATGGAGTCAGACAATTCCTGTAGGGCTTTCTTGTTTTTTATTATTTTTGAGTCTCTTTCTTCTTCTCTCTGTTGTGCCTCAAGTTGTTTGTCTTCTATTTCACTAATCCTATCTTCTATCTGGGCTGTTCTGTTAGCTAAGTTTGTTACCTCATTTTTCAGCTCATGAATTGAGTTTTTCACTTCTGTTTGATTTGTTTTTATAGTTTCAATTTCCTTGGTAATATATTCTTTGTGTTCATTGAGTTGTTTTCTGATCTCCTTAAATTGCCTTTCTGTGTTTTCTTGTATATCTCTGAGTATTTTTAAGATTTCTATTTTAAATTCTCTGTCATTTAGCTCCAAGGCTTCCAATATGTTAAGTCTTTTCTCCATAGATTTTTCCACATCTATTTGTGTTACCTCTCTTTCTTTTGTATCCATAATATTCGATTTCCTCTTTCTTATTGGCATCTGAGGGTGATCTTGTTGATAGCACTAATTAGAATTAATAAAGAGTAAAAAGTAAAAAAAAAAAAAAGGTAAAACACCCCACAAAAAAAACAGTAATAATTTATTATTTCCACCTTTTTTCTTTCTTCTTTTTCCCTCCTCTCCCCTCCTCAGGGAAATATCGTGATGACCTGTGAATTATATTATGCTAAATGGAACAAAAACTGCCTATAATGGAGGGCCTGATTTGGGGTGAAGAGTTCAAGGGGCAAAAAAAGGGAGTAGAGACCTACTAAATGCAAAAAAAAAAAAAAAAGGAAGAAAATCTTAGACAAGCATAAGATGATTTGCTTGTAAGTGATGGTCGACTAAGAGATATAATGAGAGGGATAAGAGGGAACCAGAAAAAAGGAGAAAAAAAGAATAATAAAGAAGAAAAAAATAAAAATAATAAGTAAAAATCTGTTGTATTAAGTGGAGTGAAGACTAAATACAATGGAGACCTTGGGTTGGGAGGAATGCTAATGAGTTAAAAATCAATGTAAAAAGTACCCAAAATGCCACAAAAACAAACAAACAAAAAACAAAAACAAAAGCAAAAAAGAAAAATAAAACCAAAAAAAACCCTTGAGTCCCAAATTAACTAATTTGTTCATGATTGAGGATTAAATGGGAGGAAAAGTAAAACGAGAAAAGAAAAAATGAATATAAAGGAAAAAATAAGAAAAAGAGAAAAACGAAGGAAGGAAAAAAAGGAAGAGAAAAAAACAAAATAAAGCAAAAAAAAAAAAAACAAAAGAGGAGAGAATGAGAGTTAAGTGTTTTGGAGTATAACCTTAAAGGAGGGTGAGGATGAAGAAAAGAAATAAAATGTAACACTCATGGGTAGTGTAGTTCAAGAAAAGGGAAGCATAAGATGGGCAGAGAATAAAAGGACCGAGGTGGAGGAAATAGAAATAATAATAATAAAGGCAATAAGATAGAAGAAACAAACAACAACAAAAAAAAAATTAGTGGAACAAGTTGTAAAGTCTGTGGATTTTTCTTGATTTTGAGAGGCTAACTTCTTCCTTTTTCTTTTCTCTCCCTCTTCCTGGTCGGTGACTCTGTACCCCAGGCACTGCCCCTGTGTCACACTTAGGTAGGGATTTGCAGTTGATGGGATTCTATGGCAATGTCATATAATTGGCTTTAGTCTTGCTGGTAGTCAAGGCTTGTTGGCGTTTGCAGGGTCCAACGATGAGAGAGTTTGCTTTCCTGGAGTCTCTTTCCTAGTCCCCCCTTCCTGAATTAGCAGCCTGGTAATCCAGCTATAAGGCTGCTACTGCTTCTGCCTGGGGAGTAAGAGGCTCAAAGAGCTAGGAAATCCCCACTCTATCCCCACTCAGCGCAAGGCTTTGGGAAAGGCTCTGGCAGTCAGAGCCTCCAGTGTAATCAGGCGGGGGTGGGAGTCAATTGTTGTCAAGGTGACTGTTCAGCTCCTAGCATTCAGTTGAACCACTCAACCCAGGCTTTCCACACTTTGTAGCCTGTTTTGGCTGGGTAGAAGAGGCACTAGTCTCTGCTTGCGACTAGTGTAGTATAGATCTTATTATCTGCCAAGTCCCTTTTGTTAGCATTTATCCCTGAATATGGAGGCTCTATCAATCAGAAGTTGCCCCCGCCCCTTTAGCGAGAGGCACTAAAAAATATCACGCCTCTTGTCTTGGATTGCTGAACTGAGAGAGATCTTATCAATTAGAGCCCCATGGGTGCGCAGATTTCATGGGTTAAGCTAATTTCAGTGATTGGGTCCACAGCTGTGCTCCCGAAGGTATTTCAGGCTGCCTGCGCGCCCCTTCCCCAACGCTTGATTGTTAGCTTGAATGGCTGGGTGAGGTGCCCCGCCCACGGAGAGGATCTCCCAAGTAGGGAAGACCGCTCTGGCGCCTCTCCCGCTTGCCCCGCCGCTGGCGGCTGGGGCGCACCGGGCGCAGGATAATGGGGCACCCTGGGTGTGCGGGCCAGTAGGGCACTCTGGGCGTGTGGGATTCCCAGGGCACGCGCGCGAATGGGGTGCTCCGGGCACAGGTGGCTGGGGACTCTCACTCGCAGTGCGCGGGCCGCTGGGAACGTTAGCAGTGCTCGCTCTGCAACCGGACCGGGCGCGCGCCGGCGGCTGCTTGCTGCTCCCGAGTGTGGGCGGTGCTCGCTCTGCAACCGCGCCCCAGCGGCTGCTCGCCGCTCCCGAGTGTGGGCCGACTCACCACAGGCGCACTCCCTCCGCGGCTTGAATGAACGTCCCTGTGGTAGTTAGCTTCCTCCACACCCTCGTCTCTCAGATTCAAGTGATAACAATCCTTTCGCTTTCAGTTTGTGTGGAACTCCGGAATGCTCCGAGGATAAATTTTTCTGTTTCTAGTTGATAAATTTGTTGTGATTTTGGGGAGATCTGTCGGACGCGCTGCTCACGGCGCCATTTCTGTGACATCACTCGATTTTTCATTTTCTTTCTAAGCTGCCTTGCTACTTTGGTTATTCATGTAATTCTATTCTCCTTTGTCTAGGGATCTGTATGAGTGGCTCTTTTCTAGAAAACTGCTATTAATATGTCTATTATTTTCCAGTTGGTGATTCTGAATCACAGGTTTTTAGCTCTGTGAAATTTCTGTGCTAACCCCCACCAGGACGCTGGGGTGTGGGGTTTGCTAGGGCCCTGGTTGGCAAACTGTGGCTCTTTGGCCCCTTGAGTGTGGCTCTTCCATATAATACCACGTGTGGGCGCTACCTCAGTAAGGAATGTACCTATCTATATAGTTTAAGTTTAAAAATTTTGGCTCTCAAAAGATATTTCAATTGTTGTACTGTTGATATTGGGTTCTGTTGACTAATGAGTTTGCCCACCACTGTTAGGGGAACTGGCCACTGCCTTTGATTTGTTCTCCCAGTAATGGTGACCCTGTACCTCTGTATGGTCTCCCCTTTGCCCTGACTAGAGACCAGTCACAGAGTACCACCAGTTTTGCTGAAGAAAATAGTGATTCTGTAGAATTAGTTCTCAAGAATATGGCTGCTGCACTCCTCAACCAGCAGCCAATGGTGAAGGGAGGTTCGGTCTTGGAAGCTAGGTCACTGTGGGACTTTGTTTCTCCACCTGGAATGCTAGCCAAAGGACAGCCACAGCAGTGTTCAGTGCTGTATTCTGCCCAGGTCCCTACACTCAGCTGCTCCTCCTGTTGTTCACATCTGTAGAAGTGCTCAATGAATCTGTCTGCTCCTCCAGGCAGAGGGGAAACCTAGTCACAACCGGGTTTCTCCCCTCTTTGGGCTGAACCCTGCTGTGACCTCTCAGCTTCAGGATTGTGTCTTTGGCTCATCCCAGTTCTACTCCCTTTTTTCCACCTCCCCTATTTGTTCTCTCTTGCCTACCTTTAATTGTTTTGATGTGTAGATCCCACAGGCATACTTGTATGTTGAACTGGGAATCCTTTGTTGAGTTATAGCTACTAAAATTGTTAAAATTTCAAGGGAAGAGACCAAGGAGATCACTGACACTGCCATTCCTCTGATATTACTTTGTAATTTTTTAAAAAATATTTTTAAAGCAAACACCCAAGTCAAGAAACGGAACATTGACAATGAGCCTCTTCCTTATCATACTCCCCTCCATTGAAAGAAAACTGCTATCATGACTTTGTTAAAAATCATGTTCTTGTTTTTCTTAATTTTACTACATATTTATACTCAACACAAATTTTTCATTATGTATATTAAATAAATGGAATCTTAATTATCAGGGAGATCACTTCATAAATGATATAATTGTCTAACCTCTATGCTGTACACCTAAAACTAATATAAATTAATACTGAATATCAACTGTAATCAAAAAATAAAAAATAAAGTAAGCTAAATAACAGCATTAAAAATATAAATAAATGAAATCATATAAATGGAAGTCTTTAGTATGTATTATTTCTTTGTGTCTGCCTTTTTTACCTAAATATTATCTTTTCTTCTTTCATGTTGCTATGTGTGCATCTTTTCTCATTTGTTTTTTCTTGTGTATTATTCCATTATATGACAACTTATCCACTCTACTATTCATTATCATTTACTATTTCTGTTACTGAGCTGGTACTGCTATGAATATTCTTTTATTTTGTGCCTTTTCTTGCACATGTGTATGTTTTCCCAAGTGTACAGGAGTTGAAGTGGGAAGTTGAACTAAATTTATATCTTCAATTTTTTCCAGATAGTTCCAACTTATTTTCCAAAGTTATTGTGTGATTCTACACTTCCACAAGTCATGCATGGAGTTTCTGTTGCTCCATATCCTTACCAATGGTGTCATATGACTGTTTAACATTGACCCACTCGTTAGAACTCTAATGGAATATCAAATTATGGTGCTAACTTTCATTTCTCTGCTTCTTAATTAGGCTGAACAACTTTTCATAAGTTTACAGGTGATTTGGATTACTTTTATTGCTACATTTTCTAAGTGAGGATATTTGCTCCTTTTTCTATTATGTTGTCTTTTACGTTCTTGTTGGTTTGTAGTATTTCTTCATATATTCGAGACACTAGTTCTTTGTCAAGTATTTGTAGTTGACTACCTTCTCCAAGCTTCTGGTTTGTTTTCCACTCTCATGTGATATCTTTTGGTAAAAATTGCTTCTTAATTTATTTTTTTTTGTATTTTTCTGAAGCTGGAAATGGGGAGAGACAGTCAGACAGACTCCCACATGCACCCCACCAGGATCCACCCAGCACGCCCACCAGGGGCGACGCTCTGCCCACCAGGGGACGATGCTCTGCCCCTCCAGGACGTCACTCTGCCGCAACCAGAGCCACTCTAGCGCCTGGGGCAGAGGCCAAGGAGCCATCCCCAGCACCCGGGCCATCTTTGCTCCAATGGAGCCTTGGCTGCGGGAGGGGAAGAGAGAGACAGAGAGGAAGGAGGGGAGGTGGAGAAGCAAATGGGCGCTTCTCCTATGTACCCTGGCCGGGAATTGAACCTGGGTCCCCCGCACACCAGGCCAATGCTCTACCGCTGAGCCAACCGGCCAGGGCCTGCTTCTTAATTTTAATGTAACCAAATTTATAAATTTTTCTTATGGTTAGTGCTTTTTTTAATTTTACCTTATCTTTTACCTTTTGACTCCACATGGAAATGACTTTTGTGCATGATAGAATATGTAAAGATACAATGTTATTTTCTTTTACTTGAATACCTAATTGTTTGAGCACCATTTACTGACAAGTCTGTCCTCCCACTCACTTGCAGTGCCAGTGTTATTCTAAATCAAGTATCTGTATATGTGTAAGTCACTGTTACACTTTCTCCTATGTTTTATTGGTCTTTTTATGTATCTCTGAAACAATACAACTATATATAATTACTACAGCTTGTCAATAATTTATATCTCATAAGGCAAAAATAAATTTATTGTATATACTTTGACCTTTGCACTTCCATATTTATTTTATAAACAACTTGTCAGTTTCTACAAACAAATATGATGAGATTTTCATTACAATTTTACTGTATCCTTATATTGGCTGGGAGAATAGAAATTTTTACAATATTGAACCTTTGGCTCATGACCTTTGGAAGCAGGGACAGAAAATCAGCTTAGGTAAGTGAAAACTTATGGTATGGGGTCCATGAATAACCTCTATCTCTCCTGCTATCTTTACTTCTACCATGTGCCCATCATGTAGCCAATGATCAAGGCTGGCTCAAGTCCACTGGTTGAGTTTTCTTACTTGGTTGTTCAGCATCTCTTCTGTGATGAATTATTCTGATGGTTTTCAATATATAACACAAAGATCTTCACATTCATTTTCATTTCCATATGTCCATCTATATACCTCTACCCAAGATGTCCTTGTCCCAGTTTTTCAATTTTATTCCTTTCAGGTCCCTGACCAGCCATTCAGGACATTCATCATTACCCATGTGTCTATATATTCCAATCAGAAGTCCCTTCTTTAACAAAAAGTGAATGAGCAGATTCACTGCTTCAAGCTCCACCCAATAAGTAAAAATTCTGACTTTAAAAATATATTTTCAGGATTTCCTTGACTTATTGAGTTAGCCAGTCAGATGTTTCCCTTCCTCCCCCCAAATTTTTAAATTGTTCCTCTTAATCTATACTCTATCAAAAAGAACAATAATTTTGGGTAGAATAAGCCAATTTTAAAATACATTATTAGCTTTTGATCTTTCTCAATATTCTGAACATTTCCTATAACACTGGAATGAGCTGTCCTTAAAACCAACAAAGTCATCCAACCCAACAGTTAATGTGAAGAAAGTTATTATATAAGTTCAATTTTTATCTTCTGGTTATTAGTTCACTTTTGTTTTCTACTAATTGAATCAATTTGGTAACATGAATTTCCAGAACATTGCCATCAATTTCTTCTATATTTATCTTAATTATTATATTACTATATGTCAACTCAGGCTACCACAACAAAATACCATAGACTGGGTATACCAACAAAATACCATAGACCCGGCCAGTTTGTTCTGTATTTAAGGAGCAAAAAGGTCCAAGAGAGGGAGAAGACTATATTGAAATCTGGGTACTTTAAAGTGTGTTTGCCTATACTTACCTGTTAAATCGTCATAAAATGGAAGAAAAGCTTTCCTTTTAAAAAACAATCTGAGTTAGCAAGAAAACCCAAGAAAGCGCCTTATATCAACAGAAGAGGATTCACTTAAACTAAAAAACCTAGGAAACTGTGTCCTTGACTTCTTCATAACCTTGCACAGTCTTGGAGCTCAGGTTCTGCTAGAACTGACCAATACTGCCAGGATTCTTGCAAGTCCCCAACCTGTGGTGCTGTGGCATGGTCCAGACAGCTCATTCACCAAGACATTTATACAAGTGGGTGTTCTTGGGACAGAACTGAGCCAAATGCAGAATCAAGAAGGAGGAGAAGGCAGCTGCCACTTTGGTCAGAAGTAGAAATAGATAGTGGGAGAGACGTCACAGTGATGGCACGGTAGGAAGCGATACCAAAAATCTCCCCATAAACTCAACAAGTTCTTCAACCAGAAACAGAAAAACGTATCCTTGGAGTCTTCAGATGCTTCACAACACACCCGAAGGTAGGATCGAGCGAAAGATTGGCTAAATATATGGTCAAACTCCGGGGGAAATAAGGAGTAAGAAATGCTCCGCCTTCCTCTCTAATCCAAACAGGATGGCTTTCACTGAGAATATAGAAACTAAGGCGGGCATAGGGAGTGGATAGTTCCAGGCTGTGGTACAAACAGCTAAACCAGGCTGTGGCACGGAGATCCAAGCCGTGGAAAAACCTGGGCAATTCAAGCTAACACGCATGCGCCAAACCCAGACAAAGAAAGACAAGTGGGGCAGCCATTTTCCGCATCTCCTGGTTGGCGTGGTTAGTGGGCAAGAGATTCCTACGAACACTTCAGGGGTGGGCGCCGCCTGTGCTAACCCACAGAGAAGCAGAGTCAGAGGCCTCTGTGTGGGCAAAAGCAGCATCTCCTAGGAGCCCCAGCGCCCTGAGGGGACCGGGCACAGGGAGGGAGCTGGAGCCAACTCCAACGGCGGAACTTTTCTGTGCGGGAGGAGGGCTTTCGCGGAGCGAGAGGCGTCCTGCCCGATCCTCATAATCTGGTCAGTGCGCACGCAAGCACGCAGAGTGGGCAGGAGATTCCTCCGAAATCCTCAGGGGTGGGCGCCCGTGTTTTCCCTCAGAGGAGCAGAGTCAGAGGCCTGTGAGCAGGCCAGGAGCGGAAGCCCCAGCACCCTGGGAAAGCCGCACGGGGACAGAGCGAAAGCCAATTCCAACCCAGTAACTTTTCCGTGTGGGCAGAGGGCTTTCTCGGAGTGAGAGGCGTCCCGCCTGAAACTCATAATCTGGTCAGTGCGCACACAGGAAGAGTGGACAGGAGATTCCTCCGAACTCCTCAGAGGTGGGCGCCCGTGTTTTTCCCACAGAGGAGCAGGTCTGTGAGCAGGCCAGGAGCGGAATCTCAGGCAGCCCTAACCCCTTGGGAAAGCCGCACGAGGATAGAGCAAAAGCCAATTCCAAAGCTCGATCTTTTCTGTGTGGGTAGGGATTTCACTCGAAGTGTGACCTGTCTGGTCTGACATCCTGGTGGGTGCGCACAGAGAGTGGGCAAGAGATTCCTCCGAACGCCTCAGGAGTGGGCACTCGAGTTATCCCACAGAGGGGCAGAACCAGAGGTCTTTGAGTGAGAGGAAGCCACGCTTGATTATGCTGGCAGGTCTGACTGACTGAGCCTTACTCAGAGCCCTGTGCTTAGTGGGAATAGAGTGGGGAGTTGCCAGCTCTTTGAGACTCTTACTATCCAGGCAGAGGCAGCAGCAACCCCATAGCTGGATTATCAGGCTTCTAATTGTGGAAGGAAAGACTAGGAGAGAGGCTCCAGGAACACTCTCACAGTGAGAGATCCTCTCACTGTTGGAGTCTATAAACACTAATGAACCTCGACTGCCAACGAGACTGAAGCCCAATACATGACATTACCATAGAGAATTATCAACTGCAAACCTCTTCCAGAGAGTGCCACAGGGGCAGAACCCGGGGTACAAAGTCACCAACCAGAAATACAGAAAAAAAAAAAGCAAGATGACAACCTCTCAAAATCAAGAATAATCTGCAGATTTTATAACCTATCCCATTGTATTATATTTGTTCGTCTGTGTCTCTTTTCTTCATTCTTGATTTTTTTTTCTACTCCAATTTGGTCATTTAATTCTCTCTCAGTCTTACTCTCGCCTCTCTTTGAACTACACTACCCATAAGTGTTACATCTCCCATTATCTTTTCTTTCCTCCTCCTTTCTCTCTTTGAGGGTTGCAATCCAAAACCCCTAACTCTCTCTTTCTCTCTCCTCCTTTTTCTTTATTCTTCTTTAAGTTGTTCCATCTTTTCTCTCTCTCTCTCTCTTTTCTCCCTCTATATTAGTCTCTTCCTCTCTCCTTTATGTCTTCTCTCATTCAAACTTCAATAACAAACAAATTATCTTATCTGGGACTCAAACTTAAGTTTGTGGCATTTTGGAGGGTTTTTACTTCACCTTTTTAACACATTAGCAGTGCTCCCATCCCTGGCTCTCCATTTTATCTAGTTCTTGTTCCACTAAATACAATAGTAATTTTTTAATTTTCCACCCCTTTTTCCTGTTTCCCTCTTATTCCTCTCATCATAACTCTGAGTCAGCCAACACCTAAAAGCAAATCATTTTATTCTTGACCCAAATTTTTTCCTAATTTGCTTTTTGTGGGTCTATACTGCTCCCCCCTTTTTTATATATAAAAATTTTTTTCTTGTATTTTTTTTCTTTTTTTTCTTTTTCCTTTACCCCTCTATTACTTCTCCCCAACTCAGGCCCTCCACTACAGGTATTGTTTGTTCTATTTAGTACAATATAATTCACAGTTCATCACAAGATTTTCTCAAAAAAGAGGGGAGAGGAGAGGAGAGGAAAAAAGGAGGGGAAGGAATTATTCCCTTTTTTTCCTCAAATTTTTATCTTATTTTATTTTTCTTTATTTAATGATTAATTTTTTTAAAAAAACGCGCAATTTTTTATTTTTATTTTTATTTTTTTATCCTTTTATTCCTTATAAAATCTCATTAATACTATCAAGAAAACCACCCTCAGATGCCATTAAAGAAGAGAAAATCGAATATCATGGATACAAAAGAAAGAGAGGTAACACAGAGAGATGAGGAAAAATCTATGGAGAAAAAATTTAAGATATTGGAAACCTTGGAGTTAAACGACAGAGAATTTAAAATAGAAATTCTAAAAATACTCAGAGATATACAAGAAAACACAGAAAGGCAATTTAGGGAGCTCAGAAAACAACTAGATGAACACAAAGAGTATATCTCCAAGGAAATTGAAACTATAAAAACAAATCAAACAGAGATGAAAAACTCAATTCATGAGCTGAAAAACGAGGTAACAAGCTTAGCTAATAGAACAGGCCAGATAGAAGAGAGGATCAGCGAAATAGAAGACAAGCAACTTGAGGCTCAACAAAGAGAAGAAGAAAGAGATTCAAAAATTAAAAAAAATGAAATAGCCCTACAGGAATTATCTGACTCCATCAAAAAGAATAACATAAGAATAATAGGTATATCAGAGGGAGAAGAGAGATAAAATGGAATGGAGAACATACTCAAACAAATAATAGATGAGAACTTCCCAAGCCTCTGGAAAGTACTAAAACCTCAAATTCTAGAAGCAAACAGAACTCCAAGTTTTCTTAACCCCAACAAACCTACTTCAAGGCACATCATAATAAAGATGACACAAACCAATGACAAAGAAAAAATTCTCAAGGCAGCCAGGGAAAAGAAGAATACAACATATAAAGGAAGGCCCAATAAATTATCATAAGATTTCTCAACAGAAACTCTACAAGCTAGAAGAGAGTGGACCCCAATATTTAAAGTCTTGAAAGAGAGAAACTTTCAGCCACGAATACTATACCCATCAAAGCTAACCTTCAAATATGAAGGAGAAATAAAAACATTCACAGATACAGAAAAGATGAGAGAATTTATTACCAGAAAACCCCCACTCCAGGAAATACTAAAAGGGGTTCTCCAATCAGATACAAAGAATAAAAAAAACAACAACAAAGCCACAAGTAAAAGCTCCAAGAAAAACATAACAAAACCAACTTTAAACTGTGACAAAAATAAGAAAGGGGAGGAGAGGATGAAGATTAACAGTAGCAAAGGGCGATGGAGGGCAAAAGTACTCACAAAATAGTTTGCTACAATGAACAGGGTAGGGACCCTTTTCATTACTTAATGGTAACCACCATTGAAAAAACCACCACAGAAGCACATGATTTAAAAAAGATAGCAACAGAGGAAAGATGTATGGAACACAACCAAATAAAAACAAAAGATAGAAAAACGAAAGAGAAGAATCAAACAAGGCACAAAACTAACAGAAAGCAATCTATAAAATGGCAATGAGGAACTCACAAGTGTCAATAATTACACTAAATGTAAACAGATTAAACTCACCAATAAAAAGGCACAGAGTAGCCGAATGGATTAAAAAAGAAAATCCAACTGTATGCTGCCTACAAGAAACTCATCTAAGTAACAAGGATAAAAACAAATTCAAAGTGAAAGGCTGGAAAACAATACTCCAAGCAAATAACATCCACAAAAAAGCAGGCGTAGCAATACTCATATCTGATGATGCTGACTACAAGACAGCAAAAGTACTCAGAGACAAAAATGGCCATTTCATAATGGCTAAGGGGACACTGAATCAAGAAGACATAACAATTCTTAATATATATGCACCAAACCAAGGAGCACCAAAATATATAAGACAGCTACTTATTGACCTTAAAACAAAAACTGACAAAAATACAATCATACTTGGAGACCTCAATACATCGCTGACGGCTCTAGATCAGTCATCCAAACAGAGAATCAACAAAGACATAGTGGCCTTAAACAAAACACTAGAGCACCTGGATATGATAGACATCTACAGGACATTTCATCCCAAAGGGACTGAGTATACATTTTTCTCCAGTGTACATGGATCATTCTCAAGAATTGACCGTATGCTGGGCCACAAAAACAACATCAGCAAATTCAGAAAAATTGAAGTTGTACCAAGCATATTTTCTGATCATAAAGCCTTGAAACTAGAATTCAACAGCAAAAAAGAGGGAAAAAATCCCACAAAAATGTGGAAACTAAACAACATACTTTTAAAGAATGAATGGGTCAAAGAAGAAATAAGTGCAGAGATCAAAAGATACATACAGACAAATGAAAATGATAATACGACATATCAGAATCTATGGGATGCAGCAAAAGCAGTGATAAGAGGGAAGTTCATATCACTTCAGGCATATATGAACAAACAAGAGAGAGCCCAAGTGAACCACTTAACTTCACACCTTAAGGAACTAGAAAAAGAAGAACAAAGACAACCCAAAACCAGCCGAAGAAAGGAGATAATAAAAATCAGAGCAGAAATAAATGAAAAAGAGAACAGAAAAACTATATAAAAAATTAATAGAACAAGGAGCTGGTTTTTTGAAAAAATCAACAAAATGGACAAACCCTTGGCAAGACTTACCAAGGAAAAAAGAGAAAGAACTCATATAAACAAAATCCAAAATGAAAGAGGAGAAATCACCACGGACATCGTAGATATACAAAGAATTATTGTAGAATACTATGAAAAACTTTATGCCACTAAATTCACCAACCTAGAAGAAATGGATAAATTCCTAGAACAATACAACCTTCCTAGACTGAGTCAAGAAGAAGCAGAAAGCCTAAACAGACCTATTAGTAGAGAAGAAATAGAAAAAACCATTAAAAACCTCCCCAAAAATAAAAGTCCAGGCCCAGACGGCTATACCAGCGAATTTTATCAAACCTTCAAAGAAGACTTGGTTCCTATTCTACAGAAAGTCTTCCAAAAAATTGAAGAAGAAGCAATACTTCCAAACACGTTTTATGAGGCAAACATAACCCTTATACCAAAACCAGGCAAGGATGGCACAAAAAAAGAAAACTACACACCAATATCTCTAATGAATACAGATGCTAAAATACTAAACAAAATACTAGCAAATCGAATACAACAACATATTAAAAAAATAATACATCATGATCATGTGTTATTCATCCCAGAATCTCAAGGATAGTTCAACATACGCAAAACGGTTAACGTAATACACCATATCAACAAAACAAAGAACAAAAACCACATGATCTTATCAATAGATGCAGAAAAGGCTTTTGATAAAATACAACACAATTTTATGTTTAAGACTCTCAACAAAATGGGTATAGAAGGAAAATATCTCAACATGATAAAGGCCATATATGATAAACCATCAGCTAACATCATACTAAATGGCACAAAACTGAAGGCTTTCTCCCTTAAATCAGGAATAAAACAGGGTTGTCCATTCTCTCCACTCTTATTTAATGTGGTACTAGAGGTTCTTGCCACAGCAATCAGACAAGACAAAGAAATAAAAGGCATCCATATCGGAAAAGAAGAAGTAAAGGTATCACTTTTTGCAGATGATATGATCCTATACATCGAAAACCCCAAAGAATCCACAAAAAGACTTCTAGAAAAAATAAGCCAATACAGTAAGGTCGCAGGATACAAAATTAACATACAGAAGTCAATAGCCTTTCTATATGCCAACATTGAAACATCTGAGAATGAATTCAAAAGAATAATCCCCTTCACGATTGCAACAAAAAAAATAAAATACCTAGGAATAAACATAACAAAGAATGTAAAGGACTTATATAATGAAAACTATAAACCATTGTTAAGGGAAATCGAAAAAGACATTATGAGATGGAAGAATATACCTTGTTCTTGGTTAGGTAGAATAAATATAATCAAGATGGCCATATTACCCAAAGCTATATACAAATTTAATGCAATTCCCATCAAAATTCCAATGACATTTTTTAAAGAAATGGAGCAAAAAATAATCAGATTTATATGGAACTATAAAAAGCCCCGAATAGCCAAAGCAATCCTAAAGAAAAGGAATGAAGTTGGGGGCATTACAATACCTGACTTCAAACTCTATTATAGGGCCACAACAATCAAAACAACATGGTATTGGCAGAAAAATAGACACTCAGACCAATGGAACAGAATAGAAAGCCTAGAAATAAAACCACATATATATAGTCAAATAATTTTTGATAAAGGGGCCAACAACACTCAATGGAGAAAAGAAAGCCTCTTCAACAAATGGTGCTGGGAAAACTGGAAAGCCACATGCAAAAGAATGAAGCTGGACTACAGTTTGTCCCCCTGTACTAAAATTAACTCAAAATGGATCAAAGATCTAAACATAAGACCTGAAACAATAAAGTACATAGAAGAAGACATAGGTACCAAACTCATGGACCTGGGCTTTAAAGAGCATTTTATGAATTTGACTCCACAGGCAAGAGAAGTGAAAGCAAAAATTAATGAATGGGACTACATCAGACTAAGAAGTTTTTGTTCAGCAAGAGAAATTGATAACAAGATAAACAGACAGCCAACTAATTGGGAAATGATATTTTTAAACACCTGCTCAGATAAGGGCCTAATATCCAAAATATACAAAGAACTCGTAAAACTCAACGACAAACAAACAAACAATCCAATAAAAAAATGGGAAGAGGATATGAACAGACACTTCTCCCAGGAAGAAATACAAATGGCCAACAGATATATGAAAAGATGCTCATCTTCTTTAGTTATTAGAGAAATGCAAATCAAAACTGCAATGAGATACCACCTCACACCTGTTAGACTAGCTATTATTAACAAGACAGGTAATAGCAAATGTTGGAGAGGTTGTGGAGAAAAAGGAACCCTCATCCACTGTTGGTGGGAATGTAAAGTAGTACAACCATTATGGAAGAAAGTATGGTGGTTCCTCAAAAAACTGAAAATAGAACTACCTTATGACCCAGCAATCCCTCTACTGGGTGTATACCCCAAAAACTCAGAAACATTGACTTGTAAAGACACATGCAGCCCCATGTTCATTGCAGCATTGTTCACAGTGGCCAGGACATGGAAACAACCAAAAAGCCCATCAATAGATGACTGTATAAAGAAGATGTGGCACATATACACTATGGAATACTACTCAGCCATAAGAAATGATGACATCGGATCATTTATAGCAAAATGGTGGGATCTTGACAACATTATACGGAGTGAAATAAGTAAATCAGAAAAAAACCAGGAACTGCATTTTTCCATACGTAGATGGGACATAAAAGTGAGACCAAGAGACATTGATAAGAGTGTGGTGGTTATGGGGGGAGGGGGGAGAGGGAGAGGGAAGGGGGAGGGGGAGGGGCACAAAAAGAACTAGATAGAGGGTGACAGGACAATCTGACTTTGGGTGATGGGTATGCAACATAATTGAACTTTAAGATAACCTGGACATATTATCTTTGAATATATGTATCTTGATTTACTGATGTCACCCCATTAAAAATAAATACAATAAAAAAAAACCATAGTGACCCTCAAGCAGGATAAATACATGGAAAACCACATCTATATATATATATAATAAAATGTATGAAAACAAGGGAAAAAAAAGAAGTAGAAATAAAGAGATTTATCACAGGTTTCCTTGAAATAGCCATTTCTCTTTATGTACTTGAAATGTGACATACTTGTAATTATCGAGATATATGTAGATTGCCATGAGTAGGTTTGTGGTAGTTCAGAAAATTCAGAGTTCTGTTTGCTTCTTGAATGTGAAGCTTTAGTTCTTTCCACAGGCTTGGGAAGTTCTCATCTATTATTTGTTTGAATATGTTCTCCATTCCACTTTCTCTCTCTTCTCCCTCTGATATACCTATTATTCTTATGTTATTCTTTTTGGTGGAGTCAGACAATTCCTGTAGGGCTTTCTCATTTTTTAAAATTTTTTAGTCTCTTTCTTCTTCCCTCTGTTGTGCCTGAAGTTGCTTGTCTTCTGTGTCACTAATCCTACCTTCTATCTAGCCTGTTCTATTAGCTAAGCTTGTTACCTTGTTTTTCAGTTCATGAATTGAGTTTTTCATTTCTGTTTGATTTGTTTTTATACTTTCAATTTCCTTGGTAATATATTCTTTGTATTCATTGAATTGTTTTCTGAGCTCCCTAAATTGCCTTTCTATGTTTTCTTGTATATCTCTGAGTATTTTTTAGGATTTCTATTTTAAATTCTCTGTCATTTAGCTCCAAGGTTTCCAATATATTAAATTTTTCTCCATAGATTTTTCTTCATCTATCTGTGCTACATCTCTGTCTTTTGTATCCATGTTATTCGATTTCCTTTTTCTTAATAGCATCTGAGGGTGGTTTTGTTGATAACACTTAGTTTTCAGTGTGTGGGACGTCTAGACGCTCCAAGGATAGATTTTTCTGTCTCTGATTGAAGAACTTGTTGAAATTTGGGGGAGATTTATTGGTAGCACTCCTCACGGTGCCATTTCTCTCACGTCACTCTCTATTTCCCTTGCCAATGGAGATAAATCAGCAAATATATTGCTGCGAGAGATGTCAGAGAGCTTACTGCCTATGTTTTCTTCTAAGATGCTTATGGTTTCATGACTTACATTTAAGTCTTTTATCCATTTTGTGTTTATTTTTGTGAATGGTGTGAGTTGGTGGTCTAGTTTCATTTTTTTGCAGGTAGCTGACCAATTTTCTCAACACCATTTGTTAAAGAGACTGTCATTACTCCATTGTATGCTATCACCACTCTTGTCAAATATCAATTGTTCATAAAGGTGTGGGTTTATTTCTGGGTTCTCTGTTCTGTTACATTGATCTATATGCATGGTCTTTTTTAACTTAATTAATTAATTAATTCATTTTAGATAAGAGAGAGAGAGAGAGAGAAAGAGAGAAGTGGGGGAGGAGCAGAAAGCATCAACTCCCATATGTGCCTTGACTGGGCAAGCCCAGGGTTTTGAACCGGCAACCTCAGCAGTCCAGGTCGACGCTTTATCCACTGCGCCACCACAGGCCAGGATATATGCCTGTTCTTATGCCAGTGCCAAGCTGTTTTGAGTACAGTCGCCTTGTAGTATAACTTAATATCAGGAAGTGTGATACCACCCACTTTATTCTTCCTTTTCAAGATTGCTGAGGCTATTCATGTTCGTTTTTGGTTCCATATAAATTTTTTGGAATATTTGTTCTATATTTTTGAAGTATGTCCTTGGTATTTTAATAGGAA
The DNA here is from genome assembly GCF_036850765.1 of Saccopteryx bilineata. Lineage (NCBI taxonomy): Eukaryota > Metazoa > Chordata > Mammalia > Chiroptera > Emballonuridae > Saccopteryx > Saccopteryx bilineata. The sequence continues at coordinate 393,901,199 of NC_089490.1, forward strand.
TTGCATTGAATTTATAAGTCGCTTTGGGTAATATGGACATTTTAATAATGTTTATTCTTCCAAGCAATGAACACGGTATAAGCTTCCACTTGTTGTATCTTCCTTAATTTCTTTTATCAATGTTTTATAGTTTTCTGAGTACAAGTCTTTAAACTGCTTGGTTAAATTTACTCCTAGGTATTTTTTTGTTGTTGCAGTAGTGAAGGCAATTTTCTTAATTTCTCTTTCAGACAGATCATTGTTGGTGTGTAAAAATGCCTCTGATTTCTGAGTATTAATTTTATATCCTGCCACTTTGCTGAATTCATTTGTCATGTCCAGTAGTTTTTTGACTGTGTGACTTTAGGGTTTTCTAGGTACAGTATCATATCATCAGCAAATAACAATAGTTTTACTTCTTCTTTTCCAATTTGGATGCCTTTTATTTCTTCTTCTTGTCTGCTTGTTGTGGCTAGGACTTCCAGAACTATATTGAATAAGAGTGGTGAAAGGGGGCACCCCTGCCTTGTTCCTGATCTTAAGGGGATTGCTTTTACTTTTTGCCCATTGAGTATGATGTTGGCTGTGGGCCTGTCATAGATGGCTTTTATCATGTTGAGGTATATTCCCTGTATTACCACTTTGCTGAGAGTTTTGATCATAAGTGGGTGATGGATTTTATTGAATGCTTTTTCTGCATCTATTGATATTATCATGTGGTTTTTGTCCTTCATTTTGTTTATGTGAAGAATCACATTGATTGATTTGCAAATATTGTCCAAGCCTTGCCTCCCCAAAATGAATCCCACTTGATCATGGTGTATGATTTTTTTCATGTATTGCTGGATCCAGTTTGCTAATATTTTGTTGAGAATTTTAGCATCTAAATTGATCAGGGATATTGGCCTATAGTTTTCTTTCTTTGTGTTGTCTTTGCCTGGTTTTGGAATCAGTATTATGCTTGCCTCATAAAAGGAGCTTGGAAGTTTTCCCTCCTCTTGAATTTTTTGAAATAGCTTGAGAAGTATAGGAGTTAGTTCTTCTTTGAATGTTTGGTAGAATTCTCCCATGAAACCATCTGGCCCAGGGCTTTTGTTTGTTGGGATTTTTATGGATAACTGTTTTGATCTCATTTGTTGTAATTGGTCTATTTAGGTTTTCTGATTCTTCCAGATTGATTTTTGAAAGATTACATTTTTCAAGGAATTTGTCCATTTTACCTAGGTTGTCTAATTTTTTGGCATACAGTTCTTCATAGTATTTTCTTATAATTCTTTGTATTTCTGCTGAGTCAGTTGTTACTTCACCCTAATTTCTAATTTTATTTATTTGAATCCTTTCTCTTTTTTTCTTGGTGAGTCTGGCTAAGGGTTCATTGATCTTGTTTACTTTTTCAAAGAATCAGCTCTTCATTTCATTGATCCTCTGTATTGTTTTTTTAATTTCTGTGTCATTTATTTCTGCTCTGATCTTTATTATTTTCTTTCTTCTACTTACTCTAGCCTTTACTTGCTGTTATTTTTCTAGTTCTTTTAGTTGTAGGATTAAGGTTTTGTTTGGTTTTTTTTCTGAGGTTTTTTAGCCTCTTAAGGTATGCTTATAATTAATGCTATGAACTTCCTTCTCAGGACTGCTTTTGCTGTGTCCCACAGATTTTGAGTTGTATGTTTATTTTCATTTGTTTCAAGGAAATTTCTTATTTCTTCCTTGATCTCATTGTTAACCCAGTTTGTTTCCAAGTGGTTGAGTGTTTTTCAGTTTTCTTATTGTAGTTGATTTCTAGTTTCATGCCACTGTGATCAGAGAAGATGCTTGATATGGTTTCAATCTTCTTAAATTTGTTGAGACTCGTTTTATGTCCTAATATGTGGTCTATCCTAGAGAACACTTGAAAAGAATGTATATTCTGCTGCTTTAGAGTGGAAGGTTCTGAAGATATCTATTAAATCCAGTTGATGTAGTGTATCCCTTAATTCTGTTGTTTCTTTGTTAATTTTTTTTCTTGAGGATCTATCCATTGATGTTAGTAGGGTATTGAAATCCCCTACTATTATACTATTGCTGTTGATCTCTCCCTTTATGACCATCAAAATCTGCTTTATATATTCGGGTGCTCCTATATTAGGTGCACATATATTTATAATGGTAATCTCTTCCTGTTGGATTACTCCCTTTATCATTATGTGGTGATCTTCTTTATCCCTTACCATAGTCTTTGTTTTAAAGTCCATTTTGTCAGATATTAATATTGCTACCTCAGCTTTTTAAATTTCCATTTGCATGAAATGTTTTTTTTTCATCCTTTTACTTTCAGTCTATGTGTATCTTTTTTTTTTTTTTTTTTTGAGGTTTGTCTCCTGTAGACAGCATATGTACGGGTCCTGTTTTTTTATCCATTCAGCTACCCTATGTCTTTTGATTGGAGCATTTAATCCATTTATATTTAAGGCTATTATTGATATGTAGTTGTTTATTGCCATTTTATTCTTTAAAGTTATATTCCTCTTTTAATATATTCTTTTTCCCCTTTGTTCTGTTTACTACAGGCCCCTTAACATTTCTTGCAGCATTGGTTTGGTTGTAATGAATTCCTTGAATTTTTTTTTTGTCTGGCAAACTTTTTATTTCTCCTGCAATTTTAAACAATATCCTTGCTGGATAAAGTAGTCTTGGTTGTAGGCTCTTGTTCTCCATTACTTTGATTATTTCTTGCCATTCTTTTCTGGCCTACGTGTTTCTGTTGAGAAGACGGATGTTATCTTTATGGGGGCTCCTTTGTAGGTGATAGCCTTTTTTTTCTAGCAGCTTTTAATATTTTCTCTTTATCACTTAGCTTTGGTATTATAATTATGATGTGTCTTGGTGTAGATTTTTTGGGTTTCTCTTTAATGGAATTCTCTGTGCTTCTTGAACTTGTGTGACTTTTTCCTGCATTAATTTAGGGAAGTTTTCAGCTATGATTTCATTTAACAAGGTCTCTCACCCTTGTTTTTTCTCTTCATCAGGAACCCTTATGATGCGAATGTTGTTTCTCTTTAGGTTGTCACAGAGCTCTCTTAGAGTGTCCTCAGATTTTTTCAGTCTCTTTTCTTTTTGCTGTTCTGCTTCCATGCTTTCACTTATCTTGTCCTCTAAGTTGCTGATTCAATCCTCTGCTTCATCCAGCCTGCTTTTAATTCCTTCCAGTGTAGTCTTCATTTCTGATATGGTGTTTGTCATTTCTGTCTGGTTCCTCTTTATGATTTCTGTGTCCTTTTTGATGCTTTCAGTTTCTTTATTGAAGTGTTCTTTAAGTCCATTCATTGTAGCTGTAGCTTTGAGATCTTTAAACATCCTAAAAATCATTATTTTATACTCTGCATCCGGTAATTTGATTACTTCTAATTTGTCCAAGACTTTTATCAGAGGATTTATCTTGTTGAAGCATATGACTTATGCTTCTCTGCCTACCCATTATTCTCTATGATTTGTAGGCTTCTTTCAGCTCTCACCTCCTTACGTAGTAGAGTCTCTTTGAAGTTTTGATTTGTTTGTTTTCTTCTCAGTTTTCTTAACTCAGTGGTAGTCTTGTTTACTGATCTTAGCAAGGGGCTTATTTGAAGCTGTATCCAGAAATGTGTGGTGTAACCTGAGACTCAGAAGGCCTAATCTTCCAGCTTTTCTCTTTGGGGCCAGGTGCTTTCTCCGTTTCAGTAGGGGGTGGTGTATCTCAGATCTCCATGGAGACTTGAGTTACTGCCTCTCTTCCCCACTTCCTGTTTTCACCTATGTCTTGTTGTGCTGATTGGAGCTGGAGAGCTTTCTGGAAGTGGGTCACCTGGAACCAGTTTAGGCTTGTGCTTTGTTGAGGGTTCAAATCTTCCTCCAGCTATAGCTGCTTCCACACAGGATGAGTCAGCTTCTCAGGTCATCCCATTCATTCCTCTGCCTGACACCATCTGTCTCTCTCTCCCTACTTTCTTTTTGGAAGATAAGCCAGCCTTCTCAGCACACCTAGTTCCCAGTCCCCAGGCAAGTGGCTGTGAGCAATATTTTATGATCTTCTCCTTTTAATGAGAGCCCTTCTGGGCTCTCAGTCTCACCCCACCTTCACTCCTGGAAGCAGGAGATTTCAGAGCCCCCCTACTGGTCTTGGTGTGGCCTCTTCTGTGCTTCTTAGTTTTTGAGGCCTGTTCTTTTAATCCAAAGTTGGTTTTTCATGCTGATTGTTCCTAAATTAATTTGTAATCCAGTTTGATGGTGTGAGTTAGGAGTCTGTGCATCTGCCTACTCCACTGCCATCTTGGTTTCACTCATGACTTCTAGCTTAGAACTTCCTTCCATGACTTCTAGCTTAAAACTTCTTTCTTGTAAACATATTTAAAAGACCTCACAAACCTCCAAATATACCTTTGTATTGTACCTTATCTCTGCTTCGAATGAGTGGTAAAAAACAACTATATTCAATTGACATTTATCCTCACCTTTTGTGGAAAAAATATGAACTGAGATACCTTTCAGACTCTAATATGAGAATCAAGATTCGATTTTATTGCTACGTATCTCTGACTTTATTTCTGGGCTTTGCTTTGAAACAATGAAAGTAACCACATTAAAATAACTAAGCTAAAATGTTAAACATGAAAGCAAATCATATCTTAGCAAAAGCTGTCAGTGAACAGAATCTAACATGCATAGAATCATAGTAAGCTGAAATTTGAGTTGAATCTCAAATGTCTTCTAAACATTGTAATTCTATAGGGAGTTTATATGCTTTTAGGTGGCATTTCCTTTCATACTTTTTTAATGTTCACTTAGACTTCTGCTTTATATTCTTATATTTACTTGTCTTTGAAATTTATGGAGAGTTTATGGTTATGTCCAGGTTAATTTAATATGACAGCTTCTGCAATTCTTAGAATGTGTTGACAAGCATATTGCATGTTCCTTCTCTTCATTTTCCTGTCCAGAGTTCCTTATTTTTTTGAGAGAGAGAAAGGGGAGAGAGAGGAAGGGGGATGAGAGAGAATGGGAAGGGAGAGAGAAAGAAGTATCAAATCATTGTTCCACTTAGTTTTGCCATTGATTGCTTCTAGTATGTGAGCTGACCCTTGCTCCAACTGGTGTACTTGGGAATGAGCCAGCAAACCTAGGATGGGACCAGTGTCCTCGGCATTCCAGGGCTACTGTGCCACTGGTCAAGGCACTGCTTTTTATTTTTGAGTGTCTCAATCTTATTTTGTAAATCATCATTATAACTATAATCAGAGTTGGCATGACAGATGAACTATCTTACCATCCTCCTTTATCAGTCTTTTCTAATCCTAAGAAGATGTACAGATCATCATTAGGGGTTTACCCTCTGAATTACCTTGGACCTTAATTCAGTATCAAACTCTTTTATAGACAGTTGGGCTTCACTTTCCCAGCCTCAGGATCTCCTGGGCCAGTTTTCCTCCAGTCCTGGCTAAGATGCTTCTCTTGATGAAGAACTTCCAATCCTTCTCTTGTTCTCAGGCTATTTCAGGGGACACTCCTTTTTCTTTCAGTGATCTCAGTGGCTATATTTATTTTTCTAAATTTAGCCTCTTACCTTGTGTGTCAAGAGTCTCAATGATTATATTCATTCATATAGGAGCTCTTTATGTGATTTAATTAATTTTTATTTTCAGATTAAGGATTGCTAACCTGATCTCCATGAAATAGATGAACTCCTCTTCGTAAACATTATTTCCATAGAAAGAGTTTCAAAAACAGAAAATCAGGGTCTCAAAATTTCAGACTTTCAGAGTTTGAAGGCTCCTTGGAAAGTGAGTTCAATTTACTCAGGCCCTGCAGAGGTGAGGGTGGGGGTTAATTGACTCACCCAAAGTGTCAAACCCATGTCCTCTCAGCACCCAAAAGATTAAAAAGTAAAGGAACTGCTTTTATTGCAATGAAAAATAAACACAATAAAAAGAAAGGGAAGAACTTTTGGCCATGATCCTAGAGAGAGAGTTAATGATATCATTCATTAATAATCATTAAATCTAACGAATGAGATGAGGATTAGTCACGAGGCCTGAATAAAGCAAAAATGGTCTGGGGTTAAAATAAGCCACACATTAAATAAAACTTCCCATATAAGTGTGTTTACTTTGTGTCATATGAACAGATGCACATGAAACAGAATGTTTTTGGTACTAAAAAAATAAGGCATTTTATAGCTGTTTGAAGCAGGACAGGGTATGGCTGTCCCAGTGGGGCTAGGGAGGTGGAGCTGATTTCACTTTAATAAAATCACCACAATCCAGGGTGTGGCACTCATCTCTGCAGCCTCTGAACATCTTTTCCAGATGGGATGAAGTTTACCAAGCTCAGAATAGCGAGCTCCATAAGCCAGGATGCCCTTCTTATTTTTCAGTGAAGAACAGAACTTCCAAGCTTATACTTGTGCCAGTGGCACAATTCTTCCTAAGGAAACCACACGAAAGAACAAATTACAATTGAGAGTCTACTGAGAGAGGGAGGAATCAAAGCAAAGCGGATAATGTGCATCAGTGCCTGATGCGGCCAGCTACAGGGTCTGTCCAGCTAGCTGGAGGGCACTACCATTTTTTTCTCCCCAGGCATTCATTGTCTTCTAAGTGACCATCTTCACCTCTCATCATGGTATTATTTGCAGATTTATTGAAAGATTTTCCTTCTTTTGAACCAAAAAAATATTTTGTTTTCAAAATGCTTCTGTTACACATTTCATTGATCTATTATAGTCTGATTTTGTAGTTTAATTTTTAAGAGTTTTTACAAACCAAGTTATTGTCCATATGAACCATCTATGTTCCCCTAGTTTTTTAGACAGGTACATACAATCATACACAGATCCACCCCCCAAAAAAAAACATTCACGTACTCATGGTTTAGTGACTGGCACATTAGACAGACTATACTGAGATTTTAGATATTTTTTCTAAAGATTACTACTCTCATGTTTCTAATCTTACACAGAGACAAACCTAGAGCTTGCCTTTTCTGTGATCATTCACACAGATGAGGAAACACTTGCGTTTCACTTTCTGTGTCCAGATAACTGATTTGGGTCTTCCTGACCTACAGTTGAACAGGAAAAACCTGACTGATTTGCATGTAAGGAAATATACCAGGTATCCTTGCATTCTCCCATCAACTTAATCTACTATGACCTTCCCTGAACAGCTAAATAACTGGGGAAGATAAACCAACAGTTCGCATGTGACTCCTGTGTTTTTGTTCCGTCTTCATTCTTCCCATGCTTCTCTCTCCCTTTCTAATGCTGACAGCCTGTGTGCAGTGCTGCTTGTGGGTCTGGCAGAGATGAGATTCCCCCTCTTTCCCACAAGTACAGAGATCTCCATAGCAGTCTCTGGCAGTTGTGGCTTGGAACAGTTATAAACTGGGTGTGGAAGCATCTCTCTTTAGTGTTGGCAGACTAGATTTGGCTGGCACCATCTAGTTGGAAGACAGACAAACCACACACTTTGGTACCACCACCCTCTAGAAATAAACAGGCATATGGGACCCAGGGAGACCTTATGGAAGAACAGAGGTTTCATCTCTCTCTCTCAAAACAAAGATCTTCTGGAATAGAACCACAGTATCAGATTGAACTTAAATGTCACCGTAAATAGAGAAACTGACATGTGTTAGGTATTATGTTGATATTGTGTGGTGTATTCTTGTCTGATAAACCTATTGAGGCTGGGTTGTTTTCATCTTAAAAAATTCATATGGAGCAGAATTAGTACACATGGACCCAAACGAGGAAGGCCCTATATCAGACATACATTGAAACTCATACTTCGTTTTCTAACAACTATAAGTTAAGGAAATAGGCTGGAAGGGATACTCTCACCCTTCAACTTGACCCTCAAATCCAGGAAGAGAAGTCCTCATAACTTCTGGCTGTGAAAACTAGCAGATATTTTGGCTGAGTGAGATGGAAGGCTGCTGGAGTCTCAGGTGTTCCCCTTAAAGGATCTGCACATGACTTACCTGGATTCACTTGCTCTGAGCTTAGCACTGGGGCAGCTGATGAAAAGGCACCAGGGACATATGAGGAGGAACTGAATAGTGTGGCATCAGTGCTGGCAGAGGCCATTGATTATTTTCATTTTCTGAGCCATCCCCTCATAGATCTTTTTTTTTTTTAACTTAAATTTTTATTTTTTTAATTAATTGTGTTTACATAGATTCTAGGGTCACCCCAAATGCATCACCCTTCCCCCTATTCCCCTCAACATCTCACTTGTGCCCCTCCTTACAGTGCCCTACCTCCTTCCCTTCAGGTTTATCCCATCTATCATCCCCTTTCCCTCTGTCCTCTTTTCCTCTGGTCCCTTTGATCCCTCCTCTGTCTCAATTCCATTCCTCAGTTCTCATTATTCCTTGGATTCCTCAAATGAGTGAGGTCATATAATATTTTTCTTTCTCTCCCTGGCTTATTTCACTCAACATAATAGTTTCCAGGTCCCTCCATATTGTTGCAAAAGGTAATATGTCCTTCTTTTAAATAACCCCATAGTATTCCATTGTATATATATACCATAGCTTTTTAATCCACTTGTCCACTGACAGACACTTAGGCAGTTTCCAGATCTTCGCTGTTGTGAACAATGCTGCCATAAACATGGGGGTGCATTTCTTTTTTTCAGTCAGTGATATGGTGTCCTTGGGATATATTCCTATAAGTGGGATGGCTGGGTCAAAGGGCAGTTCCATTTTTAATTTTTTGAGGAATCTCCATACTGTTTTCCACAGTGGCTGCACCAGTCTGCATTCCCACCAGCAGTGCAAAAGGGTTCCCTTCATACATCTTGCACACAGGTGCCATATCTGAATCTCCATCAACCTGGCTAATGAAAACAAATATGATGATTGAAATTTGAAATTCAATGAATGAGTTAAACAACCTACTAGCACAACTTATGATAGAATGAAATTACTGGAAGGGAACACAGTAGGGAAATAAACTCAAATAATGGATGTTTCAGTAATGGGGGGGGGAGAGCTATGCTCCTAGCTAGCATATCATTGTGGGCAAATCCTTCACTGCTCTGGTTCAGGTTCCTTGCCTGAAAATGGAGGGTGCTGGATCAGATGATCCCTAGGCCTTTTCCAGTTCTAATGACTCCAAGTTCATGAAAACAAAAGTTGTAAATCATCAGGTCATGATTGGACTGTGGTGAAGTAGGGAATAAATAGGTCCAGAAGGGACACGGATAACAAAGTAGTGAGGAAATTAGCAGAGACAAAATCCCATGATATTTATGACTCTAGAGAGCAAGGGCCTGAAGAGTTTTCTCCCTCTAATTGTCTTTTGTCCTGTTGCCTCTGCCCTTTAATAGCACATTTAAGAGGATCCCCAGTTGTGGGCATCTCTCTTGCTGTGAATGGTGGACAGCTAGCTTCATGGCAATAAGCTCCCCCGTCTTGGAGTATGATAGGGCCCACTTGGAAAATTCTTTTGAAAAGAAACAAGTTCAGCCTTTGGCAAAAACTCTGTCTTCATGGGAGATCTGGGTCAAGGTGAATGGGTAAGATTTAGAAAAAACAGTGGATCATGTGCCATCTCAGTATTTGTGTGATTCTCTCAGCAGGGCCTTCATTGAGCAAGGCTTATAAGGTCTTCAGTCTCTCCCATTCAGCCCTTCCCTTTCCCTCACTTATTATTTTAAATATATTTGCTTTAAAATTTGATGTTATTACACACATGGTAACTTTCTTCAGTGGGTGAAGAAAAAATAATTAAATCTTTAGATGATTACCTGGGAGAGGAAGAGCTGTTTCTAATTTATTCTGTTATGATGCCTCTTAGGCTTTACTGTTATAAAGCGGAAGCTATATATTGAATTATCAGAGGTCTTTTAAAAGGATGTTATTTTAATCAATTATTTTTCCTTAAATATAATAATTACAGGATTTCATTTGCTTTCTAAGTTGTTAGTCATGTTTTTATATATCTTTTAATTTTCATGAGACTTCATGAAATAATTGAGAACCTGAAGCAACTGACTAGGTCTTCTGGACAATTTGAGAGGAAAAAATGGGGTCCTTCCAACCAGGACAGTGAAGCATTTCTCCTTTTCCAGTGCTCTATGGAGGAAAAAAATTGGCACATGTGAGAGCTATAATGCTCCCATGTCACCCAAGTCAGCAATGCATTCTCTTGTCTCTTTCTGATTTTAGGAGAATCAAGCCAATGATTGGGGGAAGAAATATCACAGAGATCACCCATTTCATCCTCTTGGGATTCTCAGATTTTCCCAGAATCTTAGCAGGGCTGTTTGTTGTATTCTTGTTGATCTACATTATGACTCTGACTTGGAACCTATGTCTCATTGTCTTAATAAGAATGGACTCCCACCTCCACACGCCCATGTACTTCTTCCTCAGTAACCTATCCTTCATAGATATCTGCTATGTGACCTCCACAGCCCCCAAGATGCTCTCCAACTTCTTCCAGGAGCAGCAGACGATCACCTTTGTGGGTTGTGCTGTTCAGTACTTTGTCTTTTCAACCGTGGGACTGAGTGAGTCTTGTGTCATGGCAGCCATGGCTTATGACCGATATGCTGCCATTTGCAATCCACTTCTCTACTCATCAATCATGTCCCCCAGCCTCTGTGTTTGGATGGTGCTGGGGTCCTATTTGGCTGGACTCTCTGGTTCTATATCCCAGCTGTGTGCCATGCTTCAGCTCCACTTCTGTGGGCCTAATGTCATCAACCACTTCTTCTGTGACATGCCCCAACTGCTAGTCCTGTCCTGCACTGACACTTTCTTTGTGCAACTCATGACGGCTATATTGATACTGATCTTTGGGATAATAAATGCCTTACTTATCATGATATCCTATGTCTATATTGTCTTCTCCATCATGAAGATCACTTCAGCTAGAGGCAGGTCCAAAGCTTTCAACACCTGTGCTTCTCACCTGACAGCAGTTACCCTCTTTTATACCTCAGGTATATTTGTCTACTTGAACTCCAGCATTGGCGGTTCCTCCATCTTTGACAGGTTTGTATCAGTCTTTTACAGCACGGTGATTCCCATGCTGAATCCTTTGATTTACAGTCTGAGGAACAAGGAAATCAAAGATGCCTTAAAGAGGTTGCAAAAGAAGAGAGGATATTGCTGTGGTCAATGATTTTGAGATTTTTTTGACAGATTTTGTCTCATCAAAATTGCTTTAAACCACAATAACATGCACATGAATGGAGTATATTAAAATTCACACTAACTTTGAACAAAAGAGGCTGAATTTCACACAATTAGCATGCCAAAATCGGCTAACAGCTGACTCGAGTCCACACAATCACAATATCTTTAAGTTCTGGGGGTTCATCTCTTTCATCCTTCTTGAGGAATGACCTCATCTTTTATTAACCTACCTGCAAGTATTTGTGAAACATCAAGGTTTAGAAACTTGTTTCTTTTTTATTTTGAGATTGAGCCCTGTTCCATTTCAGGCTTTTGACTCTAAAGGGGAGATACATGGCAGAGGCCCCCAGGAATGTAGAAACCTTGTCTCCCAAATATTCTGATGCAGCATAGTCCAGACATGGTGGTGATCAATGTTTCTTCTATGTTTCTGCCCATAATGAGAATGAACAGAGAGAGGGGATGTGCTTTTGGAAAGAAACAAAGCCATACAATTGTCCTGGTAATATCATTCTATTTTTTCTTTCCATTTTAATTATAAAATACATTTTTGGTCATATCTTAGTCTTTACCACTTATTGTCTAAGGAAGGAGTGATGTGAATCATTAAGAAGAATGGAATGAAGTATGTAGTCGCTTTAGTTTCATTTACTTATGAGTCTGATGATATCATATTTTGCATCTAGTGTGTATTGGGGAATTTTTAGGAGAGATGTTATTCAAAATCAATGTCATAGTCAATAGCACTTTCTGATATTGTAGCACTCAATCCTCTCTTTCTCCATTGAGTCTGGAACATTTACCCGTGGTGTATGGCCAACAAAAGCACCCTTCTAACTCATTTCTGCTATTTCAAAGATCTATACATGTTTGTGTGAGAACTCATTGTAATAATAGATTATTAAATATTCAATATAACAGAGTCTAAGAATAAATATGGAAAACTGTAATACATTCTTTCTTATTGTTTGTGTTCAATATTTTATGTCCTGGAGATTTATGGTTATATGGAGTGATATGATGGGTGGAGTAGAATGGTTAGAGTTACTTTAATGCTGGTAGTTTCCAGGAAACCTCAAGGGCCAGAGAGGAAACAGAATAGGCAGGGTTCTCAATTCTGGCCAGTTTTCACAGTTTACTGAAGTGAAACATAAAGCTTGTGGTCCCAGTGATCTGGCTTAAAAGAGCAACAAGGTGTATAACAACACTGACTTTTGATTTTCCAGGTCACCCAGACTTTAAAAATTATATTAAAAAAAACATCATTACCTTTACGTATTATTTTTTGGACATTCATTACATTTTTAATGTTGTTTTGGGTTCAATTCTGATGAATCCCATGAACTATTCTATTTAATTAAGAACTGTAAGTGAAGGAGTATTTGAAGCCTTTGCCAAATATTCTGTGAGTGCATACATGGACAGGATGGAGAGATGGGAAATTGCTGAAATTTTGGCAGAGCATGTGAGGTCTTACTTGATGCCAAGGAAATGGTGAGATGAATAAAGGATAAGGGGTTACTGCATCTAGGTATAAGGATGTTTTTTGAAGCATTGCTCTTTAAAAATGTCTAAGAATGTATGAGAAGGTTGTTTTAAAGCGGCCATGAGGACTGCAATAAGAAACATACCTCTGCTAAGTGTTTAAAATACAGTGTTAGTTGTAATCACTATCCTGTGCATTAGGTTTCCAGAACTTACTCGTTGTCTAGTTGCAAGTTTGACCCTTTTAAAGATATCTCCCCAATTCCTGTGCTCCCTATCCTCTGGTAACCACCATTATATTCTGTTTCTAAAGTTTAGCTTTTTTGATTCCATATATTAGTGATATCATATAGCATTTGCCTTTCTCTGTCTTTTTCTAATTTAGCATAATACCCTCAAGTTTCATCCACATTGTTACAAATTGCAGAATTGTCTTCACTCTGATAGCTGAGTAATATTCTATTGAATGTATACCCTATGTCTTCATTATCCATTCATCCATTGATGGACACTTAGGTTGTTTCCATAACTTGACTTTGTGGATAATACAGGGAGTGGTGGAGGGAATGAGAAGTATCGATGCATAGTTGCTTCCCTTTTAGCTGTCCATTGATTGCTTGTCATATGTGTCTTGACCAGGCAAAACCAGGGTTTTGACCCAGTGACCTCAGTGTTCTAGCTTGATGCTCTATTTACTGTGCTGCTACAGTCCAGGCTAATTTTTAAAAATAAAAAAAATTAAAAATATATATTTTTCAAACAGAAGTTTATGGACTACATCACATACATGTGACATTATTATTTATGTAACACTTTGCCCTTCATATAGTTACATTGATAGCTTTCTACTGCATGTGAAGTTGGCAGGTGAGAAATTACCTCCACTTGACAGGTAGAACCTCTGGGCATATTGAAATCTGCTATGTTCTTTTGAATATACTAACAATTCCTCTGACTCTCACTAAGTGTGACCTGTGAAACAAAAATGACTTTCAGAAACATGGCCTCCATGGCCTGAACGTGGTACCACACTTTCTATACTTTCAGTGTTATAGCAAAACTATCTTAAGAATCTATTCAGTTTAAAGGCTTAAATTATTACAGTTCTTTTCAGGGGGAACATAAAACTACTACCCTATTATCAAGAGTTAAATGAAATAGTTAACTCGTTGCCCCCACCTACTCCTTTCGCTGTAGAAGTAGATCAAAACAAAAATGATATCTTCCTAAAACATCTCTGTATCCCTAGTAATGGCAAGGTAGATGAGCTCCATTACAAAAAAAGGAAACAATGATTGTAGAAATAATCTTAAGTAGATATTTTTAATGAAGCATTAGTAATGTCGTATAATATGTTAAAAAAGCCCTCCAATTCAGAACACTTAAATTATACCTATTAAAAATAGAAGGCGTAATGTGTACGACATATTCTAAATGCTTTATTAGCATTGTCTACATGAATTCTCTATGAAGAGCTACTCTGTAAAGTAATGGTTACTGTCGGTCTCATTTTATAGTTAACATTGCTGAGGCTTGGAGAGGTTAACTGACTCAAGATCACACAACCAGAAAATGGAAGAGCTGAAATCCAGTCCAGATTGCCTGATACCAATGCCCATGGTTATAACCATGATTAGTCATGGCTCTGTCATGAATTAGTTTTATCAAATTTCTTACTTGCCTTGATTTCTTCACTTACACATGGGGAATAATGATATGTCCACTTCACAGGGCTGCGTGGTGATGACTCAGGGCAAAGAGTTGAGAAAATGTCGCATGTATGTTTTTAAAATGGGAATGCTTTTTAAACAAGAAAGTGCCCACATACGTGTCATAAAGCTGTAATCCTGGTGAGCATGTCGTCTTCGGCCGGTCCCTTAGCTGGTCTGGCATGGGTTACTCCCCTGAAAACTGAGGGTGTTGGACTGGATGATTTGTAGGTGTGTTTTAATTCTAATAACTCCAAGTTCATTAAAAGAAAAGTTACAACCATGCGATCATGATTGGACTGTGGGGAATGGGTAAAGAAGGGATGTGGCAAAGTGGGACGTGAAATTTGCAGGGACAAAGACTCCATGACAACCATGATCTCAGAAAGCAGGCACCTGAAGAGTTTCCTCCCTCTAATTGTTTTTCCTCCCGTTGCCTCTGCCCTTTAATAGCACGTTTAAGAGGATCCCTAACTGTAGGCATCTCTCTTGCTGTGAGTAGACAGCAAGCTTCATGGCCCAAACCTCCCATCTTGGAGTGGGATAAGGCATACCTGGAAAATTTCTTCAAAAAGAAGCAAGCAGTTTTAACCTTTGGCATGAACGCTGCCTTCCGGGGAATTTGGGTCAAGGTGTGAGGGCAACGTTTAGAGATCGGTGAATTCTGTGCTATCTCAATATTGCCATTTTCCTCCCTGCAGGACCTATGAGGAACATGGTTTATGGTCCTCAGTCTCCTCTATTCAACCCTTTCCTCTCCCTCACTTCCACACCATCCACTGAGGGTTGTTTCTTAGGTTCTCTTTCTCCTTATGCACGTTTTCTGACCTTCAGTGAAGAGATCAATCTCTAACCTAGAATTTCAGGTATTATTCTGCAGGAAGGGGCAGATGATGAGTTATAATTTCTTAATGCTGTGATCTTGAACTCTGTTAACTTGTTTTATTCACCTGTAAAATGGGGATAATAGGATCACTTAAAATCTAATGAGACAACAGTTCTTTTCTATGAATCATAACACACTGTAAAAGTTAATAGAGTGTTGAATCCAAAATAATTTATTAAATTTAAAGGTTATTTCCTAATATCAAAACATGCCTCTCTGTCTTTAAAATTTATCCATCCCAAATATCCTATCCATTTAATATTTTCTTGAATTTTCTGTTTTTAAAATAATAATGAATCTGATTTCCATTTGCATATATAGCTTTGATTGATAAGTTCTGAGTAGCAAAATACAAGCTAGTCACACCATAATCATAAGACAAGTGATCATTTAAAATTCCACAGGCCTTTTGAAATACTCCAGATACCTGTCATGCACAGCATCTCCATCTTTGGAGACTCTGAATATTTGGAGACACTATTCTGGGTGGTACAGAGATCACAGCCACCCCACTCCAAGCAGAAGTAGTGCTGGTGTAACTATCCCCTTTTCTTACATTGTTCTTTATTCAGCAACATTTCTGGTTTTCTTAACCTGACTTGGTATCTTGCACAACCTTGCAAACTGACCGTGTCCTTAATATGATATCAGCACTGGAAATCGAGTTTTGATTGGCTAGATCCACAGAGTAACTAACCAACAAATATTTATACTATTCATCTTTCTTCTCCAGACTGTCTTGGGAGACAGTAAACACATGCAAAAATGTAATCAAAGGGAGTTAAGATATCAGAATAATTTTCTTTTCCTCTAGCTTAGCAAACCATAACAAGATAAATGTTATCATAAATAAGTTAGTCCACAATGCCTCACTCTTTTGTGAGAATAAGTTATGTGGAGTCCTTTTAGTCATGGCTGCCTCTATTACAGATTTAATACGAAGGTGAAGAATTTTAGTGCAACTTACTGAGCAAAACTTTGACTTAGTTTTACTAAATTATTTCTATTACATTGAGGTTTTGGAGATGTTGTATATGCCGCTTTATGTTTTCAAAGTATTTTCACTGAGTCTAACTTGTATTGGGTAAAATATCCTGTAAATTATATTGGCAGCACTCTATCCTAAGAATAAACAGGAGGATTTCACAGTTCATAAAACCATAATTAAAATAGAACAAACAGAACTCCGGTGACGTCACGGAAATGGTGCCGTGAGCAGCGCGTCCGACAGCTCTCCCCTAAATCACAACAAATTTATCAACTAGAAACAGAAAAATTTATCCTCGGAGCATTCCGGAGTTCCACACAAACTGATAGCGAAAGGACTGTTATCACTTGAATCTGAGAGACGAGGGTGTGGAGGAATCTACCACAGGGACGTTCTTTCAAACCGCAAGGAAGTGCGCCTGTGGTGAGTCAGCCCATATACTTGGGAACCACGAAATGCCGCGAGCGGCCGACGCGAGCCGCCACTGAGAGCCGCTGCCGCGAGCGGCCGCCGCGAACCGCCGCTGCGAGCAGCCGCCACGAGCCGCCGCCGCGAGCCGCCGCGAGCGGCCGCACGCACGCCCGGTCCGGTTGAGCACCGCTGACGTTCCCAGCGGCCCGCACACTGCGAGTGGGGGTCGCCGGCCACCGGTGCCCGGAGTGCCCCATTCGCGCGCGTGCCTTGGGCATTCCACGCGCCCAGGGCGCCCTGCTGGCCCGCACACCAAGGGGGCTCCATTATCCTGCGCCTGGTGCGGTCCAGCCACCAGCGGCGGGGCGAGCGGGAGAGGCTTGGGAGATTCTCTCCATGGGCGGGGCACCTCACCCAGCCATTCAAGCTAACAATCAAGCGTTGAGGGAGGGGCGCGCGCAGGCAGCCTAAAATACCTTCGGAAGCACAGCTGCGACCCAATCACTGAAATTAGCTTAACCCATAAAATCTGCGCACCCTCGGTTCTAATTGATAATATCTCTCTCAGTTCAGCGATCCAAGACAAGAGGCGTGATATTTTTTAGTGCCTCTCGCTAAAGGGGCGGGGGCAACTTCTGATTGATAGAGCCTCCATATTCAGGGATAAACGCTAACAAGAAGGACTTGGCAGATAATAAGGTCTATACTACACTAGTCGTAAGCAGAGACTAGTGCCTCTTCTTCCCTGCAAAAACAGGCTACAAAGTGTGGAAAGCCTGGGTTGAGAGGTCCAACTAAATGATAGGCGCTGAACAGTTACCTTGACAACAATTGACTCCCACCCCCGCCTGATTACACTGGAGGCCCTGACTGTCAGAGCCTTTCCCAAAGCCTTGCACTGAGTGGGGATAGAGTGGGGATTTCCCAGCTCTTTGAGCCTCTTACTCCCCAGGCAGAAGCAGTAGCAGCCTTATACCTGGATCACCAGGCTGCTATTTCAGAAAGGGGGGACTAGGAGAGAGAATCCAGGAAAGCAAACTCTCTCATCGTTGGACCCTGCAAACGCCAACAAGCCTTTACTTCCAGCAAGACTAAAGCCAATTATATGACATTGCCATAGAATCCCATCAACTGCAAATCCCTACCTAAGAGTGACACAGGGGCAGAGCCTAGGGTACAGAGTCACCGACCAGGAAGAGGGAGAGAAAAGAAAAAGGAAGAAGTTAACCTCTCAAAATCAAGAAAAACCCACAGACTTTACAACTTGATCCACTAATTTTTTGTTGTTGTTGTTGTTGTTTGTTTCTTCTATCTTTTTGCCTTTATTTCCTCCACCTCGGTCCTTCTATTCTCTGCCCATCTTATGCTTCCCCTTTCTTGAACTACACTACCCATGAGTGTTGCATTTTATTTTTCTTCTTCATCCTCACCCTCCTTTAAGGTTATACTCCAAAACACTTAACTCTCACTCTCTCCTCTTTTGTTTTTTTTTCTTTGTCTTGCTTTATTTTGGTTTTTTCTCTTCCTATTTTATTTCTTCCTTCGTTTTTCTCTTTTTCTTATTTTTTCCTTTCTATTCGTTTTTTCTTTTCTCATTTTACTTTCCTCCTATATAATCCTCAATCACAAACAAATTAGTTAATTTGGGACTCAAGGATTTTTTTTTGGCTTTATTTCTCTTTTTTGCTTTTGTTTTTATTTTTTTTTCTTGTTTGTTTATTTTTGTGGCATTTTGGGTCCTCCCAACCCAAGGTCTCCATTGTATTTAGTCTTCGCTCCACTTAATACAACAGATTTTTACTTATTATTTTTATTTTTTCTTCTTTATTATTCTTTTTTGGTCCTTTTTTCTGGTTCCCTCTTATCCCTCTCATTATATCTCTTAGTTGACCATCACTTACAAGCAAATCATCTTATGCTTGTCTAAGATATTCTTCCTTTTTATTTTTTTGCATTTAGTAGGTCTCTACTCCCTTTTTTTGCCCCTTGACCTCTTCACCCCAAATCAGGCCCTCCATTATAGGCACGATACTTCCCTGAGGAGGGGAGAGGAGGGAAAGAGAAGAGAGAAAAAAAGGGCAAAATAATAAATTATTACTGGTTTTTTTTGTGGGGTGTTTTACCTTTTTTTTTTTTTTTTACTTTTTACTCTTTATTAATTCTAATTAGTGCTATCAATAAGACCACCCTCAGATGCCGATAAGAAAGAGGAAATCGAATATTATGGATACAAAAGAAAGAGAGGTAACACAAATAGATGTGGAAAAATCTATGGAGAAAAGACTTAACATATTGGAAGCCTTGGAGCTAAATGACAAAGAATTTAAAATAGAAATCTTAAAAATACTCAGAGATATACAAGAAAACACAGAAAGGCAATTTAAGGAGATCAGAAAACAACTCAATGAACACAAAGAATATATTACCAAGGAAATTGAAACTATAAAAACAAATCAAACAGAAGTGAAAAACTCAATTCATGAGCTGAAAAACGAGGTAACAAACTTAGCTAACAGAACAGCCCAGATAGAAGATAGGATTAGTGAAATAGAAGACAAACAACTTGAGGCACAACAGAGAGAAAAAGAAAGAGACTCAAAAATAATAAAAAACAAGAAAGCCCTACAGGAATTGTCTGACTCCATCAGAAAGAATAACATAAGAATAATAGGTATATCAGAGGGAGAAGAGAAAGAAAATGGAATGGAGAATATACTCAAACAAATAATAGATGAGAACTTCCCAAGCCTGTGGAAGGAACTAAAGCCTCAAATTCAAGAAGCAAACAGAACACCGAGTTTTCTTAACCCCAACAAACCCACTCCAAGGCACATCATAATAAAGATGACACAAACCAATGACAAAGAAAAAATTCTCAAGGCAGCCAGGGAAAAGAAGAGTACAACATATAAAGGAAGGCCTATTAGATTATCATCAGATTTCTCAGCAGAAACTCTACAAGCTAGAAGAGAGTGGACCCCAATATTTAAAGCCCTGAAAGAGAGGAACTTTCAGCCAAGAATACTATACCCATCAAAGCTATCCTTCAAGTATGAAGGAGATATAAAAACATTCACAAATACAGAAAAGATGAGAGAATTTATCAACAGAAAGCCCCCACTCCAGGAAATACTAAAGGGGGTTTTCCAACCAGATTCAAAGAACAAAAGAAAACAACACCACAAGTAACAGCTCCACCAAGAACACAATAAAACCAAACTTAAACTGTGACAACAAAGGAAAAAAAGGGGGGAGAGGATGGAGATTAACAGTAGCAAAGGATGATGAAGTGCAGAAATACTTATAAGATAGGGTACTACAATGAATATGGTAGGTACCCTTTTCATTACTTAATGGTAACCACCCTTAAAAAAACCACCACAAAAACACTTGACTTAAAAAAGGTAGCAACAGAGGAAAGAAGTATGGAACACAAACAAACAAAAACAAATGATAGAAAAACAAAAGAGAAGAATCAAACTAGATACAAAACTAACAGAAAGCAATTTATAAAATGGCAGTAGGGAACCCACAAGTGTCAATAATTACACTAAATGTAAATGGATTAAACTTACCAATAAAAAGACACAGAGTAGCAGAATGGATTAAAAAAGAAAATCCAACTATATGCTGCCTACAAGAAACACATCTAAGCAACAAGGATAAAAACAAATTCAAAGTGAAAGGCTGGAAAACAATACTCCAAGCAAACAACACCCAAAAAAAAGCAGGCATAGCAATACTCATATCTAATAATGCTGACTACAAGACAGAAAAAGTACTCAGAGACAAAAATGGTCATTTCATAATGATTAAGGGGAAGTTGAATCAAGAAGACATAACAATCCTTAATATATATGCACCAAACCAAGGAGCACCAAAATATATAAGACAGCTACTTATTGACCTTAAAACAAAAACTAACAAAAATACAATCATACTTGGAGACCTCAATACACCGCTGACGGCTCTAGATCGGTCATCCAAACAGAGAATCAATAAAGATATAGTGGCCTTAAACAAAATACTAGAACACCTGGATATGATAGACATCTACAGGACACTTCATCCCAAAGCGACAGAGTATACATTTTTCTCTAGTGTACATGGAACATTCTCAAGAATTGACCATATGTTGGGCCACAAAGACAATATCAGCAAATTTAGAAAAATTGAAATTGTACCAAGCATATTTTCTGATCATAAAGCCTTGAAACTAGAATTCAACTGCAAAAAAGAGGGGGAAAAACCCACAAAAATGTGGAAACTAAACAACATACTTCTAAAAAATGAATGGGTCAAAGAAGAAATAAGCGCAGAAATCAAAAGATATATACAGACAAATGAAAATGAAAATACGACATATCAGAATCTCTGGGATGCAGCAAAAGCAGTAATAAGAGGAAAGTTCATATCACTTCAGGCCTATATGAACAAACAAGAGAGAGCCGAAGTAAACCACTTAACTTCACACCTTAAGGAACTAGTAAAAGAAGAACAAAGACAACCCAAAACCAGCCGAAGAAAGGAGATAATAAAAATCAGAGCAGAAATAAATGAAATAGAGAACAGAAAAACTATAGAAAAAATCAATAAAACAAGGAGCTGGTTCTTTGAAAAGATCAACAAAATTGACAAACCCTTGGCAAGACTCACCAAGGAAAAAAGACACAGGACTCAAATAAATAAAATCCAAAATGAAAGAGGAGAGATCACCACAGACATCATAGATATACAAAGAATTATTGTAGAATACTATGAAAAATTATATGCCACCAAATACAACAATCTAGAAGAAATGGATAAATTCCTAGAACAATACAACCTTCCTAGACTAAGTCATGAAGAAGCAGAAAGCCTAAACAGACCAATCAGCAGGGAGGAAATAGAAAAAACTATTAAAAATCTCCCCAAAAATAAAAGTCCAGGCCCAGACGGTTATACTAGTGAATTCTATCAAACATTCAAAGAAGACTTGGTTCCTATTCTACTCAAAGTCTTCCAAAAAATTGAAGAAGAAGCAATACTTCCAAATACATTTTATGAGGCCAACATAACCCTCATACCAAAACCTGGCAAGGATGGCACAAAGAAAGAAAACTACAGACCAATATCTCTAATGAATACAGATGCCAAAATACTAAACAAAATACTGGCAAACCGAATACAACAACATATTAAAAAAATAATACATCATGATCAAGTGGGATTCATCCCAGAATCTCAAGGATGGTTCAACATACGCAAAACGGTTAACGTAATACACCATATCAACAAAACAAAGAACAAAAACCACATGATCTTATCAATAGATGCAGAAAAGGCTTTTGATAAAATACAACACAATTTTATGTTTAAGACTCTCAACAAAATGGGTATAGAAGGAAAATATCTCAACATGATAAAGGCCATATATGATAAACCATCAGCCAACATCCTATTAAACGGCATAAAACTGAGGACTTTCTACCTTAAATCAGGAACAAGACAGGGTTGTCCACTCTCTCCACTCTTATTCAACGTGGTGCTAGAAGTTCTGGCCAGAGCAATCAGACAAGACAAAGAAATAAAAGGCATCCATATCGGAAAAGAAGAAGTAAAGCTATCACTTTTTGCTGATGATATGATCCTATACATCGAAAACCCGAAGGACTCCACAAAAAGATTATTAGAAACAATAAACCAATACAGTAAGGTCGCAGGATACAAAATTAACATACAAAAGTCCATAGCCTTTCTATATGCCAACAATGAAATATTAGAAAACGAACTCAAAAAAATAATCCCCTTCACGATTGCAACAAAAAAAATAAAATACCTAGGAATAAACATAACAAAGAACGTAAAGGACCTATATAATGAAAATTACAAAGCATTGTTAAGGGAAATCGAAAAAGATACTATGAGATGGAAAAATATTCCTTGTTCTTGGATAGGAAGAATAAATATAATCAAAATGCCCATGTTACCCAAAGCAATATAAATTTAATGTAATTCCCATCAAAATTCCTATGACATTTTTTAAAGAAATGGAACAAAAAATCATCAGATTTATATGGAACTATAAAAAACCCCGAATAGCCAAAACAATCCTAAGGAAAAAGAATGAAGCTGGGGGCATTACAATACCTGACTTTAAACTATATTATAGGGCCACGATAATCAAAACAGCATGGTATTGGCAAAAAAATAGACACTCAGACCAATGGAACAGAATAGAAAGCCCAGAAATAAAACCGCATATATATGGTCAAATAATCTTTGATAAAGGGGCCAACAACACACAATGGAGAAAAGAAAGCCTCTTCAACAAATGGTGTTGGGAACACTGGAAAGCCACATGCAAAAGAATGAAACTCGACTACAGCCTGTCCCCGTGTACTAAAATTAATTCAAAATGGATCAAAGACCTAAATATAAGACCTTAAACAATAAAGTACATAGAAGAAGACATAGGTACTAAAATCATGGACCTGGGTTTTAAAGAACATTTTATGAACTTGACTCCAATGGCAAGAGAAGTGAAGGCAAAGATAAATGAATGGGACTACATCAGAATTAAAAGTTTTTGCTCAGCAAGAGAAACTGATATCAAAATAAACAGACAGCCAACTATATGGGAACTGATATTTTCAAACGACAGCTCAGATAAGGGCCTAATATCCAAAATTTACAAAGAACTCATAAAACTCAACAACAAACAAACAAACAATCCAATAAAAAAATGGGAAAAGGACATGAACAGACACTTCTCCCAGGAAGAGATACAAATGGCCAACAGATATATGAAAAGATGCTCAGCTTCATTAGTTATTAGAGAAATGCAAATCAAAACTACAATGAGATACCACCTCACTCCTGTTAGATTAGCTATTATCAACAAGACGGGTAATAGCAAATGTTGGAGAGGCTGTGGAGAAAAAGGAACCCTCATTCACTGTTGGTGGGAATGTAAAGTAGTACAATCATTATGGAGGAAAGTATGGTGGTTCCTCAAAAAAACTGCAAATAGAACTACCTTATGACCCAGCAATCCCTCTACTGGATATATACCCCAAAACCTCAGAAACATTGATACGTGAAGACACATGTAGCCCCATGTTCATTGCAGCACTGTTCACCGTGGCCAAGACATGGAAACAACCAAAAAGCCCTTCAATAGAAAACTGGATAAAGAAGATGTGGCACATATATACTATGGAATACTACTCAGCCATAAGAAATAATGACATCAGATCATTTACAGCAAAATGGTGAGATCTTGATAACATTATAAGGAGTGAAATAAGTAAATCAGAAAAAAACAAGAACTACATGATTCCATACATTGGTGGAACATAAAAATGAGACTAAGAGACATGGACAAGAGTGTGGTGGTTACCAAGGGTGGGGGGGGAGGGAGGACATGGGAGGGAGGGAGGGAGAGAGTTAGGGGGAGGGGGAGGGGCACAGAGAACTAGATAGAGGGTGACAGAGGACAATCTGATTTTGGGCGAGGGGTTTGCAAAATAATTTGATGACAAAATAACCTAGACATGTTTTCTTTGAATATATGTACCCTGCTTTATTAATGTCATCCCATTACCATTAATAAAAATTTATTAAAAAAAAAAAAGAAAGAAAACAGAACTCCAACAACCAAAAAAAAAAAAAAGGAACAAAAATAAGAGTTTTTAGTTTCATATCCCCAAATGAGTGAAAGAATAATTTATTAATGTATTTTACATAGGTTTATTATTATGCAGATATTAGTATATGAAGTGTTTATCATTAAATACAGTAGTGAGACATCTCACTCTCCATGTATTATACAGAGTGTGTGGTATTAAAAGATTAAAATTTATATGAGTGGGAGGTAACAGAACACTACAGATAGAAATATATACACTCATTTGCTACCAATATTCTTGAGTCTAGGCTTAGATACCATTTAATCTAGGAAATAATTTATGAAGCGCTCCATGATACTCTAGTAGTATTAGTTATGCCTTATTTTTTCTTTCACAAAGAAGAATGTCAGTAGTAATGGTACTTAGTAAATAAGCCCTAAATGTTTTAAGTCCTTTATGTCATACCTGCAACAACCCCATAAAGTGGTATGATTAGTCCCATTTATAGATGAGGCTGATTCTTTGAAAAAGTAAACAAGATCAATGAACCCTTAGCCAGACTCACCAAGATAAAAAAAGAAAGAACTCAAATAAATAAAATTAGAAATTAGGGTGGAGAAGTAACAACTGACACAGCAGAAACACAAAGGATTATAAGAAAATACTATGAAGAACTGTATGCCAAAAAATTAGACAACCTAGGTAAAATGGACAAATTCCTTGAAAAATGTAATCTTTCAAAAATCAACCTGGAAGAATCAGAAAATCTAAATAGACCGATTACAACAAATGAGATCAAAACAGTTATCCATAAAATCCCAAACAAACAAAAGCCCTGGGCCAGATGGTTTCACGGGCGAATTCTACCAAACAATCAAAGAAGAACTAACTCCTATACTTTTCAAGCTATTTCAAAAAATTCAAGAGGAGGGAAAACTTCCAAGCTCCTTTTATGAGGCAAGCATAATACTGATTCCAAAACCAGGCAAAGACAACACAAAGAAAGAAAACTATAGGCCAATATCCCTGATCAATTTAGATGCTAAAATTCTCAACAAAATATTAGCAAACTGGATCCAGCAATACATGAAAAAAATCATACACCATGATCAAGTGGGATTCATTTTGGGGAGGCAAGGCTTGGACAATATTTGCAAATCAATCAATGTGATTCTTCACATAAACAAAATGAAGGACAAAAACCACATGATAATATCAATAGATGCAGAAAAAGCATTCAATAAAATCCATCACCCACTTATGATCAAAACTCTCAGCAAAGTGGTAATACAGGGAATATACCTCAACATGATAAAAGCCATCTATGACAGGCCCACAGCCAACATCATACTCAATGGGCAAAAAGTAAAAGCAATCCCCTTAAGATCAGGAACAAGGCAGGGGTGCCCCCTTTCACCACTCTTATTCAATATAGTTCTGGAAGTCCTAGCCACAGCAAGCAGACAAGAAGAAGAAATAAAAGGCATCCAAATTGGAAAAGAAGAAGTAAAACTATTGTTATTTGCTGATGATATGATACTGTACCTAGAAAACCCTAAAGTCACACAGTCAAAAAACTACTGGACATGACAAATGAATTCAGCAAAGTGGCAGGATATAAAATTAATACTCAGAAATCAGAGGCATTTTTACACACCAACAATGATCTGTCTGAAAGAGAAATTAAGAAAATTGCCTTCACTACTGCAACAACAAAAAAATACCTAGGAGTAAATTTAACCAAGCAGGTTAAAGACTTGTACTCAGAAAACTATAAAACATTGATAAAAGAAATCAAGGAAGATACAAACAAGTGGAAGCTTATACCGTGTTCATGGCTAGGAAGAATAAACATTATTAAAATGTCCATATTACCCAAAGCGACTTATAAATTCAATGCAATTCTTATTAAAATACCAAGGACATACTTCAAAAATATAAAACAGATATTCCAAAAAATTTATATGGAACCAAAAACGAACATGAATAGCCTCAGCAATCTTGAAAAGGAAGAATAAAGTGGGTGGTATCACACTTCCTGATATTAAGTTATACTACAAGGCGACTGTACTCAAAACAGCTTGGCACTGGCATAAGAACAGGCATATATCTTGGCCTGTGGTGGCGCAGTGGATAAAGCGTCGACCTGGACTACTGAGGTTGCCGGTTCAAAACCCTGGGCTTGCCCAGTCAAGGCACATATGGGAGTTGATGCTTTCTGCTCCTTCCCCACTTCTCTCTCTCTCTCTCTCTCTCTTATCTAAAATGAATGAATTAATTAATTAATTAAGTTAAAAAAGACCATGCATATAGATCAATGTAACAGAACAGAGAACCCAGAAATAAACCCACACCTTTATGAACAATTGATATTTGACAAGAGTGGTGATAGCATACAATGGAGTAAAGACAGTCTTTTTAACAAATGGTGTTGAGAAAATTGGTCAGCTACCTGCAAAAAAATAAAACTAGACCACCAACTCACACCATTCACAAAAATAAACACAAAATGGATAAAAGACTTAAATGTAAGTCATGAAACCATAAGCATCTTAGAAGAAAACATAGGCAGTAAGCTCTCTGACATCTCTCGCAGCAATATATTTGCTGATTTATCTCCATTGGCAAGGGAAATAGAGAGTGATGTCAGAGAAATGGCACCGTGAGGAGTGCTACCAATAAATCTCCCCCAAATTTCAACAAGTTCTTCAATCAGAATCAGAAAAATCTATCCTTGGAGCATCTAGACGTCCCACACACTGAAAACTAAGTGTTATCAACAAAACCACCCTCAGATGCTATTAAGAAAAAGGAAATTGAATAACATGGATACAAAAGACAGAGATGTAGCACAGATAGATGAAGAAAAATCTATGGAGAAAAATTTAATATATTGGAAACCTTGGAGCTAAATGACAGAAAATTTAAAATAGAAATCCTAAAAAAATACTCAGAGATATACAAGAAAACATAGAAAGGCAATTTAGGGAGCTCAGAAAACAATTCAATGAACACAAAGAATATATTACCAAGGAAATTGAAAGTATAAAAACAAATCAAACAGAAATGAAAAACTCAATTCATGAACTGAAAAACAAGGTAACAAGCTTAGCTAATAGAACAGGCTAGATAGAAGGTAGGATTAGTGACATAGAAGACAAGCAACTTCAGGCACAACAGAGGGAAGAAGAAGAGACTAAAAAATTTTCAAAAATGAGAAAGCCCTACAGGAATTGTCTGACTCCACCAAAAAGAATAACATAAGAATAATAGGTATATCAGAGGGAGAAGAGAGAGAAAATGGAATGGAGAACATATTCAAACAAATAATAGACGAGAACTTCCCAAGCCTGTGGAAAGAACTAAAGCTTCACATTCAAGAAGCAAACAGAACACTGAGTTTTCTGAACTACCACAAACCTACTCATGGCAATCCACATATATCTTGATCATTACAAGTCAAGTCACATTTCAAGTACATAAAGAGAAATGGCTATTTCAAGGAAACCTGTGATAAATCTCTTTATTTCTACTTCTGACCAAAGTGGCAGCTGCCTTCTCCTCCTTCTTGATTCTGCATTTGGCTCAGTCCTGTCCCAAGAACACCCACTTGTATAAATGTCTTGGTGAATGAGCTGTCTGGACCATGCCACAGCACCACAGGTTGGGGACTTGCAAGAATCCTGGCAGTATTGGTCAGTTCTAGCAGAACCTGAGCTCCAAGACTGTGCAAGGTTATGAAGAAGTCAAGGACACAGTTTCCTAGGATTTTTAGGTTTTAGAACTTCCCTAGCCTGTGGAAAGAACTAAAGCTTCACATTCAAGAAGCAAGCAGAACACTGAGTTTTCTTTTTTTTTTTTTTTTTCTTTTTTTTCTTTTTTCTGAAGCTGGAAACAGGGAGAGACAGTCAGACAGACTCCCGCATGCGCCCGACCAGATCCACCCGGCACGCCCACCAGGGGCGACGCTCTGCCCACCAGGGGGCGATGCTCTGCCCATCCTGGGCATCGCCATGTTGCGACCAGAGCCACTCTAGCGCCTGAGGCAGAGGCCACAGAGCCATCCCCAGCGCCCGGGCCATCTTTGCTCCAATAGAGCCTCGGCTGCAGGAGGGGAAGAGAGAGACAGAGAGGAAAGCACGGCGGAGGGGTGGAGAAGCAAATGGGTGCTTCTCCTGTGTGCCCTGGCCGGGAATCGAACCCGGGTCCTCCGCACGCTAGGCCGATGCTCTACCGCTGAGCCAACCGGCCAGGGCCAGAACACTGAGTTTTCTTAACCACAACAAACCTACTCCAAGGCACATCATAATGAAAATGGCACAAACCAATGACAAAGAAAAAATTCTCAAGGCAGCCAGGGAAAATAAGAATACAACATATAAAGGAAGGCCTATTAGATTATCATCAGATTTCTCAGCAGAAACTCTACAAGCTAGAAGAGAGTGGATGCCAATATTTAAAGTCTTGAAAGAGAGGAACTTTCAACCAAGAATACTATACCCATCAAAGCTATCCTTCAAATACAAAGAAGAAATAAAAGCATTCACAGATACAGAAAAGATGAGGGAATTTATCATCAGAAAGCCCCCACTCCAGGAAATACTAAATGGGGTTTTCCAACCAGATATAAAGAACAAAACTAGAGTGACGTCATGGAAATGGCGCCGTGAGCAGAACGTCCGACAGATCAACCCAAAATTTCAACAAGTTCATCAACTAGAGACAAAAAAATCTATTGTTGGAGCAATCTACCTGGGAGTTCCACACACACTGAAGGTGAAAGGGCTGCTTTCACTTGGAACTGAGAGTCGTGAGGGAGCTGAGGGTGTGGAGGAAGCTAACTGCCACAGGGACGTTCGTTCAAGCTGAGGAGGAAGTGTGCCTGTGGTGAGTCAAACCAAGCGAGCAACTGCCTGCCCGCACTGCAACAGCCCACCTGCGGCAAGCAGCTGCCCTTGTGCTGTGAGAAACCGTGCGCCCTGTGCCCCAATTCGGTGTGCTGCAAGCGTCCCCAGGGGCCCGCCACGATTGCGCCACGAGCGTCTCCAACCGCGGGCACACCCAGAGCACCCTATTTGCCCACGTGTCCAGAGCACCCCAACCGCCAGCAGCAAGCGGGGAGTGTGCCAAAGTGAACTTCCCTATGCCCGATCTTCTTTCCCCAGACAGGGCACCTCACCCAGCCATTCAAGCTAACAATCAAGCATTGGGGGAGGGGCGCGCGGGCAGCTTACAGTCTGTCCTGGAGCACATCTGCGGATCCAACCACTGAAATTAGCTTAACCCACAGTCTGCACACTTCCCAACTGACCTACGGGGCTCTAATTGACAAGATCTCTCTCAGTTCAGTTCAGCGATCCAAGACAAGAGGTATGATATTCTTTACTGCCTCTTGCTAAAGGGGTGGGGGCAACTTCTGATTGACAGAGCTTTCATACTCAGGGATATACACTAACGAGAGGGACTTGGCAGATGTTAAGACCTGTACTGCAGGTAGTGAATGGGGCATCTTCTTCCCAGCCAAAACAGGCTACAAAGTGTGGAAAGCCTGGGGAGAGTGGGCCCACAGAGGGCTATGCATGCTGAACAGGCCTAGAGGTTCATTGAAAGTCACCTTGAGAGCAATTGGCTCCCAGACCCACCTGATTACGCTGGCGGCTCTAACTGCCAGAGCCTTACCTAAAACCCTGCATTGAGTGGGGTAAGAGTGGGGATTTGCCAGTTCTTGAAGCCTCTTACTTCCCAGGCAAAGGAAGCAGCAGCCTCATAGCTGAATCACCAGGCTGCTAATTCAGGAAGGGGAGACTAGGAGAAAGGCTCTGGGAAAACAGACTCTCTCATTGTCGGAGCCTGCAAACGCTAACAAGCCTTGACTACCAATGAGACTGAAGCCAACTATATGATATTGCTGTAGAATCTCATCAACTGCAAATCCCTACCTAAGCATGACACAGGGGCAGAGCCTGGGGTACAGAGTCACCGACCAGGAAGAGGGAAAGGAAAGAAAAAGGAAGAAGTTAACCTCTCAAAATCAAGAAAAATCCACAGACTTTATAACTTGTTCCACTATTTTTTGGTTACTTTTATCTTCTTGTCTTTATTATTATTATTTCTATTTCCTCCACCTTGGTCCTTTTATTCTCTGCCCATCTTATTCTTCCCTTTTCTTGAACTACACTACCCATAAGTGTTATATTTTATTTCTTTTCTTCTTCCTTACTCTCCATGAGGGTTATACTCCAAAACCCTTAACTCTCTCTCTCTCTCTCTGTTTTTTTTTTTTGTTTTCCTTTTTATTCCTTTTTTTCTCTTTCCCCTTTTTCTTATTTCTCCCTTTCTATTAGTTTCTTCTTTTCTTCTTTTACTTTTCCTCTCATTCAATCCTCAATCACAAACAAATTATTTAATTTGGGACTCAAGTTATTTTTTGTGGCATTTCGGGTGCTTTTTACTTTGCTTTTTAAGTCATTAGCATTCCTCCCAACCAAGGATCTCCACTCTATTTAGTCTTTGCTTCACTTAATACAATAGTTTTTTTCCCTCCTTTTCTCTGTTTCCCTCTTATCCCTCTCATTATATCTCTTAGTCGACCATTGCTTACAAGCAAATCATTTTATACTTGACCAAGATTTCTTCCTTTTTTGCATTTTGTAGGTCCCTACTTCCTTTTTTGCCCCGTGAACACTTCCCCCCAACCCAGACCTTCCATTATAGGCAGTTTCTGTTCCATTTAGCATAAAAAAAAATTCACAGGTTATCATGATATTTTTCTAAGGAAGAAGGGAAGAGAAGAAAGAAAAGGTGGGGGGAAATAATAAATTATTATTTTTTTGTGTGGGTTTTTATTCTTCCAATTTTTTTTCCATTTTTTTTCCATTTTTTTTACTTTTTATTCCTTATTAATTCTCATTAGTGCTATCAGCAAAACCACCCTCAGATGCCATTAAGAAAAAGGAAATCGAATATCATGGATACAAAAGATAGAGAAGTAACACAGATAGATGTGGAAAAATCTATGGAGAAAAAATTTAATATATTGGAAACCTTAGAGCTAAATGACAAAGAATTTAAAATAGAAATCCTAAAAATACTCAGAGATATACAAGAAAACAGAAAAGCAATTTAGGGAGCTCAGAAAAACAACTCAACGAACACAAAGAATATATTTCCAAGGAAATTGAAACTATAAAAACAAATCAAACAGAAATGAAAAACTCAATTCACGAGCTAAAAAATGAGGTAACAAGCTTAGCTAATAGAACTGGCCAGATAGAAGGTAGAATTAGTGACATAGAAGACAAGCAACTTCAGGCACAACAGAGAGAAGAAGAAAGAGACTCAAAAATAAAAAAAAGGAGAAAGCCCTACAGGAATTGTCTGACTCCACCAAAAAGAATAACATAAGAATAATAGGTATATCAGAGGGAGAAGAGAGAGAAAATGGAATGGAGAATATACTCAAACAAATAATAGACGAGAACTTCCCAAGCCTGTGGAAAGAACTAAAGCTTCACATTCAAGAAGCAAACAGAACACTGAGTTTTCTGAACTACAACAAACCTACTCCAAGGCACATCATAATAAAGATGACACAAACCAACGACAAAAAAAAAAAATTCTCAAGGCAGCCAGGGAAAAGAAGAATACAACATATAAAGGAAGGCCTATTAGATTATCATCGGATTTCTCAGCAGAAACTCTTCAAGCTAGAAGAGAGTAGACCCCAATATTTAAAGCCCTGAAAGAGAGGAACTTTCAGATAAGAATACTATACCCATCAAAGCTATCCTTCAAGTACGAAGAAGAAATAAAAACATTCACAAATACAGAAAAGATGAGGGAATTTATCATCAGAAAGCCCCCACTCCAGGAAATACTAAAGGGGGGTTTCCAACCAGATTCAAAGAACAAAACAAATCAAAACCACAAATAACAGCTCCACCAAGAACAAAATAAAACCAAATTTAAACTGTGACAACAAAAGAAAAAAAAAGGAGGGAGAGGACTGAGACTAACAGTAGCAAAGGACGATGAAGCGCAGAAACACTCATAAGATGGGGTACTACAATGAACATGGTAGGTACCCTTTTCAATACTTAATGGTAACCACACTTGAAAAAACCACCACAGAATCACTTGACTTTAAAAAGGTAACAACAGAAGAAAGAAGTATGGAATACAAACAAACAAAAACAAATGATAGAAAAACAAAGGAGAAGAATCAAACAATATACAAAACTAACAGAAAGCAATTTATAAAATGGCAATAGGGAACCCACAAGTATCAATAATTACACTAAATGTAAATGGATTAAACTTACCAATAAAAAGACACAGAGTAGCAGAATGGATTAAAAAAGAAAATCCAACTATATGCTGCCTACAAGAAACACATCTAAGCAACAAGGATAAAAACAAATTCAAAGTGAAAGGCTGGAAAACAATACTCCAAGCAAACAACACCCAAAAAAAAGCAGGCGTAGCAATACTCATATCTTCATATCTAATAATGCTGACTACAAGACAGAAAAAGTACTCAGAGACAAAAATGGTCATTTCATAATGATTAAGGGGAAACTGAATCAAGAATACATAACAATTCTTAATATATATGCACCAAACCAAAGAGCACCAAAATATATAAGACAGCTACTTATTGACCTAAAAACAAAAACTGACAAAAATATAATCATACTTGGAGACCTCAATACACCACTTACGGCTCTAGACCGGTCATCCAAACAGAGAATCAATAAAGACATATTGGCCTTAAACAAAACACCTGGATATGATAGACATCTACAGTACACTTCATCCCAAAGCGACAGAGTATACATTTTTCTCTAGTATACATGGAACAGTCTCAAGAATTGACCATATGTTGGGCCACAAAGATAACATCAGTAAATTCAGAAAAATTGAAATTGCACCAAGCATATTTTCTGATCATAAAGCCTTGAAACTAGAATTCAATTGCAAAAAAGAGGGGAAAAAAACCACAAAAATGTGGAAACTAAACAACATACTTTTAAAAAATGAATGAGTCAAAGAAGAAATAAGGACAGAGATCAAAAGATATATACAGACAAATGAAAATGATAATACAACATATCAGAATCTCTGGGATGCAACAAAAGCAGTAATAAGAGGAAAGTTCATATCACTTCAGGCCTATATGAACAAACAAGAGAGAGCCCAAGTGAACCACTTAACTTCACACCTTAAGGAACTAGTAAAAGAAGAACAAAGACAACCCAAAACCAGCTGAAGAAAAGAGATAATAAAAATCAGAGCAGAAATAAATGAAATAGAGAACAGAAAAAATATAGAAAAAATTAATAAAACAAGGAGCTGGTTCTTTGAAAAAATCAACAAAATTGACAAACCCTTGGCAAGACTCACCAAGGAAAAAAGAGAAAGGACTCATATAAATAAAATCCAAAATGAAAGAGGAGAAATCACCACAGACATCATAGAGATACAAAGCATTATTGTAGAATACTATGAAAAACTATATGCCACCAAATTCAACAATCTAGAAGAAATGGATAAATTCCTAGAACAATACAACCTTCCTAGACTGAGTCATGAAGAAGCAGAAAGCCTAAACAGACCAATTAGCACGGAGGAAATAGAAAAAACTATTAAAAACCTCCCCAAAAATAAAAGTCCAGACCCAGATGGTTATACTAGTGAATTCTATCAAACATTCAAAGAAGATTTAGTTCCTATTCTACTCAAAGTCT
Organism: Saccopteryx bilineata; assembly: GCF_036850765.1. Classification (NCBI taxonomy): domain Eukaryota; kingdom Metazoa; phylum Chordata; class Mammalia; order Chiroptera; family Emballonuridae; genus Saccopteryx; species Saccopteryx bilineata. The sequence continues at coordinate 393,935,170 of NC_089490.1, forward strand.
TCCAAAAAATTGAAGAAGAAGCAATACTTCCAAACATATTTTATGAGGCCAACATAACACTCATACCAAAACCTGGCAAGGACGGCACAAAAAAAGAAAACTACAGACCAATATCTCTAATGAATACAGATGATAAAATACTAAACAAAATTCTGGCAAATCGAATACAACAACATATTAAAAAATAATTCATCATGATCAAGTGGGATTCATCCCAGAATCATAGGGATGGTTCAACATACGTAAAATGGTAATACAGCATATCAACAAAACAAAGAACAAAAACCACATGATCTTATCAATAGATGCAGAAAAGGCATTTGATAAAATACAACACAACTTTATGTTTAAGACACTCAACAAAATGGGTACAGAAGGAAAATATCTCAACATGACAAAGGCCGTATATGATAAACCATCAGCCAACATTATATTAAATGGCATAAAACTGAGGACTTTCCACCTTAAATCAGGAACAAGACAAGGTTGTCCACTCTCTCCACTCTTATTTAATGTGGTACTAGAGGTTCTAGCTAGAGCAATCAGACAAGACAAAGAAATAAAAGGCATCCATATCAGAAAAGAAGAAGTAAAGGTATCACTTTTTGCAGATGATATGATCCAATACATTGAAAATTCCAAAGACTCCACAAAAAGATTACTAGAAACAACAAACCAATACAGTAAGGTCGCAGGATACAAAATTAACATACAAAAGTCCATAGCCTTTCTATATGCCAACAATGAAATATTAGAAAACAAACTCAAAAAAATAATCCCTTTCACGATTGCAACAAAAATATAAAATACCTAGGAATAAACATAACAAAGAATGTACAGAACTTATATAACAAAAACTACAAAGCACTGTTAAAGGAAATCGAAAAAGATACAATGAGATGAAAAAATATTTTTTGTTTTTGGATAGGAAGAATAAATATAATCAAAATGGCCATATTACCCAAAGCAATATAAATTTAATGTAATTCCCATCAAAATTCCTATGACATTTTTTAAAGAAATGGAACAAAAAATCATCAGATTTATATGGAACTATAAAAAACCCCGAACAGACAAAGCTATGCTAAGGAAAAAGAATGAAGCTGGGGGCATTACAATACCTGACTTCAAACTATATTATAGGGACACAACAATCAAAACAGCATGGTATTGGGAGAAAATTAGACACTCAGACCAATGGAACAGAATAGAAAGTCCAGAAATAAAATCACATATATATGGTCAAATAATTTTTGATAAAGGGGCCAACAACACACAATGAAGAAAAGAAAGCCTCTTCAATAAATGGTGCTGGGAAAACTGGAAAGCCACATGCAAAAGAATAAAACTCGACTACAGCTTGTCCCCTTGTACTAAAATTAATTCAAAATGGATCAAAGACCTAAATATAAGACCTTAAACAATAAAGTACATAGAAGAAGACATAGATTCTAAACTCATGGACCTGGGTTTTAAAGAACATTTTATGAATTTGACTCCAAAGACAAGAGAAGTGAAGGCAAAGATAAATGAATGGGACTACATCAGACTAAAAAGTTTTTGCTCAGCAAGAGAAACTGACAACAAAATAAACAGAAAGCCAACTAAATGGGAAATGATATTTTCAAACAACAGCTCAATAAGGGCCTAATATCCAAAATTTACAAAGAACTCATAAAACTCAACAACAAACAAACAAACAATCCAATTAAAAAATGGGAAGAGGACATGAACAGACACTTCTCCCAGGAAGAAATACAAATGGCCAACAGATATATGAAAAGATGCTCATCTTCATTAGTTATTAGAGAAATGCAAATCAAAACTACAATGAAATACCACCTCACACCTGTTAGATTAGCTATTATCAACAAGACAGGTAATAGCAAATGTTGGAGAGGCTGTGGAGGAAAAAAAACCCTCATTCACTGTTGGTGGGAATGTAAAGTAGCACAACCATTATGGAAGAAAGTATGGTGGTTCCTCAAAAAACTGAAAACAGAACTACCTTATGACCCAGCAATCCCTCTACTGGGTATATACCCCCAAAACTCAGAAACATTGATACGTGAAGACACATGTAGCCCCATGTTCATTGCAGCATTGTTCACAGTGGCCAAGACATGGAAACAACCAAAAAGCCCTTCAATAGAAGACTGGATAAAGAAGATGTGGCACATATACACTATGGAATACTACTCAGCCATAAGAAATGATAATATCGGATCATTTACTACAAAATGGTGGGATCTTGATAACATTATATGGAGTGAAATAAGTAAATCAGAAAAAAACAAGAACTACATGATTCCATACATTGGTGGGACATAAAAACAAGACTAAGAGACATAAACAAGAGTGTGGTGGTTAGTGAGGGTGGGGGGGAGGGGTCGCGTGGGAGAGAAGGAGGGAGAGGGGAAGGGGAGGGGGAGGAGCACAAAGAAAACTAGATAGAGGGTTATGGAGGACAATCTGACTTTGGGTGATGGGTATGCAACATAATTGAATGACAAGATAACCTGGACATGTTTTCTTTGAATATATGTATCCTGATTTATTGATGTCACCCCATTAACATTAATAAAAATTTATTTATAAAAAAAAAAGATGGATACTGCAATCGCTACAGAAATCACTAAGAAAATTACTTCAAAAATATAGGAAAAACTGGATTTAAAATGGTATATTAGAAAATGTGTTTAATACAGAAGACAGTAAAAGAATAACAGAGGAGAAAAATATATAGAAAACATGGAAAACAGGGCCCTGGCCGGTTGGCTTAGTGGTGGAGCATCGGCCTGGCGTGCGGGAGTCCTGGGTTCGATTCCAGGCCAGGGCACACAGGAGAAGTGCCCATCTGCTTCTCCACCCCCCTTCTTTTTCCTCTCTGTCTCTCTCTTCCTCTCCCGCAGCAGAGGCTCCATTGAAGCAGGGCTGGCCCGGGTGCTGAGGATGGCTCTGTGGCCTCTGCCTCAGGTGCTAGAATGGCTCTGGTTGTGGCAGAGCGACACCCTGGATGGGCAGAGCATCGCCCCCTGGTGGGCATGCCAGGTGGATCCCAGTTGGGTGCATGCAAGAGTCTGTCTGACTGCCTCCCCGTTTTCAGCTTCGGAAAAATACAAAAAGGGGGAAAAAAAAAACAACCATGGAATACAGCAACATGGCAGATATAAATCCAACCATATTAATAATTATATTAAATGTAAATGAATTAAACATTCCAATAAAAAGTCAGAGCTTGCCAGATCAAATAAATAAATAAATAAATAAAATATGAGCAAATCAAATTCAACAATATAATAAAAGCATCATATATTATGATCAACTGGGATTTATCCCTGGGTTGCAAAAAGAGTTCAACATACACAAATCAATAAATATGACATCTCGTTAACAAATTAAAGATAAGAATTATATGATTATCTCAATTGAGTAGAAAAAACATTTGATAAAACACAACATTCTCTCATGATAAAAACTCAATAATTTAGATATAAAAGGAACATACCTCAATATACTAAAAGCCATATATGATAAACCTACTGCTGACATCATCCTCAATGAGAAAAATTGAGAGTTTTTTCTGTGAAATCAGAAACAAGACAAGGATGCCCACTCTCACCACTCTTATTCAACATAGTAGTGGAAGTCCTAGCTAGAGCAATCAGGCAAGATAAAGAAATAAGAAGCAGGCCCTGGCCGGTTGGCTCAGCGGTAGAGCGTCGGCCTGGCGTGCAGGGGACCCGAGTTCGATTCCTGGCCAGGGCACATAGGAGAAGCGCCCATCTGCTTCTCCACCCCCCTCTCCTTCCTCTCTGTCTCTCTCTTCCCCTCCCACAGCCAAGGCTCCATTGGAGCAAAGATGGCCCAGGCGCTGGGGATGGCTCCTTGGCCTCTGCCCCAGGCGCTAGAGTGGCTCTGGTCACGGCAGAGCGACGCCCTGGAGGGGCAGAGCATCGCCCCCTAGTGGGCAGAGCGTTGCCCCTGGTGGGCATGCCGGGTGGATCCCGGTCGGGCGCATGCGGGAGTCTGTCTGACTGTCTCTCCCCGTTTCCAGCTTCAGAAAAATACAAAAAAAAAAAAAAAAGAAAAGGAATAAGAAGCAACCAAACTGGAGAAAATTAATATCCTAAAAACTTCCCCAAAACAATTAGAACTAAAAATCAAACAAATTCAGTAAAGTTTCAGATTATAAAATCAACATAAGTAAGTAAGTTGCATTTCCATACACAAATAACAAAACATGGGAAAAAATAAATAAAACTACCCCATTTACAATGTACCATTGGTCTAAACGTTCTTCGGGGGCAAGTCTACATAGTTGTATTTTATTTTCCCCAATTTTTTCTTTAAAATAATACTTTAATGGTATTTACCATCAGTAGCTCTAGTTAATGGTTATCAACGGCAGCCTATGAAGCCAGTTCCCAGATGGTAGCAGTTCTCAAGAACCTCACCCATCCACAGCAGCTCCCAAAATGTTAACTTCTAAATACCTATTCATCACCTCCCTGAGATTATCTGAACTCATAAAAATGTACATCTGTGAAATATAATAAAAATATCCCTTACAAACATCTGAGTTCTGTCTCCTTAAGGATTGGGCATGACACCTTACAAGCATCCCACACATTTATACATATTTGAAAGAGCAATGCTTCAAAGAACACACCTATGGCTGGATGGGGTCATGAAGCAAGCATCCTTTATTCATACTACAGTATCTTTGGCATGTAGTAAATCCACATGTTGTCTCCCAGAGGTTCAACAATCCCATATCTGGATCCTGTTCGTGTGTGAACTCATGGAATATTTAGCAAAAGCTTCAACTACCTGTTTACTTACAGTGCTTAATTGAACAGAATAATTCATGTGACACATTAAAATGGAAACTCTCAAAACATTCATTAAAAATCCAATGAGTGCGGAGGACCCGGGTTCGATTCCCGGCCAGGGCACACAGGAGAAGTGCCCATTTGCTTCTCCACCCCTCCGCCGCGCTTTCCTCTCTGTCTCTCTCTTCCCCTCCCGCAGTGAGGCTCCATTGGAGCAAAGATGGCCTGGGCGCTGGGGATGGCTCTGTGGCCTCTGCCTCAGGCGCTACAGTGGCTCTGGTCGCAACATGGCGACGCCCAGGATGGGCAGAGCATCGCCCCCTGGTGGGCAGAGCGTCGCCCCATGGTGGGCGTGCCGGGTGGATCCCAGTCGGGCGCATGCGGGAGTCTGTCTGACTGTCTCTCCCTGTTTCCAGCTTCAGAAAAATGAAAAAAAAGAAAAAAAGAAAAAAAAATCCAATGAGTCTCCAAGTATTCTATGTAAATATAATAGTATCTACTTTATATCAGCTTGTTCAAGCTTGGGCAATCTGTTAAATCAACAAAGTTGTTACCCATCTTGTTCCTCTTTTTAATGAGACCACTAGAACCACAAGCTTTATTTCCTCCTTCAGATAGTGGCCAAGGATGAGAATCTTGTTTATACCCCTTTCTATTTCTTTTCATGGCCATGGAGGTTTCCTGGAAATATATCAGTATTAACATGACTTTAACCCTTCTACTTCATCCATCATATACCCGTCCATATAACCATAAATCTCAAGGATGTAAAATATTAAACACAGACGATAGGAAAGAATCAATAGCAGTTTTCCATATTTGTTCTTAGTCTCTTCAATATTGAATATACAGAAATTCTATTATTACAATGAATGCTCACACAAGTTTCCTCACACCAAAGTTGAACAAATGATTAAAATGTTAGAAATAACTTGGCAGTGTAATCCTACTGAGTGAACCAAGAATAATTTTTCTAGATTTAATGGGGGTGAGCAAAAGTAGTTTGAGTCCCACTATATCAAAAATTGCTATTGGCTATGGCATGGATTTTAAATATCATCTCTCATCAGAAATCCCCACTGAACATGAGATGGATGAAATTACATCATTAGACTCATAAGCAAATGGAACTAAAGGGACCACATACTTCATTCCATTCTTCTTTATAATTCACATCACCTCCTCCTTCTTAGACTATAACTGGTAGAAACTATGATGTGGCCAAAAAGATGTTAGATGATTAGCAGTGAAGGACACCATAGAAAGAAATTAACTATCTCAGCCAGCCTTTCCAAGAGGTAAAACCAGAACAATTATATGGCTTTGTTTATTTCCAAAAGCACATCCCTCCCTCTGTTCATTCCCATTATGGGCAGAAACATAGAAGAAACCTTGGTCACCACCACATCTGGCCCATATTGCATCAGAACATTTGGGAGACAAAGTTTCTACATTCCTGGGGGCCTCTGCCAGGTATCTCCCCTTTAAGGTCAGAAGCCTGAAATGGAACAGGGCTCAATCTCAGAGTAAAAAAAAAAGCAACAAGTTTCTAAACCTTGATGTTTCCCAAATACTTGCAGGCAGGTTAATAAATGATGAGGTCATTACTCAAGGAAGGTGAAAGAAATGAACCCCCAGGACTTAAAGATAGTATAACTGCATGAACTCGAGTCAGCTGTTGGTCCATTTTGGTGTGGTAATTATATGAAATTAGCCTCGTTTATCCAAAGATATTATGTGCTTTATTATACTCCATTCATGGGTAAGTATAAGAAAAATTCGTCAAAAATCTGAGAATCATTGGCCACAGTAATACTCTCTCTTCTTTTCCAACCTCTTTAAGGCATCTTTGATTTCCTTGTTCCTCTGACTGTAAATCAAAGGATTCAGCATGGGAATCGCCACGGTGTAAAAGACTGATACAAACCTGTCAAAGACGGAAGAACCGCCAATGCTGGAGCTCAAGTAGACAAATATACTTGAGGTATAAAAGAGGGTAACTGCTGTCAGGTGAGAAGCACAGGTGTTGAAAGCTTTGGACCTGCCTCTAGCTGAAGTGATCTTCATGATGGAGAAGACAATATAGACATAGGATATCATGATAAGTAAGGCATTTATTATCTCAAAGATCAGTATCAATATAGCTGTCATGAGTTGCACAAAGAAAGTGTCAGTGCAGGACAGGACTAGCAGTTGGGGCATGTCACAGAAGAAGTGGTTGATGACATTAGGCCCACAGAAGTGGAGCTGAAGTATGGCACACAGCTGGGATATAGAACCAGAGAGTCCAGCCAAATAGGACCCCAGCACCATCCAAACACAGAGGCTGAGGGACATGATTGATGAGTAGAGAAGTGGATTGCAAATGGCAGCATATCGGTCATAAGCCATGGCTGCCATGACACAAGACTCACTCAGTCCCACGGTTGAAAAGACAAAGTACTGAACAGCACAACCCACAAAGGTGATCGTCTGCTGCTCCTGGAAGAAGTTGGAGAGCATCTTGGGGGCTGTGGAGGTCGCATAGCAGATATCTATGAAGGATAGGTTACTGAGGAAGAAGTACATGGGCGTGTGGAGGTGGGAGTCCATTCTTATTAAGACAATGAGACATAGGTTCCAAGTCAGAGTCATAATGTAGATCAACAGGAATACAACAAACAGCCCTGCTATGATTCTGGGAAAATCTGAGAATCCCAAGAGGATGAAATGGGTGATCTCTGTGATATTTCTTCCCCCAATCATTGGCTTGGTTCTCCTAAAATCAGAAAGAGACAAGAGAACGAACACACTGCTGACTCGGGTGCAATGGGAGCATTATAGTTCTCACATGTGCTATATTTGTTTTCTTCCATTCAGCACTAGAAAAGGGAAATGATTCACTCAGTGGTGGGAAGATTCACTCTCTTCTTGCTCACTCATGACCTAGGATTGAAGACTACCCTATTCCTGGTTCATTGCACCCCGACTTCACATTTCTAGAATCTGTCAGTAAAATGTCTTAAAATATTACTTTTTTTGTGTGAGTATATTGAAATTGTGCCTTAAATCAGAACAGCCAAGGGGGGTGTGCTGAGTGAGACACCTGTCAACCACATGTAAATGAATTGTGCCTCTTTATTCAGCAGGTCATAATCTTCACATTCCTAAGACTATATACCAGCTATGGGCCCTGCCACACTCTTCCCAGGCAAGGAAGCTAACTCATAGCCCCACCTATTGCTGGCCTCACCCAATTAGGAAGCCTGGCCAGAGCACCTACAAAGCTGCGTAGCTCAGCAGCACTTGAGCCGAAAGCCCAGCCAATGACTCTGACCTTCTACAGATCTGGGCCAGTGACCCTATCTGTCCAGGGAGCTTGGTGCACTTTCACCTGTTTTAGGACCCCAGCAATGAGCTTTGCCAGCCTTAAAGGCTGTTCTGCCAGCTTGCATAGGCAGGGAAGTTAATGCATAGCCCTGCCTACTACCCCAAACCCTGCCCAGGGAGCTTGGTGCACAGTTCTGCCTGTGTTCCCAAACAAGGAGACTTGCAAGCCTTGGGCCAGTTGTGCAAGGAAACTAATTCACAGCCCTTCCCACTTCTGAATAAAGATTCAGCCCTGCCTGTGCAGAAAGCCTAACCAGAGCACCTGGCAAGCTGTGCAGCCCTGTTTGCAGTGTCAGATGAGCAGATAGTCCAGCCAGTGGCTCTGCCTATCTATAGAGCAAAGGTGGTGGTCCCATGTGGCTAGGAAATTCGATGCACTGATTAAAGTCTCCAATTAATGACCTGTACAAGCCTTGAAGATGGTTCCTCAGCTCTGCCCAGGCAGTGAAAGTAATTCACAGTCCAACCTCCTACAGTGTATAGTACCCAATTCTACCCAGTTAAGCCTGACTAGAGAACCCAGGTAACAACAGAGACATTTGGTCAGAAAAGTAAACCAGCATTCTATCCAACTTTCCCCCACCAGTGGCATATCCTACCCAACCTCAGAACTAGGGTAGTGACCTTGCCAACAAATAGACCCCAATAGTAAGCCCTAGCAGCCCAAGGATACTACTAACTGACCTATCCAGCTGACTGGAGATCTATCTCTGCCAAAAAAAAAACCTGTACAATCTGGAAGTGGAGACCACTTACTCAAAGGCGCAGATACTGATGTAAGGAATCAAGGGTCATAAAAACTTGAGTAAAAACAACACCATCAAAGGAAACTATAATGACCCAATAACTGAAATGGAGACATGTAAATTGCCCAACAAAAAATTCAGAATAATTCTTTTAAAGAAATGTAGTGGACTATAAGAACACATTGCCTGACCAGGCGGTGGCACAGTGGATAGTGTCGAACTGGGATGCAGAGGACCCAGGTTAGAGACCCCGAGGTTGCCAGCTTGAGCGCGGGCTCATCTGGCTTGAGCAAAAAGCTCACCAGCTTGGACCCAAGGTCGCTGGCTTGAGCGAGGGGTTACTTGGTCTGCTGAAGGTCCACGGTCAAGGCACATATGAGAAAGCAATCAATGAACAACTAAGGTGTCGCAATGAAAAACTGATGATTGATGCTTCTCATCTCTCTCCATTCCTGTCTGTCTGTCCCTATCTATCCCTCTCTCTGACTCTCTCTGTGTCCCTGTAAACAAACAAACAAACAAAACACCACATAGACAACTAAATGAAATTTTTAAAAATGCAAGAACAAAATGAGTTCAACAAAGAAAGAGAAATTATCAAAAAACAAACATCAATCCTAGAACTGAAGAATAAAATGACTGAACTGTAGAAGTCAACAGAACATTTCAACAGGGGACATGATGAAGCAGAAGAAAGAATCAACGAGCTATTAAATAGTCATTTGCAATTATCACAGTCAGAAGAGCAAAAAGAACAAGAATGAAAAAGAGTAAAGAAAGCCTATGGGATTTACAGCACACCATCAAAAAACATATGTGCGTTATGGTAACCTCAGAAGCAGAAAAAAAGAGAAATGGATACAAAGTATATTTAAAGTGATAAAGGCAGAAACTTCCCACATCTGAAGAGAAAAACAAGCATTCCGATTCATGAGGCCCAAAGAGTCACAAATATGTTGAATCATAAAGGGCTTGACTGAGCCACATTATAATTGAACTGTCAAAAGTCAAAGAAAATGAGAATTTTAAAACCAGCAAGAGAAAGTAAAAACAAAATGAAAAGTCATCCTGTGCAATAGAAGAAAATATTTGAAAATCATATTATAATAAGGGGATAATTTCTGAAATGTCTAGGAACCTACACAACTCAACTGCAAAATATATAAGGGATTCATATAACTCAGTCCATTTAAAAAGTGGGCAAAGGACCTGAGTAGACATTTTTCCAAAGAAGACATACAACTGGCCAATAGGTACATCAAAAGGCGCTCTACATCAAAAATCGTCAGAAATGGGGGAAAAACACAAGATACCAACTCAGATCAGTTAGAACAGCTGTCATCAAAAAGAAAAATACAAAAAGAAAGAAAGAAAGTTAAATTGCTGGTAAGAATGTGGAGAAAAGGGAACCCTAGTGTGCTGTTTTGGGAATGTAAATTGGTACAGCCAGTATGGAAAGCAGTATGAAGTTCTCTCAGAAATTAAAATAGACCTACCATATGTCCAACAATTCTACTTCTTTGCATATATTAAAAGGAAATAAAACTAAAATCTGCATCCCCCTGGTTATCACCACATTATTTACAATAGCCAAAACATGGACCTAAGTGTCCATCAAAGAATTATTAGATAAAGCAATTGTGATATGTAAAGAATATTATCCAGTTATAAAAAAGAAGGAAATCCTGCCATTTGTGGCAACCTGAATGAATTTTAAGGGCGTTATGTTAAGTGAGACAAGTCAGATAGAGAAAGACAAACACTGTATAATATAAAAAATAAAAACCAAGCTAATAGAAACAAAGATCAGATTTGAGGTTGCCAGAGGCATAGAATATGGAGAACTGGGTGAAAGTGGTCAAATGGTATAAATTTCCACTTACAAGATAAGTAAGTTCTAGGAATGTAATGTGCAACATGGTGACTATAGTTAGCAAGACTATTGTCCATCTGAACGTTGTTAAGAAAGCAGATCCTAAAAGTTCTCATCACAAGGAAAAGGTTGTAACAGTGTGAGGTGATAAATGTTAATTAATCTTATTGTATTAATAATTTTGCATAGATACATATATCAAATTATTATGTTGTACCCTTTTCTTATTCTTTTTTAAAATTATAGTTGACATACAATATTTTATTAGTTTCAGGTGCATTATATTTTACACAAGTTTACACAATATTATATCTCAATAAAACATAACAATGTTTTATTTCTGATACTGTCACACCCTTGAGAACTCATCCAAGTGGTTTAAATAAATGGTGTGACTTATATGTAACAAAGTGAGGACAACAAGAAGCCCTTAATGATAGGATTAATAGGAGGGTTATACGAGGAAAATGATGCAAGTGCTCAGCACACAGTCTGGTACCCATTAATTGTTCAGTAGGTGTTGGCTATGACTATGATTGATTGCTTACAGATAACCATGAAAGACAGTTGTAGCATGAATAGCAACGGCAGGAATGATAGAGCTTTATGGGTTAACTGGGGGAAATCCCTGAGAGATCATCAGCCCCTATTGCCTCTAAGCAGGTGAAGTTTCAGACCTCATGCAGAGGCAGGTCAAAGTACCTGGAGCCATGAAGATACAAACCATGGACAGTATCTTCCATTTAGTTTGCTTCACACTTGGGTCAATGAGCCAATAGCATCAAACTATGTTGGGCCTTGATGCTGAGAAAGACTCAAAGTAGATATTTCAATGTTCAATATAAGAAAGGTATATTTCATATTTTTGTTGGTACAATCAGCATGTTAGAGCTCACAAACAGACTCACAGTAGATAACACCTACTGGTTATGCCTCATACCTAACAGCACTTCCTTAGGATGAAAGAGTAAATCAATACTAATAGCCAAGAAAACCCTGAAAAAGATGAGTAATTATCAAGAATTTTAATTTTGATATTAAAAAGTATTATAAACACTGATAATTCATTATTCTTATAAAAAGAGACATGTCAAAAGAATAGAAAATTAAGAAATAAACCTAAATATTGGTAAAAATTTAATATATGACAAAGTTAGTATTTTAAATTGATAGGGAAGGATTAAAGTTGGTCACAAAGTCTGGTAGAGCTGGTTCACTCTAAGTAAAAAGCATTAGAGGAATAAATATGTGTTTATATAATCTAAGGATGGGAAAGAAATTTCTGAAATAAAAGAGCAAACCGGAAACTATAAGAGAAAACTATTCAAAGCTTGATTATGCCTGAAAAAAAAGCACTTATATAAAATACTTTTAAGACATAATTAATGAACTGGAAAAGTAGTCACAAAGTAGAAAAAGACAATGTGGTAATCCCTTTAATATAAAAAACATAAATCAACAAGGGATGGGCCACATATACTGCTGATGCGTGCACAAAATGGTTCTATCTCTCTGTAGGAAAAAATGTTTTATATTCTCTTTCTCACACACACACATCATAAGAGTCTATCACAGTTACTCATATATAAATGCTTAATCCTTAATGGTATAGAGAGAAGAGAAAGGGAGAGGAAAAATGACAGAGAATGCTAGAGAGAGAATGACAGAACAGACTTACAAAATTCCTGACTTTTACTTAGTGACTGTGTGACATTTAGCGACTTAGATTCCCTGTGTTTCAGCTGCCTCATCTATAAATGGGACTAATAATACCACTTTATGGGGTTGTTGCAGGTATGACATAAAGGACTTAAAACATTTAGGGCTTATTTACTGAGTAAGTACCATTTCCACTGACATCCTTCTTTGTGAAAGAGAAAATAAGGCAGAACTAATACTACTGGAGTATCATGGAGCTCTTCATAAAATTATTTCCTAGATTAAATGGTATCTAAGCCTAGACTCAAGAATATTGTTAGCAAATGAGTGTATATATTTCTATCTGTAGTGTTCTGTTACCTCCCACTCAGATAGATTTTAATCTCCTAATACCACACACTCTGTACAATACATGGAGAGTGAAATGTCTCACTACTGTATTTAATGATAAACACTTCATATACTAATGTCTGTATAATAATAAACCTATGTAAAGTACATTAATAAATGGTTCTTTCACCCATTTTGGGATATGAAACTAAAAACTCTTGTTTTTGTTCCATTTTAATTATGGGTTTATGAACTGTGAAATCCTCCTGTTTATTCTTAAAGTAGAATGCTGCCAATATAATTTACAGGATATTTTACCCAATACAAGTTAGACTCAGTGAAAATACTTTGAAAACATAAAGCGGTATATACAACATCTCCAAAACCTCAATGTAATAGAAATAACTTAGTAAAACTAAGTCAAAGTTTAGCTCAGTAAGTTGCACTAAAATTCTTCACCTTCGTATTAAATCTGTAATAAAGGCAGCCATGACTAAAAGGACTCCACATAACTTATTCTCACAAAAGAGTGAGGCATTGTGGACTGTCTAACTTATTTATGATAACATTTATCTTGTTATGGTTTGCTAAGCTAGAGGAAAAGAAAAATATTCTGAATATCTTAACTCCCTTTGATTACATTTTTGCATGTGTTTACTGTCTCCCAAGACAGTCTGAAGAAAGATGAATAGTATAAATATTTGTTGGATATTTACTCTGTGGATCTAGCTAATCAAAACTCGATTTCCAGTGCTGATATCATATTAAGGACACGGTCAGTTTGCAAGGTTGTGCAAGATACCAAGTCAGGTTAAGAAAACCAGGAATGTTGCTGAATAAAGAACAATGTAAGAAAAGAAGGTTAAAGGGGAGAGTTACACCAGCACTACTTCTGCTTGGAGTGGGGTGGCTGTGATCTCTGTACCACCCAGAATAGTGTCTCCAAATATTCAGAGTCTCCAAAGATGGAGATGCTATGCATGACAGCTATTTGGAGTATTTCAAAAGGCCTGTGGAATTTTAAATGATCACTTGTCATATAATTATGGCGTGACTAGCTTGTATTTTGCTACTCAGAACTTATCAATCAAAGCTATATATGTAAATGGAAATCAGATTCATTATTATTATAAAAACAGAAGCTTCAAGAAAATGTTAAATGGATAGGATATTTGGGATGTATAAATTAGAAAAACAGAGAAGCATGTTTTGATATTAGGAAATAACCTTTAAATTTAATAAATTATTTTGGATTCAACACTCTATTAACTTTTACAGTGTGTTAGGATTTATAGATGTTGTCTCATTAGATTTTAAGTGATCCTATTATCCCCATTTTACAGGTGAATAAAACAAGTTAACAGAGTTCAAGATCACAGCATTAAGAAATTATAACTCATCATCTGCCCCTTCCTGCAGAATAATACCTGAAATTCTAGGTTAGAGATTGATCTCTTCACTGAAGGTCAGAAAACGTGCATAAGGAGAAAGAGAACCTAAGGAACAACCCTCAGTGAACGGTATGGAAGTGAGGGAGAGGAAAGGGCTGAATGGAGGAGACCGAGGACCATAAATCGTGTTCCTCATAGGTCCTGCAGGGAGGAAAATAACAATATTGACATAGCACAGAATTCACCGATCTCTAAACCTTGCCCTCACACCTTGACCCAGATCCCCCAGGAAGGCAGCATTCATGCCAAAGGTTAAAACTGCTTGATTCTTTTTAAAATTTTTAAAGAAATTTTCCAGGTACGCCTCCACTCCAAGATGGGAGGTTTGGGCCATGAAGCTTGCTGTCTACTCACAGCAAAGAGATGCCTACAGTTAGGGATCCTCTTAAACGTGCTATTAAAGGGCAGAGGCAACGGGAGGAAAGACAATTAAAGGGAGAAAACTCTTCAGGTGCCTGCTTTCTGGGATTATGGTTGTCATGGAGTCTTTGTCCCTGCATATTTCACGTCCCATTTTGCCACTTCCCTTCTGCACCCATTCCCCACAGTCCAATCATGATCTCATTGTTGTAACTTTTCTTTTAATGAACTTGGAGTTATTAGAGGTAGAAGATGCCTACAAATCATCCAGTCCAACACCCTCAGTTTTCAGGAGAGGAACTTGAGCCAAACCAGCTAAGGGACCGGCCGAAGACGACATGCTCACCAGGATTATAGCTTTATGACACATATGTGGGCACTTCCTTGTTTACAAAGCATTCCCATTTTAGATAAATACGTGCGACATTTTCCCAACTCTCTGCCCTGAATCATCACCACGCAGCCCTGTGAAGTGGACATATCATTATTTCCCATGTGTAAGTGAAGAAATCAAGGCAAGTAAGAAATATAATAAAACTAATTCATGACAGAGCCATGACTAATCATGGTTACAACCATGGGCATTGGTATCAGGCAATCTGGACTGGATTTCAGCTCTTCCATTTTCTGGTTGTGTGATCTTGAGTCAATTAACCTCTCCAAGCCTCAGCACTGTTAACTATAAAACGAGACCGACAGTAACAGCTACTTCACAGAGTAGCTCTTCATAAAGAATTCATGTAGACAATGCTAATAAAGCATTTAGAATGTGTCGTACACATTACGCCTTCTATTATTAGTAGGTATAATTTAAGTGTTCTGAATTGGAGGGCTTTTTAACATATTATACGGCATTACTAATGCTTCATTAAAAATATCTACTTAAGATTATTTCTACAATCATTGTTTTCTTTTTTTTTTTAATGGAGCTCATCTACCTTGCCATTACTAGGGATACAGAGATGTTTTAGGAAGATATCATTTTTGTTTTGATCTACTTCTACAGCGAAAGGAGTAGGTGGGGGCAACGAGTTAACTATTTCATTTAACTCTTGATAATAGGGTAGTAGTTTTATGTTCCCCCTGAAAAGAACTGTAATAATTTAAGCCTTTAAACTGAATAGATTCTTAAGATAGTTTTGCTATAACACTGAAAGTATAGAATGTGTGGTACCACGTTCAGGCCACGGAAGCCATGATTCTGAACGTCAGTAAGACCCATTTTTGTTCCACAGGTCACACTTAGTGAGAGTCAGCGAAATTGTTACTACATTCAAAAGAACATAGCAGGCCCTGGCCGGTTGGCTCAGCAGTAGAGCATCGGCCTGGCGTGCGGGGGACCCGGGTTCAATTCCCGGCCAGGGCACATAGGAGAAGCGCCCATTTGCTTCTCCACCCCCCCCTCCTTCCTCTCTTTCTCTCTCTTCCCCTCCCGCAGCCAAGGCTCCATTGGAGCAAAGATGGCCCAGGCGCTGGGGATGGCTCCTTGGCCTCTGCCCCAGGCGCTAGAGTGGCTCTGGTCGCGGCAGAGCGACACCCCGGAGGGGCAGAGCATCACCCCCTGGTGGGCAGAGCGTCGCCCCTGGTGGGCATGCCGGGTGGATCCCCGTCGGGCGCATGCGGGAGTCTGTCTGACTGTCTCTCCCCGTTTCCAGCTTCAGAAAAATACAAAAAAAAAAAAAAAAGAACATAGCAGACTTCAATATGCCCAATGGTTCTACCTGTCAAGTGGAGGTAATTTCTTACCTGCCAATCTCACATGCAATAGAAAGCTATCAATGTAACTATATGTAGTGCAAAGTGTTACATAAATAATGTCACATGTATGTGATGTAGTCCATAAACTCCTGTTTGAAAAATATATATCTTTTTTTTATTTTTGAAAATTAGCCTGGACTGTAGCAGCACGGTGAATAGAGCATCAAGCTAGAACACTGAGGTCACTGGGTCAAAACCCTGGGCTTGCCTGGTCAAGATACATATGACAAGCAATCAATGGACAGCTAAAAGTGAAGCAACTATGCATCGATACTTCTCATTCCCTCCACCACTCCCTGTAAAATCAATAAATAAAATCTTTAAAAAGAAATTCTCTTGCCTGACCTGTGGTGGCGCGGTGGATAAAGCATTGACTAGGAATGCTGAGGTTGCCGGTTCAAAACCCTGGGCTTGCCCAGTCAAGGCACATACAACAAGCAATCAATGAATAATAACTAAAGTGAAGCAACTATGACTTGATACTTCTTGTTTTCTCCTCTCCTCTCTCTGTAAAATCAATCAATAAAATTTAAAAAAAAATATGGAAATTAAAAAAAAAAATTCTTCTGGTTGGACTCCGAGTCTCCATGACAACCCCCAGTCTGGTGGCACTGCTGGTCCTGGTCAAACCTAAGCCCCAGGAATCCCTGGGAGGCTCACATCTGGCACTCAGGTCACAGCTTTCTACATACCGCCACAGCCACTGTTCTGAGTCCTGCACAGGCTCTGGGGAGCAGCCATGAAGTGTGCTCCTGGCCCACATATGCCACGCAGTGATGACTTTGACTTCTTCCTAGCCTCTCCGAATCTCACCAAGCTGGACTTTAAAAGTGCCCCTTCTTTTTTCCATTCCTTTCAATTATCTCTTTTTCACAATTCATTCAGAAAGAGGCTCAAGGTATAAGGTGGAGGACACAAGATTATTCAGTGATAAACCCAGGTTAACTTCTTTATCCCTTTCCTCTTCTCCCCTCCCCCCTGCCCCTTGCTGCCCTCCCCCCCCCCTCTGACTCTGTTCAAGATTAAAGTTACAAAGGGTTTCTTTTAAAAATCATTTTTAACTTTCACATATTTAATTTTGTGCATTATTTAGTTTTATTTTTTGAAACATAAATAAATGCATGACATTTAAAAATAAATAAAAGAAATAAAATCAGTGAAGAAAAGAATAGTCTGTGTGGCTTCCCAGGTTGTTATTATTTCTCTACATGTAACAGCTATCAAAACCTCAACCTCTTTTCTCAACACACAGGGTTTTGTCTACCTGGGTCTAATCATAGGAACAGGCTTTTTACACTGAATTTAATGTTGGTGACACTGTCTCAGATGGGTCATGCGGTGGCAGCTGACCATGACACCAGAAATCAAGGAAACCAGGTTCTCACTTCTTTGCTCTATTTTTGTGACCGACAAAAGAAGGTCACTTACATAGTCTCTCCCTGTCTTACACAGAGGAAATAATACCTGTTCTAATATTATTTTTAGGGAGGTAAATGTGTTGCCCCTTTATTGTCTTCTTGGGGCCTCTGCTCCCCTTGTTCCTCAGATGAGAGTTTCACATGGGGATAAGGATGACACAGAGCACTGGCAATGCCATGTCCTGCTGCTTGGGGTGGCTAGAGCTAGGATGCAGGTGCAAGAGAAACCTGCACCACAGAGAGGGGAGGCACAGGCACTGAAAGCCTTGGCGCTACCTTTGATGGAGGGTAATTTCAGAATGAAAACTACATCACACCACAGCATCAGAGGATAACAAGCAAATAACTGAACACAACAAAACCAGCTACCAGAAAAAGAATCAACTAACTAGTGGAAGGATTGGAGCAATACAAGGAGAAAATCAGAGGTGTGTCATAGAAATGAAAGGTATTTGGCCCATGGTAGTGGGGATGAAAGCAAGGGACTCTTTGAACTAAGTGACCACAATAACCACTCCCACAGCCCCAGCAACCATGTTCTAACAAGCCAGAAGCCATGATGGCGGAGTACGAAAGAGGCCTCACAATACTGACATATCTGTTACAGGACATGGTGGCCAAGAGGCAGCACCCAGCATGACTCATCTGGGACCCACCAAAACCTTGGGTGACATAGGCATTGAAGGAAATCAGGGTTTTTTAGCTTTTAAGAAGTCTAAGTTATCCTTGAGCTGATGGAAGAATAGCAGATGTCTATAAATGACAAGAAACTGAGGAAAACATACATAGGTGGTAGGTGTGAGTCCATACTGGATGATAAGACCCAGGTCTCAGATCAATGTCACAAGGTGGATGTCCTAGGAAAATTGGGAAGAGAATGAGCTGCAGCTATTTATCTGAGAATCTCAGGAGGAGAAACATGGCATGGTCACAGACTTGCAATTTCTATCTCCTTCCGTGGACCTGTTTGGTGCCATCTGCTGAGAAGAAGATGACAGATTCAATTCTAAAAAGCAAAGAGAAAGGCTATTCATTTTTTCAGTCATCTAAGTTTACAACCTTGAATCATCAATGTTGAGTTAATCTGTGCCTTCCGTGTATAATCACTAATCTTAAATAAAAAATTTCCCGGTCACTGTCTTTGGGGACAAAAAGACAGTTAATAAGCATCCTTAGTAAATTATCCCTTAAAATGTCTTACTTTGACATTTTTTTAATTCAAAATTTTACAAATATATAAAACTTTTGGAAACATACCAAATCAAGAAAAAGTGTCACCTCTCTCTAAGGTGACACAGAATGAGTCCAGTCAGGCATGGCTCTGATATTAGCTAACTCAACGCTTGGAGAAAGCCCTGAGTCATTCTGGGCCTCAATGTAAAATGAGGGGGTGGAGTAGATACTCTTTAATATATCCTTGTAAACTGCAGTCAATAAATTTTAATCTGGGAGTATTGACAATTCTCTGTTTTTCTGCTTTCACACAGCCTGGAGAGACATAAGAATAACAGAATAATGTGATAGTATGGTAGAAAGAGTCACACACCAATAAGTAGCTGGGAAATGAATTGGGCTTAACCCACTTAATGACTCTCGGAAGGCTCCTGAGACATTAGGTAAGATTGAAAAAGTCATTATGCTTTTTTTCTCATAGGTACAGACTTTTCTTTCCACAAATCAGAGCTATTTATGAATCTATCTGTGGTTCCCAGATTAAAGACTTCTACAAAGAAGTGACTTGAACTTAATTAAGTAAAGGTTAGGATGCATGGACAATGGACAGGGAGGGGGTTTAGGAAATAGAGACGAGTATACCTGAAACCTATATCATTTTATTAACCAATGTCACCCCAATAAATTCAATTTTAAAGAAAGAAAAGAAACCAAGGCAGGGTTTCTGGAAGTTTTTTCTCTTTTTCTCATTGGAGCAAGTCCAGAATAGGCAGGTGCTAAATCTTCAGAACCAATGGTAACCTAGCTAAATAATAATTTTGCAACAGGGATGCATGCTGTCTTCAAGGTGCTATAGCTGTCCTTCTCCTAGGCAGTCATGAAAATATCTCCCAACACTAACACATTTTTATTCAGATGAATTCAAACTAGAAAGAAAATCATGGATGACTTGAGAGGTAGAAAAGTGCTGTTAAGTTTAGCCTGGGAGTTGTGTACATTCATAAAAGGAGAAGTCTTAGATATTTCCCTGGAGAAAGGCTGTAACATTGACAAAACAAACTGTGTCTGTGAACTATAAACACTTACCAGCATTGGCCATCCACATTGTCTTTCTCCTCGCCAACTATGTCCCAATCCTTAGTTCCAACAATTAATTTTAAAATATCTCCATAAAAACATAAGGCTATCATCCTGGCTGGTTGGCTGAACAGTAGAGCATCAGCCTGATGTGTGGAAGTCCTGGGTTTGATTCCCAGCCAGGGAACACAGGAGAAGTGCCCATCTGCTTCTCCACCCTTCCCCCTCTCCTTTCTTTCTATCTCTCTCTTCCCCTCCTGCAGCTAAGGCTCCATTGGAGCAAAAGTTGGCCTGGGCACTGAGGATGGCTCCATGGCCTCCACCTTAGGCGCTAGAATGGCTCCAGTTGCAATGGAGCAACGACCCAGATGGGCATGCTAGGTGTATTCTGGTCGGACACTTGTGGGAGTCTGTCTCTCTCCCTCCCCACTTCTCACTTCAGAAAAATACAAAACAAAAAAAAACAAACAAAACACATAAGGCTATTCCCTGAGAAGTAAGGTAGAGGGTTCACTTACAAAAATCAGATTAGTTATTGCTTCCTGGTGGACTATGTTAAGAATAATTCTGCAGAAATGAAGTGGTTAATTAGAAAAGAAAGTCAACATGTTTGCCATCAATATGGAAGGGGAAATGGTCACAGACAGACAACATAGTTATCATTTCAGTCTTAGGTCTGGTTCTGTCCACAATGAAACTGAATAGAGGAAGCACTTTGTGGGAGAAGAGGAAAATGGCACTCCATCATCATCATCATCATTATCATAAGCAACAACCATGACAACAATAAGATGTATTGATTATAGACAGATCTTCTCCTTGTAATTACAGAGATATTCACAGCTTCTTCTACTGTCCATTTAATATGGTAACCTTCAGCCTAGTGTGCTGTCTACTAAACACAAGCAGTATTCTGAAAATTGATTCTATATTTCTATTATATGTCTACAGAAACCCAATTAGATGTATGCCAAATCTTATTGCTCTAAGCACATCACTGAAACATCCATTATGTGTATATCTCTACTGTGTTCTCTTTAATAAATTTTTCAAATCTCCCTTCCAGTAAATTCATTCTACTATGAGTTATCCTAATTGGCTGGGTAACACACCCACTGAATTTCAAGTTTTAATTATTAAAATTTTCTCTTCTGAAGTATCCATTTTGCTCTTTTCCCAACTGGAGAGTTTTGATAGTTTCTCGTCTTTAATCATTCTTTTAATACTTTCTTTATTTAAACATATTAAACATACTTGAATTGTTATCTAATAATTTAAATACATAGTTTTGCAAGTCTGAATCTGTAGTTTGATGCTATTGTTGACTTTTGCTCAAGATTTATTTTTGTTGTTGTTGCCATTGTTTCAGTGTCAGATCCAAAAATCATTGCCAAAACAAATGTCAAACTAATGCTTGACACATTAGTGTCTTCTATGAGTCTTATGGTTTCAGGTCTTACATTCAAGTCTTTAATCCATTTTTGAGTTGATTTTTGTGTATGGTGTAAAATAGTGGTCCAGATTTATTCTTTTTCATGTAGCTGGCTCATTTTCCATGCATCATTTATTAAATGCATGGAAAATGATAACTATCCTTTTCTCACTGTATATTCTTGACTCCTTTGTCATAAATTAATTATATATGAGTGGGTTTATTTCTGGGTTCTCTGTTCTGTTCCATTTATCAATGTGTCTCTTTTTTTAAGCAAATACTATATTGTTTTGATTATTTTTGCTTTGTATTAGAGTTTGAAATCAGGAAATATGATGCCTCCAGTTTTGTTTTTTTCTCAAGATCGCTTTCCCTATTTGGGGTTATTCGTGGCTCCATACAAATTTAAGGATTTTTTTTTTAACTTCTGTAAAATGATGTTATTGAAATTAAGATAAGGATTGCATTGAACTTGTAGACCATTTTTGCTAATACAGATATTTTAACAATATTAGTTCTTCCAGTCCATGAGCATAGATTATCTTTTCCATTCATTTATGTCTTCTTCAATTTTTTTTATCAATGTCTTAAGAGTTGTCAGTGTACAAATCTTTCACCTTCATGGGTAAATTTATTCCCAGGTATTTTATTCTTTTTGAACAACTGTAAATGAGAAAGTTTTCTTAATTTCTCTTTCTTATAGTTCATTCTTAGTGTATAGAAACACAAATAATTTTGTATATTAATTTTTATTCTACAAGTTTACCAAATCTGTTTATTAGTTCTAACAGTTTTTTGGTGGAATTTTTTCAGTTATTTTATACAATATCATGTCATTATGTCAACAAAGAGACACAATTTTACATCATCTTTTCCTACTTGAATTTATTTTTTTTCTTGCCTATGTGCTTTACCTAGGGCTTCCTGGATTATGTTGAATAACAGAGGTAAGAGTGGTATCCTTGTCCTGTTCTTCATTGTATAGGAAAAGTTTTCAGCTTTTGAGCACTGAGTATGATCTCAGCTTGTCTTATATGGCAGTTATTATGTTCATAGCAGTCTCTTTCGATCATTTGTATTTCTGTGAAATCAGTCACAACCTCTCTTCTTTCATTTCTAATTTTATGTATTTCAGTCCTCTCTTTTTTTCTTGGTGAAACTAGCTAAACATTTGTCTGTTTTATTTATCAGTTTAGAAATAACAGAACTTAGCCCTGGCCGGTTGGCTCAGCGGTAGAGCGTCGGCCTGGCGTGTGGGGGATCCGGGTTCGATTCCCGGCCAGGGCACATAGGAGAAGCGCCCATTTGCTTCTCCACCCCACCCCCTCCTTCCTCTCTGTCTCTCTCTTCCCCTCCCGCAGCCAAGGCTCCATTGGAACAAAGATGGCCTGGGCGCTGGGGATGGCGCCTTGACCTCTGCCCCAGGCGCTAGAGTGGCTCTGGTCACAACAGAGCGATGCCCCAGAGGGGCAGAGCATCGCCCCCTGGTGAGCAGAGCATCGCCCCTGGTGGATGTGCCGGGTGGATCCCGGTCGGGCGCATGCGGGAGTCTGTCTGACTGTCTCTCCCCGTTTCCAGGTTCAGAAAAATATACCAAAAAAAAGAAAAAAAGAAAAAAAAAAGATAGTTAGAAATAACAGAACTTAGTTTCATTGATTTTCTTCTATTGTCTTTTTTGTCTAATTTATTTCCACTCTAATCTTTGTTATTTTTTTCCTTCTCCTAACTTTGAAATTAGATTTTAATTCATTCATTTCTGCTTCAAGAAATCCCTTTAACATTTTTTGTGAAGTCAATCTAGTGTTTATAAACTCTTCATGTTTGCTTGTCTGGAAAACTTTATTTCTCCTTCAATTCTGAGAAAACAATATAAATGCTAGACTATTCCTGGTTGGAAGTTTCGTTTCTTTAAGCACTTTAAATGCATTGTGCCACTCCCTTCAGCCTGCAAAGTTTCTGCTGAAAAATGTGCTAATACTTTTATGGAGGGTCCCTTGCACATAATACATTTCTGTGACATATTATAATTAAACTGTCAAAAATTAAAAGTAAAGTAAGAATCCTTAAAACATCAAGTGAAAAAAAATATTTTAAGCTGAAAAGGACCCTCATTAGGCTATCAGCATATATCTCAGCAGACATCCTCAAGCCAGGAGGCAGTAGAATGATATTCAAAGTGTCAAAAAAATTTGCCAGAAGAGAATATTATATCTGCCAAAGTTATCCTTAAGACTGGAAGGAGAAATAAAGACTTCCCCAGAAAAACAAAAGCTGAGGGTATTAATCACCATTAGACCTGCTTGGCAGGAAATGCTAAAAAGAGATCATCTAGTCCTGGCAATATTGGCATGATGCTCTAAACAAAAAGAGATCATCAAACTGAAATAAAAAGACAATGAACAGCAAATAAAACAAAAATATATAAGACACTGGTAGAAACAAATCTATAGTCAGATTTAGAAAGCTATTTCTCAAACAGAATGTAGTGTTAACCACTTAATTATAGTACAACTGCGATATAGCTATTGCAATTTCTTAAGATACACACAACATAAAAAGAGAAAAATTATGATATCAAAAATATAAAGAGAGGTACGTAAAAGGGTAGAGCTTCTGTATAAAAGAAAAGTTAAGGTGCTATCAGATTAAAGTGGATTGTTTATCTATAAGATATTTTTGTATGCCTCAAAGTAACCACAAAGCAAAAACTATAGTGAAAGGAGAGGTTATTGGGAGGATAAATGGTGATAGAAGAAGACTTGACTTGGGGTAGTGAACACACAATACAATGAACAGATGATATATTGTGGCATTGTGCACCTGAAACTTGTATAATTTTGTTAACCAGTGTCACCCCAATAAGTTCAATAAGAAGGAAGAAAAAAACCTCTAGTAGATTTTTTAAAAAGGGAATCAAAGCATACCATCACATAAAATAACCGATTTACAAAGGTAAGATGAAATAGAGGAAAACAAACAATGGAACCACAAAACCATTCTGGTAACATATCAACAATTGTTCTAAATGTAAGTACACTGAATTCACCAAAAGGCACAGAGTGGTTGAGTAGATTTTTAAAATCCTATTATATGCTGCCTATGAGACCCACTTCAGCTACAAGAATACACATAGGCTAAAAGTAAAGGAATGTAAAAAGATATTCTAAGCAACTGGAAACCAAAAGAAAGCAGGATAGCTGTACTTACATCAGACAAAACGGACTTAAAACCAAACAGAGAAACAAAAGACCAAAAAAGTCATTATATAATAATAAAGGGGTAAATTCATCAAGAAGATACAATAATCATAAATATATATATACCACTACACTGGAGCACCAACATATTTTAAGCAAATATTAAGAGATCTGAAGAGAGAAATAACAAGACAATAATAGTAGCAATAAATAGATCATTCAGATGAAATTAACAAGGACATGTTGTATGAACCATACATTAGACCAAGTGGAACAAACAGATATAACAGATATAAATAGGCCATTCCGTCTAACAGCGCTGGAATATACATTCTTCTCACGTGCACATAAAACATTATTCAGGATATGATAGAACACAAAACAAGTCTTTGCAAATTCAAAAGGATTAAAAACATACCAAGTATCTTTTCTGACCACACTGGTATGAAACTAAAAATCAACAAGTGGAGAGCTGAAAATCTGACAAGCATGTGGAAACTAAACAGCACACTTCTGAACAACCAATAGGTGAAAGGGGAAATCAAAAACATCTCAAAACAAGTGAAAATGGAACCATAACCCAACAAAACTACTGGACGCTACAAAAACAGTGCTAAGAGAAGAGTGTACAGCAGGGGTCAGGAACCTTTCTGGCTGAGAGAGCCACAAACGCCACATATTTTAAAATGTAATTCTGTGAGAGCCATACGTTTAACACTAAATACAAGTAAGTGTGTGCATTTTATGTAAGACCAACACTTTTAAAGTACAATAAGTCTCTGAATTATTTTTAATAGATTAAGTTGATGTTACTCCCTGAGATGCAAGAATGGTTCAACATACATAAAGTAGTGAATGCAATACAATATACAGATAATGTATTATAGAACTGTACACCTAAAACCTATATAATTTTATCAATCAATGTCACCCAATAAATTCAACTATAAAAGCCAGTAAAAGAAAAGGGAACCTTTGTACACTATTGATGGCAATTCAAACTGGTTCTGTGACAATGGAAAACAGTATGAAGGTTGCTCAAAAAAATAAAAATAAAACCAACATGTGATGCAGCAATTCTACTTCTAAGTATATATTCAATGGAAGTATATAAAAACAAGATATTGAAAAGATATCTGCACTTCCATGTTCGTTGCAGTATTATTCACAAAGTCAAGTTATGGAAACAACCTAAGTGTCCATTAATGGATGAATGGACAAGGAAGACATAGGGTATACATTCAATAGAATATTACTCAGCTATCAGAGTGAAGACAATTCTGCAATTTGTAACAATGTGGATGAATCCTGAGGGTATTATGCTAAGTGAGAAAAAGACAGAGAAGGGCAAATGCTGAATGATATCATTAATATATGGAATCAAAAAAGCTGAACTTTAGAAACAGAATATAATGGTGGTTATCAGAGGATTGGGAGCACAGGAATTGGGGAGATATCTTTAAAAGGGTCAAACTTGCAACTAGACAATGAGTAAGTTCGGGAAACCTAATGCACAGGATAGTAATTACAAGAACACTGTATTTTAAACATTTAGCAGAGGTATGTCTCATATTGAAGTCCTCATGGCCCCTTTAAAACAAACTTCTCACACATTCTTACATATTTTTAAAGAGCAATACTTCAAAAAACATCCTTATGCCTAGATCCAGTAACCACTTATCCTTTATTCATCTCACCATTTCCTTGGAATCAAGTAAGACCTGACATGCTCTGCCAAATTTCAGCAATTTCCCATCTCTCCACCCTGTCCATATATGCACTCATGAAAAATTTGGCAAAGGCTTTAAATACTCCTTCACTTACACTTCTTAATTAAACAGAATAGTTCATGGGATTCATCAGAATTGAACCCAAAACAACATTAAAAATGTAATGAATGTCCAAAAAATAATACATAAAGGTAATGATGTTTCTTTTATATCATTTTAAAGTCTGGGTGACCTGGCAAATCAAAGATCAGTGTTGTTATACACCTTGTTGCTCTTTTAAGCCAGATCACTGGGACCACAAGCTTTACGTTTCACTTCAGTAAACTATGAAAACTGGCAAGAATTGAGAACCCTGCCTATTCTGTTTCCTCTTCTGGCCCTTGAGGTTTCCTGGAAACTACCAGCATTAAAGTAACTCTAACCATTCTACTCCACCCATCATATCACTCCATATAACCATAAATCTCTAGGACATAAAATATTGAACACAAACAATAAGAAAGAATGTGTAGCAGTTTTCCATATTTATTCTTAGTCTCTGCTATATTGAATATTTAATAATCTATTATTACAATGAGTTCTCACACAAACAGGTATAGATCCTTGAAATAGCAGAATTGATTTAGAAGGGTGCTTTTTTTGGCCATACACCAAGGGTAAATGTTCCAGATTCAATGGAGAAAGAGAGGATTGAGTGCTACAATATCAGAAAGTGCTATTGACTATGACATTGATTTTGAATAACATCTCTCCTAAAAAATCCCCAATACACACTAGATGCAAAATATGATATCATCAGACTCATAAGTAAATGAAACTAAAGCAACTACATACTTCATTCCATTCTTCTTAATGATTCACATCACTCCTTCCTTAGACAATAAGTGGTAAAGACTAAGATGTGACAAAAAGGTATTAGATATTTAAAAGAAAGAAACCATAGAGTGATATTACCAGGATAATTGTATGGCTTTGTTTCTTTCCAAAAGCACATCCCCTCTCTCTGTTCATTCTCATTATGGGCAGAAACAGAAGAAACATTGATCACCACCATGTCTGGACTATGCTGCATCAGAATATTTGGGAGACAAGGTTTCTACATTCCTGGGGACCTCTGCCATGTATCTCCCCTTTAGAGTCAGAGGCCTGAAATGGAACAGGGCTCAATCTCAGAATCAAAAAGAAACAACAAGTTTCTAAATCTTGATGTTTCACAAATACTTGCAGGTAGGTTAATAAATGATGAGGTCATTCCTCAAGAAGGATGAAAGAGATGAACCCCCAGAACTTAAAGATATTGTGATTGTGTAGACTCGAGTCAGATGTTAGTCCATTTTGGCATGCTAATTGTGTGAAATTAAGCCTCTTTTGTTCAAAGGTACTGTGAACTTTAATATACTCCATTCATGTGCATGTTATTGTGGTTTAAGGCAATTTTGATGAGACAAAATCTGTCAAAAAATCTCAAAATCATTGACCACAGCAATATCTTCTCTTCTTTTGCAACCTCTTTAAGGCATCTTTGATTTCCTTATTCCTCAGACTGTAAATCAAAGGATTCAGCATGGGAATCACCGCAGTGTAAAAGACTGATACAAACCTGTCAAAGATGGAGGAACCGCCAATGCTGGAGCTCAAGTAGACAAATATACTTGAGGTATAAAAGAGGGTAACTGCTGTCAGGTGAGAAGCACAGGTGTTGAAAGCCTTGGACCTGCCTCTAGTTGAAGTGATCTTCATGATGGACAAGACAATATAGACATAGGATATCATGATAAGTAAGGCATTTATTATCCCAAATATCAGTATCAATATAGCCGTCATGAGTTGCACAAAGAAAGTGTCAGTGCAGGAGAGGACTAGCAGTTGGGGCATGTCACAGAAGAAGTGGTTGATGACATTAGGCCCACAGAAGTGGAGCTGAAGCATGGCACACAGCTGGGATATAGAACCAGAGAGTCCAGCCAAATAGGACCCCAGCACCATCCAAACACAGAGGCTGGGGGACATGATTGATGAGTAGAGAAGTGGATTGCAAATGGCAGCATATCGGTCATAAGCCATGGCTGCCATGACACAAGACTCACTCAGTCCCATGGTTGAAAAGACAAAGTACTGAACAGCACAACCCACAAAGGTGATCGTCTGCTGCTCCTGGAAGAAGTTGGAGAGCATCTTGGGGGCTGTGGAGGTCGCATAGCAGATATCTATGAAGGATAGGTTACTGAGGAAGAAGTACATGGGCGTGTGGAGGTGGGAGTCCATTCTTATTAAGACAATGAGACATAGGTTCCAAGTCAGAGTCATAATGTAGATCAACAGGAATACAACAAACAGCCCTGCTAAGATTCTGGGAAAATCTGAGAATCCCAAGAGGATGAAATGGGTGATCTCTGTGATATTTCTTCCCCCAATCATTGGCTTGGTTCTCCTAAAATCAGAAAGAGACAAGAGAACGCACTGCTGACTTGGGTGATATGAGAGCATTATAGTTCTCACATGTGCCAATTTTTTCCTCCATAGAGCACTGGAAAAGGAGAAATGCTTCACTGTCCTGGTTGGAAGGACCCCATTTTTTCCTCTCAAATTGTCCAGAAGACCTAGTCAGTTACTTCAGGTTCTCAATTATTTCATGAAGTCTCATGAAAATTAAAAGATATATAAAAACATGACTAACAACTTAGAAAGCAAATGAAATCCTGTAATTATTATATTTAAGGAAAAATAATTGATTAAAATAACATCCTTTTAAAAGACCTCTGATAATTCAATATATAGCTTCCGCTTTATAACAGTAAAGCCTAAGAGGCATCATTACAGAATAAATTTGAAATAGCTCCTTCTCTCCCAGGTAATCATCTAAAGATTTAATTATTTTTTCTTCACCCACTGAGGAAAGTTATCATGTGTGTAATAACTTATCAAATTTTAAAGCAAATATATTTAAAATAATAAGTGAGGGAAAGGGAAGGGCTGAATGGGAGAGACTGAAGACCTTATAAGCCTTGCTCAATGAAGGCCCTGCTGAGAGAATCACACAAATACTGAGATGGCACATGATCCACTGTTTTCTCTAAATCTTACCCTCTCACCTCGACCCAGATCC